>NC_056739.1:787662485-788262485 GCF_019279795.1 Protopterus annectens
CTTGGCTAGGCTGAAAGTGGCTCTTAAGCTGGCAGTCTAGTAACCACCTATTAACCTACAAATGAAGGGTATGGTTCTTGATGATTTTAACAGGACAAATGTAATTCCAGTGCAGAAGGCTGGAAAAAAGACAGGAGTTTGGAAACCACCATCTTATCAGGTGATCATATTTGTAAAGAAAATCATGGACTTACACCGAACTAAGCTATTTTTGGAATACCTGGAAGCCAGTAGGACATATGATCCAAGGCAACATGGATTTATAACTAGAATGCCATGTCAGATGAATGTAATACATCTCTGTTACTGTATCACTATGGTATGGAAAGGAACTGTGGACAAATATGACTTTAACAAAGTATATGACATTTAACACAGCAAAATATAAAAAATACCAATGAACAAATTAAACAGAACTGGATTAAGCCCTAGAGTGGCACCAGAGATAAAACTTTGACTAGGGTGAATGACAACAAGGGACTGGTTTCATGATATGAAAGGATAAAGCCATGATGATGACCGAGTTCACTTAATGATCCAGATGCTGAAGGAGCCAACATGAGAAACATGGGAGTCAGTGGGTGACCGGAGGAGGAATGTTTGCTGTGGTTGCTGCAAGACCGACGTCCAGATGAGGTGAGTATACTAGAAATGCAGTATAATGGCATGAGAGCCACCCCAGCCAAAGGAGAATGCATGGCTGTAGTAAGCAGTGGACATGTACAGAAGACATATTTGTTGTGTTTTGCAACCTTGGGTATAGAAGAAAAAAATTATTTGAAAAAGGACACCAGAGGGTTATAGTATATGCAAGTAAGTGCAATCATCAGATGAACTGCCTGCCAGGGTCCTCGGGAAGCTAACCAGCATATAGACAGATCCCATATAGAGATCGTCAGCAGATCAGTAGTTAATGCAGTAGTACAGATGACTGGAAAGGATCCATTATGAATAATCACATCTCGTTTAATGAGCAGATGATTACTCAAAACATCTGTTCTATTGGGAGATTTCTAATCAAAACAACAACTATCCACCAGCTGAATAAGAAAGTAAAAAGTAAGATAGTGCTATATGTTCTAAAACATGGACTAACTTATTGATTAAAAGATGGATGAGCCGGAAGATAAAAATGGGTGAAAGGGATGTGATGAGGGGTGCCTATATGAGGGATTTTTTAATTCAGTTATCAATATAGTATTGAATGTTAGCAATGATAAATTGAAAGAAACTAGAGGCAGATTAATGAAGAGACGGTGGTTCTGGGGTTGTGGCCTATGCAGATGATGTGACAGTAATACTTAAGAATAGGTTAGGGAAGTATGAGTGATGTCAAGTAAAGGAGATAAGATTAAAAGAAGTACTTCTGCCTACTAATAAGGAAAAAAGTAAAGGGATAGGGGGTGTTGTGAAGTTAAGAGGGCATATTTTTCAGAAGAAAGAATGACAGCATTAGTTATTGCTTTGGGGAAGAGACAAATTGTAGAGGGGCAGTGGAACAGGATTATTAATAGAATGAGGGAAGCAGTGACTTTATGGAAACATTTCATTCCAGAACAAAGACATTTAATTATTGATGCGTTATTAGGGATGATATGGTATATGGCTATTGTGCATATGTTGAATGTTAGAAGAGAGAAAGAGACTATATATACACTACTTAGGTTTACTTTCCTTAGGAATCAATATAAAATCTGGTGAAACAGGCAACAATTTATAATGAAAGAGTTTTAAGACTGTTGCATCTGTTTTTTCAGTCATTGCACCTATTTTTTAATTGCATTAAGATAAAAAAAATGAAGTCAATGTGTAGCGGATAAGTTGATTTATGAGAAATATAAAGATCTTTGAGAAAATTATAGGAGAGTGAAATGGAAGAAAGTAGCAGAAGATAAGTGTCCTACTGGGAATTACGAGACTCTTCAATGCAAATCCTAAAACTCCAAAAAAGTAAGTGCAATCCCTGGAACACACGATCAAAGTAAAAAAAACTCATGATTACACCTGAAAAGCAATTCTGTACCCCACTGATGTTGAGGCTGCACCTCCAAAACTTCCATTATCTATCTATCTATATATATACATGCTGTATCTCAGAGAAGAGCGAATACTCTGAGATACAGCGATTTCTGAGTTAGTGTATGTATGTGTATATACATAAATGGATCCCTATCAAATTATCGAACTACAATAAGGCCGAAAATACACCAAAATCACACAACAAAAAAACTTTACAATCCCTCCGAGCTACACGCTCTAGGGACATAAACCTTGTCACCACAATAAACAGAACATGCTGGAGGGATAGATTCCTATCTCAGAGACTTCCCATACTCTGGAACAAACTACCTATCTATATCAAACAAAGCTCCTCATTAGCACTCTTCAAGAAAAATCTTGATGATTGGATGGGTAATGGGAAATTCACCCTGGGGATCACGTCTGTGGCTCTGCTTGACAGGGGCACAGGAAAATAATTTTCTTGGATGGCAAAAGCCAGGGTACCGTTTGGCTAGGCTTATATAAGCCCTAGGGCCAATAGCCTAGTACCTACCTATAAAGCTATGAAGGTTTCAGTGAAAGAAGAAAAGAAAGGCATTAGGAAAAAGAAAGTTTTGTATAAAGGTTGGGAGGGTGGCTTAATGGTTAGGTTGTTTGCCTTACAAACACAAGGTGCAGGGTTTGAGTCTCACAAGGGATAATTGGCTAGGCTTAAAATGGCTTGCAAGGCCAGTTAGCCTAGTATTAATTTATAGGGTTGGGAGGGTGGCCTAATGGTTAAGGTGTTTGCCTTACAAACACAAGGTACAGGGTTTGAATCTCACAAGGGATAATTGTCTAGGCTTAAAATGGCTCACAAGGGCAGTTAGCCTAATACTAATCTAAATCTATAAAGAAGTGTATGAATGATGTGAATTCATTTGGAGGATAACATTAACGGGTGAAATGCTGAGGAAGATAGTGAGCATATTTTTCTAGTTGTAGTGCAATTAGGGGATTTTGAGAAAGGTTTATTTAATATAGAGGTGGGAAGTAATTAAAAAAAAAGCTGAAGTAGATTTGATATTTTATGGACGTTATAAGATAAAATGAGATTAGAAGAGGAAAAATATATCTAGAATAAATAATAACAGTAACATGGTTTATTAGAAAAAAATTTGAATAATGGAAATTACCAAAAGTTATATTTTGGGAGAAAGAGTGGAAGAATTTTAATATAATGGACTTATTGCTTGGAAATATATTTCACAGTACTGTGAGAGTTACAAAGCTGGAATTCATATTCATGCCATATCTTTTCAAAACAAAGTCTGGTGGCAAAATGGCAGAATGATGCTGTCTACCTGATTTATAATGTCGCAGCAGCAAAATCCCACTGCTGATACTATGTTAGCAGCTAAGGTGATAGACCTGTATGACTGATGTGCGTGCCATCACTGTTAGCAGCTAAGGTGATAGACCTGCATGACTGATGTGTGTGCCATTACTGTTAGCAGCTAAGGTGATA
This sequence comes from Protopterus annectens, assembly GCF_019279795.1. NCBI lineage: Eukaryota > Metazoa > Chordata > Ceratodontiformes > Protopteridae > Protopterus > Protopterus annectens. The sequence continues at coordinate 787,665,994 of NC_056739.1, forward strand.
GACCTGTACGACTGACGTGCGTGCCATCACTGTTAGCAGCTAAGGTGATAGACCTGTATGACTGACATGTGTGCCATTACCGTTAGCAGCTAAGGTGATAGACCTGTATGACTGGCGTGCGTGCCATCACTGTTAGCGGCTAAGGTGATAGACCTGTACGACTGGCGTGTGTGCCATCACTGTTATCAGCTAAGGTGATAGACTTATAGGACTGACGTGCATGCCATCACTGTTAGTAGCTAACATGTGTGTCATCACTGTTAGCAGCTAAGATGATAGACCTATAGGAATGATGTGTGTGCCATCACTGTTAGCAGCTAACATGCGTGTCATCACTGTTACCAGCTAACATGCGTGTCATCACTGTTAGCAGCTAAGGTGATAGGAGTGACGTGCATGCTATGAGTGTTAGTAGCTAACATGCGTGTCATCACTGTTACCAGCTAACATGCGTGTCATCACTGTTAGCAGCTAAGGTGATAGGAGTGACGTGCATGCTATCATTGTTAGTAGCTAACATGCGTGTCATCACTGTTAGCAGCTAAGGTGATAGACCTATAGGAGTGATGTGTGTGCCATCACTGTTAGCAGCTAACATGCGTGTCATCACTGTTACCAGCTAAAATGCGTGTCATCACTGTTAGCAGTTAAGGTGATAGACCTATAGGAGTGGCGTGCATGCCATCACTGTTAGCAGCTAACATGCATGTCATCACTGTTAGCAGCTAAGGTGATAGACCTATAGGTGTGACGTGCATGCCATCACTCTGAGTACTCAGACAGAGTCTGCTGACCTACTTATAATCTACATGACATGCTCACACTAAGTGGTTGCTGCCAACCTTTTGGCAGCTTTCAAGAAGCAGAGAAGAATTCTGTACCTGCCACAGTGAAATCATTAGTGCCAAACATCAGGCAAGAGGGTACTGAGGAAGTCCACTCAGACTTGCAACCTCAGCTTTGTAGCTGCATGAATAGCTCTGTGTGTTTCAGCTAATAGTCTGGCTGGAGGAATTATAGCATACTTCGACTGTTACTGGAATGTGAAATAAAGCTGCTGTTATCAAATGGTTCAAATTGAGACAGCCAAAGTGTCAACTGGTTTATCGAAACAAATCGCTGTATGATAAATATGAGCTCTAGAAGCAGGTAGTGCCCTTGTCTCAGAGGAAGGATGGCGTTAGCAGTAGAGAATCCAAGAAACTTTATTGAAGCGAATGGGCAAGCAGGCATGCATTGTGAGAAAATAGAGACTTTTTAAAATTAGACTATCTTTTCCTGATACTGACCACTTAGTGAGAGGCTTTGGAGTGCATACAAAGAAGTGGTAGTTGTAGAAGATGTTAGGTGCCACAACGGTCACTTATATTGCAGCAACGGAAGAGATTAGATGAGCAAGTAGATGAGATAATGAAGCTAATGGTTATATGATGCTTTGAAAGATAAAAATACAAACTGGAATGATAACCTGAGGTGAGCAGGTTTACCAGAATGGCTAGAAGGCTGAGACTTGTGATAGTCCCTTGAACAGATAGCTCTGATTCTTGGCTAACTCTTATATATGAACACTAAGATTGATAGAGTCACCATACTGGGGTGGACTCCAAACACCCAAGTATCTCCTGTGCAATGTCCAGTCACACTATGTTAAATTAAGCATACAAGGCGCATAAGGACTATGCATACCTCTCAACTGTACAGATTTCCACAAACTGTCCAGATTTTTGCTTCATATTTTGGCCCATTTTTCATAAAATTGTAGTTTTCTGTCAAATTAATGGCAAATCATTAAAGATTGAAGTCAGAAAATAATGGCAGGCATTTGAGTTTCATGCTTCATACCCTTCAGAAAATCATGCTAATGCAAAACCTGTTATTCTATCAACTTTCTAGGTTTGTAAGAGCGATATTTAAAAATTGTCCTTATTTTGAGGCCTTTATCCCACTTTTATTTATGGCTTTGTCCAGATTTCTTGCTGTAAGAGGTTGAGAGGTATGGGACTATGTAAAAAAGTAAAAGCTACTGACAGCCTCTCATCTCTCCAATGAGTTGTGCTAGAATTGCATTCAGTTAAATTAAATTCACTCTTCTAGAATATTCTTCAAGAAAGCACCTTGGTGAAGTTAGTGTTCTCAACACTAGTACTAGTAGTGTAAACGCGACAGAGATATATGCTTGACACCTGCGTTAGTGCTCTTAAATTGTATTAGTAAGTGATGGGTTCCAAGGCCTACTGCTTCGACAGAGGGTCACCCATGGAGGTATTTGTGAGTTCCTAGTCAGTGTGGCTTGAGTCAAAGAAAGGAAAATGAAAGGAAACTGAAAGCAAATTGCAGGAAAGTGACAATGCTGGTGGCATATCTCCACTAAAGGATACCAAAGGAGGGGTGCAGAGATGGAAAAATTAAGATCCCACTGCAAAACAAGGGGAAGTATAAGCATTTTAGAAACAAAGGAGACAGAAGGGGCAAATGATGTTAGAGCAGCACAAGGAAAGTGCAGAAAAAGAGCTGTAACACAATAAGGTAGAAGTGAATTCACAAGGAATACTGGAAGGTTCAAGAGCAAAATGCAGCACAGCTGCAATAGGAAATAGGGAGATGTGTTTCTCATGTGCTGTCTATCCTGACCACTATCTTCCCTTTTCTCTATTTCATACTTTGGGAAATGTAGTTAAATGATTCCAAGATTTACTTATCTGAAAACTGCAAAGTGGACTGGGAAGGAGTGAAAAACTGAGACAAACTTAGTGGCTAAAAGTATGCAGCTGTAGCAATGTACCCAGATGTAATGGATAACACCTAGATGTGTGCTGTAGCAATGTAACCAGATGTAATGGATAAGGCCTAGATGTGTGCTGTAACAATGTAACCAGATGTAATGGATAAGGCCTAGATGTGTGCTGTAGTTATGTAAGCAGATGTAATGGATAAGGCCTAGATATGTGCTGTAACAATGTAATCAGAGGTAATGGATAAGGCCTAGATGTGTGCTGTAGCAATGTAACCAGATGCAATGGATAAGGCCTAGATGTGTGCTGTAACAATGTAATCAGATGTAATGGATAAGGCCTAGATGTGTGCTGTAGTTATGTAAGCAGATGTAATGGATAAGGCCTAGATGTGTGCTGTAACAATGTAACCAGATGTAATGGATAAGGCCTAGATGTGTGCTGTAGTTATGTAACCAGATATAATGGATAAGGCCTAGATGTGTGCTATAGTAATGTAACCAGATGAAATAGTGCCTGCATATTTGAACTGCTTCTTACTGAAATTGGTACACCTTGTTTGCTGTAGCATAGACTAGATCCAGGCCTGCTGAATCTAGCTTTGTTTGTATAACTTGAGCACTAATCCAGGCATTCTTTAAAGTATTCAATTGTATTTATTACTTGTTGGTAGTAACTTGATTAAAGTGTAGCTATCATTCTAAGTCTTTTGGATTAAGCACTTGGGCTTCAGACCAGTTGTTTTACATTAGGAACGTTTGTGGCCTGCACTGTGGTGGCAGGACAGGTAGTTTACATCCTTCTAAGTTGAGAACTGCTGATTGAGGGCTCATTGTCTGTTATTCTAAAAGTGTATTAGTTCTGGTTTATGCACTTGGGCTTCAGGCCAGTTATTTTACATTAAGAAGTTCGTGGTCTGCACTCTTGTGGGAGGAGAGGCTGGACTCTGCCCTTCTGAGCTGGGAATTTCTGGTTAAAGGCTTATAGTGCCTGCATATTTGAACTGTTTCTTACTGAAATTGGTACACCTTGTTTGCTGTAGCATAGACTATATCCAGGCCTGCTGAATCTAGCTTTGTTTGTATGCTTCTTGTTTGTTTGCTTGTTATTTCCCTGAAATGTTAATTCCACCTAAAACGTGGCTTTTCAGCGCTTCTGTGGATCCCTAGTGATATCTGCATTGCTTACTGTACTTATTTCCTTGTTTCACTTGAAGGAAAGTTACTGTTTGTCATTTTTGCATTTAAGTTACCTGTAACACATTGCATTTAAGTTACCTGGCACTTGCTCACTAAAGCAATTATATAAGTCAGCACTAAAAATTAAAAGCACTACACTCTCACAAACTCCCTTGAGTACCTTGTTCCCCATTGGCCCTTTTTTCAATTATAAAGGAATTCCCAATACTATTCTAGCATGTCCAAAGGTCAGTTGTCAATCTCCTCTCCGGTCCAGCTGGTGAATCTGGGAATCTTGAGGCAATGTTACAACTGCCTCATGTACACAGACAACCCTCTCCTCCTCCCAACAAATTCCAACACATGTGAGAGATGCAACCATATAGCCAAACTGGAGGCTAAGCTCTCTCAACTCAGAACTGGCGTAACCAGTCAGGAGGAGAAGGAAACCACACTCACTGCAATTCCAGTCTCACATAGACCTACCACGACAGCAAACCAAACACATAAACACACAAAAACATACTCGGAGGCACTAAATAAAAATCTGCCTAAGCAGCAGAGACCTCCAAAGCAGGCACCCAAGCAACTGCTACCCCAAAACAAAACATGTGCAACACATAGCTCACAAAGCCAGTGTGACAAACAGTCACAGCCCTTAAGGCTAAACAACACACCTGATACACTTGTAATAGGTGACTCTATCGTCAGGCACACTGACGTCCCGCTCACCAGGCTGAACAAGGAGAAGGTCACGGTGAGCTGCCTGTCAGGCGCTAGGATCCGCCACATAACACAAGCACTCAGGTCACTCCAAGGCAAGTACAAATATGACTCGGTCATTGTCCATTCTGGTGTGAATGACCTGAGACGTACCTCCCTGGACTACATGAAAAGAGACATAGAGGAGCTCTCTGAGCATGTAGCCCATGCCGGTATGACCCTGACCTTGAGTAGCATCTTACCCTCACCAAGAATGATGCCACAATATGAAGACAAGATGATCAATTTCAACAATTGGCTTAAGTACTGGTGTCATTCAAAGGGGATCCAATGCCTGTCAGCCTGGGATGACATGCTCGACAAGCCATGATGCTTCGCTAGGGACGGCTTGCACCTGTCACCCCTGGGCTTTCGGATATTGGTAAAGGCTCTTGCTTCCCCAATAGTGCCTTTTTTAGGCAAGGCTCAAAAGACAAACCCACCTCCATAGGTATCACAAGGGATAAGAAACTAAGAGTAGTGCTACTCAACGCCAGAAGTCTAAACCTCAAGATGCACGCACTCTAAACTCTCCTTAACATGGAGAACATCGATATCTGTGCAGTAACAGAAACCTGGTTCAAGGCTCCCGAGAGCACCCCAGCACTACCAGGTTATACCTCATACCATGCTTTTTGGCCCCAAAACTTGGACCGAACCACAAAAGGAGGGGGAGTATCAATATTCGTCAAAGATACCCATACCTCCAGGTTGGTGGCACAGCACAAAGCATCAGAGACTATCCATGTGCAACTAACAGTGGGTAAAACTGCCTTCCAGTTTATAGCCTGCTACAGACCACCCTCTCAAACCCAGGAACCCCACTCGGCCTTCCTGAGAACACTGGAAAATATGGAGGTCTCTCCAAACACCATTATATTGGGTGACTTCAACTACCCAAATGTAGACTGGGAGCAATACTCTAGCTCCAACACAATAGCCCAAAGGTTCCTAGAATTTATAAACTCAAATGCTATGGAACAACTTGTTACCACTCCCACAAGAGGGGAAAACATACTGGACCTGATCATCACCAACATGGGGACTCTATGCTCCAGACCAGAAGTGTATCCCTCACTGGTAAGATCAGACCATAAACTAATCTCACTGGATATTCACATCCCGACCCCACCCCCTGCCCAGAAAACCACAGTAAAAAACTTCTCTAAAGCAAATTTCACATGCCTCAAAACTGAGGTGGAATCCTTCAAAGCCCCCGAGCCTGTGGAAAATACAGTCCAGACCGCAGAATCCTTTATAAACGATTTCTATGAACACCTTCAGGAATGCATGGATCATGCAATCCCAAATAAAACCAAGACCCAATCCTCCAAAGGCAGACGTCCTGTCTGGTGGACCCCAGCCATAAACAAACTATACAATAGAAGGAGGAAGCTACTACATAATAGAGCAAAATCCCAAAAAGGGATGGCATCTCTGATCAGTATTAGCAAAAAACTATGGGCACTCATAAAATCTTCTAAGGCCAGCTTCGAGAGAAAAATTGCACAGGACACTAAGGATAATCACAAGGCTTTCTTTAGTTATGTTAGGAACCTGGGTGGGAATTCCCAGATATGCTCAGAATTACTCCAAAATGACAAAAAATACATCGAACCCACAGACATTGCCAACATCCTAGCTGACAGGTTCAGCGCAAACCCCCCCCCCCTCCTCACCAAAAGGGCAAATATCTATCCCAGCAGAGTGCTGCTCCCCTGACATCTCAGATGCTCAGGTAAGAGCCACCCTCTCCAAAGCAAAAATCACAGCATCTATGGGACCAGACGGTGTCCCGGGCTGCGACCTACATGAACTCCAAGAAGAGCTAAACCCAAACATAAAACTACTGTTCAATCTCAGCCTTACTACAGGATATGTACCCAAAGAGTGGCGTACAGCAACAGTGGTCCCTCTCCACAAAGGTGGTGCCTCAACGGATCCTGGAAACTATCGCCCCATAAGCCTGACTAGCTTGGTCTGCAAAGCTATGGAAAGGATCATCATGGACCTCATAAATAAAGATATTGGGGACCTACAGACACTGGATCCTACCCAGTTCGGCTTTGTTAAGGACAGATCCTGCCTCTTAAACCTGGTCAATTTCTTTGAAACAGTCACCAAGGCCACTGACGAGGGGAAGGTGGTCCACACAGCCTACCTGGACCTTGCAAAAGCCTTCGATACAATACCCCACTAGGCCATTATAGATAAGCTCACCAGCTTAAATATAAACCCCTATGTCACTAGATGGGTTGCAAACTGGCTCAAGGACAGAACCCACATGGTTAGAATTGCTGGAGCCATGTCAGACTCCAAACCAGTTACAAGTGGCATCCCACAAGGCTCAGTCCTGGGACCTCTCTTGTTCGGTATATATTTCTCGGAGGTACAGGCCAACACAGAAGGACTGTGGCTGACCAAGTTCGCAGATGACTGCAAACTGGGCACCATAATCGACTCTCCAGCTGACACAAGCATCCTCCAAAAGGGCCTCATAGAAACAGACAACTGGTGCCAGAGCCATGGCCTCAAGCTAAACGCCAAAAAGTGTATAGTCATCCCTCTGGCAAAAAGAAAGTGCCCACAAATTACCACATAGGTGGTAATCCATTAAGTACAGAAGAAGTAATTAGGGACCTGGGGACCCAAGTTGATAGCAATCTCTCATTTGACAACCACAGGGCCAAAGTGGTTAGAAAAACATTTTATATAGCCCACCTAATCATGAAGGGATTCACATCTAGATCAGGGGAGGTCATCGTGCCTCTTTACTCATCCCTCATCAGGCCCATAATTGAGTACAGTGCCCCTTTTGGGATGCACCTTACCAGACACCTGCAGCAACTAGAAAGACCCCAAAAGTACCTCACCAAGAGGATCAAAGGGCTCAAACAGATGCCATATGCTACCCAGTTAAAGAAACCCCAGCTCTACTCAGTGGCATACCGCCTGCTCAGAGGAGATCTGTGCCTGACGTATAAAGCCATGTCCAATCCGGAATTAATGGACATGCTGCACCTCAGAAAATCCAAATCCCATTGAGCTACGCACTCGAGAGACTTGAACCTCAGCACTGAAATAAATAGGACATGCTGGAGGGACAGATTCATAACCCAGAGGCTCCCTTCACTCTGGAATAAAATCCCAGTCCAGGTTAGGCAGAGTCCCTCATTGACTCTCTTCAAGTGGAATCTTGATGAGTGGATGGGAGATCGTAGGTTTACCCTGGGTATCACTTCTGTGTCACTGTTAGACAGAGGCACAGTATACTAACCTCAAAAAAGGGCATAGCAAAATTAATTTAAAATGGGTGGCGAAAGCCAAACACACTCTGGCTAGGCTTATAAATGCCCTAGGGCAGATAGCCTAGTATGAACCTAAGAACCTATGAACCTATAATGGATAAGGCCTAGATGTGTGCTGTAGTTATGTAACCAGATGTAATAGATAAGGCCTAGATGTGTGCTGTAGCAATGTAACCAGATGCAATGTATAAGGCCTGGATGTGTGCTGTAACAATGTAACCAGATGTAATGGATAAGGTCTAGATGTGTGCTGTAGTTATGCAACCAGATGTAATGGATAAGGCCTAGATGTGTGCTGTAGCAATATAACTAGATGTAATGGATAAGGCCTAGATGTGTGCTGTAGTTATGTAACCAGATGTGATGGATAAGGACTAGATGTGTGCTGTAACAATGTAACCAGATGTAATGGATAAGGTCTAGATGTGTGCTATAGTAATGTAACCGGATGTAATGGATAAGGCCTAGATGTGTGCTGTAGCAATGTAACCAGATGTAATGGATAAGGTCTAGATGTGTGATGTAACAATGTAACCAGATGTAATGGATAAGGCCTAGATGTGTGCTGTAACAATGTAACCAGATGTAATGGATAAGGCCTAGATGTGTCAAATCATGGAGAAGACTATTTGTGACTGTCAGTAATCACTCACTAAGTGTTTGGCACCTGTAGTAGCCAAGAAGAAGAGGGTTGACTAAATAGAAGGGAGGAGCACATCGCTTAGCATAAATCTTTTGGCAAATGATTGTATACTGACATTATCAGAGGTGTAGGGAAAACTGAAGAGGTTTTTAGATGGGAGTCTGGTAGTTCTGCAGTTGAAGCTTCACCTGAAAAATGGTCAGTAGTCAACTCCTGGGTTGGAGTAGAGGGTTGGAGGTAAAGTTTCTGCTATAGGAAAGGTGCAAAATATTTAGACTTGGAAGTATTTCCTTTCAACAGAGATGAAATGGGGGAAGTTACCAGTGAAGGTAGGGTGGCTGATGGGAAGCTAAAAAAGGGATATTTAGGTTTTGTGCTTATGACGGATTTAACCCTGGTTTTATATATTAGTCAAATTCATAGCCACAAGTTAAAAACAGAAATGTTTAGGGAGGATTCAATGGACATGTGGCAATTCTATGCAAAGAAAGAAGGGTGGGAGGGTTGGTAAGGGAGGCCACAGGGGCAAGGGTGAAAGGAGTTGACGTATGTCAAATATTAGAAGATAGCGTGGAGTCAGATGCAGGGAGAGAGTTGGCCAAGAAAAGAATGGTGGGATGGTGTCAATGTAATAAATGGGAGTTATCACTGGGAAGCTTTTAATGAACTGTGCAAGGAGGTGCAGATTATGATGATTGAATGCTGGCATACTACTGAGGTAGATGGAGAAGGTTTAATAAGGATGGAGGTAAGAAGGGACTTAGAACTATATTGGAAATATGACTGGCTGTAGAAGTGGACAATGGAGAAAGGATTAGATGGATGTATGAGACCTAACAGACCAGCACTAAGCAAGGGACATGCTTCATCTTAGAGCAAAAGGGACAATGATGCTTAGTGCTGGACTGGAAAGGTACACCTTGATGATCATACCATATAAATAAAATAGAACAAGAGGAACAGTGACATCAGACAAAGAATGGGGAAGGGTTTAAGCAACAGACAGAATATAAAAAGAAATCCAGAACAAACAAGGGTTACTTGAACCATGGCTGAGCAGTCTTACTGTGCAAGGGATGGAAGATGGGGGAAGTGCATGTACTGATGCAGAAGGGGAGGACAGCCATTGCTAGTGTCACAGAAACATGGGCCAGTAAAATATGGAGTGGGACATTAATATTTCTGCATCTAGGTTGTTCAGAATAATAGATGAGATGAAATGAGGTGGAGTAGCAATCTACATAAAGGAGGGCATCAGCTGTGAAATCAGAGTGGAAAAAGGGCACCAACCTAGGAATGGGATAAGGATGCAGCCAGAGTTAGAGGCTATTCAGATGTCCTGCTTCTTAAGGAAATGGAAGGAAAGAGCTGGTAGACTGATATAGTGTATTATCTATCAGCTACAAGATAGAACAAGAAAAAGACTGGTGGATAGGATAAAGGAGAGGGGCAGGAATAAGATGGCAATACTCCTAAGGCATCTGGATCTGCTGGGAGCAGAATGCAAGATTATGAGCTTTAAGCAGAGAGAGATTGGGAATCCACCAAGGTCTTGGACCATGAAGGGTTCAGCCAACTGGTACAGAATTATGTGGGGAAGGACAGAGATGTGGAAGTGGTCCTAACCAGTACACAGGAAATCATGAATGCCTTGTTTAAGGCACCATTAACCATCAATGATGATGTCACTGTGCAGTCCAGAGTAAGAGGCAAGCAAAAACATAAAAAGACAAAGGAGGTGGAGTGGGATTTTAGAAGAGTGGACAGTCCACTCTGTGCCGTGGTGGTGGAGGGTGATCAAGGGCAAATTAGTAGACTAGGAGGAAATCAAGGGAGTCCTCAGTCAATTAGAATGATCCATATGGAGTACTCAAGGGTATAGCTAAGGAAGAGTGGAAGAGGCAAAAACACCAACAGAGAAAGTCAATGTGGCTACAGAGGACTGTGAAGCTAACAAGTAGGGCAAAATATAGATCCTGTAAGAGATGCAAGGGGGGGGGGAGATGGGGTGCCACTGTACAAGGATGTTAGTAGAAAGACAACAAAAAACAATAGAGGCTGCAAAGGCTGAAGCTGAATGGATGTTAACAAAAGAGATAAAAAAGCAAAATAAAAAAGTTTTACATTTATAGCAGAAAGTAGGAAAGTAAGAGCAGAACTTGTTGAAGTGAGCAAAGATGTTCAGAAAATCACAGAAGATAAGGGAAAAGGTAGAGGTAATACACAGATATTTTGCTTCAGTCTTCACAAGGAAAAGAGCTGAGAAGAATTGGGAGAACAGTGTCCAGACACCATGATAAAGCAGAGGAGGTCCAGAGGGAATTGTCAGCATTTACAGAGGGTAAAGTACAAGTACCAGATTGGCTGCCCTCCAGAGTCTTAATAAAGCAATCTGGCAGAATCCTTCTACAGAAATCTTCAAGAACTCACTGGCAAGTGCAGAAGTACCAGAATAGATAAATACAACAGATGTAGCACTCTTGTAGATGGAGATAGCAGAAATAAAATCAGGGAACATCGTGGACAGAATCCTGATGTGAAGACTGGCTGGAATAATTTCTAGAGGACAACAGTCTCTAAGTCAGTGACTAGCATGAGTTCATGGCCAGAAAAAGATGTCAGTCAAAGTAACCTAGTTTTATGACTGGATTACTGGGTTGGGGTTAGTATAATGGTTAAGATGTTAACTTCACTGATTCAAGGTACAGGGTTTGATTCTCACCTTTGGAAGGGAAGTTGTCTAGGCTTAAAAAGACCCACTAGGGCAGCTAGCTCAGTACTTACCTATAAATTATGAACTTACGAACAATGGAGAACTTGACAGGAGAATATCAGTGGACAAAGTCACCTGGACTTCAGCAAGGTCTTCAACCTTGTCCCACAGTAGGCTGACAGAAAAAAAAACTGGAGGGATTTTAGACAGGAACAAGACAGAGGAGCTGCAAAGCTACATGACTGAATGGTAAGGCATACAGGATTGTGGGACAGTGTCAGGAATTAGGAAAGTGAAAGTGGAGAGTACCTCAGGGTGCATACTGCATCTATTGTCTTCAGTCAGATGGTGTCAGACATATCTGAGAGGCCCAAGAAAAGGATCATCCTCTTTGCTGATGACCAAAAAGATAGTTACAGTAGTGCAAGATGGGAGATGAGTTAATAAAGGATTTGGAAAGGTTGAAAAGTGGGCAGAAAGGTGGTAAATGATGTTCAGCACAAACGACTGCAAAGTACTGCATCAAGACACAGCTGTCTGATGTGAAGAAGAGCCATAATTAGGGTGAGGTATAGGTGGATACTGTTCTGGGTGCAAGCTGTCAAGAGTGCAATTGGTAGGTGCCAATTATGTGAGACTGTAGTACTGGCATTGCTTTATGAAGCCATGAAGATAATGCAGCTTCATAAATTAATGCAGATACTGTATCTGTAGTCAAGGGTGAAACGCTTGATGTGTAAAGTGAGTCCGTAGTAACTGTAGCAAGCTGCTTGTTACAATTTAGCAGGCAGCTTGCTACAGTTCCAGGAGCAGAGAAGAAGAGCATTTTCTGGTGTTCACCTTTGAGGAGGTTTTTTTTTTATTTGCTCAGCTTTGAGTTGAGGGGGGCTCCATTCTGGGGGTCTGCAAGGGGCACCAGATGAGCAAGTTATCAGCATGGTATCAGCTGGGAGAAGTTCAACTGACAGCAAAAGAGCAGGAAAAGGAGGTGAGGTGTTAATCCCACCTGATGGTCTGATGGGATCACCTGAAGTAGAGTGACAGGGCAAGGACAGCAGCAAACAGAGCATTGGGGTGCATCCTTAGGAGGGTAGATCCTCCAGAGGGTAGATTCCAGAAGCAAAAGGCTAACACTTCAACCATGCAGGGTCTTAGTCAGGCCACACATCAGGCACTTCATTCATTTCTGGAGGCCATATAAAGAACAGGAGAGCAGGCTGCTGGAAAATTCAGAGTAATGCTGCCAGGAAGATGTGAGGGATGGAGGGAAGGGACACGACCAGAGACTAGAGAAGCTAGAGCTGTTCTCAGCTGAAACCAAAAGAGATAGAGCACATGATAACATGCACAAGATAATGTTAGGAAAATATGAAGCAATCGTTATGAACAGGGAGGATAGGGGGCACATGATAGTGGTACACAAGATCATGTTAGAAACATGTGAAAGGGTCATTTTGAATGGGAAGGACAGAGGGAACACATGATCCTGGGACACAAGATCACATTAGGAATATGGGAAGGGTCATTATGAACAGGAAGGACGGGGGTGGGGCACAGGCAGCAGATTGCAGAAGTTAATAACGTAACGGATCTCTAAAAGTGCTTTTCACAGGGAGGGTTTATGGACCCATGGAATGGATTACCAGGATGAATGGTGGAGAAAGAATCCATAGAGGTATTCAAAAAGGCATGGGACATGTAGAAAAGGGTTAAGGAGGAAGATAGTGATGGAGGGTAGGTACAATGTGAACTACACTTAAAAGGGCAGACCAAAAAAATCTTACAGACTCCTTCTGCCTTTCAAAATATAATAAAAAGTGCAACATGGTTCTACTAACAGACAGAGTAACTCCAGTAAGCAGCAGTCCATTTCTACCATACACCTCATTTGTTCATATTTTCACAGAATGTTCAGATTTTACCTCATATTTTTGGTCTATTCCTCATAAAATTTTGATTTTTCTAGCAAACCATTGAGGTTTGAAGTCACTAAATGGTGCCACACTTCATATCCTTCACAAAATGAATACTAATACAATCCCTGTTATTCTATAAACGTTGTAAGGTTGTAAGAGCAAAATGTAAAATCTGTTCCTGACTTTGGTCCTTTGCCCCCCATGATTTTTATCTTTGTCCAGATTTCTTGAGCTAAGAGGTTGAAAGGCATGCTGATGATACCAGATGATTCAGGGCAGTCAGACACAAGACAGATTACATTCTTCTTTTAACTTAATATTATAGAAGGAACATGTTTAGCAACACTTGTAAAATGGATTCAGGCTCAGAAAAAATGTTTGAATACTGTGCTGTCAAATTCTTAACATTAAGTATTTTAATGTAAGTCACTGAACTAATATATTTGTTGCCATATAACATGGAGAGTTGTTAGTTAGCAGGCTATATATTATGGAAGACGTGTGTTTGAGTCCTATGACTTTCTCTTGCATACTGTGTGTCTGACAAAGTTATTTAATCAGTTCAAAGCTTCTATCTCAGTACTACAAAAACAGTCACTTGTACCAAGTGGGTTACATGCAAATTGAATAAATATTTACCATTCATTAATTATTCTCTCTTTTATTGGATGACTTCTTAGTTATTTGCATTGTGTTCCCTTAGCAGGAAGATGCTTTGACACAGGTCAGATTTAAAGTATGTTACAACAAAATATGCACTTTGACTGTACTGGTTACGTTTTAAGGTACTGAGTATAAATCTTCACTTATCCAAATGTCTGACAATACAGGTGCATCCACAACAGTCTACAAACTCATTTGGGTGTTAAATAGAAAAGGGCTTTGTTTTGGGTACCTCACATTTCATGGCATTCTAGCAACTGTCAATCATCTGAGGGGCCCATGCCATGAATGCAGTTTTAACTACTATGTGTCAGCTCACGGAGTAACTGGGATATTATACAGGTAACCATAGACACATGCATGCAGAATTGCTCAGAAGAATGAACAGCTTTAGAAGGCCTGTGGCTTTACTTTGGGTTATATTACTATGAGACATTTCCCTTCCTGGAATGATAAACAGCACCAGATGTGAGTTAATTTCAGACTGGGTATCAGGCATTACACCAAACAAACCCAAAGTACTAGCAGGAGTAACCGTACCCTGAAAGTTGCCTGCTGTCATTTTTTTTAACCATAAAACAACTAAATAACCATAAAACAACACTGTAACTTTAACGCCGTAACAGTAAGCATGGTAGGATGGTACTACTTAAATAGCCCCCTGTGTGTGGCTTAGATTTGTGTTACAGGCTCATACTGCAATGCTAGGAGTGGAGGGATTTCTTAAAACACAGCCACGTGGGTTTGTCCGTTTGATCAGGTAAAAAAATTGCTTTCCCATTTGTAGACTAATTTTGGTGTTATGTTTCACAGATTGGACAATGCAACAGCACTGTTATTCTTAGCATCAACAGAGAAATATTCCAGAACTCCTATCAACAACTCCGGTGTTAACATCTATGGCACCAGCAATGACCTCTCCAACTTCTCAGTCTTTCACCTGTAGAAATTCTTCACTGCCTTGAACCCACCCCATGTAGCTTCTTAGAGACAAAAATGTTGGGCTCTGAAAGTTGTTTTTTGTTTTTCAACTCCTAGACCCACCATGTCTGGCAATGCATGCAAAACAATATGGTACAAGATACACATAGAAACGTGTCCCAATTACTCAGTAGTATAGATTATTACTACCACCATAACATGTGTCACTGCACCACTTTAACTAAGCAACACACACATGCATGCATACCATGCATATACACAAAGATGCGCGCACACACACACACACACACACACACACACACACACACACACACACACACACACACACACACACACACACACATACTTAGCCTTTGTTATGATGTTTACAAATTAAGAAAGAAACAATCAACTGTGTGAATGCATTCTAATGAACTTAGGTCAGCCAACACCTTTTTGTTTATTTTTCTTTGTTAATTTGTCATTTACTAAGAGGGTTGCTTTTCTTTGTGTACATATTTGAGTTACTGCTCTGTAAGAGCAGGGTTACTCTGAATATTTTCTTTGGTTACCGGTTAATTCCTGTGTTCTCTCACACAGTGATCTGTACTATTTCTCTTGACATACCAATCCACAGGATGTCTCTAACCTAATGCACAAATCCGTTTTTTGTGAAATAATAATCCTGTTTCTGTCAGAGTTAAAAGTCACAGACATATCTAAAATAAGAAAAATTGTTTCTCAAAATTGAAAGAAAAATACTGGGAACCCTAATTTGAAACATCTTTTGCCAAGAAGTTGAGTTACTTGATTATAACATTTATTTTCTACATCTGTAGGACATGTTTTTGTTTGTTAATAAAGATGACATGTATGTTAGAAAAGCAAAATGTGCCAAAATCCTGGTGCGAGGCAACAAAACCCATTTTTCTTCACTGTTGTTAAGTGAAAGAAAATTAAAACCTGTAAAATATTAACACTGTATAGAGTCCTTTTCACAAACAGGGGCCAAAACGCTGGATTTTTAAGAATCTGGCAGTAATACTGTTGACATAAGACTGCTGCAGGAATATGGAGAGATGGGGTGAGGGCATATTGAGAAGACTGACTGACACAAACATGTCATTGTCACAGATGCTGCTCTTTTTCTTTTTTGACACTGTATTGTTACTGTCACAACTTGAAGTATGGCACGACTGAATCTGTAAAGAAGCCAGCGTCACCACTTCACTTTACAGAGAAGGTTAGTTGAATACACCACTTCTGCAAAGGAGGACCTCTTTGGTCTCTGCTGTGGGAGGGTCAGAGTGAGCCATAGCTATAGGTCAGCACAGAACATGGCTGTGAGGTTATATTGCCTTGCATGTGAGTATATGCTATAAGTCTTGGGGAATAAGAAACCACTCCACAAGTGAGTAGATAACTACCCCTGCCTCACTCTAGGCTCCCTGCTGCCTACATGTTCTAGTACAGCTTCCTACCGACGAACGATGGCTACTTGAAGTGTTTCAAAGTGCATCTTCATATCCGTTTGATTTTGTAGTTTTGTAATGAAGTCACTGTGGGAATGCTCTTTGTACAAGATCGCTGACCACTGTATTGGAAAGTTTTCCCACTGATGTGTGACCTGAAATTACTGCATATAAGTAAAGAGACAGGGTGCACCCTTACAGGCATGCTCTTTTCAATTACTGCAGGTAAATGTTTGTAAGTTATATTCTCAATCACTTGTGATCAAGAACATGTTTTATGATCAACTGTGTCTTGGTTACTCATACAAGAACATTATCAGACCCCAACCCCTTCTGTAACTGTGCCAAAGGTCTGATTTCCTTCCCAGCTTTTTGTTCGTAGAAACCATGGAGAAAACACATGAAAGGCTTGCCCCAATGACCATGACTATGATTCAGCAGTTCTGGAATGCAGGAAACATAATAATTAAGAAAAATTGTTATTGTCTTATTCTTCTATTATGACAGTACCTAACAAAGGCTCATGATAAAACCTAAAAATTGTTTCCCTTGTATGTTATCCTTGTAGGTAGCTTAGCTTGGTATGATTAAATATTTCAGTCCACTCCAGAACTCCTTCACCATAAGAATCAAAGTGAGTACATTTTTTTTTCTTTTTTAACAAGAGAAAACAGTTTCAGGCACATTAAGGTGTGAAGCTGATGTTCTTCGTGTTTCAGTGTTGCAGTCATTACATTTAGTTTATCTGCCTGTAGGTAGCCCTCAGCCGGCACTTTTTCTAACATCTGGAAATACACAAAGGACATGCTAATTTTTGTGTATATAGTTGCCTTTAGCAATATTCATTTAAATGCCAACTATGTGCAGAAAAAAAAAAAAAAAACATTTACAGAGCAGAACTGTTACACTATATCGCCAAACGAGCAGAGTATAGCACTTGGTTAATAAGTTGATTTTCAACGCATTGAACTGCCTGGCAGTGCAGCCTAATAGTTATGTTAAGAGACTGTGAATAAGCTACTTCCAGTGGAATGCAGTTTACTTCCTACAACTTCCACTTTCTTACTACATGACTCATATTGTCATAGTGCCCAGACCAAAGATCCTGGGTCACTTGTGAAGAACAGGTAACCATGACTAGCTGTAGATGGATTACCAAATACTCCTGTTAGAGTGCTGATGCACTGATTTTGTAACAGCACTACCTCTCACTGGTCTTTTAATCATTTCAGTGGAGAAGTTGGTCCCAGGCCCTTTTGTGGAAATTAATAAGGAAGAGCTCTGCCTTCCCAAGACTGACAGGTGAAGGTTATCTTCAAGCTGTAACAGGAGACTTTAAACCCTAGTGAAGTTTGATCTTCATCTGACAATGGCTTCCCAGCCATTGTTCAAATATAAAGTGGATGTCATTGCAACACGTTAAATTCAATCACATGGTCTCGACCATATTAATTTTGAGTTTCCGAAAACACGATCAACTGATAGGGATCCATATATACACTCACGTATGATATGGGTTTATATTACTTTATCAAGTTTTTGGAAACTCAAACTTCATATGGTCGAGACCATATGATCGAGTTTCCAAAAACTCAAAATAAAAAAAAAAATCTGTGTTTTATACATACCAACTCCTAGATTGCTCTACAGTGGGGAAAGTGGGTAAATTCTCCTTTGAAGCAGTTCTTTGTAGATCGTGGTATAGTGGGAACGGGGAATTTACCCTTTTCCCCACTGTAGTGCAGTCTTCAAGTTGGTATATATAATTTGCAGGGGGTGAGGGAGATGCAGGGTGGCTTGATATATATAATTTGCAGGGGGTGTGGGGGATGCAGGGGGGTTGTCTCCCCCCTGCAAAAATGTAGATTTTTTTTTTTGAGTTCCCAAAAACTCAGTGAAATAATGCAAACCTATATATGGATATAGATATAGATATAAATATAGATACAGATATAGATACAGATACAGATACAGATATAGATATAGATATAGATATAGATATAGATATATAGATATAGATACATATTTTTTAGTTTCGAGTTGGTGAAGCTTTAAAAGATTTGTTTCATCTAATCATACTTTTAGACAGTTTTCCTCAACAAACCATAGTGTAAGTATTTTCATGTTGTGGGATTCTGGAAGAACTAGGTCACTCCAACTTTAGTGAATTCTGATCCCTATCTGGTAGAAATGCTTATGTGGTTATTGGCAGACAAAGTAAACCCCACGTATGCAATGGTTCAGATGTTAGTGGTAAAAGGCAAATGTACAGATAGTGTGCTGTAAGTCAGGAAATGGGGGGAGTGGGACAGATAACTTTATACTCCTCTTCCTTATCAAGGATATACTGCTTTCTACTATCATAAGTCTCATGTGGATCATTTTTTGTGAACTCAGTGTCTGTTTACATTTACCCATTGAATTGTTTAATTTTAACAACTGGAACTTTATAAGGCTTGAGATGTTATGCTAATTTTCCTGCTTCTGTCTAATAACTATGTGGTGCTTCCTGTCTTCTTGTAAATATGTGCAGTTGTTGTAAATATATACATGTATATTGTAAATGGTCTACATCTTCTGTAAACAACATCAGCAATGTCTCCAGGAAATGTTATGATCACACACCGGTTTTTCTTCTTCAGTCAAGCATTTAAAGTCTGTAGTCAAAGAAAAGTATACCAGTCAAGTCACTGCTCCCTATACAAGCTTCAGATCATTATGGTGTACTGGAAAAATACAGGGTTCTGGCAAAGAGATGAGCTCCTCAAAGTCAGCGCTTTCTTTTGGTTTTCTTTCTGTCTTGATTTGCATTATTTGACTGTTTTTGCTTTTTGAAAAGTAATATAAGTTATGTTATTTTGCTTTGCATGCATGATATACTGTGTTACAGCTTTTGGGGAGCTTTTCTCCCCAGATCACCTCTGTGCCCAATAGGACTAACCCAAACAACAAAATATAAATAAAATAAATATGTTTCATAAGAGGCAAAAGGAGCCCTGACAGAGTATTGAGTGTGATAAGTTCCTATGTGTCTTTTTCTGGTGCCCCTAATACACATTACTGCAGCAACAGAAAGGAAATCCTTCATCAGTTAGTGGGTGGTAAGAAGAGGAAGGCCTGCTTTGCAAGGGGTTCTACAGAAACAGAGAGAGAAATCCTCTTGGGTAGGTCTTATGTCACCATGACGACAGCATTTTGGGTAATCTTCAAGTGCAGTACCTCACACTTAGTTCTGCGCAGCTTTGGGCGTGCCATCAGTGATTGGCATGCCAGATGGGTGGGGATATCAAGGAAGACTGACAAGCATGCTAATTTGCATGTCACGTCATGTAAAGTGCTAAATATTTATGCACACAACGGACTCCATCCTTGTAGAAATTATTACTTTTTCTCCTTTTTCAGGGGGGCAGGGGGCTGTGCCCCCAGCCCCCCCCCCGCTTCTGTGCAGATGTGGATGCCTTAAGGCCAGCTGACCAGTTCAGTACTGAAGAAGTGCTGTGCAACAATGCTGCTACCCTCTTCAGGAAACATTTTCGGCCGTTAAAATGTAATGGTATTCTGTCTAAATAATCAGAGTCTTGGTTGATGAATGGTTGATGAATTTCTTAATTCAGAGTGTTAGAGTTACGCAGGTTCTGTAAGTCTGTAATAATAACTGTCTTTTAATAATTTTATAAGCATAGCTTCTTGTGTTTCTACAGGTACTCAATATTATTGACATTCCCTACCATCCGCAAATGAATATTCATGCAGCTGCTGCCTAGTCCAGCCTGGAGGCGTGTTTGCTGCGGGATTTGTTACTGTGCATCCTGCGAGGTACTACACTTGTAGATTACCACATTTTGCAGGAATTGATTGACACTGGATGCACATTCGTAAGTGATTGGGCAAAAAAAAAAGATGATGAAGTTTTCAATGCAGGGAAGCTACCCATTAAAGCTGGAATATAAAAAGTTAAACCAGCTGTGAGCCCCCAGTGTGTCAGAGAGTGCAAGTGTAACATGGACCCTTCAGAGGCACAAGCTAAATGAAGAACCTTAAACACTGTCAGAAATTCAAATTAGAATTCCTTAAGATTTCAATTATTATAGATTAATCTACCCTAATGGGTAATGTTATACTGCTGTTTGCTTATTTTTTTTCTATTTTAGTATAAAAAGAAGATGGATATAATAGTAAGATTCTTGGCAGTTTAATCTACCGCAGGGATATGGCAGTAGTTTGGTATGTTAATAAATGATAAAGTTATATCAAACATGATTTATATTGACATTTGACAGAGATCAGCTTGAGATCCAAGTTGTGGTCCATCTTACACATTGCAGCATGGTATCCATGTGGGTTTGAGAAATTTCAGGGAGAGTTAAATAAATTAGGACTCTGTCTTGTGAAGAGGAAATGGCCAATGTGGAAATATCCCATTGTGAGGTAGGAGGGGTGGGTAGGGTAGGGGAAGGGGGTACAGTGCAGGCTTACCTCTCAACTGTACAGATTTTCACAAAATATCCAAACTTTTGGTTCATATTTTTGTTCCATTTTTCATAAAAGTGCAGTTTTCTGACAAATTACTGGTAAATCACTAAAGATTAAAGTTAGGAAATAATAACAGACATTTCAGTTTCAGACTTCCTAACCCTCAGAAAACTCATGCTGCCTGTTATTCTATTAACTTTCTAAGTTTGTAAGAACAGTATTTAGAAATTGTCCCTATTTTTGGGCCTTTGCACCACTTTTATTTATGGCTTTGTCCAGATTTCTTGTTCTAAGAGGTTGAGGGGTATGAGTACAGGAAGCTTGTAAAAGCAGTAAAGGTGGTGTGGACAACAGATACCAACTCTGAAAGGCATTTAGTAGAAGTGATCAGTTAAGTGAAGTGAGAGCTTTTATGGATTCGTAGCAGGAAGGAGGAAGGGAAGGCCAGACCTGGCCAGGCTAAGGTAAAAAGGGAGGAAGATCACAATCATAGAAGATGAGGAAGGGCAGAGCTGCTGAGTGAACAGTTTACTTCTCACGGGAAGGTAGAGTGAAAGTGTCACATTTGCAGGGAAGGGAGATATGGCAGACTAGGGAGAGGACTAGACAAATATCAGAACAGAGACTGATGAAGTGAAGTGGAAAATGTCTGACCTTACGGTAGGGTACAGCACAGGGATCCTAAAAGTTACCTTCCAGAATCCTCAAGAATCTGACCAGTGTGCTATCAGACACCTGATGTAAATCTTCCATAGATGACTGACCAGAACAGGAGTGCCTGATGGCTGGAAGAAAGCAAGCATGGTACCCTTGTACAAAAAGTGAACCAGGAAAAATGTGAGCAATTACAGGCCTATGAGCCCAAAAGCAGTGGAAGGAAAAGTCACAAGGGGAAGGATGACAGAATTCCTAGAAGTCAAGGTCGACCAGGGCAGAAAC
The DNA here is from genome assembly GCF_019279795.1 of Protopterus annectens. Classification (NCBI taxonomy): domain Eukaryota; kingdom Metazoa; phylum Chordata; order Ceratodontiformes; family Protopteridae; genus Protopterus; species Protopterus annectens. The sequence continues at coordinate 787,687,714 of NC_056739.1, forward strand.
AAAAGTGTTTATAACAGGAAGCAGCTGTCAGTCAAACCTGATCCCATGTTATGAACAGGTTACACATGAACCTGACATTATACCAGTAGCAGGCATGGTATACATGGATTACCAAGGTGTTTGACTATATCCCACCCACAAGGGTGCCAGGAAATGGGAGAGGTGGGACAGAATCAGGACTGAGGAGCTGGATAGCTGCATGGTTGAATGCTAATATTTAGAGGGATAGCTGCATGGTTGAATGCTAATATTTAGGGGGCTGTAGTGAAAGACAGAGATACAATATCAGGTATTAGGAAAGTAACTAATGAGGTTCTGCACTGGTCAGTCGTGTGTCCAGTACTCATCAATATGTTCGTTTTGGGTATTTCAGAAGGAACATCGAACAAGATCTTTTATACTGTAATAGTTGCCTTTATTTCATATGAATGTAATCTAATTAATAAATGCATATGTAATTGTTATGTATATTACTGAATGTCTGTAAAATGTTGAAGCTTTTCTCCCTAGGCCTCTGCTGAAAAGTTTTTATTTATTTATTTATTTATTTATTTATTTATTTTACTAAACCCAGTCAGACAAACTACAAACAAAAGTAGATAAATAAAATAAGATCATCATCTTCATTGATTAAAAAAAGGTGAAGTAGTGGAGGAAAGGGGCAAAGTCTAGGGAATGTCCTGGAAAAGCTAATCAAATGGACAGAAAGTGGCAGATGAGGTTCAGAGCAGATAAATACAAAGTACTTCACTTGGATTTCAACAAACCCATGTGGGGTAGGGTAGAACTGATGGCAACTGAACAAGGAAAGGATATGGGGTACTGATCACACCTAGAGAAGACCACCAGGAGTAGAACGAGAGGGCATTGGCAGCAGCAAACAGAATGTGGGGGGTGTCTGTTCATGGGGATAAAGTCTAGAAAAAAAATAAAGGAAGCTTTCACTGTAAGGGACACTATCAGACCATAACCTGAATTATGTGTGTAGTTCATCTGAGGAAAGGGACATCAGGCTTCTAAAAGGACTACAGAAGAAAACTACAGAAAATTACTTGGGGTGGAGGGAAAATGATAGGATTAGACTGTAGGGGAATTAAATATCTTCTCACTGGAGACCAGAAAAGAGAAGAGAAGTAGGACACTGATGCACCGGATGATATCAGATAGAGGTGAAAAGGCCATCCTATATGAAGGCTGGGAGGAAAATGCACAGGAAGCTCATGGTGCGGATGAACAGCTTCCTGCATCACTGAAATTACTTTTTCACAGAGAGGGTTGTATTCCTATGAAATGGACTATCGAAATGGGTGGGGAAAGGGAATCATCAGAAACAATCAGAATGGTACAGGACAGGTTGAGAAAGGATAAGTGAGAAGGTAATGTAGAGCATTGGATACAATTAAAGGGCAAATTTTGTAAGACTTATTGTCCCCTTCTGCCATCTAACTACTTTAATATAATGCTATAGAATGTGGGGAAAATGAGGAAGAAATCAAAACATGACAAAGATTTACATTTTTCCTGTTTATGAAATATGAATGTCATCTTCTGGATTATAAAAATAAGAGACTGGTTCTGTGAGATACTGCAAGTGTTAAAAATACTCCTTCTAATTTCTCCAGCTGTGTATTTGATTTTAAGTCTGCGGTGATTTTAATAATAAAGACTACATGAAGTTAAAATAATAATAATAATAAGTTATCTCAAGTTGCTTTCTGCATACCACTGTTTTGATGTTTTAAGTGCTGTTCTGATATTTTACTTCTATCAGAAAGTGCCTAAACAAGCAGAAAAAAGCAAACAAACAGAAAAAAGTAAACAAGCAAAGAAATAAAGCAAGCAAGCAAGACAGAGTATTTTACTGCTTCCGCAGTGCTACTGGAGGAGTTGTAACTTAATGACATAAATCAGCCTGCCGTTCTACTGTTTGCAGCAAAGCCTCGATTATTTATTGTAAGGAGAAGCTGTGTTTATACTTTGTTAAATGTGTACCCTGATCACCGTGTGTATAATCTTTATTTTATAATGTGCAGTCACTCACCATTTTGTTAAATGTGCTCATCGTTCACAAAACACATCATGTTTTTTTCTGCAGTATAAACCCTGATTATCATTTGACGTGCATTCTATTCACAAATACGTCATGTTTGCTTTGTGCATTCTATTCATAAATACATCATGTTTGATCTAGTCACAACACACACTTTGTGTTTGCTTTTTATTGTGAAAGTTGCTTTTGTAGAAACGTGACTTAATTTAGTTTAGAGCCACACGCTGTTTTATGTTCTGCTCCTATCCTAGCTCTACAATGTCGTGTTGCAGCTGCAATCCCCGGGTCTTAACATTATACACATTTCACTACCTTAATGGAATGCCACTGTAGGAAACAAGTTATGCAAAAAAAAGAATAATTTTGTCAAATTATTTTTTTAGGAAGAAAAGGGGTGAATTATAGATCAAGCTTTAAATCACAGAACTCCTGTTATTCTGGAAGTTACCATGGATCAGCAATGTATTTTGTCAACAGAAACTGAAGTACTGACTTAAAAAAATTATGGACACATGAATTACCCGTGAACATTTATACATAACCATGTATTAAAAAGAAAAACCTAAAATATAGTAGTACATTTTCCTAAAATTGTAACAATCCCTGCCCAAAAATTATGTTCTGCACCAAAGACAAAATCATACTGAGAAAGTAATAAATACATTCTTATTGCTTAGTTTTATGATTTAGTTGGCCTGTAGTCCCAGGGTGGCCTAATGGTTAAGGTATTTGCCTTACAAACACAAGGTGCAGAGTTTGAGTCTCACAAGGGATAATTGGCTAGGCTTAAAATGGCTTGCAAGGGCAGTTAGCTTAATACTAATCTATGAACCTATAAATAACAGGTAAGTCATGTGACCACTGGCTTGTTTAAGTTAGCAATTCATGCCTTTGATTTTACATTTTGAAGAAGTCCAATTGTATTGAGAGATGAAAGTGCTAAAATGTTATATATTTAAAATAAAGTTTTTTAATTTTTTTTAATTTTAATTGGTTTTGAATGTTGCTGAAGATGCATATTTTTGCTAATAATTGGTTTTAGTTTGTTTTTCATGGAGTATTGTTATCAGCACTGTATTTTACTAGACAGCAGCAATTCAACCTCCACCCCCCCCAAAAAAAATCTCATTTGACAAAACAAATTTTTTTTTTTGCATAACCTGTTTCCTACTGTGGAATTCCATTAAGGTGGTGAAATGTGTATAATGTTAGGACTCTGGGATTGCAGCAGCACAACTGGCAAGTAGGAAGAGACAAGGAGAGGAAAGGAGAACATTTTCACAAACACACACACACACACACACACACACACACACACACACACACACACACACACACACACACACACACAAACACACACACAAACACACACACACCTCCATCTATCATGTCATACACCATCTTGTGTGCCTCCTGTCACCTTTTCCAAAAGATTCCTGTCCACCTTTGTCCACTACATCCCATGTGCCTAGCTTCCTGTTTAGCCTCAGCCACTCTGTCTGCATCATGTTTGTCTCCTGTCACATCCCTGAGTCCATCCTCTGCCACAGACTGCTGTCTACCCTCAGTCAGTTTGTTATACATGGGGAATTCACCCCTAATGATAATGTACAGTAATATGCATTCCCTGGGATACATTTATCTTCTGATTTAATAGATGAGTTGGAAGAATTACCTCAGGAAGGTTACAGCACAGGGATCTTTCCTCATGACACAGAGGGATAAAGCCTTTACTGTCCCCCAGATGACCTGCGCAAGACTAGTTGCATGGACACAGGAGGGACTGGATGGAGGAGGAAAGGAGTGAGTGGCCAATGATGGCTCTCTCCTATCCTGAGGATGAGAGGCTACCTAGGCACACTGCAGTAGCACCATTAAGAGCCTGGAGAGCTCCAAGCTGTAAGTGGTACCCTGCTTGGCTGGGAGGTTGCACATGCTCAGAAGTGAGCATGCACTTTCCACAGGTAATGATTGTGGAGCTTGCAAAACTGTTGCTGCATGGAAGAGGGATACACAGGTACAGCACAGTGCCCAGCAGAAGTATGATCCTGTGCTGTTGTCCTCAGTCTCCTGACCTGACCCTGATGTTGGATGACTTGAGCTCAGTGGAGGCTAAGGTGGGTCTGGTAGACATAGTGTACAAAGAGAGAGGCTAGTGGCAGCTGATGGACCACTGCAGGAAGGGGAATCAATAAAAGAGGTTGCAGCATACTTTCTGTGTCCTTGACTAATTTACTTGACAGCTAATACTATATACTCCATCCTATGTGCTCCCTACAATAGCCTTCTGTCCACCATCATCTAGTCCATTCTGTGTACCCCTGCGTACACCATCATGTTCACACTGCCCCAGCCTTATCCACTCTATCCTGTACGATCCTGCCATACTCTGATATCCACCTATACCACAGGTTCCTGTCTACTCATATTCACTCCATCCTATATGTCCCTTCCACACCTACCTGCTCTTGCCTGCCATCATCCCATCCATTGTGTGTGTGTGTGTGTGTGTGTGTGTGTGTGTGTGTGTGTGTGTGTGTCCCATGCACTGGCCTCCTCTTCTTCCTCCTCCATGCCATCCTACATGACGTGGCTTCTCTTACACACCCTCCAGTCCACCCTCTTTCCTAGCCTTCTGTTCACCCTCAACCACTTCATTATGTGTGCCCCATCCATACCTTCCTGTTCACCCTCTGACACAGCCTCCTGTCCACTCCATTCACTCTGTCTTGCATGACCCCTTACCACAGCCTCCAGTACAACCTCATCCACACCACACTTTATGCCCTCTGCCACTCTATCCCATTGACTGTCAACAGCATCATTCTGTGTGCCAACTGCCAAACCATCCTGTCTACCATTTTGTGGGTCCTGTGACATACCTCCCATCCTTTCTCATCCATACCATACTGCATGCCATCTGTCACACCTTCCAGTGCCCCTTTTTACAAAACCTTCTATCTGTGTTTCCCACATTCTTTTGTTCACACCCTGTCACAAATTCCTATCTCCCTGTTATACTATCCTGTTTGCTCTCTCTCAAATCATCCTGTTTGAAATCTCTCTGTCACACACCATTTATAGGCCCTTTGCAATACCTTTTGCCTTATGTCACATGTTATTACCCTCTTTACCTCATACCTTTATGTCAGCTCTCTGCCACACCCTTCTGATAATTTTTACTGTATGTTATAGTATACCTGATATTGTTCCAGTGCTCACTAAACATGCTTTCCACACTGCTTCCTGTCTTTGTATACATTTTCATCTAGAAATACATTTGAACTGATAACATGTAAGAGTTGTAGTGATGTGGGGTTGTTGTGCTTCCCTTTTTATTTTATTTATTTTTTGCTAATACAACCTTGAGAGTTCCAAGAGCTATTCATTACAAAATAGAGTTGTTTTTTTTTTTAGCTACGAGCTACAGGGTTGTTTTACTACAAAACATCCTCGATACTATAAAATGACAGCTGAGCTCGCACATTTAGCATTCTGTTTTTTTTTTAATAAGTCTCAGATTAAGCACAAGAATAACATAAAGATAATGCAATTACACTCAAATCAGACATCCGATCGCCTCTTGCTTTCCTACTTTCCTTTGTCTTTACTCCCAGTTAAGAAAGGGGGCTACATCTTACTTGGGAGTTGTTACCATTGTGGCCACTTGGTGGTACTGTGACTCCAGTAGAGGATGCATGCCTTATGTTTAACTGACCGTAAGTACAAAACTGGCAGTATTTTCTCCACTTCAGTTGCAGGGTAGAAACTCCTCTGAAAACTCTCTCTCTCTCTCTCTCTCTCTCTCTATATATATATATATATATATGTGTGTGTGTGTGCGTGTGTGCGTGTGTGCGTGCGTGTGTGCGTGTGTGTATGTATATATATATATATATATATATATATATATACGTATGTATGTGTGTGTGTGTGTGTGTGTGTGTGTGTGTGTGTGTGTGTGTGTGTATATATATATATATATATATATATATGTGTGTGTGTGTGTGTGTGTGTGTGTGTGTGTGTATGTGTGTATATATATATATATATATATATATATATATATATATATATGTGTGTGTGTGTGTGTGTGTGTGTGTGTGTGTGTGTGTGTGTGTGTGTGTGTGTTTATATATATGTGTGTGTGTGTATATATGTGTGTGTGTGTGTGTGTATATATATATATATATATATATATATATATATATATATATATATATATATATATATATATATAAACTGTGAAGTACAATCATGTTATACTATTGCATATCTGATGTCTTAAAAACATCATACAAGGAAATTATGTAAATACAGACTTCAATGCAGATTTCAAGCAGATCTTGTTAACTGCTTCACTCATGTATTTTGTGGCATCAAAAATATATACTATGCTGTGGAATCTGTCTATTAATACATTATTTTATATATTTAAATAGTTTTTACCCAATAAATTATATGGAACTGATTGCAACTTTTTAAATTTAAAAAGCAATTTGAGTGCACAACGTGAAAGCTGGTTAAACACAAAAGCAACAGATAATAAAATGAGGAAAAACAGCTATATACAACTATAAAATCACAAACAATAGCAGTTTATTAAGTAAAACACAGGTAAGCGCTTTCACACCACACAAGGGCACTTCTTCAGACCATAATCAATAAAAAACTAAATCATTTAAATACAAAGTTTCAAATATTAGTGGGCTAAAACACGTGACTTTAAAACTGGCTTTAAAGGGACCATCTCATTGAGACCTAAACCTTTATCAGCCTGCATTTCCAATCCAATATCCAATTAATTTCCATTGATTCAGTGCAATTTTTAACATCACCACTTCTACAATTAGTCCTACACAATTGTAGTACTAAAATCTCAAAAATATTGATTTAGTTTTTTAGTGATTATGGTCTGAAGAAGTGTCCTGGTATAGTGTGAAAGCGCTTACCTGTGTTTTACTTAATAAATGGTTTGTGTTTGTGATTTTACTGCTGTGTATGGCTGTTTTCTCTTTATTTTATCATAACTTTTTAAATTTGTATGCATTTTATGTACTTAAAGAGTTTTACCTGTTACTTCTCAGGGTTCTGTCACTGGCACCTTTTCCTTTCACCTCAGCATTACATCATCACATCCACCATTGACCCTGATGGTGTTCTTAACTCCTTTTTGGCAGTGATGGTCTGCTACCACAGCACAGCAGAGTTAAAGGAGCTTTCTTTGGAGTAGATTGTTAGATGTCTGCCCTATGTAGTTTCATCATGTCTCAACAAGCATGAATGCTTTCATGTGAACTCTATATATACACCTGTATAGAAAACCTCACCTGAGAGATAATGTTAATGTGGGTACATGCCAACCTGAAGTACACAGTCCCCATGGTCTCACAGGGGCACAGACAGCACCCCCAAAATGAGCAAGAAGGCTTCCGTCTGCTTTGATCTGTTCCCGATTTACCTTAGGTTCACAGGTGAATACAAGGCTAAGTGGCCTGTAGAGGCAATTTAAGCCTAGCCAATAACTTAAAATTAGACTCAAACCCTGTACACTGCATTTATGAGGTGTTGATCGTAACCATTATTCCAAACCCAATTTGTCAAAGGATTGTAAGCAGTGTGGTTAGGCAAACTGATGCTATGTCAGTGGTAAAGCAGCCATGATTGCATCTTGTGTTTCAAGGATTTTTGACTTTTGCTTCTTAAAGTGCACATGGTAAAACACTGCTAATCAAAAGCTAACAATAACACAGAAATGCAATACAAATGCACAAAGCAGTGGTGACTGTCATGTGACCACGTTATGCAGGCAGGCAATGCAAAATGAGAATGACCTGCAAATAGTTAAAATGTACAAATGACAGGCCAGCTCTTTTGTAGTAGGGGTAAAGCCCTGACTATGACCCAGGTGACTTCAGTTGATTTAGCAACTCAACTGTCTGTTGGAGCTAGTGGTAGTGGGGGTGATGATTTATTTACCCGCTCACTTATTGTTCGGGAGCATGCATGGGATGCAGCAGGCTTATGAAGCTCAGTGGTGATACCAGGGCCATAATGAGAGCCATTGTGGGCAAATGAGGGACATGGCACAATGTTGTTGGGGATATTTCCCTCACAGCACCATTGCATGCCCCCCCCCAGGTGATATCTGATTTGCCCTACACGTCAAAAGTAGATGGGGTTAAAGCTAAAAGCTCTGGCAAAGGGCACTGTATATGATACTGCAAGTATCCTGTTGCTGCCTCCTTTATGCAACTCTCCATTTTCCCTTCACTCTGCCAAATGGCGGCCTCACCTGCTGGTTAGTACTAGTATCATGTAACTCTCCATTCCCAATCCCTCTCATTAGTGGCAGCAAATTCAGGACGGTAATACTGGGCAAGGGGGGGTGAGTAGACTTAGTAGGAGATGAATAGCAGCTGCTGGTCAACTGGGGGGGGGGTTCCTGTTTTATGCCTGACAACCCATTGCGAGATCCCCAGAACTACAACAATTTAAGTGCGATTGCAAGCAAATATATATACTAAGTCTGAAACTGCTGTATCTTTAGGTAGTCCCTCTTCTCTAAGGGACAGAAATCTTGGAACTAGTATATATAATACATGGTATTGTGGGTGCGAAGGGGGGCTTGCCCAGTGCCAAAAACACTTCTTAGGTGAAACATATGCTTTAGCACTTTATTGTTACATTCCAATGATCTCACATAATTTTTTTGAGTTATGGGACTTGCACTGTAGAGTCCCAAACTTCCAATAAGGCATCAACTAGGAGTGCATAGGGGCCCCAAAATAATGTAAAAATGAGAAATAGCTGTAGTCATGCTGCACCTTTCAGTTTATAAGTACCTACTAAACTTGATTTGGGGGAGGGGTGCATTTCAAGTTTGTAACACAATGCCTTAAGGATTTACTACAGTTTATTACAATAAATTAATCAGACTCTCTTTCACCAAAACTTCATAACACTACTGATTAGGTAAACAGTCCCCTCCCTCATGGGGGGATCTGTATTACGCTTGCCTGTTTATGTTTGCAACCAGCTCCTATGTTGCACCATTTTAGAAAAAGGTGGCAGAAGTATTACTAAAGGCTAGAGTTCAGATTCAGGAAATGTTGATATATCTAACTGCAAAGCCCATCTTTGCTGAATACATAGTAACAAAGGTATGGGAGGGTGGCCTAATGGTTAAGGTGTGTGTCTGACAGGGGATAATCGGCTAGGCTTGCAATGGCAGTTAGCTTAGTATTAACCTATGAATAAAACAATGGCTAATTAATTTAGTTCTCACAAACTGAAATACTTGCATGATAAAAACAACAAAATCAAGTACTGTTGACAACTTAGAGAAACCCCTAATTTACCATTTGCTTCTAAGAGACACAGAGGTTACTTATTGTTTATTTTATCTTGAATGTGGAATTTACTTCTCTGGGTACTAGATTTGGTGGAATAAGTGATAAGGTCAAAATTTAGTGTCACATTTATAAGCACTGGGTTGGGGGGTTAAGGGTTAGCTTAATGGTTAAGGTGTTTACCTCACAGACAAAAGATACAGGGTCTGATTCTCACTAAAGTAAAATGACTAGGCTTAAAATGGCCCACAGGGGCAGCTAGCCTTGTAGTTACCTATGAACCTACAGTATAGCAGGTAAATGCTGTTGTCTCACAGCACCTGGTTCTCTGATTTAATTACTAGCTGGGGTGCTCTCTCTAAAGAATACATATGCCTTCCCATTGTAAGCACATGACTTTAGCTTTCTTTTGTGCCTCAAGGACATGCAGGCAATGCCCAAATTCTATATCAATGTATACTCTGCATGTGTGGGTGTGCATTCGCCCTGTCATAGACTGTTGCCCCATCCAGGACCACTTCCTGCCTTATGTCCATTACTTTGCCAGGACAGGCTCTAGCTCTGTATGACCTTGAAATGAATATAGGGGATACTGAAGGTAGATACAAAACTGGAAGAATGAGAATGTATTGGTTCTGATAAACAGGGACATAATCTGTTTGGCTTCAGACTCCAAGGTTACTCAGTTAATGATTCAAAAGACAAAAATGTTTTTTTTTGTCAATACTTTTGGTTCCAATCCCCCAACATCACCTTATATGACCATAGATCCACTCATTCATTTTGTCCCCCCTCCACATGTTATAGGACAATGGGAGAAAAATGTAAGAGCCAGGGAATTTAGTTGTCATTCACTGTGGATAAGACTGGTTTTGTATGTAACCACTCCTCCGCCATGGCTAGCCACTGTTGGATCCTGTGTGGGCATGTGGTTCCATACACCTGTAATGTGAGGGACACTGAATGTGCCCTCATTGGTTGTTGACAGTCTGCAGAGCCCATAATTTCAAGTGCTGCCTTATTAACCCTTTCCCTTGGTGGAGATATTATGACAGGACTCCCCACCACCACCACCAGCTAGGATGAGCAAGCAGATATTGGCTGCTTCCTCTCGACCTTCCCTCATGGGCTCCTGCAGTCCCCATGGCAATATCTGAACCTGGTTTGTTGGGAACGTATCCCTAGTATAAAGATTGTTTCTCTGTTACTGCTAGCCAGGGCCAGATGTAATAAGTCAAGTATGGTGCAGTGGCCTTAGGTCAGCTGGTGCCCTAGGCAAAAGTGCTCCACGGCGCCCCCCCCCCACACCACCCTGGTGCCCCCATCCTGGTCTACCTACACCAAATAAATACTGGAAAAGTGCCCCTGCAACAGCAGCGCCCTAGGCGGCCGCCTAGTTGGCCTATGCCTAAGGCCGGCTAAGATGGATTCAGGATCTAGTTTGAGTTGCCTTCAATTAAGAGACAAAGTCAAGCCAAACTTGAATGGCTTATAGCTTATGGTAAAAGTAGATATCTCACTCATCCAGATGAGTTAGTGTTGTGCTAGAAATGTGTATTTACTGCATATCATAGTAACAAGCAATATGTTTACACATCTAGGATTTTTTTACCACTGGTGTATTTCTCTTTGCTGGAATTTAGATACCTATTAATATGATATGTTATTTTCTTTTCTTTCTTTTTTTTTTTTAATTCATTAGCACCAAACCTGGGGGGGAGGGGTTGCTACTCTTAGCAGTGCGTTTCCTGCTGTTTCCAGAATCAGTCCACCAACCCAATTAACAAATACAGAATAAATAAATAAACAAACAAGAAAATAAAGACATAGATACATAAATGTTGTTTCTCAGTGTTTCTGGCTACCATTTTGCTTGCATTACTGCTTATTCTGTGCCTCGGTTGCATTTTATATAACTGTTATTTTGTTAGCTTGTAATAAATGATTTCCCATCAGAAGGCAAAATAAGACTGTTTATATTTACTGTATTGTTGCAACAGGCTGGCCACTGCTTCATTTAAGAATGAATCTGTTGTACTATTATTCAACAATAAGTTCACATTTTGTTTTTTGTATATATATATATGTGTGTATATATATATATATATATATATATATATATATATATATGTCTTTCTGAAGAAGTCTTGATAATAAATAAGACGAAAGCGTTAAAGTTCTACAAGAGTTGTTGGTGTGATTTACTATTTTTTGAATGCTTTTATTGTCACGAAGTTCATTTCTTAGTTAAAATTTCTTCTCTTCATTCAGTTTTTTTTTTTTTGAGTGCGGTTAATTTTACATATATATATATATATATATATATATATATATATATATATATATATATATATATACATACACACTGTGCAAATAGTCAAAACCAACAACACAGCCGGTGACTCCTTGTTCTCTAACTCCATTGGCTAAACCTGTAACTCACTGCCTACTGATCTTACTTTGGTTTCCTCAATAACTCTATTCAAAAACAAACTGAAACAATAACTCACTACACGTTGGTTATGCCCCTGTACTTACCCTGACTAACTCCGTCCTTTATCTCTAGGTCAAATGAAACTCTTTACTGTACTAAGTATGTATGTCACTGTTAGCCCATGAATAGAGTTTGCAATAACATGTCAAACTTATGTCATTGTATATGATTTACCTGTAGTATTATTCAAATTAATTCTCTACATGTATATTTCATGTATAAATGTAAAGAAAAGCAATGACCTGTTATGTACTTTCATGTATAACTGTAATAAAATGTAATTAGCTATCATGTCTTTGGTTGGAGCTTTTCTCCCCGGGCCTCTGCTGAAAATGGACATATATCCAGTTGGACTAGCCCGGTCAACAAATGTAAAATAAAATAAATAAATAAATTATATATATATATATATATATATATATAACAGAAATAAATAAGGAAACAATGATATAAAAAAAATTTAACAGACATTTACTTGTGTTATCTGCAGATGAAACAGTGTTTGTCTTTCATAAAACACTTTGTGAATTTTATTTGACATTCCCCTTCTGTAGTATTTGTTTAGTGCACAATGTCTATATAATGAAAGTAAGTGTGACCAATTCAGAGAATCTGGTTGTGATATTTCAGATTAAACATTCACTGCAATATTTCTATGACTACATATGAGTATATATTCAAGTGCCCTTTATTGTGAAACCGTTGCATACTGTAATATATCCTTCTTATACCTCTGTGAATCTGATCAGTTAAGCTAATTTAAGACTGTATAAATTCCATCCTTCTCACAAACTATTATAGAATATGTTGATGTTTACCCAGCTTGGACTTTATGAATGTGTCACTGCCTTGCAAATATTTTTTTTTGTGATGTATATCAAGCTTGGAATTTACAAATGTGTCACTGCCTTCTAAATAATTTTTTCTTCTATTATTGTTTTGTCTTTTTTTAATTTGTTAACTCTCATGATTACTAAGTTGCTATGTAAACAACTGTATTAGTCTGAAAAGTGTACTATATCTGAAGTTGCAACTATCTGTTTTTGTGGAGCTTTTCTCCTCAGGTCTCTACTGAAAATGGACATATATCCAGTTAGACTAGCCCGGTCAACAAATGTAAAATAAATAAATAAATAAAATAAATAAATATTATTTGAATATTGTGTGTTTTATTAGTACTGTCTATCTCTACATCTGTCTTGCCATTTTTTTATGGTGTGCTCTGAGCCCAGCTGTAAAGTGTCTTTAGGGCAGTCCACTTACCCAGTTAACAAACAAGCAAATGAATACATTATACGTAGTTTTATTTATTATTCATTTTATTGAACGTAAATACAACTAACCAAACAATGAAATAAAAAGAATAGGCCATCAATATACTTAAAGCAATCCATTGACAAATAACAGCATTTAATCATAAACTATTGAGCAAATTATCAGCCCGAACTACCCAAGGAAAACAAATTCTGAGATTGCAAATTTGGTAAAATATTATTTCCAACAAGATGAAGGTGTGGTATACTACTTGTATCACGATATTTATTAATTAGATTTGATTGGTTTATACTGAAACTCATTCCTGGTACAAAGGAGAAATAAATGCCTGATAAAAAAAATGGTTGCATATGGTAAAACTTATCCCATGTCTGAAAGCTAACACACCATGCCTTGGTAAGCGTTTGTCCGCAGATTTGTTCTGACAGAGAATCCAGTTCTATAATCCAGGCTCCATATTTTCCATACAAAAATCCGTTTAGCCTCAGACACTGCTGTACAGGTTAGGAGTCCGGATCCCGTGACTAAATCCGTTCCGGGTTCAGATGCTTTCCTTTTCTTCAACATATACAAACCTCTAAAATAGGATCGCAGATCTGAGTGAGGGAGACTCGGGGAAATTTCAAATAAAGAGGGAAAGGGGACAAAATAATCGGAAATGAACAGACTGCAGAGCACTGTCCCACTTCTGTCTTAGCCTTTAGCTGAAGTCTCGTTGGAATTTTGCTCAAGGTGCTGCAAGGAAGACCTGGAATATACCTAGGAAGCAGATAGTTATAAACTTTTCTCCCCTAAGGCGAATCTCCAGGCTTCGTGTTCGAACCTAAGGAACGGGAATTAAACAATCAGAAGCATTCATTGCTGTATATATTGCAGAAAAATAGCGGACTGTGGGGGGAGCTGGACCCCGAGAAGGCAGTAGGGGACCCGATTGCATGGTGTCTGCCCCTGTGCCTCAGCATGGCTGTGATGCCCACTTCGGGGTCATTTTCTATACTAGTGATCCTTGTCTCCGTCCGGGATCTATGTATAGGCTCCGTGCACAGTCTGGAGCCAATTTACTGGAATACAGCAAATAAAAAGTAAGTGAAAAGGGAAAATCATAACTTAACTTCGTATCCCGGGTTTTACGTTTTTTTCTGTTAAAAGTGCTGAAAACGCCCAACACCTACCCAGGTGTGAGGTTCAAACTTGGGACTTGATGTTGGTGTGGCTCAGGTGTAACTGATTTATGGAACAAAGGTAGCTACAGCTTTCATTTGTGAAACATGAACTCAAAACTTCAGAAACAATTTTCTATGTCGTGCATACTATAGTGACGTAATCTATGGTTATATTTAAGTGTGTGCACATAATAGGGCACAAATGTATTTTTATGCATGAGATTGCCTTCTTATAATAGACCTAATGTTTGTCTTATCGGCTTTTGGGGTTCAGATGAGCAAGGGGAGGTTGTGTGTTTTTTTCTGTGAATCCGTATAATTATTAATTTTTTCAAAAAATTCTTTGTGCTTTTATTGCAACACGATGCTGTGTATTGTTTGAAAGGATGGATTTGCACAAACTTGCCTAAGTTTCGAAAAACTAAAAAAAAAAACTTGTTAGTGCGCTCTTTCTTGAGGAGAGCTTTGCTTACTTATTTTGTTTATAAATAAACTCTTTGTGAGGGGGTAAAATTAAAATATACGAATTGATTTTCTTTGTTAAGAACGTTCATGGCTGGAGCACATTGTTTCATAAAATTACAAACAACGTGAAGGCTAGAAAATTATCACCTTCTTTGTTAAGAAAGTTGCATGGAGGCAAAGTGTTTATCAGCTGTGTTTTGCACTGTTGGTCCCTGTGTGCAGTTAATGAGATGGTGGGCTTGTAATTGTACTTTTAAGTCAGCAGGCATTGTTTGTTTTAATCAGTATTTTAACTGCTGCCTGACTGTTTTTGTGTGAAATCTGAATCCAGTAAAAATGTATGGTGTGTGGTGGGTGTCCCTGTGTTGTAGCAGGAGGTATACAAAGGCTGCTTTGGTTTCTGGACTTCTGTAAGATTTTAAGAGGGAGACTTGAGCCATATGGGGCCAAAAAAGCATTTCTGACCCTGGGTTTATTAGTTGTAATGAAACATTCAGGCCTGCAGAGAAAACTACTGTACATTAGCTCCTCTTTCAGATTGTACAAGTTGCAGGGTGGTATAAGCGTACATGAATAAGACGGATAATACACTTTTCTAGGTTGTATATAAAGTAGGGCTGGCTATTAACCTGTTGATTGTGGTTAGCTAATCAATACTAGTTGGAAGTTTTGGTGTTTGAGGCAATTACTTCTTAGGTGTTACTTCATTTATGCTGCTTGGAACAGGAGCTGTGTACTTGGAAGAAAACTATCCACGCCCCTTACCTTTTTATGACTCATGGTGTCTAGTGTACTACTGTTTAGCACTGTGCATGTCAGCGTAATATTGTGAATTCAGGAAATTGTTTAAGAATGCAAAGCTTCTGAAACTGGAGTGTGGACTGATTCAAGAAAATGTACTGTTTGAGTAAATGTGCATACGAAACCTGAAACCAAATCACAATAAGTAACAAGAAGTCAAGTTGTAGTTAAGCTGATTGAGTTCTGTGTGAAGCCAAAGCTTTGGATTTGTTTCAACACCATGTTATGGGGAATTAAAGTACAGATTCATGTGCTGGGATCTGAGAGTCAGGTTTCTCCTTTTTATTCATATGACTCTTTATTTGTGGTTTTACTTCTCCTGTGTGTTTCCCTTAATGCACTGTACACTTATTTAATTCTTAGCCATTATTTGCTGCCAGCCCTTATATATCTTTAAAAACAGGGCTGTTGTGGTCTGGCAGTATGTATGTATATCATCACACTCTATGAAGTAATTAATGTAGGTGTAGTTTGCCAAGGAATATATGCTGTATATGTTCTCACTCTAAATGTGGTGATAGAGGCACTGGACTGAAAAAAAACCCTCTCTTTTCACACTTGCTGATAATGTATGATAAATATGTAAATGACACAATATTGGAAAAGGCCATGACAGCTGTGTAACATGCGGAAATTATTGTAGTTGTGAGAAATAATTAGTATGACACAAATGTCATACACTTAATTTAGTTTAGAAAGGCTAGACAGCTTTTATGGTTTTAGGTTTTGTCCTGAGTGGTAGGGAACATTCTGGTAAAAATAAACACCGGTGAATCAGGTTAGGCAGTTGGCATCTTGATGAATGGAAAAACTTGATGAGGACACATAGGCATTGCTTTGATCATTTCTGGGAACATCATCATTTGTTTTTGTACAGCTACTAAACTGGGTAGCCATGCTTCAGTTACTGACTTAGCTGAAAGATGAAATTCCTAGTCGGATTTAACTTAGGTCTACGTCTGATGTAGAGAGAAACTCAAAACGTAGCCATCTGTTGGAATTAGAGATGAGCAAGTCTTTTTGCTGAGGCAGGACTGAGCACTGTTATGTTGCTGTGAAAGACTGAAGTCATTTGGTCCTTGTGCTATGTTTTTTGAGAAAATACAGCCTTGCTACCATAGACTGTGTTTTAATTTCATTGTAGCACCACATGTAGGATAACAGGTTGTGAACATGCCACAGTCCAGATTTAGTCCAATTCCTATAACCTTTACTGAAGCACTTTGTGGTTTTAGCCAGCTGTTTAATCAGCCCAAATCTCACTGTTACTTCTGCAAACTGATGTTTACAGATAATAGGGCTTAACTAATTTACAGAAATGCATTTGAAAAAATCATCACACCTGGATCTGGCTGCAGAAAGTCTCTTGTCAGTCTTCTGACCTTGTTCTCATATTTCTACAGTGGGTTGTTGTTTGTACCCGTTTTCCATTTACTTCCTCACACTCATTACTACCTGCTTTTGATGAATTTAGGCTTCGCTGGTGCCCCTTTCCAGTCAGGCTTTTTTTTTTAAGTCATATTGTTTGACGTATTTTTAATAAACACCCCACACGCGCTCGCGCACATACACACACACACACTTAAACCTTGTAAAAAAAAAAACTTGCAGCTCTGAAAATGTATCTCAAAAAAAAATCCTTTGCAAATGGATCACATGCGAGTATTTTTCACAATCACAGTTTTTCTTTTATCTCTGCAGGTTGCTAAACATCTTCTTTGTTGAAAGACTCATTTTCTGACAGCTTGCGTTTCCCTTACCCAGTATGTTTAAGTCTTATTTTTCCCTGTATCTCCCCTGCATCTCCCCCCGTACCCCCACTTTTTCATCGTACTCCCTCCACCTGTGTTTTGGACCTTTAAGAATACAATATTGTGTGTTTTTATCTTCATGTAGTGTGTGATTATTGACACACATTGAACTGATTCCCTTGTAAATGTCTGAACCGGTACTGACTAAGTAAAAGTTAAACACACACCAATACATAAACACATATATATAGATTGTGTGTGTGTGTGTACATATATATACATGTACGCTTATATATTTATATATATATATATATATATATATATATATATATACACACACACACACACACACGTATACACACACACGTGTAAACACACAACACGTGGATATATATATATATATATATATATATATATATATATATATATATACATATATGTACGTCTATAAACAATTGTGTAGATGAAACTTTCTTGATTTATGTGAATGTAGAACAGTTGCCAGAAATAATTACATAATTTAAACAGTACTGTTTTGTGTGCTCTCCTTAATGTGTGTGTGTGTTTGTGTGTGTGTCTGTCAGTTTGTGTGTGTGGGTGTGTGCACCTATGTATCTGTGCTCTGTTGTTTTATTTAATTTATTTTTTGTCCCCAGCAGAAGAGTCTTTTTCTGTGAGTTAGGAGGTCTGGTTCTCATCAGTCGATCTATTTTCTGAGTCTGTTATCCCTTGTTTCCAAAACTTTCTGGTACACTTTACACATAGCGTTACATGAAGTTAACATAGGACTGCTATAGTGAGACAAAAATTCTGACCCTGCATCCCATGTAAAGGAGCACCCACATTGCCTTTTGTTCAGTAGGCAACTTTTTTTTTAGTATAATAAGTGATTGCTATGTTAACAAATAATGCCACAGCTGCAATAGAAAACAGAATTGTTCTTTATTTTTTTTCTTTTTACCTGTTCTATGAGTAATGTAACAAACATTGGCTGAACATGACTGGCGGGCTGAAATTTCAAGGCTATAATAAATTAGTGGATGTGATGGATGTGGGTGGGCATTAAGAGATTTGTTTATCCACTGCTGGTATTGAAGCTGTCCTTCCACTGGGCTTGAAACTAAAGATGAGGGCAGAGGTTTCCTTAGATGCTTTTGCTTTAATTAAGGTTGTAAAGTTGAAATCATTAACCTATCTCATCAAAGTCTGTGGAGGTGAAAGAGTTCCTTGAGGCTCATTCCTTTATATCAGAGAAGGAGCTCAACCAGGTGATTCGATAAACAGAATAATGACTTTTCATAAAGAAGTTCAAAACAGACATCCAGCAGCTTTTTGTGATGCCTCGAACAAGCCACGTAACATCCATCATAGTGATCGGACATTTTATGCAGTTACCATGTAGGTAGCAGATCTCAACAGTTGCTGGGCTTGTAGGGGATTACAGTGGAAACAAAGGCATAAGGCAAGTGTCTAAGTGCCTTCTGTGCACCTAATTAAGTGTATACATTTTAGTGGCATCTTTACACATGTACCTGCTTGCACCTCAGTAGGCTATTCCATAAGCAGCATTGACATGCTCACAGTGTGGTACTATGCTTTTATTGTTAGAGGGCCGAAGTGTTGGGGTGGGCCCTACAGTATGGAACTATTTTTATATTGTTAGGGATGGAAGTGCTGGGGTGGGTCCTACAGGAAGGAGTACTAGATGTGTGTCGCTTAACTTGTGAATGTGTCATTATGTATTATGCTTTTTGGAAGATGTTCTGTTGAAGGAAATACAAATAGCTACCAAAAAGGTTATTTTCTTCCAGTACTCACTAAATAAACAAGTAAGATATTGCTTTCCACAAAGTTTAAACCACTCTCCTTCTGTTGCAGGGTATCTCCCTCTGGTGTCAGCTTGGGAGCTATTTTGCCTTTCAGTGAGGCAGTTAAGAGAGAGCAGGACTTGGCAGAGATCTTGGATAATGAGAGGTTCATCCATTTAATGCAGGACTGTATCGGGAAAGGATAGAATTCTGAGTGAGGAACTAACTTAGTTGGGGGGGGGCATGTGGATGTCTATGTGAAAGCACCATTAGTTAATAGTGGTCATGCCACTGTATGGTTTAATGGGTGTGTTTGTGGTAGAGGAGGAGGGAAGATACGGGCATTGCGATATTGACATGAGATTTTAAGAAGAAAAGGTTAATCAGTGCTGGGGGAGATGACCATGGTTGAACTAGGAGACTGGAAGCAAACTGAGGTAGGGAACAAGCTAAGGGAATAGATCAGGGATGAAATACTTGGGGCTGTAGACAAGGGTTTGAGGAAGAAACAAAACGAGAAGGTCAGTGTGGATACATAGAAGTGGGGGATGGAAAATAAGGCAAAAGACAGGACCTATGGGAGGTTGAAGGAAGAGGTGGAAGGTGGACGAGGTACAGTGTACAAAGCAGGCTAACAAAAAGGCAGCAGAGATGGTGTGGACAGCAGAAGGAGACATTAAAACAGTTCTGACAGGAGTGATTCAGATGGAAGACAAAGAGCTTCTAGGCATACAACAGAAGGAAAAGAGAGGCAAAACAGGCCAGGCTGAGCAAATGTGAGGGGATTGCAGAAAACTTGGAGAGAGAGTAAAGGGGGGAAAGGGTAAATTGGAACCACAGTAGACAGGCACCAGGATAGAGATAGAGAATATTCAGAGAGGAACTGCTTATCCTTAGAAAGCATAAAACACAAGTGCCAGATGGGCTGCCTTCTTGCCGCAAGACAGCTTTAGATGTCTGACCAGTATGCTCACTAGATCACTTGCTAGATCAGAAGGGCCTGAGAACTGGAGAACAGCAAGCATGGTACCATTTTATGGGGAGGGGCAGGAAAAATCTGGGGAGCTCTGGGGAGCCTGTAGGCCAAACTGCTTGACAGTGATGACAGATGAAGTCATGGTAAGAATCCTGAGGGGACGGTTGGTTGCTTTCTTTGAGGATAACCAACTTTGGAACAGATACCAACATGGATTCATGAGCTGTCACCAGTCTAATCCAGTTTTATGAATGCTTTACAGGTAAGCATGACAGGGAAGTACAGGCAGACATGCTCTACCTGGGCTCAATAAGGCCTTGGACTTGGCCTCACAAAGGAGGCTGCTGTAAAGGTAAAACAATAAACAGCCTAAGTGTGAAAAGTGTCTGGATAGGCCTTGGAGAATATCTTTCAGATGGTCATAAGGAGATTCTAGCTAAGCATCCAGTAATTTGGAGAGAAGGGGTGGGGTTGCATGTGACACTGCCTAGGCTCTTCTCCGCAAAGGTGACGAAACACTGACCATAACTGAAGACATTGTTGGGAGGTAGAAGGAACTGAACTTGTACAGCATGCCTTTCTTTGAGGATGCAGTGTTACCGGCAGCTGTGGCATTGGATCTGTTTCTGTAAATGCATTCAGTAAGTCATTCTGAAGTACTAAGGCTATGGGTGTGAATGAAATTAATTTAGAAGTATTGATGGCCTTGGATGTTGTTGAGAATGTCATTGTCAGCATTCTTTTCAATGCTGTGGGGAAGATGAGGACAGTACCTCTGGATCAGGGTGGTTGTCCCCATTTGCAAAATAGGAGATAGAAGGCTGTATTCCAGTTGCAGAAAGATCATATTCTTCAGTCTTCCTGGGAAGACCTATGCCAGGGTGCTAAAAAGGAGACTTTACCTCATAGGAGAGCTGCTGATTTAGGACCAATCCAGATTCTATTCTGGTTTTAAACCATTTATCAGCCTCTTTTCATGTTACAGATGTTAGAGGGTGCTTGGGAGTTCACTATTATGGACTATGTGTGTCTGCTGGACATGGAGGGCATATGACCATGTACCCTCAAATGTCTTATGGGAGGTGTTACAGCAGAGGTCAGTGGACCCTGTACTTCTGTATGTCATTTGGTCCCATTACTTACAGAATAAGAGTTGTGTCTGCATTCATCACAATCAGTCAGCTACATTAAATGTGGTCATAGGATCCCACCGAGTCTATGTCTTATCTTACTTCCTGTTCTTGATTTTCAAGGACAGAATATTAAGGCACAGCTGTTTGAGGACTGCATCTTTGTTATTCACAGATGGTGTTGCCATCCTCTTGGACCCAAATAAAAGTGATCTCTAGCAGGTACTGAAGTGGTTCAGTGCTGATTGTGAAGCAGTTTGGATGAAAATTAACACATGCAAATCAAAAGTCATTGTTTTATTCCAGAAAAGAATGGGATGCTCTGTGCAAGTGAGATGGGGGCAGCTATCCAAGTGGAGGCCTGTGTCTTTGGATTGTAATGCTAGGATGCATAATATTCATCAGAGTCACTGGGATGTGGTCTAGCTTCACTTAGGTGTGTATTCAAACTTAGATTTGTCTAGAGGAAACTTTGTAGCACAGTTCTTCCAGATCACAGTTACTGGCTGATTAATATCAAAGCTATATAGTCCCATATACTTTATCTCCATTTTAAATGAATGTGTATATATTGATAAGGTAACATGAATTGCATTACATTCATTATTTAAACTTAACTTTAATACTGTACAAAGGCTGATAAATGCTTTTATTGCACTCAAATAAAAACAATTGAACATATTTAAAGAGTAGTTTTAGTTTTTTTGAGTTTTCTTATTTCTTTTAAGAACTGTAAGATGTCAATCATAGTAGCTTTTGCAGAAACTTTTCACCATTTGGATAGCCTGGTCTTTGTTTTACTTTCAGATTAGACATCCATCGATTAAGTAATGTCCTCTGTAGTCTAGGAAGTGCCTTGTCTGTAGACCTTCTGAATATTGTTTGCAAGGGTTTCTAACTTATTGTCCACCTGAACCTCAAGAATTTTCTCACATCTGTACCCAGATGCTAACAGTTCTTTTTCTAGTTAAGCATATCTTTTTTACCACTTATTTATATTTTGTTGGCTGGGTTAGCCCTACTGGGTGGTGCCCATTTCAGAAGGGACCCAGGGAAAAGCAAAAAAAGAAAAGTTTTGGTTACAATAATAATATCAAAATACAATCAGTGAACAGAAAATTGAGTTTCATTCTATAAAGTAAAACAACTGAGCATCTAAAAATATGTGTATGGTATTTTATAATAAGAAATACATTATGAAAATGAGTGAAAGAGTGCAATTATCAAAAAATGTACATTGAGTGTATAATAAAGAGAAGAAATTACATGGTATGCAGTTTGTTTATGGAAAAGAAGAGTGACAACGAAAGGAGTGAGAAGAATATTAATTTATAGATGCTGTGGCTAGGGGAGTAATGGGAAGCTGGAAGAATATAACTGAGAAAAGACAGCAGTAGATATGTATGCATGAAGGCAAATAGTGTTTGAACCCCAGAAAGACATTAATCTAGTGGTGTTATGTTAGGCTAAGCATTTGAAGAGGTTTGAGAGAGTGGAAGTGATTAGGTGATTCCACATTTAGGATGGGATAACACTGTGTTGAAATTAGATCTAGATGTGCTTTTGAAAGATGTGAGTTTAGCTGTAATCCATAGATCATATTGACCCACAGGTAGATGGTTTATTTTCTAGGATCACTACTCCCATAGTATTTTGACTGACGTTTACTTGCAACACAATTGACTTACTCCCACTGTAGTACTTTCATGCTGGAGTATCAGTAATTAGCTTCTTGAGCATTTCAGAATTATTTTCCAGTTTCAGCTGCAACTTGTCAATAGTAACTTTCTTACAGGCATAGTTACTGAAGACATGTTAGGTGCAAGTTTTGCAAAGTACAACATCATTGCTAGAAACCTATGTAAAGGCTGCTTGTTATTCTGGCTTTGGCATTTACACAAGTGCGCTAATGTTTCCTGCATTAGGCTTCAGTCCTCCTGATTAGAATATGATCCATATATTTCAGACTTGTTTGTCTTATTTTTATAATTACTCTAATTTGAAGTTATGTTCCGAAAGACATGCGTGAATGGGCGTACCTTCGTTGAAGGTTGGGCATCCAGCTGGCAACTCGGCACCATGAAAATCTACTGCCAATCATTAGTGGACCGGAGTTCCGCTGTGGTGACCCTTAACCGGGAAAAGCTGAAAGACAACAACAACTCTAATTTGAAGTTATGCTGTCTTAATTGGTTTAGTAGCCTTACTATTCTCTTGTCATACTTTTCTCATATCTCACTCCATAATAATAGGTCATGAGTTATATTTACAATACATTCCAAGCTTTCATTTATTTTTGCAACAGCTGTTTGGAATACCTTTGGTGCTGATGAAATACCAAATGAAAGTTCTAGTGAAAACAAAATTCTTTAGTTTATACACCTGTGGACCAGCTTGAGAAAACCATTTGGCTGCTGGACATGGCAAGAGCCTAATTTCTTTTAAATACATTAGTATTTAAATTACTTAATTAGAAGTACTTCCCATTTCTAAAAAAAAAATGACTGTCAAAATAACAGTACTACATACTCCATAACTAGGGCAGTAAGCATATGGTAAGACCACATTTCAAATTATCCACTACTAAAATGACTTTAAAAATGTTGCACCATCTCACTGGAATAGCCCCCCAGATAACATTAAGATAGCTAATAATCTCAATTTATTCCAAAAACAGTTCATGTAATATTTATTGGAAGAAAACAAATGCAATTGCTTCAGAAATTGTTGGCATTATTTAGTCATGTAGAAGAGCTTGACTGTTTGTGGCCTTAAAGACTTTAGCACAACAGATCTGTCTGTCACCAAGTGCTTCTCTATATTTTTGAAAATTCATGGTCATTACCTTAGTAATTCTATCACCTGCTTCTTATTTTGCCTTTTATCCTTACCAGCATTAGTGTCTTCTGTAGTGAATTCTGTGATTGTTTCCTGTTTTGTGGTCAAATTATTTTAGTTTTACTATCATACCATCCGTAGAACAGTCTGTGTTTAGTTCTAGAAATCGTGACTGATCTAATCTTCTTGTAATCCATGGTGTTTTATAATGTTTTCTTCAACACCAGAGTTCAAGTCCATCATTCTCAGCTAAATGTTATTACAGGGAAAAACAAAGCTTTGACTGTACAGACTTTTGTTAATAATGTGATATCTCGGTTCTTTAAAATCTTATGTAGATTTCTCCAGACTTTCCTTTCAAGAAGCAAACATCTAATTTTACTGTCTGCAAAGATCAAGCCTTGAAAAATAAAATCTGTCACTGAGTCCCCTTATTCCATGTATGCAAAGAACTGATAGAGACAGATGACATAGTTTTATTACATTTATGAGTTTATTTATTAGGTATTGAGCTGCAAGCCAGCTTTAGTGCTTTGTACTTTCATCTTCTTCAACAGGCTCGTCAGCTCTTTCTCACTTCCTGCCACTAGAATGGTATCATCTGAATGTCTGAGTTTGTGGCAGTTTTGATTCCAATATTCGATTTGTCTAATCTAACATTTCGTATAATATGTTAAGCACGTAAAGTAATTAGGGTAACAAGATACATCCTTGTCACACTCCTTTCCAAAGTTTAAACCTGTTGGTTTTCCGTATTTGCTTCTGTTGCTTATTGCTCTGCATACAGATTCCTAGGGAGGCATATAAGGTGACTTGGTAACCCTGTTACTCTAAAAACTGCTAAGAACTTGCCAGAGTTTTTTATGGTCCACAGAATCAAAGGCTTTAGTCAGTAAAACAGAAATAAATATTTTTCTGGAACTTTCTTCCTTTCTTTGTTATCTAGTGAATGTTGAGAATTTGATCTCTGGTGCCTCTGCCTTTTCTAAACCAACCTTTGTACATCTGGCAGTTCTTGGTTCATGTATTGCTAAAAATCTGTCTTGCAGGACATTGAGCATTTTCTTGCTAGCAAGTGAAATAAGTGCAGTCGTTTAATAATTTGAGTGACATTTTCCAATCCAGTGACACATGGCTCAAAAAGGCTAGCAAAAGAAATGCCACGGAGTATAGTGCACTCCTGAATGATTCCTTCTAGCTAGTACCATAATATTGCTGATAGACAAATGTCAACTTATGCAAATATTGTAAGTAGTACTTACATTAAATTTCCTTATTAATGCGCACATCCCTCTCCCAGTTTCTTTTCTCTAATTATGTAGTTTTGTTCCATGTTATGTTTCTAATCCTAACTTAATCTGCATTTAATTTTTGTTGTATTATTTGTGACAAATGTACTCACATGTTTCAGTGAAACATTTCAAGGAAGTCTCTGGAAACTATTAGCCACATTATTGCTTTTACATAACTTGGTGGCAATTCTTGTGAAAGTCATGCTTTTTCATGTTCTTATTTCAAAGCATACTTTTCATAAAGAAATCTGTTACATGATTTATGAAAAGCCATGCTTCTTTGTATTCTTACCCCAGTGTACAGGTTAAGATCAGATTATTGTTTAAATTTATACTTAAGAATACCATAAGAATTTTTATAACATTGTAAGCAACAGTATGCATGTTGGCTGTTGTGTATGTGTGTGTGTATGTATGTATGTATATATATATATATATATATATATATATATATATATATATATATGGCAATGGTTTTATAGGTTCATAGGAGATTACTAGGCTAATGGCTTAAGAGCCCTTACAAGCCTAGCCAATATAACTTGATTTTGCTTAATATATTGCTCCAAGGAGCAACAGGATGGCATGGGCTTGTGCCTTTGCATTGAGTACCTTACAGATTAGATTTCCCCTGTCCATAAGGGACATAGGCTGTACCCTAGGTATGAATTTGCGATTCCCCAGCCGTTGATCTAAACTGCATTTGAAGAGGGCCAGGGAAGGGCTCTGCTTAATGTGAACAGGAAGCTTGTTCTAAAAAGGGCAGTCTCTGAGACACATAGCTGTCCCTCCAGCATGTTTTGTTTGAGTCGCTGACTAAGTTTAGATCCCTAGATCAGGTGACCCTCATGCTGTTTGACTTGCATGTTGGTGAAGGTGAAAATGAAGTAAGGATATAAATTTGTCAACATTTAGAATATAAATTGATTATGTTGTGTTTTCTAACGCTTTAATGGAAGTACAAGAAGCAAAATTGATAGTAGAATTTTGAGATCATTGTGCTATATACACTACAATAGGAAAAAAATGAATATCATAAAAGTAGGAAAGAGTATTACAAAAGTAACTGGTCAAAGTAAAAGCAAAATGAGTTATGTCAAAGAGAGGCTAAATTTGTGGAAGGAGCACAAGACAAGCATTCCATTTCATAATACATGGCTCGAATGGTAGATTGTTTATATAGCAAAATATGAAAAAGTGTATTCGAAAATAGAAATAAGTTATATACAAGAAAAGTAAAACAATCTTAAAATGTTAAAATACTGAAACAAAAACGAAATTGCAGTATATAAAATAAAAACTGCAAGTTCTTTTTGTTTCAATATTTTAAAATTTTAAGATTAAAATGATAAATCAAGATATTCTGTAGTGCCTGGAGGAGGCAGAATTGTTGTTATTCTCAATTGTCTGTTGCTAAGGCTATAGCAGAAATTTGATAGCTGGTTAGAGTCCGGTTAAAGTGAGACCAGATAAGAGGGAGTCTACGGTAATATATTTTTTGAAATCAGCATACAATAGAAGTACAGTAAGAGTGTTAGCTAATGATTGGTTAAGTGACAGTATGAAAATAGAGACATGCCTAGACAAGACTTGTTGATGAGTATTCTATATGTTTAGTAATACATGCTATAGCTGGAAATATTTGTAAAAAGATTGGAAGTAGGTAAATATATGTATGAGTAGATTTAGAATTTCATTAATTATGCTTTATGTGGACAATATATTTTTGATTGCAAAGAATATGAAATGGATCATATAATAAGTAAAAGAGAAGAGGGGAACACAACTGAATTGGATTTGATATTTAATAAGGCAAAAAGTAAAGGTTTCAGAGAAATTGTTAAGAAACCAGGGATCGGATTTTCAGAAACAGATTTAGCAATATTAGGAATACAATTTGGTCTGATGTGATAAACCATTGGGAAGATTTAGTACAAGAATTACAGACTATGACAAAATTGTGAACATTTTTAAACTGACCTTTAGAAAAACGCTATATTTACTGAATTCAATTGTTTTAGATACATTTGAGTTATATAGGAACAAATTTTGCTTTCCCATATGTGTACTGAAATGATGTTATTATAAACAGGATGTATTGTTATTTAGGTTTCTGGATTAAATCCTATCAAAATAGGTATTACATATAATAAAGTAGAAATTATCTATAGTTACATGACTTTTTGTAGTATCAAATGTAAAAGTAAAGTGAACGGAACGAAGCAAAAGCAAGTATTCCACGTTTGTAAAAATAAAAGTCAAGTAGATCCACATACAGAAAATCCAGGAATATTTATGTGACACAGATAAGCGCTTTCGCAAGTAGCTTCATCAGATCTCTCATAACATCTACACTGACATTGTCTTTATATACACAGATTTATCTAAGCAAACAATTAAGTTCAATTAAAATCAAAATCAATTAAGACATTCTTCATTTAAAGGTATATGAAACATATAATTCCATCTAAACTCTGAATACAATCTATCTATGAATACAGAATAAATAGAAGTGTAACAGACCCTATAAAAACACATAAATATATAAAAGGTGTATAAGTCTATATGTATATAAAAAGTATATATATAAAATATATATATAATATATATAAAATATATATAAAAATGTATGAAAAATATATATATGTAGACATATATATATATATATATATATATATATATATATATGTATAAAAATATATATATTTAAATATATGTGTGTATAAAAAATTTTGTAAAAATATATATGTGGACATATGTAAAAAATACTATTATGATGAGCATATAAATGTATATATATATATATATATATATATATGTGTGCAATAAATGTAATAAATACCTATATAAAAGTATATATGTATAATGGTGGGAAATCATCTAGCATTTCTACGTTGTCTAAGTTTAGGTTTAATTGAGGCCCTTTCATTCAGGCCTCGTCCTCTATCTGATTTCAGTAATATAATCCACTCTGTTTCCTTGCTCTCTGTATATGTTACATTACAACTTGTAGTACTCTGAAAGAGAATGTATGTTCCGTGTTGTATAATGCTATGTGCTTTGCTAATGCATTGTGATTGGAGCCTTTTCTGATGTGATACAGGTGCTCTCTCATTCTGTCTCTAAATGGGCGATTCGTTTTCCCGACATAAAATGATGAACATATTTTACAAACAGCTAAATATATGACATGAGGTGTCATACAATTTGCTTCAGCATTAATATTAAAAGTCTTTAATAAATCAGGATGCCTAAATTCTGTGCTGCTATCAATAAAAGAGCAAAAATTACATTTACCACAAGGTTTAGTACATCCAATATTTCTCTGATATTTATCAGATTTCTGATAGCACAATATTCTTTTTAAGTTATGTTTATTCCTAAAAAGAAAACTTGGTATCTCTCCTACTACTTGTTTTATTTCATCATCTGCCTGTAAAATATCCCAATATTTATATAGAATTGATTTAATGTCACTGTAATCCGTAGAAAAAGAAGTAGAGAATTTCACATGTTTCTGTTTATTAATATATGGTTTAAAATGTTCTATGTAACTAGATCCAAAATAAGGCATAGCTTGTGTGGATCTTAGACTATTTGCTATGTCTAACTGGGGAACAATCTCTGCAGTATGATAGCCTCTATCTAATAATCTCTGTCTCAAGTCAACTAATTCAGAGTTGAAACCACTTTCTGTAAAGTTCAACCTTGAAGCTGTAATGGCTTGTCCCCTAATAATGTTCTTAAAAACATAAGGTGGGTGCATACTAGTTCTAGATAGTAATGAATTGCAGTGACAAGCTTTACGATACACTCCAGTGTTAATGAGATTACCTTGTAGTTTCTCAACATATATATCCAAGAAATCAATCCTGTCTACTGAAAATTGCATTGTGAATTTTAGACATGGGATTAGATTGCTCATAATCAAATGCATTGATTCAAGTTGATTAATTGTTCCTTCCCACAAAACAAAGACATCATCAACAAAACGTCTGTAAAATGTAACATGTTCCTTAAAAAGTTGTTGTTCAAACAATACTTCCTTTTCCCAATGTGCTAGGAACATGTTGGCGTAGCTATTAGCACAAGAAGTGCCCATAGCTACGCCATCTTTCTGTCTGTATATCATATCTTGGAACATGAAGATATTGTTCTCTAGAATTAATTCTAAGAAGTGTACAATTAAATCTATATGAACAGAGGTATAATCACTGTTGTCTTGTAAATATTGTGAAATAAATGTCAGTCCAAGTTCATTGGGAATCACTGTAAATAACGATTGTATGTCAAATGTGACAAAAAGATAGCCTACAGTAAGATCTTTATATTTAATACAATCTTTTTGTCACATTTGACATACAATCGTTATTTACAGTGATTCCCAATGAACTTGGACTGACATTTATTTCACAATATTTACAAGACAACAGTGATTATACCTCTGTTCATATAGATTTAATTGTACACTTCTTAGAATTAATTCTAGAGAACAATATCTTCATGTTCCAAGATATGATATACAGACAGAAAGATGGCGTAGCTATGGGCACTTCTTGTGCTAATAGCTACGCCAATATGTTCCTAGCACATTGGGAAAAGGAAGTATTGTTTGAACAACAACTTTTTAAGGAACAGGTTACATTTTACAGATGTTTTGTTGATGATGTCTTTGTTTTGTGGGAAGGAACAATTAATCAACTTGAATCAATGCATTTGATTATGAACAATCTAATCCCATGTCTAAAATTCACAATGCAATTTTCAGTAGACAGGATTGATTTCTTGGATATATATGTTGAGAAACTGCAAGGTAATCTCATTAACACTGGAGTGTATCGTAAAGCTTGTCACTGCAATTCATTACTATCTAGATCTAGTATGCACCCACCTTATGATTTTAAGAACATTATTAGGGGACAAGCCATTAGAGCTTCAAGGTTGAACTTTACAGAAAGTGGTTTCAACTCTGAATTAGTTGACTTGAGAGAGATTATTAGATAGAGGCTATCATACTGCAGAGATTGTTCCCCAGTTAGACATAGCAAATAGTCTAAGATCCACACAAGCTATGCCTTATTTTGGATCTAGTTACATAGAACATTTTAAACCGTATATTAATAAACAGAAACATGTGAAATTCTCTACTTCTTTTTCTACGGATTACAGTGACATTAAATCAATTCTATATAAATATTGGGATATTTTACAGGTAGATGATGAAATAAAACAAGTAGTAGGAGAGATACCAAGTTTTCTTTTTAGGAATAAACATAACTTAAAAAGAATATTGTGCTATCAGAAATCTGATAAATATCAGAGAAATATTGGATGTGCTAAACCTTGTGATAAATGTAATTTTTGCTCTTTTATTGATAGCAGCACAGAATTTAGGCATCCTGATTTATTAAAGACTTTTAATATTAATGCTGAAGCAAATTATATGACACCTCATGTCATTTATTTAGCTGTTTGTAAAATATGTTCATCATTTTATGTTGGGAAGACGAATCGCCCATTTAGAGACAGAATGAGAGAGCACCTGTATCACATCAGAAAAGGCTCCATTCACAATGCATTAGCAAAGCACATAGCATTATACAACATGGAACATACATTCTCTTTCAGAGTACTACAAGTTGTAACTCCTAATACTAGAGGTGGAGATGTTGTAACATATACAGAGAGCAAGGAAACAGAGTGGATTATATTATTGAAATCAGATAGAGGACAAGGCCTGAATGAAAGGGCCTCAATTAAACCTAAACTTAGACAACGTAGAAATGCTAGGTGATTTCCCACCATTATACATATATACTTTTATACAGGTATTTATTACATTTATTGCACACACATATATATATATATATATATATATAGATATATATATATATATATATATATATACATTTATATGCTCATCATAATAGTATGTTTTACATATGTCCACATATATAGTTAATATTTTTACAAAATTTTTTATACACACATATATTTACATATATATATTTTTATACATATTTATATATATATGTCTACATATATATTTTTTATATATTTTATATATATTATATATTATATATATATTTTATATATATACTTTTTTATATACATATAGACTTATACACCTTTTATATATTTATGTGTTTTTATAGGGTCTGTTACACTTCTATTTATTCTGTATTCATAGATAGATTGTATTCAGAGTTTAGATGGAATTATATGTTTCATATACCTTTAAATGAAGAATGTCTTAATTGATTTTGATTTTAATTGAACTTAATTGTTTGCTTAGATAAATCTGTGTATATAAAGACGATGTCAGTGTAGATGTTATGAGAGATCTGATGAAGCTACTTGCGAAAGCGCTTATCTGTGTCACATAAATATTCCTGGATTTTCTGTATGTGGATCTACTTGACTTTTATTTTTACAAACGTGGAATACTTGCTTTTGCTTCGTTCCGTTCACTTTACTTTTACATTTGTTATTATATTTCACAGTAACGAGCATATTCCAGGTCAGCAGCAGTTCTTTTGGATTGTTTTTTACTTTTTGTAGTATGTTTAATGTCAATATATTTGAACTGGATAGTAAACGTGATGGAATATGGTGGAGACTGTGATAGCTCAGTTAGTGAGCGTTAAGTAGGAAGAATTATGCAGAAAGTGCATGTCGCTCATTTGTCTCTAATACAAATAATAAGAAGGCATGGGGTTTCGTTCAGATACTTTAATATATAAAAACATATCAGGATGGATAGCAGCATCTTTAAATACAAACAAACTAACAAGCAGACCTTACATACATACATATATGTTCACATCTCGACAGCTAACGACAAAATGGCAGTCAGGCACGCTAGTGCTCAGTACTTATACTCTAGTGCAAGGCCTTGGATAGCTTCTTAACGGTATATACACACATATTGATCTACATCCTCCCTCTTAAAAAGATTGCCTTCATGCAAAATAAAGGTAGAGCTAGGCATGCATTACTATATACATTAGAAACAAAATACAGTGTTCATGGCCAGGTTGCTTCATATCTGCTACAGGGTTTAGAGATTTGACCACATCTCGTAACATAACAGTTGGGAGTAGATTTAGCAACAGGGACGTTCTGCAGTGCACAACTTATATCAGGAACTTCTGGATTCATCATAGGAACAGGAATGTCCTCTGAAACTTCCTCTGGAATTGGAACACTGGACAACTTACTCTGAGATAAAGAGTCTCTTTCACAAGCAATTTGCTGTGGTACAGGCTCGGACACCAGTCTGAAATGTTTCCGATTCCACCTAAAAGTTGCTTCTTTTGATTCTGTAATGTATGATCTTGGCTGTGGACTAATATTCTTCGTGACACCAATCTGATCATAACCTTTGGATGTTTGCTTCCTCACAACTTCTCCCTCAAATAGTGGATTGAATGGTCTGCTGGTCTTATCGTAGTAGGACTTCTGGGTTGGGCGCTTCTTCATCAGATTGGTTTTCACTGACCTGTTGTTCTTGACACATGGAACCAACAATTGACTACTGAATGGTAATGTGGTTCTGGTTTGTCTCGACAGAAGTCTCTGAGCAGGTGAACCAAGATGTTTATCTCGAGGAACATTTCTGAGATTCAAGAGATTCAGGAAAACATCAGAATTATCTCATTTTGACTTCTGAAGTAACTATTTTGCACTTTGAACTGTGTGTTCTGCCAAACCATTTGACTGGTACTCTGGACTACTTGTGACATGAGTAAAGTCCCATTCTTTTGCAAATCTTTTGAACTGCTGGCTTGTAAACTGCATGCCATTGTCTGAAATAACTTTGTGCGGACTTCCATGCAAAATGATGTTTCATCTTAGTAATGACTGTACTGGATGCTAGATTAGGAAGTAGGTCAATCTCACCAATTGGAGTAAGAGTCTACTAACACCAATAAATGTTGACCATTCCACTCAAAGATGTCAGTGGCTATTGTCGACCAAAGTAGTTCTGGAATATGGTTAAGCTGAAGTGGCTCTTTCTGTTGATGAGGCTTTGTACTATTACATACTAAACAAAAAGAAAGTGCAGTCTCAATGTCTTGTGACATAGAAGGCCAAAATACTATCTCTCTCTCTCTCTCTCTCTCTCTCTACCTTCTTTTGGTAGATTCAGTTCCTGGGTGGCCACGATGCAAGATAGTAATGTACTCTGGTTGCAAGAACTTTGGAACACTTACTTTCAGAACTTTCACTATGATACCTTTGTCAAACAAAATCTCATCTCTGTATGGAAAATAAGTTTGTACTTCTTGAGGTAAACTAGACTGGTTTGATGGCCATCCTTGACTGATAAAGTGGTTGAGCCTTTGTAAAATTGGATCTGTGGCTGTGTGATCTCTCAACTCATCAAGACATGTGGAAGAAAAATTTCTCACTTCCATGACTTCAGAATCATCAAGCAATTGAGAATATGGATTGTCATTCTGTTCAGTGGTATTTCTGGGTGATCTGGATAATGTATCAGCAAGGTAAAGAAGTTTGCCTTTCTTGTAGACAGGATTGAAGTTGTACTTTTGCAGTCTCAGCATCATACATTGCAGTCGAGCTGGAGCTGAATGCATTGGCTTACTCAGGATTGTGACTAATGGTTGCTGGTCTGTTTCGATCTGGATAAATCTGCCATAAATATAATCATTGAATTTTGAACATGCAAACACTATTGCCAAAAGCTCTTTCTCAATCTGGGCGTACTGCTGTTCAGTTTGGGTAAGAGTTCTTGATGCATAGGCAACAGGTTGATCCTCTTGTAGAGTATCTGCACTTAAGTCCAAATTTCGAAGCATCACAGGAAAGTGTAACTGGTTTGTGAACATCCAAGTGTCCTGAGTATCGGCGGACTTGCAATTCTCAATTTCAGGACATCAAAGGCTCTTTGGTGTTGCTCTGACCAAGACCAGGATATATCCTTACATGTTAGCTCTCTGAGTGGTGTTGAAAGTTGGCTGAAATCTGGAATGAACTTGCCTAAGTAGTTGACCATGCCAAGAAAACTCTGCAAGGCTTGAACATTGTCTGGAGCAGGCATCTCAAGAATGGCTGTTTGCTTTGAAGGATCTGGTTGTAGACCTGTACTCGTAAACAAATGACCAACATGAATTTGCATTTTTGTGCATTGAGCTTAAGATTCACTTGATATGCCCTTTCTAGAACTTTTCTGTGATGTCTGTCATGCTGGGCTACATCATGACCTCTACTAGTATATAGTCTACTATGATAGCAGAAGGATACCCAGAAAAAATTTGCTCCATTGCATGCCGAAAGACTTCACTTGCAGAATTTATCCCAAATGGCATTCTCAAAAATCTGTAACTGCCAAATGGAGTACTGAATGTAGTGAGCAGTGAGGATTTTTTTGTCAAGCTGAATTTGCCAAAATTAACTCTTTGCGTATAAGCCAGAAAAATGGTGGCATTTGGCATCAGGGCTGCGACTTCTTCAACTGTGCACATTGGATAATGAGGTCTTTTTAATGCTTTGTTAAAATCTCATGGATCAGTTACATATACTGATGTCATCTCAGCTTTTCTTATGAACTACCACCATGGAAGATACCCATTCAGTTGGAGTTTCTGCTGGACAAATTACACCTTGTCGCACCATTTTGTCTAATTTGGCTTTGAGTCTGTCCTGCATGGGTTTTGGAACTTTACGTGCTGGCCTCATAACTGGACTGACTTCTGGGTCTAACTTCATGGAGTACACAACTGGAAGTTTACCTAGTTTGTCGGCATAGGTAGAAAAAATGTGCTGTCCAAAATTAGAGTAGTGGTCTTTCAAGCTAACATGGTGGACTAACTTATTAAATGAAATCAGTCCCATTTTCAGAGAGTCTTTGAGCCCCGATAATGACTGAACGTGCCTATTGACCACATAAAATAATAAGTTGTAGCTCCTTCCTGCAGAATAACACGAAATTACTACTGAGCCTTCAGTTTGAATTTCTTCACTTCCATAATTAACAAGTAAAGCACACCTTGCCAAATCAGGCCTTTCACCATGGCACACTCTAGCAAATGTTTCTGCAGACATGACATTGCACTGAGAACATGTATCAACATTGAGCTCTATAGGTTTGCCATGTATCCGAACAGTACAAAATACTTCATTCTTTGCCCTTAAACTACTGCATTGACCGTTTCATGAAGCACTGACACACCACCAACATAAAGAGTAGGCTGGCCACAGTCTTAACTGATCAATTAATTTCTTAAAATGTTTCCTTTTAATAAAAGAGCGCCCACACTCTTGATTTGCAAAATCTCTTGAAATGATTCCATGTATTACATTTGTGGCATTGTTGACCAAAAGCTAAACACTTTTCCCTTTTAGATTCATGATTACCACCACAATTATGACAGTTGGCAATGAAAGTGGGTGGGGGACCATGCTTTGAGTGTGCTGACTCACTCTTGTGCTTCACTGAGGTTGTGTGAAATCTAGAATTTGCTAGAAAGTTCTGAGGTTTACCAGTAGGTGCAGCAGGGGCTGCCATGAGCTTGGGCCTGTTTCTTTTAACCACGTGCTGCATACTATCAGCATGAGCTTTATCACTGTGCCTTCTAGAGCTGTTCTCATTTGTAAGCATATTTTTGTGCTTTTCTGTAAGCTTGTATATTTGACAAATCTCAGTGGCCTTATTCAAAGTTAAATCACTGTCACAAAGCAAAATCTTTCTCACAGCATCATCTCTTAAGTCACCAAATCTGCATGTTTTACCTTTATTTCTCAGATCAGTTATGTATGTTTCAAAAGTTTCATCAGGCTTTTGATCCTTTATGTAAAATAAGTGCCTTTCCATTGTAACATTTGTCTGGGGGTTACACATTTTTCTAAATTTACGTTTTTAGCACTCTGGGTCCTCCCTTGACTCAGCCTGTACAACAATATGATGGTTTTCCTCTTCTCCAGCATAAATAGCAGGTGCATAAAGAAATGAACATTCCCTTTCTATAGCTTCTGACCCAGCTAAATTAAGTAGAATAAATGCCTTTGTATGGTCATCCTTATCAGAAAATGCAGCCTGTATGAAAATGTAGTACTCTTGCTCAAACACTCTCCATTTCTCATCAATAGTACAATTTTACTGTCCAGCACAAGTGTACTGGGTTTTTGAAATCTATCTGCCATGCCCACAAAGTGTACACACACTGAAAATATGGCCTTTGTAATTGTGTATGAACAAACTGTGCTGTGAGCTTGTAACAGCATTCAAATCTACAATAAACTCTTTGAAATACTTTGTGAAATATGCCTTGCAATGGCTGTACTCTGCAAACTTGGTTTACTGTAACACTGCACAAACATGCAAACACTTTATACACTTCTGCAAAACTCAGATATCTTTGCTTAATATGAAAGTTCATATGCTTTGCGAAAAAATGCAGCCGTTTCCCTTTATCTTATTCATTTTATGCAGTTGGACTTTATTTCAAACATTTTCCATAGTAATTCAAATATTTTATCAGTATTGTACATATTTGTTTATGCAAAAATTATTTAGAGCGTTCTGTATGCCTCATTTCATATTATGCGAAAAAGAAATAGCAAGAGAGAAATAAGAAAGAGCAAGTTTTATACCTGAAATTTGTTTCTGACCTGCTTTACAAAGTATGCACCATTTTAGGATGGTCACTGCTGCATATTCCACCAACCCTGGATAAGTGCCTTAAATCGTATTTGCCAAGCCTTTTTAAACTTCATGCCTCTTTAGTGTGTTCTGACTTCAGGCCCTTTGGATATATCGTTTCTGATACCGTGACCTTTTGGGTATGCCACTTCTGACACCATGTCCCTAAAGACATGCCACTTCTAACACCATGTTGCTCATTCATCTCTAATACAAATAATAAGAAGGTTTGGGGTTTCGTTACAATGCTTTAATATATACAAACACATCAGGATGGATAGCAGCATCTTTAAATATGAACGAACTACTTAACAAACAGAGCTTACATATATACATGTTCACATTTCAACAACTAACTACAAAATGGCAGTCAGGCTCGCATGTGCTCAGTATTTACACTCTAGTGCAAGCCCTTGGATAGATTCTTAAAGGTATATACACAAATGATGATCTACAGTGCACATCTTAAAAACACTATGGAAGGGAGCGAGATTTTAGAATACCAACAAAATATGAAAGCATGTAAAATTCAAATAACAGAACTAGACCAAACTGGAAAGTTATGGTATAAAGAGATTATGACGAAGTAGGAATATGCCTGGCAGTTAAGAAAAGGAATAAAAGCTCTGTAAATGGATATGAAATTCAGCATTTCATGTAAAGACTTTTGCTAGATAAGTGGCAGATTAAGGGATCACATTATAACACACTGAATGAAACGTTCTGTTTTAAATGTCAAGTAGAGGAAACAACTGCACATGTTTTCTTAGCATTTCCAAGAATTAAGATGTCATTGGAAACCCTGATTAAATTAAAATTAATGAAAAATGTGAGGGGATGTTGATGTGAATATGATCATGTTTGGTTATTACCAGACTTATGATTGGAAACAAAGTCAGGAATAAAGTGGTTGTATTTGCAAGTAATTATCAATAAGAATTGGGATGAAATAAAATTATTGGTTGTTAATGGCAAAATGAGTGGGAGATAAAAGCATAAAACATGAATTTATGATGCTGCTTAGGAACATTGTTTTTCCATATATTCTATATGATATAATTTTGTTTTATTTTTTATTTTTATTTTTATTTTATTGGTTTACTGGGATAGTACACTGAACCACATGAGTCTATTTGCAGGCACAAACTAGGTCTTAATTTTCATGGGCTTTAATTTTAAAGGGTTTTAAGAATTTCTTAGGGTACATATTTAAAAAGGAACTCTTACTCTTTATTCCGCTACATGCAGGCATTGAAAGTACAATGTTTGTTGTAGCCATATGTAGAAATATCTAAATGTTTTAGTGGTCTCAATAGTGTTTGTGACATTATATGGATTTTGCAATTTCTTGGTGAAAGTAATGGCCTTTTCTGGGCCCTAACCAACATTGCTATTTTTTTGTAGTTACAAATAAGATGCATGTGATTTAACCAGGTGTCAAGATGGACAAGATCCTGTTTTAGTATTTTTTTAATTGTTAGTGGAAAATTCTGACTATGGACAGCCACATCTTCTGCAAATAAGGTTATTAGAAGAGTAGGGAGGTCAATGGGAAGTCTTTTAATGGATATGGGAAAACATATTAGAGTGTGAACTGACACTGGAAACCCCTTTTTAGTAATCTGAGGTGGGTGGATCCTACATTGGCCTGGACGTTTCTTTTAGATATGAAGTTTTAAAACCAGCCTGCTGCTTTGTTATTAATGCCTCTAGCTGTGAGGGAGATGAAGATCCAGTGATCCACCGGATCAAATGCTTTGGTGAAGTCCACAAATAGATCTGCTGTTGTTAGCACGTATAGATGACAGTGTGGATGAATGCTGTGCAGCTGTAACATATGAGGCTGGGGGTGCACACAAATCCTATCCAGCTGTAATATGAATAATTGAGAGCTCCTATGAATCCTGTCCTAGTGTTAGCCCAGCTCATTTGCTGACTCAACTGAGTACAGTGAGATCATTTGGGAAGGACTACCCCCTTGCTTATTTATTTATTTTATTTATTTATTTGCAGTTTGTTTTGCAGGGTAGTCCATTGCGCTACAAGGAGCCTATTTTCAATGGAGTCCTGGAGAGAAAAGCTTCAGAGAAATACAAATACATAGTACAGAAAGAGCACAGATCCATAATATACATTTCAATTAAATGTTAAATACATATTTTGTATAGTACAAACCCATATTGCACAAGTCAAATAGATGTTACATAATACAGAAATAAAAAAAGATTTTTGAATTCAGTAAGTAGTATTTTTTTTGTTTGTTTTTTTTTTTTTTTTTTTTTTTTTTAGGGAATTACAATGAGGTAATTTTTTAGTCATGGGTTGAATATGTCCTAATGGATGTAAAACTTTAGGAGGTAGTGACAGGCAACAAAGTTTGGAAAGTTAGGAAGCTTCTTTGATTTTGGACACTCCTCCCAGTCCCATCTCATTTGTTCACTCAACTGAGTGCAGTGAGATCATTTGGGAAGGACTATCCCCTTGCTTCTTTGATTTTGGACACTCCTCCCAGTCCCATCTCA
Source organism: Protopterus annectens (assembly GCF_019279795.1). Taxonomy (NCBI): domain Eukaryota; kingdom Metazoa; phylum Chordata; order Ceratodontiformes; family Protopteridae; genus Protopterus; species Protopterus annectens. The sequence goes on from NC_056739.1 coordinate 787,727,296, forward strand.
TCAGCTCAGTCTACTTTGTACAGAGAGAGAGAGAAAGAGAGCATTTGAAAGGGCTAACCCCTTTAGTTTCTTAATCTTGAATTATCTTCTGTGTCCTCCCTCTCCACCAAAAAAAATAAAAAATCAGCTGCTTTTACTATAATTGTGTTCTTCCTACTTTATTACCTTATTTTACCTTGTTGAGTACAGTTAGGCGTTCAAGTATTTTTATTCTACTGCATTTATTACTGCTTGTTAGTAGCCTGGTTAAATTTATCTGTTATTCTAAGCGTCTTTGTTTTGGTTTTAACACTTGGGCTTCAGGCCAGTTACTTTACATTTAAGAAGGTTTTTGTGGTCTACACTCTTGTGGACAAATCCTTATCAAAACCCTTTCTCCACAAGCCTGCCCAAGTATTCAGAACACTATGTCTGGACAATTCCCATCAGTTTCTCCTGCCAGCTTGGTCGACATGGGTATACTGAGACAGTGTAGTAACTAACTGCCTCATGTTTACTGATGGCCCTCTTCTCCGAGCACATAATTCTTCTGCTTGCGAGAAATGCATTTATGTCAGTAACCTGGAATCCATGCTCTGTCGCACCAGAGTCAGTACTCCTGACGAAGAAGAGATTACCAGCGCAAACACCACACCGTTCACATCACATAGCCAAGCACAACACACACCCATCTATGCAGAGGTCCTCAATAAAAACTTACCTAAATAGCAGAGACCTCCAAAACACACTCACAATCATTGAAATCAAAAAATATTCACCTTGGTAGACAGTCAGTCGCCAATAGATTTATTAATACAAGTTTAGCGCTTTCATCAAACACTGTTGACTTCCTCATAACAAAGAACTACAAATGAAACCAGTTTAAATAAGTTTAAACAGTCACAATTGGTTAAAAGCCAACCAATAAAAAACATAATCAAAATAGATCATGAATATTAATATATTAAAATATTAAAACAGTCATGGGAAAAACATGAAATAATTTTTCATTATTACATTGTTAAAAGTTAAAACAAAAGAAGGGTTTATACTTGTCCTGCTTTTTCTTTTAATATTGGCAGGATGGTTAAATAATCATTTAACCCTGGGGGCAGGTTTGCAGCGAACCTCAGCTGCCATAACAACTCCTTTTTACACAAAACATTTTGCCAATCCCCCCCTCTTGAATCAATTTGCACAATGTCCAGGATGGCAAACTTAAAATCAGAAAAACCTGCACACTGTAAACTGTGTCTGAACAAAGCATTAGTTTCTCTTTTATTTTTAACATCATGTAGATGCTCATAAAATCTTGCTTTAAGAAGTCTCTCGGTCTTTCCAACATAAAATGAAATGCAGGAATTACATTTATCAAGGTATACTAATTTGCTTGAAAAACAATTTCCTTTCCTAAAAAACAAGGTGTTATTGTTTTTGTTTTGTAACGTAATAGAGCTCACATGTAAAATGAATGAACAATAGGAGCATCTCCCACAAGGTCTAGTACCGTTTGAATTACTACTGTCTCCACAATTGCCAGATTTCCTTTCTAAAATCAATTTTAAATTTGGCCCTATTTCGTAGAAAAGGTGGGCTTTTCACCCAAAATCTGGTTCACATCATTATTGGTCTTAAAAAACTCCAGTTTTTATTAAGAATATTTTTGACTCCATTGTATAGGGGACTGTATTAAACCACACATGTTGGTCCCACCATCCCCTACTGTGTCCGTCTGAGAAGTTTTGGTTAATCTCTTACCCAAAAGGGGTATATATTTTTTGCCCTATTCATCCAAACCTTCCTTGAGAATGACATCAATGAATACACCAGGGTAACTCCATCTAGAAACATTTCTTTAAGATGTATAAATTCACTTATAACGTCCTCTTTTAAGGAGGTCATCCTGGCTATCCTGATAGCTTGACCCTTAGTGATGCCTTTCTTCTGAAATACAGGGTGGTGATTGTTGTAGTGTAAGTAGCTGTTACAGAAGGATTTTTTGTGATATACTCGAGAAATAAACCCCTCTTTACCTTTGACAATCTTAGTGTCCAAATAATTAATTTCATTATCATGACACTCAAAGGTAAATTTTAAAAAAGTAGTAGTATTGTTTAGGTATTGGATAAATGCTGGTATAATATTTTTTGAACCCTCCCATAAGATAAAAATATCATCCAAAAACCTATTATAAGTAACAATCTCTGAAAAATATTCACTTTTAAAAATATGTTTCAACTCCCAGCCTAAAAGGATAAGGTTATGTTTAAAAGTGAACATTCACCGCCCTGTATTTTTTTTTGCCTTTTTAGGCAATGTCCCAAAAGACGAATCTTCTAACATAAAAGATCTGTCAAAAAGCAAATTGAAGGTCATGCTGCTTAATGCTAGGAGCCTAGACCTGAAAATGCACTCACTGGAGGCTCTCCTTGCACTAGAAGATGCCAGCATCTGTGCAGTCATGGAAACTTGGTTCAGGGCTGCAGAGAACACCCTTGTCTTACCAGGCTATACCTCATTCCACACATTCTGTCCCCAAAATGAGGTTGGGAAGACTAGGGGGTGGTGGAGTCTCTATCTTCATTAAGGACAGGCACACCTCCAGACTGGTTTGCCATCATGATGCAGCGGAACTACTCCAGGTGCAACTGACAGTTGACAAGACACCCATCAAAGTTATAGTCAGCTATAGACCCACCTCCATGACTCAGGACACCCACTCCTTCTACCTGGACCTACTTGACTCCATCAAGGTACCCCCTAACACCCTGATCATTGGTGACTTCAACTACCTCACCGCAGACTGGGTGAACTTTTCCTGCATGAATACACTCACCCAGTGATTCCTTGACTTTATCAGTTCTAACATTCTAGACCAGCTCGTCTCATCCCCCACAAGGAGCGATAACATTCTGGACTTGATTCTCACCAACATGGGCAACTGCTGCACCACTCCCATAGTATGTTCTTCCCTGGTGAGAGCAGATCATCGGCCTGTCTCATTCGAAGTTTCTGTCCCCCCCCCCCAGCCATAATCAGGCTAAAAAACTTCTGAAAGGCTGAATACAAATTCCTAAGGGAGGTTATCAGTAGCTTCACACCACTGCCCCCTCAGAGGATTCAGACAACTATGCTAAACAGTACACAAGTGTAGTACACAAGGACCTGTACAACTTGCATGGACTCAGCTATACCCAACAGAACTCAGACCTGCTCCTCAAGGAAACACAAACGTGTCTGGTGGACATCCTCTGTCACAGGATTTACAACAAAATGAAGAAACAGTTGTCCAAGGGTAAAGGGGAACAAATTTCAAATTGGAAAAACTCCCTCCTTAGCTTCAACAAGCAAATTAGATCACTAGTGAGAACCTCCATAGCCAATTATGAATCGAAACTAGCCTCTGAAACAAAGGCAAACCACAAAGCCTTTTTCAGTTACGTCAGGAACCTCTATGGCAAAGCCCAGATTTGTTCCGAATTAGTACTTAACGGTATCACTTACACTAATCCTGTTGACTTAGCCAACCTGCTAGCAGATAGGTTCAGCACAAACTTCGGCCCCTGTCCCCCCAAAGACCCATTCAACATACCTGAAACTTGTCCCACACCTCACATCTCTGTAGATCAAGTTTTAAAGGCCCTATCCAAGGCCAAGAACCCAGCTTCCATGGGTCCTGATAGTATCCCAGGCTGTACTCTGCACATCACCAGCAAGAACTAGCTTCGCCATTAAGCACCCTATTCAACCACATCCTAAGTACAGGCTTCATTCCAGCAGAGTGGAGAACTGTCTTTGTCATAACTTTGCACAAAGGTGGTACCACTACTGACCCTGGAAACTATTGCCCTATTAGCTTGACAAATCTGATCTGTAAAGCCATGGAGCATATTATTATGAATCTGATAAACAAGGACATAGGGTGTCTCCAAACACTTGACCCCTCCCAGTTCGGATTCATCAAGGGCAGATCTTGCCTGTTGAACCTGGTTGACTTCTTTGAGACTGTCACCAAGGCCCTGGATGAGGGAAAGTCAGTACATACAGCTTACCTTGACTTGGCCAAGGCCATTGACACAGTCCCCCACTCAGGCATCATCAAAAAGCTAACACAACTTGGCATAAGTCCCTGTTTCATCAGGTGGGTGGCCAACTGGCTCACCGATAAGACCCACAAGATCAAAACAGACGTCTCCACCTCTAACAGCAGACCTGTCACTAGTGGTGCTCCCCAGGGATCTGTCCTAGGACCTCTACTGTTTGTCATCTATTTCTCAGAGGTCCAGGCAGAGACAAAAGGCCTGTGGCTGACCAAGTTTGTGGACAACTGGAAGTTGGGTGCAATTATTGACTCCCCAAATGATGTTAACATATTGCAAGAGTGTTTCACAGCACAAAATGACTGGTGCCAAAGTCATGGCCTCAAGTTAAATGCAAAAAAATGTGTTATCATACCATTTGGCAAAAACATAGCCCCTAAGCACACAACCTGTGCTGAGAGACCTGGGTACTCAGGTTGACAACAACCTCACATTCAACCATCATGTAGCGGCAGTGGTCAGAAAAGCCTTTTACTTGGTTCCTTTCATAAGTAAAGGGATTGCATCCAGAAAAAAAGGAGGTTATTACCTCTTTTACTCCTACCTCATTAGGCCAATATTTGAGTATAATGCCCCATTTGTTTTGTACCTCTCCAAACATCTGCACCAACTGGAAATGCCACAGAAATACCTCACAAAAAGAATGCATGGCCTCCAACACCTGTCCTGTACGGACATGCTCAAATCACCATCACTCTACTCGATATCATACAGATTGCTCAAAGGTGATCTGTGTTTCACCTACAAGGTAATCTTGAACCCTGCTGTACTAGAGATGATCCATATTTGTAAATTTAACTCCTCGTGCATTACCCACTCGAAAGGCCTAAATCTAATATGCAACATCAACAAAACCTGCTGGAGAGACAGGTTTGACTCCCAGAGGTTGCCCTGTCTCTGGAATAGACTTCCGATACACATAAGAGTACTTCGCTGACCCTCTTCAAGCGCAACCCTGATGAGTGGATGGGAAATCACACATTTGCCCCAGGGATTCCACCGGTGTCCCTCGTTGACAGGGGCAACAGGTGCTGACTCAGGTTTTTTTTTTTGGGAGGGATAATCTCTTGGCTAGGCTTGTAAGGGCCACATGGCCATTAGCCTAGTAATCTCCTATGATCCTGTGATCCTATATTCCTGAGGTTGTGCCCGATTCCTCTGTAGCTGTAACACGAGTAACTGAGAGTGTTTATGAATCCTGTCCTACTGTTAACACATATGGCTGAGGGTGTGCAGGAATCCTCTGTAGCTGTAACATGAATAGGATTCATATGCACTCTCATTTAGTTAGCACATATGGCTGAGGGTTCGCACATATCCTCTGCAGCTGTAACATGAATAACTGAGTGCTTACTAATCCTATCCTAGTGTTAGCACGTATGGTTGGGTGTGTCCAGGAATCATCTGCAGCTGTAACATCTATAAATATGAGTGATTTCATAACATAGGTGCACTAATAATTACTTCAGGACTTGTGTCAGAAGCACCCAGAGCCAGATATGTTTTTCTCCAGTTGTTTCTTGCACTTCATATTCTCTCACAGAACAGATGTTTCACCAGCAGGGATTTGTCACATGACATTCAGCTTTGGTGGTGAGAGTTGCTGGTGTAACGGCAGAAGCACTTTTAGTGTAGGATCCTAATATCCTACATTTATTTTCTAACCCCTGCTCTGGCTTTGAGTAGGGTTCCCTTGAAAAGCTCAAAGCCATTTAAGTCAGCACTCCAAGCTCAGTAGCTACTGCACAGTCTTATGGCATAGGACTAGTCACGTGTCCGTACTACAGTGTAGCCTTGAAGTGGATTCTGCCCGTACACCTCTGTGGATGAGGATTTTCTTTGACCTTATGTAGCTCCCACTGTATTTCATGTAGACGTAATAGACTGTAGTTTCCCATTACACCACAAGGTGGAGCTCCTTTTCAGGAATATAAAAGACGATTTCGAAAGTGAAAGAGGGGACTGGAACACTAGCTGAAGGAGGGAAGACTGAAACACGTAGCTGAAGGGAAAAGGGCCTTGCAGCATGACTGGATTTTCTTTTCTAGTGCTTTGGGACAGGGAAGATAAGTACCAGATTGTGTCTGTCTCTGGCTGAAATCCTGGATGATGGTATTTTGTGGAATCAGAAGAGAAGTCTGAAACCAGTAGCTCCATGCCTGCTATGATTCAGCAAGAAAAGGAGTTCCCTTGGGTCTAGTACAGAGAGGCCATAGATGATTACCAGAGTTCTGGTAGGTGATTTTTTACTTTTCTCATCAGAGGAGCCATGGCACCTGGTCACTAGGATATTCTTGATGGAGTGGTGAGAGGCTCTGGCCATCATTTTTATATTTTTATAAGATTGTGGTTTCCCCTCCCCCTAAATGCTTTGTGGATTACAAATAACTGGGATTCATATGAGCTCCAACTTGGGCCCCATCATGCCAGCAGCAAGACTGTAGATAGTCACTGGCCAGTGAAAAGGGTATAATAGAGTGTTTCATAGTTGGTCTGTTTAGAATTGATCAAGGGGCTAGAGGGTGTTAGTACTGCTGAATGACATTGCATTCTCTCATATTTATATTGTGGCACTATAAATCTTTATTGTTCAATGATAATGCATTTTGTCATGTTAGTATTGCTGCCTTAAAGAATCTTCACTGCTCAATGACATTGCATTTTCTCATATTTGTATTGTTGCATTATAAATCCTCATTGTTCAATGACATTGCATTTTGCTCATGTTAGTACTTTTGTCTTCAAGAATTTTGCTGGTCAGTGACATTGCATTTTCCCATACCTGTATTGTTGTATTATAACTCTTTTATTGCTTAATGACATTGCATTTATTCACATGTTTTTATTGCTGCATTATAAAGCTTTACTGCTCATTGATATTGCCTTCTTTGTGCATGTTTGAATGTCAAGATTTTCTTCTGTTGAGTTCTGGGGAAGAGGGTGAATGTATGTTTTTTATTGCGTGCATATCTCACCTTGATTTATTGCTAACTGGTGCACTGTTGAATTAATTTGTTTATGGTTGTGCTATTGCCTTTTTAAACTAGATGTGTCACCTAGAATAAAGTCTGTCCTTCTTGCCACCTTGGTGTGTTGGGCTATAGGGGTGTCAGCAGAGTCAGGTAGGAAGGAACCCATTTCTCTTCAACTACATCTGCGGGTGCGCTACACTTACATGTCTCACGTGACCCACTGGCACCCAGGCCACTCTTTGAGCCCAGGTCACCATTGGAAAAGATGGCTGCCTGACCCATGTCATATGACACAAGCTGTCTGTCTAGTGTATTTATAGCGGTGCTTTACAGATAGAAAGGCTTTTAAAAGGAGTGCAAGATGACTTTTTAAAGAAATGGTATTCTAAATGTAAATTATTTCTTTTTTATTTACTTATTGTGTTTGTTCATCAAGATACTCTGACTGGGCCAAGCAAGACCCATTTTCAGTAAAGGCATGTAGAGAAAAGCTCCAAAAATACAGTGATAAAAAAATTAAAGAAAGTGTAACAAACCTAACAGTGCATACTAAATACGGGCATTAAAAATGTGGTAAGAAGAAAAATTTACAGCATTTACATTCATATTTCACTAAGAAACATTCAGCGATATTGTTTATGTAATAGAGTATTTACAAAGTTAAAAAATGTAAGTGTGTAATAATAGAGGAGAGGAAAAGGAAATGGTTTGTAGTTTTGGAAGAGAAAAAAGGTATGAATTCAGAAGAGCAGGACATAACTAATGAGAAAGATACTACAAAGGGTGGTGAGTTATTGTGACCATTAGAGAAAAAGTGCATTAGAAGAGTTTTGGGGTGAATGAAAGAACATTTGAAAAAAAAATAATCTCACACATTCTAAACAAGAGAGTTTGGTCCCTACTACCCAGTGAGTTCTTGAGTCCTTGCCTTTGTAATGAAAAAGGGAGGGTAAGTTACTTTGCAGAGAATTACTTTATTTTGGGTTCTGGGGTCAGTAACCATGTGGGAATTTAGGAATGTACAAGGCAGATCTTGTATAATGGGATGGGGGAGGTGGTGAATAAGAAAAACTGTGGAAAAGTTTAAGTTTGGTAGGAGCCGTCAGAAACCTGGCCTACCTTTTCTAATTAGATTTCCACTTGTAAAGGGTATCACAGTGACACATCTTTTCACTCGTGTTTTACAGCTGGACATAAATGCTACCATGTATCAGCACTTGCCTAGCTGTTTTGTACAACGACTGTTCTTATTGATTTTACCTTGTAGCTCTGAAGATTAAACTTCCACCTTAACTCCTGCTGTAGAATGAACAGAATCTGTAGCTTGTCTAAGTGAACTCTTGTCCTTTGTGGTTTGGTAATTCTTTGTCATTGAACGAAGAAAAAAAGGAGGTGGTTTGCCATACATTATCACCATTGTATGGAAAAAGAATGCAATGTAGTAGCAGGAAGCACAAAAATGTTTAAAATGTTTTAGAGCCTTGACCTAGTCTGGTTTCTTTTCTGATTCCTGTTGTTTTCCTTGCTTTTGCTGGGCTTCTTAAAATATGCACTTAGAATGTTAGACATCTATTAATTCTTACCCTGCTAAAGGTTCTATTCTGTAATCCTGTCACTTTTTTAATTTCTGTTAGAGAATGGGCAAACGATGTATTAAACTCTTGATTAAGAATGAATGTTCTCCAGCAGGGTGAAATGTACAGGCAATGTCCACTGGAACAAGTCTGACGCTTTGCAGCAGCATGTTAAGCAGCAGTGAAGCTTCGACAGTTAAGAGGCAAACGGACACCCCTTTTTATGTTTGCTAAACAGTGCTTTGCTGTATAACAAGTGTTAAATGAAAAGAAAAACTAAATAAAATAAAAAAGAAAATTGTATGCATGTGTGTGTGTAAGTTTGTCTTTGTGTGTGTGTACTTTCATACATGTCTGCTTCTGTGAGAGAGAGTGAGAGGTAGCTAGCTAGACGAAAATAAATACAAAAATAATTTTACAGGCAGACCATTCTCTAAGCACAATAATGCCCTCCAGGGTGTGTGTTATTCTGCCAATAACACCCTTCCAGCGGTGTAGAGACCCTCCAACTGCAGTGTTGGGTTTCAGAACATCCTTGGGTGTGTGTTATTTCCACATTAATAAGTATCCCATTGGGCATTATTGCTTGCTTACACTGTTGGGCAGTTCTGTAGTGTCTCTCTCAATACAAATAGTAAATTAACAATGTTGTTTAAGTGTGGGTGTGTGTGTGTGTGTGTGTGTGTGTGTGTGTGTGTGTGTGTGTGTGTGTGTGTGTGAAACTGTGTAAAACAAAAATAAATTGTTTTAATTGGTGTTATAAACACCTTAAGAGGATGTTCTTCGTTCCACATTGCTGCAGTCCTTACTATTGGGTAGTCCGCTGTCCAGTCGGCCCGAATACCAGAGTATATGGCTGACGTCGGTCAGGGCGCATTAGACTGACGTCAGTACGTCAGGGTACTAATGCGCATGACCGACGTCATATCCTCTGTCTTTTTTGCCGCATGGTCCGATGCAGAAGCAGTTTTGCGAGTGCAGGTTGGCGTTCTGAAATATTTCCGAAGTCGGAGTTTCAGACCGAATCAGAGTTGGCTAAGTACCCGTTGGGAACATTTTGGTTTTTCTTGCCTCAGTATTTAACGGATGTCAGAAAAAGTGAATAACTGTATTTCATGTGGGAAACAGATACCTCATAGGGATTACCATACCTTGTGTATACCTTGTTTAGGGCCTGAGCACGACGTTGTTGGATGCCGCTCGTGTGCTAGGTTTAACAGACGGAGTATTAAAAGGAGCTTAGACTGTGCCAGGTTAGTGTGTGGGAAGCGTTGCGAGTATGAAATGCCGCCGGATACTCCGGCCCGCTTCGTCCAAAAAGCGCAAGGACAAAACAGCGAAGCCTAGGGTGGATGAACTGGCAGTCCCAGACGTCGGTTCTTTAGAAGGCTCAGTGGAGCCGGAGGTTTTGCCAGGAGTTTCTTTGGAGTCTCAGGCTGAGACTTTACTGTTACAGGATGTGCCTTCTCAGGAAGTAGGCCAGGCTGAGGGGCTTCTCAGGTAACTGTTCTTCCCTCTCTTCCCAAGGTAGTTAGAGCTTCTCCTTCTGTTTCCAAAACTTCTTTGAGAGGTAGGCCAAGTTCAGCTTCAGTGGGGGCTTCTCCTAGCACTTCAGGTTCTGTGCCTAAGAAACATATGCTTAAAATGGCAGAAGATTTAATTACTATGATTAGAGGCTCTATGCCCCCTCCTGATAAGAGGCCTAGGGTGGAACCTGAGTTTGAGTGTTTGGAACAGTATTCAGAGGCTTCAGAGTCTTCTGGAAGACTTGCAGGAATTTCCACCTTATTCTGATTCTGATGTGGATGATTCCACACCTACAGCTTCTCCTCCTGAGGATTTCTCATTTTCAGAAACTCTGCATTCCATGAGAGAACACTTTAAATGGGAAGGCCAAGATTATTCTGATTCCAGGAAAAGGCTTAGGGAATTCTTATTTTTACCCCAACATAGGCCCTTAGCTATACCTCCTGTGTTGAATGTGGTGGAAGATGTTTTTGCAGAGGCTTCCCTGAACCCTGACTCTTTGCCTCCTGCTCCTGTTAAACCTGATAGATACTATAGGGTGCCCAAAGTTCATAAGTATTTGTTTAAGAGTCCTAGGGCGGACCCAGAAACTGTTTCTCAGGGGCCTAAAGGTGTTAAGGCCTCTGTGGTTAAAAATCCTGTTCCCACTGATAAAGAGGCAAGGGCTTTGGATAGGTGGGGAAAGAAAGTGTATACTTCTTCCACTCTAGCCATGAGAGCGTTGAATTGTCAGTTTCACATGTTAAAATATCAAAATTATCTCCTTTCACAATTGAAATCTAAGGTGGATGCTTTGGCGGAAGGTATTGAGTGTAAAGAGTTGTTGGATTTAGTTCATGTGTCTGAACAAGTGGGTAAGCATTCTTTGCAGTGTGGTTTTGATGCTGTACAGGCCTCCTCGAGGGTGGCTGCCACTAGTTCTGTTCTTCGCAGGCATGCCTGGTTGAGGGATCAGAATTTAGCTGAGCATGTTAAGACAAGGATTTTGGATGCTCCTTTACAGTCTGATGTGTTGTTTGGTGCGCCTGTGGAAGCAGTTTTAAAGAAAATGGAGGACAAAGCTAAGTCTATGCAAACTGTTAAAGATTTTTGCAGGTGCAGCCACGAAGTTTAGTAGAAATTGGCCTACTAAGGGATGGACATATCCTGCTTATGATTCCCAGTCTAGGGTAGGTCTAGGCGTGGTAGGGGCAGAGCTCAAGGTTCTTTTAGGCCTAGAACAGGAGTTCACCTGCTCAGACTTCTGGTGAGGGCAGGGGTCAGTCCTTTCGTAAACAGACCCAATGACCTGCCTTTTCAGCTGCCAGTAGATTCTCATCTGGCAGCTCCTTTGGGAGGAAGACTGTCTCTTTTCAAAGAAAATTGGGATTTAATTACTCAAGACAGATGGGTGTTGGATATCATTCACCACGGTTACAGGTTTTATTTCCATACATTGCCCCTTTCAAAGGCATGCCAGGCGTTCCTCCTCCACAAAGAAAAGAGGCTCACAAGCAAATTTCTCAGTTACTCCAGATGGGGCCATTCAGCCAGTCCCTGTATCAGAAAGGGGCCTAGGATTTTATTCTCGCCTGTTCCTAGTACCAAAGAAGGGGAACACGTGGAGACCAATTTTGGATTTATCTCTCCTCAACACTTATCTGGACATTCCCAAGTTCAAGATGTTGGCGTTACAACAGCTTTTACCTCTGCTGGGCAAAGATCACTGGATGGTAGCTTTAGATCTCAAGGAAGCTTACCTTCATGTGCCTATAAGGCTAAGTTGCAGGAAGTATCTGCGTTTCGAGCTGGAAATTCTCATTATCAGTTCTCTGCATTGCCCTTTGGCTTATCTACTGCCCCAGAGTATTCACAAAGGTTCTGGCTCCAGTGATAGCTTACTTCAGGCTACAAGGAATTCAAATCTATCCTTACTTGGACGACTGCCTGATTCTGGCTCAAGACAAGGAAGACCTTCTACAGCATCTGGAATATGTTATAGCAGTGCTAAGATGCCTAGGGTATTCTGTGAACGAAATAAAGTCCAGTCTAGTACCCTCTCAAGACATGTGCTTTCTGGGTGTGAGACTGAATACAGCAGCCCAGATGGCCTTTTTAACCCCGGACAAACAAACGAGTCTATCACTTTACTTCCATCAACTATCTCATCAGTCCGTGCTGACTGCAAGGACAGTCCTTCAAGCATTAGGGTTCATGGCATCTTGTATTCTGGTGCTTCCCAATGCCAAACTGCATATGAGGAAGCTACAATGGTATCTCAAAAATGTATGGACACAGCACTGCCAGGATTTGGACACTGTCATTCAAATAATACCTTGCCTTCAGAAGGAATTTTTGTGGTGGGCTCAGGAATGTCACCTAAACAAGGGACTCTCTGTGACCCGGCCAGAGGCGAGTCAGATTTTAACGACAGATGCCTCGGACATTGCTTGGGAGCTCATCTAAATGGAAAGTGGATACAAGACAAGTGGCCTGCCAGACTACAGCATCTACATATCAACATGAAGGAGATGTTAGCAGTCCAGTTTGCATTAATGGCTTTCAAGGAGTTACTTCTTCCAGGGCAGGTGTTGATTCTAACAGACAACACAACTGTCATGTGGTACATCAACAAACAAGGGGAACACATTCTTACCCATTGTGCAGGCAAGCAATGATTTTATGGGAGACTGCGCTCAGCTTGCAACTAACTCTTCAGGCAAGGTTTCTGCCAGGAGCACAGAACTCCTTAGCAGATGTGTTAAGCAGACAAATCATGGATCCCCACAGTGGAAACTGGATCTTCATGTATTTCAAAGGTTGACAGTGTCCTGGGGAACTCCAGACATAGATCTGTTCGCTTCTCCACTAAACCACCAGCTGCCAAAGTTTTGCACAAAGAGGTTACATCACACAGCTTGGAAAGTGGATGCTCTTTCTTTCAGTTGGAAAAATCTTCATGTGTATGCGTTTCCACCTCTGCCTCTTCTTCCAAAGGTGCTTCTAAAAGTCAGACAAGACAAGCCAAGGATGATTTTAATAGCTCCAGATTGGCCTCGGCAGCACTGGTACCCATTACTGAGGAGTCTAGTAAAGAAGCCTCCATGGCCTTTACCCTTGATTCCGCACCTGTTGTCTCAGAGAGAAGGCCACCTGCTCAATGTCAAGCTTCGCTCTCTTCATCTAACAGCATGGCATATTCTGTTTTGAAAGACAGCCGGTCTCAACTTCCTCAACAAGTTTTAAATGTGATTATGGAAGCTAGAAGACCTAGTACAAGGAAAGTGTACGCAGAAAAATGGAAGTGATTTTTATTTTGGAGTGCAGCAAGGAATTTGGAGATTTCTGAGCCTAATTTGAGTGTGGCTCTTCAATATCTTACTGAGTTATTGGACAAAGGTTTGTCCTTCTCTTCCATTAAGATTCATGCTGCAGCAATTTCAGCTCACTATGATTGTGACCCACCATTGTTTTCGCATCCTTTGTTCAAGCAGTTTCTTAGAGGGGCAAAGAATATAAGACCCCCACGTAGAGCTCCTACTCCTGCTTGGGATCTCAATTTTGTGTTGGAGAAACTTACTCTACAACCTTTTGAGCCTGCGGCTACTGCTGAATTGAAATACTTGTCATGGAAGACTGCTTTTCTGTTGGCTATTACTTCTGCAAGAAGGGTGTCTGAGTTGCAGGCCCTTATGGCAGTAGAGCCCTTTTGATTTTCCATAAGGATAGGGTATCATTACGTACTAATCCTTCCTTTATGCCTAAGGTGGTTTCTAGTGTGGCTTTAAACCAAACTATTCATTTGCCTACTTTTATGCAGACCCCAAAATAAAGGGAAAAGATTTTGCACACTTTAGATGTACACAGGCAATTGCGTTATTATTTAAGCAGGACTAAGGATTTTAGGCAGTCTCAGCAGTTGTTTGTTTCTTTTGCTTTGAGTTCACAGGGCAAGCCTGTGTCAAAACAGACTATTTCTAGGTGGATTGGGTTTTGCATTGCATTTTGTTATTCCCATCATGGCAAGGAGATTCCAGCTGGGATTAGGCCTCATTCCACTAGGGCTACTGCCACTTCAACAGCATTTCTAAGGGGGGTGGCAACAAAGGATATTTTGGAGGCAGCTACTTGGAGTTCAGTGCATACTTTCTCTAAGCATTATCACCTTCCTCTCTACTCTAAGTCTAGGGCTGGTTTTGCCACAGCTATTTTGCAAGGCATGTTGTCAGCTCCTGCTTCTTTATGATTTGCCAGCCTCCCTTACCTCTGCTTTGGGATTCTACCCAATAGTAAGGACTGCAGCAATGTGGAACGAAGAACATAGTACAGTTTTGTACCTACCATAAATGTAGATGTTCGAGGATCCACATTGCTGCAGTCAACCCTCCCTCCTTCCCTCTGTGTTTAGGGGTGGTTGTGTAGGTGAGGTTATCTGCTGATATTTTTGTATATATTTTTGTATATAATATACATATTTTTGGTGCAGGTATTTTGGGCCTTGTCTTTTTAGGGTCTTCTGACATCTGGGGCAAGAAAAGACTGAGGATATGACGTCGGTCATGCGCATTAGTACCCTGACGTACTGACGTCAGTCTAATGCGCCCTGACCGACGTCAGCCGTATACTCTGGTATTCGGGCCGACTGGACAGCGGACTACCCAATAGTAAGGACTGCAGCAATGTGGATCCTCGAACATCTACATTTATGGTAGGTACAAAACTGTACTTTCTCCGGTTCGATCCTCGGCTGGGGTGCCTTCTGTGCAGAGTCTGCATGTCTTTCCTGTAGTCCTGTGGGCTTCCTCCGGGTGCTCCGGTTTCCTCCCGCATCCCAAAGATATGCTGTAGGTGGATTGGATACTTTAAATTGGCCCTAGACGTGAGTGTGTGCGTGTGTGTGCCTTCCATGGAAGGTTGGGCGCCAGGCTGGCAACTCGACACCGTAAAACTCCACTGCCAATCATGAGTGGACAGGTGATCTGCTGTGGCGACCCCTAACTGGAAAAAGCCAAAAGAAGAAGAAGCTGTTATAAACACCTTACATTGATAGTTGTGATGCACCTTGAATGTTTTTGTATTCTTTATAGGGGTGGTATTCTGCTAGAATGTATTTATTTTGTATTTGTTAACAAGGATCAAACAGTGTTCCACATGTTCAGACAAGGCCTTGGAGCACTGGTTGAGTAACTTGCTCAGAATCACTCTGTGTTAAAATAGAGGCTGAGGGAATCAAACACTGGACTACGTGAAATAGTTCATGAATTCATACTAATTTATATTTCTTAATTGTCCGATGTTGCTTTTCCCCTTATAGGTTCATAGGTGTTTACTAGGCAAACGACCACAAGGGCCTTTTTAAGCCTAGCCATGAGTCCCAAATCTCTGACAAGTTCTGATAACTCCTTCCTCCTGCCATTTTTTTCATTTCCCTTTCTGTGTTGTAACAACATTAACACAGTTTTTTTCCAAGTATGAGGTCCTCATAACTTACATCTTTGAAACCTGCCTTTTTTTCATAGCTGTAAGTGACACGCAGTAATGAAGTTATGAGAATAATTTACCTGTGACCAGCAGTTCATCTCTCAAAATGTGCTTTCTATCCCTTGCTTCTAACATACCCAGAAAAGCATTAGTAAACAGAAGGCTTCATTTGCATTGATTACAGAATTTAAAAATAATGTCTTGGGGTACACCATACCAGTGCTGGTATTGACCTGCATTTATTTTGCTTGGGTTGCTGATGAAATAGTGATGCATTTGCTGAGGTCATTAATAGGCTTCCTTTAAGCATGCCTTCTTTTCTTTAAAAATTTGTTCTGAGTTTACCACTGTCTGCATAAAAAATAATTCTTCACATCCTTCCATTGCAGCCTACTACTGAAGCATTTGCTAGAGGTCCTGAATTTTTGCCTTAATCAGGTGATGTAGACCTTTTTAAATGTGATGGTATGAATACAGGGACTTTGTTCATCACTAGAAACAGAGCTTGTCAGACAACTTTTCCCCCTTTTAGTAGTGTGATTTTATTTCCTTGGGGTCAGTAATCACATGTATGATGTTATACTGACCTAGATGGTTAGCTAAATTCTTAGATAAAATGCTACTGCGGTTCATAGGTTCATAGGTGCGTACTAGGCTAATGGCCCTGGAGCCTTTACAAGCCTAGCCCAGAAAAAAATTGCCCTGGCACTGTGCCACCCAGTGTTAGTTCACAGTGCCTCTATCTAGTAGGGCAACTGGAGTGATCCCTGGGGTGAACTTTCTGTTACCCATCCACTCGTCTAAATTTCTCTTGAAGAGGGCTAGCGAGGTGCTCTGCTTGAGTTGAATAGGAAACTTTTTCCAGAGTATGGGCAGTCTCTGGGTGATGAACCTGTCCCTCCAACATGTTCTGTTGAGTGTGGTAATGAGGTTGTGAGGCTGGGTCGGACATGGCTTTGTAAGTCAAGCAGAGTTCACCTCTAAGTAGACGATAAGAGACTGAGAACACCTGAAGTTTTTTTGAGTCTGTCCATGTAGGACATATGTTTGAGGCCTAGTATCCTTTTTGTGAGGTACTTTTGTGGCCTCTCTAGCTGTTGCAGGTGTCTGGTCAGGTACATGCCAAACGGGGCTTTATATTCGATGATTGGTCTAATGAGGGATGAGTAGAGAGGGATGATGACCTCTTTCTACCTGGATGTGAAACCTTTGGTTATGAGATGTGCCACGTAGAAGGACGTTATGACCACAGTGGCAGTGTGGTGGTGGAAGGTGAGGTTGCTGTTGACCTGGGTGCCCAAATCTCTTATGACCCCTTCAGTTCAGCGGGCTTTCATCGATGTGGTAATTAGTGGGGAACTGTATTTTTTCCAAAGGGAATGATAACGCATTATTTGGTGTTAAGCTCAAGGCCATGGTTCCGACACCAGTCATTGGACTCATTGAGGCCCTTTTGTAGGATATCTGCATCACTTGGGGAGTAATGACTCCTAGGTTGCAGTCATCAGCGAACTTGGTCAGCCAGAGTGCCTCTGTGTTGGCCTGGACTTCTGAGAAGTAGATGCCAAACAGGAGAGGGTCCTGGACCGAGTCATGTGGAACTCCACTCGTGACTGATCGACAGTCTGACTTGGAGTCCACAACTTTCACTGTGTGGGTCCTGTCTGTGAGCCAGTTTACAACCCACCTAGTGATATAAGGATCAATGCCTAGTTTGGTGCATTTATCAATGATACCCAAGTGGGGAATGGTATCAAAGGCCTTGGCCAGATCGAGGTAGACTGTATGCACTGCCTTACCCTCATCCACAGCCTTGGTGACTGTCTTGAAGAAGTCAACCAGGTTCAGCAGGCAGGATCTCCCCTTGACAAAGCTGAACTGCGTGGGAGTCAAGAGTTTGGAGATTGCCTATATATTTGTTAAGCCGATCCATGATGATGCACTCCATAGCTTTACATACCAGACTCATCAGGCTAATAGGGCGATAGTTCCCAGGCTCTGTAGTCGCTCCCCCTTTATGGAGAGGGATGACTGTAGCAGTGTGCCATTCATTAGGGACAAAACCAGAGTTAAGGCTGTGCTTGAACAGGGCACACGTGTGGTGCCAGTTCGTTTTGTAGCTCATGTAGAACCCAGCCAGGGATATTATCAGGTCCCATGGATGCTGTGTTCTTGGCTTTAGATAGTGCAGCTTTTACCTGTGCTGCAGAAATGTTGGGTACCAGGCTTTCTTCTGGTATTGTGTTAGTGCCTTTGGGGGGGGTAAAGTTGGCACTGAATCTGTCGGCCAGTATGTTGGCTATATCTTTTGGCTCAGTATAGGAGGTACCATTGTGCAATAACAATGAGCAAATCTGGGTATTGCCTTGGGGGTTCTTGATGTAGCTATAGAAGGCTTTGTGGTTGTTCTTCGTGTCAGATGCAATTCTGCCTTCATAGCTGGCTTTAGAGGATTTGATAAGGGATCTCACATTTTTGTTGAGGCTGATAAGGGAGTTTTTCCTGTCTTTGACTTCACTTTTTTCTGCAACAGTTTCTTCCTTCTGTTGTAGAATTTGTTGATGGCTGGGGACCATCATATTGGCTTTCTTTTTTTGGAGGAGAGCTTCTCTGTTCTGTTTGGTATGGCAAGTTCCATGCATTTGTATACATGCTCGCACATTGCATTGGTGTATGATTCGGCAGTCATGCAGCTGTTTTCCATTCCCATGGGTGCTGAGAGGTTAGCCACCTCTGTTTTTAGGAGCCCAAAGTCAGCTTTGGAAAAGTTTTTCAGGGTGGTCACCTTTGTGGGGGGTGGGGGTGTAGGTGAGATGGAGATTTCCATGGTGATCAGTTTGTGGTCGATTTAACCAGGGAGGAATTGACTATAGGTGTGGAGCATCAGTCTCCCATGTTGGCGATAACCAGGTTGAGAATCTTGCTTCCTCTAGTGGGGGTCAATGAGCTGGTCCAGGGCAATGGAATTGATGAATTCCAGGAAACTTTGGGCCGGTACATTGGTACTTGGAATAGTTTTCCCAGTTGATGGAAGGGTAGTTGAAGTCACCCAGTATGACAGTATTTTGCTGGACCTTGATAGATTCCAGGGTGCTTAGGAATGTGGAGTGAGAGTCTAGGGACATGATTGAGGTTCTGTAGCAGACTATGATTTGTATCACCTTCTTACCCAGTATTAGTTGTACCTGGAGTATCTCGGATGCATTATGCTGGGCTACTAGTCTAGAGGTGTGCATATCCTTTATGAATATGGAGACATCACCACCTTTGGAGCTTCTGGCCGTATTCTGAGGCCGAAAGGTATGGAATGAGTTGTAGCCTGGGAGCGCAGGGGTGCTTCCTGCCTCTTTAAACCAAGTTTCCATCACAGCACAAATGTCGACATTCTCCATTTTGAGGAGAGCTTTGAGCAAGTGCATCTTGAGATTTAGACTTCTAGCATTTAGCAGCATGACTGTCAGATTGCATTTGTTTGTAGCTGTTACGGTGGAAGTTTGGTCTTTGGAACACTGCCTAAAAAAGGCACTATGGGGGGGGCAAGAGCCTTAGCCAGTAGCCAGAATCCCAGAGGGGACATATGCAGGCTGTCTCTGACAAAGCATCGAGGTCTATCATGTCGTCCCAGGCAGACAGACATTGGATCCCCTTAGAATGACACCAGAAACTTAGCCAGTTGTTGAAGTCAATCATTTTCTGCTTGTACTGTGGTATCATTTTGGGTGATGGTAGAATACTGCTCAGGGCTAGGGTCATACCTGCCTGGTCCACATAATCTGAGAGTTCCATCACATCTCTTTTCATGTAGTCCAGGGAGGTACGTCTCAGGTCATTCACCCCCACATGGACAATGACCGAGTCATATTTGTACTTGTCGTGGAGTGACCTGAGTGCATGTGCTATGTGGTGGATCCTGGCACCTGGTAGGCAACTGTCACCTTCTCCTTGTTCAACCTAGTGAGTGGAACATCAGTGTGCCTCACATTTGAGTCTGCTATGATTAGTACATTGGGCAGAGTGTTTTGCCAAAGGGGCTTAGGTTGAGGGGCACACTCTGGTGGTGAGCTATATGTTCTGTGGTTGGGTTTGTGTTGTGGTGTTCAAGTGCATTTCTGTTTTGGGGGTCTCTGTTGTTTGTGTACATTTTTATTGAGAGCTTCTGCGAAGGTGGGTGTATAGTTTGTGTTTTTATGTGTGAGTTGTGATGGTTGGTGTTTTGGAGGGCTGTGTGTTCCATGCAGTGTGTTGCAAGTATTGACCTTCTCCTCTTGACCAGCTAGTCCGGTCTTGGCTGGACTGTGCACAGCTTCCAATTTAGTGATATAAGTGTATCTCTCACATGTATGAGTGTTGAAAGGTAAGAAGTGAGGGTTGTCTGTGTACATGAGACAGTTGCCACACTGTCTCAGAATGCCCAGGGGCATCAGGTTAGCAGGAGAAAGCACAAGAAATTGCCCTACAATGACACCAGGAGGGGTGGTCATAACTAATAAGTACTGGTCCTGTTACTGTGTAGGAACAGCTAGAGCTGATAGCACCTAAGTGTGCTACAATAAATGCTACAAATGCCTGTTGAAGTGCAAGTCAGTTAAGCTAATAGAAGTGCAAGAAAAAAAGAACAAGCACATTGTAAGGGAAAGACTGAAGAGCAGACTTTTTGGCACCAGTAATAGTTTACCTCAGCTAAGCGCCACTGTGCGCTACTTAAACAAGTGCAAACCCATGCAAACACAGGTTTTTAAACCAGAAAGTTGAAAGGGATGGAAAAAATGCTCAAATGGCCAATAAACTACAATTTCTGAGCCAGAAACCACTCCTCTTGTGGTAGATAGGCTACCTGGTGCTTACCACTCCCACTGATAAGCTAGAAGGCTTCCCTCCAACACAGAATGGTCTGGGGACTCAGAAACTTACAAACAGCCCTGGATGCAGCAAAATCTGTATCTGGACTAGACTAGTTATAGGAAAGGTGGGAAACAAGCTTAGAACCTTTTTTTGTTTTTTTACAGAAAAGCAGCTAAAACAGCAGTAAAAACACTTTGAATGCAGTGCAAGCTAGCACACTTGAATGTGTAGCAATATTAAGGCAAATACAGTTTAAATAAATGCAGTTAAATTAAATTAAAAACAACTAAAAACAAGTGCAGAAAGCAGTAAATTATGATAAAATCAAAATGGAGGCACTTAGAGTATCTCTTTCTCCTTCCTGTTGTTCTTGTAGTTTGCACAATGCCAAATCTGGATCTGCGGAGCTTAAACAAGTGCAAACCTGCGCAAACATGGGCTTTTAATCCAGAAAGTTGAAAGAGATGGAAAATCTGCCCAAATGGCCAATGAACTACAATTTCTGGGCAAGATACCACTCCTCTTATGGTAGATAGGCTACCTGGTGCTTACTGGTTGTAAACTGTTTCACATGTTTAAAAACTGCCAGTGAATTAACTGCTTTCTTACATCATTGCAATAAATAAGGGAGTTATTTAATGTCATAACTGTGACTGACATAGTTGACAATATCTGTGTAGTGTTCTTGTGTGTAGCGGGTGGTTGTAACCTGATTCACCTGCGTGGTGGGTAATAGTAACACGATTCATGTGAGTGGCGGGCAATCGTAGCCTGATTCACATGCGTGGTGAGTGATCATAACTTGGTTCACTTGAGGACTGAAATTAAGATGTGCAGGATTTACTGCATCATGTCACTTGATGTGTTCTGTGTTTGATAGTTTCAGTCTTGATTATCTGGTGGTCATTTGTGTTTTGACAAAAAGTGTGTTATACAAGGGCATCAAAATAAAGATGTTTATTACTTAATGGTTATTAAGCTGAGACTGTGTGTTATTGCCCTATCCCACCACTTTACCTGTTTTAAAGATGGCACTATCTCTCCTTTTCTTTCCTGTCAAGCACTGTTTTGGTCAAAGCTTCATATAAATATTGTCTGTACGTCACACTCTCCCACCCATATTCATTAGTCTGAACTTCATCAGTGGCTAATATGTACGAGCAATTGGTCTGTATGGTCTTTCCTTTTGGTGAGGACAGACCTCTGAAGTATTTATTCCTGTATGTTTTTTCTCTTTTTCTTTGTAACCACATTTCCATTCCGTGATCCAACTTTGTCAGCAGCTTCCTGTCCCCATCCTGCCCGATCTCAAAAGAATCTGTTTATGGGTATTTATTCTTGCATGGAGAAATTTGAGTACATAAATACATGAACATTACCAGTGCACTTAACTACTGCTTTTGATTAAAAGTGGTACATTTATTTATTTTACATTTGTTTACCGGGCTAGTCTAACTGGATACATGTCCATTTTCAGTAGAGGCCCGGGGAGAAAAGCTCCTAGGTAAATACAGCTAAATTAACAAATTTCTATGAGTCAAGCATATAAACAAAATCAATACAAAAAATAAAAGCATAAAACAGACTGAATTACAGGATAATTATAACAATTCAAAGTAAATTGTCAGTATAGAATTCAATCTTAACAGTAGATGCAGTTCATATCTCAGAACCAAAAAAACAAAAACATTTTTTTTTTCCTGAAGGGAAATATAATATAATATTTAATATAATTTAACATAGTGTGTTTGTAACTGATTTTGTATTTGTTGCTGCTGTGGATTTTGGCCTTGCATTAAAGCATTTTTATTGAGGACACCTGGTATCTTGTGTTACTGGACACCGCCTTCAAGTGGTTGTTTTTCTACAGTTTACCCACTGTGATTTTGCTGATTTTGTTTTACACATTAGTTTTTTGTTGATAATAAAGAGAGGCTTAGGCAGTTAGATTTTTCAGTGTCCTGCTTAAGTAGGTGTTGCATATTGTAAGCTTGGAAGTCAAGTTTGCTGGTAATGCTTCTTTTAATTTGGGTTTTTAACTTTTTCTGGTGTGTATTGGGCTCCCTTTCTGGCTGGATTACAACCTTTTAACATAGGTGTATGTCTCTGTCCCTATGTTGTGAACCCACTTGGAGTTCATTTCATAGGTTCCTTGATTTTGATGATGGCTGAAGTCACAGAAAGGAGAAGTGCCACAGTGCAGCACCTCACGTGTGCAGCAGCATGTTTAATGTGAGGTCAGGCATATGACATGACTGTTAGTGAGCTGTGATTGTCAAGCCGTCTTCCCATAACCTTTTAGTGCCATTTTCTCCAGTATGCATCCGACCGAACATACAACATGTAAAAGAAAGTATGCCTCTCTTTCTGTTACCAACTGCTCTGCTGTGGCTCACTTCCTTCTAGAGCCTCGTAGAGCCTTTTAGAGCACTGATTCAGGGAGGCAGTTACTTGCCTTCCATTGGAGCAGTTCCAGATTGTGCTTCTCATATGCAGTGAGGTTATATAAATAAGGCAGTTAGCTTTCCATATGATTCATTAGTCTCATGCTAGTTCCATCTTTGGCAAAAGAAAATAGTTTTAGTATATATACTAGCAAATTTTCTACACTTCTTTTTGGGGAAGTGTTTATCATTCATTTAACAAGAAAGGACAGTCCAAGGTAATCACTTGTCATGTATGAAGAATTAGATTTGTATTGATGAATAATGCAGTGTCAGCAATGAGGTGGTGCGAGAACCCATAGCTTCTAATTGTCCACTATCACATGGACTAACCAGGCAAATAAGTCACTTTGTTTGCAGATTAAACTGAAAACAGCAACACATGTTCACAATGGCTTCATATCACAGAGTCTTAAGGGCACATAACACTAACGTGACTCTAACATTACTGTAATAGCTGATGTATACAGACAAAGCAAATGAGAGGAAGTGGGGGATGTATTTATATGTGTGTGTTTCTGAAAGGTATGTGCTCATGCATCTAGTGTTTGTGTGTACAGCATGTGTACATACATGTTATGTGTGTGTGTCTGCGTGTGCGTGCATGTGTGTAAGGCATGTGTAGATGTGTGATGTGTGTGTGTGTGTGTGTGTGTGTGTGTGTGTGTGTGTGTGTGTACACGTGGTGGCAGAGAGGGTATAGGTCAGTTTGTGCTCAGTTGCTCTGACTTTATGGTGCTACCCTCTCAAAGCACAGGAGTTCAAGGCCACATTCTGAGCTTGGGACAGATCAGTTTCATGAGCTCTAAGTCTGCAGACCCTTAAGAGTTCATGCACTTCTGGGCTGCAGATGAAAGGCCTTCCACAGTAATTTATACTTTCAGCTCTGCTCTCTGGGACTTATAACCAGTTTGTTTATGTTGTCACCACAGAAAAAATCTATTCTATTCAGTCTGATCCTCTTTAACAAATATTACTCTGGAGGTGAAGGGAATTTTGACCCTCCCCCACTAATGGCAGACTGATTCATTTTTAAAGGCTATTTATTTATATTTGTCCAAATATTCCAAAAACTTATCACAGCTTTTGAACATTCATTTCTTTTTATAGTAAAGCTCTTTGTAGCATTTTTGTCCAGCTTTCTACAGTCCTTCCTCTGCATATTGTGAGGCCCCCCAATCCTGTTGTATGCGTGGTTCACATACTTTTCTGCACTCATTCTTTTCCCATTTTGGGGAAGCCCAGTTTTAGCTTCTCCTTTTTCTCATTTGCAGCACAGCCAGCTGCACCTTTTCCTTTTGACAGTTGTGGCATACCTGCCCTCATGTACTGCTTCCTTTGTTTATGGTCATATACCCCATATTTTCATAGCCAATGCTTTTGTACTTCGTGGTTAACCTCATTCCCCTTTAGTCATTCTTTGTGCGGTGTGAGGGACTCCTCCTCCTGCACTCCATTCCTCATAAACTGCGAGACTCCTGTCCTTCCGAGCTTTTTTCTGTGGACACTTTAGTGCACCCCCCATTCACACACATATACATGTATGTGCGTATATATATATATATATATATATATATATATATATATATTTTTTTTTTTTTTTTTTTGTGTGTGTCTGTGTCTGTGTATGTATGGATATGAACATATTTATGGGATATATACATTTCGGAGAAATGTTATTTCATCAAAGTAAGGAGAAGCCGGTACAGCTGATCAAACTGTATGGGCTTTTCCTGAGCGAGATCGAGGCACACTGGTTAGTGGGAAATTTGTCCTTTCTCCACTATAGTACGATCTTAGAGTTTGCATCTGTATTTGTCAGGTGGGTATGGGGGCATGCCTCTCTACAAAAACAGATTGTTTTTTGTTTGTTTTTTGTTTTTGTTTTTTTTTTTTTTTTTAAGTCTTTTTCAGATCGAAAATTTGAGTTTAATTATTCATGGTTTGATGTTATGTATGAGTGTTTACTGAAATGTCATACACCTCCACATACACAGGAATGTTTATATATATATATATATATATATATATATATATATATATATATAATGTATATATACACACACACACACACACACATATATATATATGTATATATGTGCATATATATATATGTGTGTGTGTGTGTGTGTATGTGTGTGTGTATATATATATATATATATATATATATATATATATATATATATATATATATATATATATATATATATATATATATATTTATATAGATATAGATATATATTATATTTTGTGCTGCTTCATCCTTCTCCACTTCTTCCAGTGGACATTCTGCAGCACCTTATCCCACTGTAATTCTTTCTTTATACATTCTGTGTATTCCATCCTTCCTTTGCTCATTTTGGAGTATAGTATTCCACGGTAGTTCTTTAAACATTCTGTGGTATTCCATCCCTCCCTATTCCTTCCTTTGCATGTTCTGGAGTATCTTTCCCACTCTTAATTCTTTCTTTATGCATTCTGTGGTATTGCATCTCTCTCCACTCCTTCCTTTGCAAATTCTGCAGTACCCTATCTCACTGTAATTCTCTCTTTAAACATTGTGTGGTATTCCATACCTCTCTACTCCTTCCTTTCATATTCAGGAATACCCTGTCCCACTGTAATTCTGCCCCTGTACATTGTGTAGTATTCCCTCCCACTGCAGTCCTTCCTTTGCACATTCTGTAGTACCGTATCCCACTGTAATTTGTACATTGAGTGATATTCAGTCCTTCTGTACTATTTTCATTGCAGATTTTGGTGTACCCTCTTCCACTATAATTCTTTCTTTATACATTGTGTGATATTCCATCTCTCCCTGATTCTTCCTTTGAACATTCTGGAGTACCATATCCACCTGTAATTCTTTCTTTGTATAGTCTGTGGTATTCCATCCCTCTGTATGCCTTCCTTTGCACATTCTGGAATACCCAAGCTCATTGTAATACTTTCTTCATACAATCTGTGTATTCCATCCCTCTCTACTCCTTCCTTCGCACATTCTGGAGTGACCTACCCACTGTAATTCTTTCTTTACACATTTTGAAGTGTTGTGTCCTTCTGTACTCCTTCCTTTGCACATTGGGCATTACCCTATCCACCTGTAATTCGTTTGTTGTACATTCTGTGGTATTCCATCTACTATGTATGCCTTCCTTTGCACATTCTGGAGTACCCTATCCCACTGTAATTCTTTCTTTATAGATTGTGTTTTATTTCTTGCACATTCAGGGGTACTCTGTCCTACTGCAGTTCTTTCTTTATACTGTCTGTGTGTCATTCCATCCTTCTTTACTCTGTCCTTAACTCATTCTGGAGTTGGTGTAGTATTACAACCCTCCAGAATAAAGGCACAAATGAAGAGGCTAGACCACCAAATAGCGTAGAATCAATTTAATTTCCGCTTTCGTCAGAAGACTTCATCAGAATACACATTTGCAAAAAGTGAACACCCTTAAATAACACTTCAATTAATCAATTAACCAATTAGTTTAAAAATCTAAAACCATTAAAGTGCAACTGCACATTAATTAAACAAAGAAGCAATGTTATGTTTATTAATACTTAACTTGCCATTCTTTAAAAAACATTTAATGTTAATAGTCCCATTTAAACCAGGATGCCTGTCAGATTTTAATCGAATCTGCCACAAAGCTTCCCTTTGCTCAACAAAATTTCTGAAGTCTCCCCCCCTCAAATCAGATTTACAAACTTCGAGGACAGAAAATAAAAATTTTTTAAAATTACTACAAACAACAGAGTGTTTAAACAATGCATTAGTTTTATCGTGAGTCTTGATACCATATAAATGCTCACGTATACGGGTTTTTAAGCATCTGGTCGTCATTCCAACATAAAAAGCTGGACATGTACAACATAACCCGATATACACTACCCCCCTGGTACTGCAATCAACATATTCAGGTACCTGAAAGGTCTTGTCCATAGTTTCAATGACAATCAATGGCCCTACAGACAAAAATCGACATGTATTACAATTGTAACAAGGAAAAACACCCTTTGTGTTTGTTTTGTTAGTGACTGGTGGGATACAATTAGCCTCTAGTGCCTTTTTGATATTAAAAGTGTTTCTAAAAACAAAAACTGGTTTCTCACCTAACACTCTTGAAATATCACTATTCCCTTGAATAATTTTCCAATTTCTTTCAATCAAATTTTTTATAGCCGGTCCGTCAATACTCATGCCCAAAGAACATACAGGACCAATGACACTTATGTTGGTAGGTGCATTAACAATTAATGCTTCTTGATTGATATCCACTTTATAATCCAGAATAGCTGGATAAAAAGTACTTCTCCTACTTAAAACCGTAGTTATGATATCATCCAACATAATACTGGGATACCCCCTCTTTAAAAACAATTTTTTAATGAAAAAAACTTCTTCGTGCAAATCCCTTTCAGATGAAGTCATTCGACAGGCCCTAATAAACTGTCCCTTTGGAATGTTTTTAATAGTATGTTTTTGATGGGCACTGTCAAAATGAAGATAATTATTTGTGAAAGTCTCTTTGCGATGTATTCTACTGTTAAATTTAGTTTCCAAGAAATCCCATCTCAAAGAAACATCCAAAAAATCAACCAGTAAACCAAAATTCCCTATTTCAAATTTTAAAAAACTAACCTGTTTGTTGATCTCGGTAACAAAATCACCTACAGTATCCCAGTGGACTGTTTCCTGGCCTTGGATTTCTTTCATTTATTTGGTTGTGGTATTTCGTTTGGTTTAGTATTACAACCCTCTCTACTCCTTCCTTTGCACATTCTGGAGTACCCTATCCCAGTCTTAATTCTTTCTTTATACATTCTTCGGTATTCCATCCCTCTCTTATCCTTCCTTTGCAGATTTTGGCGTGCCCAATCCTGCTGTGGTATTGCACATTTATACATTCTGTGGTACTCCATTCATCTCTTCTCCTTCCTTTGCACATTCTGGAGTACCCTGTCCCACTGTAGTTCTTGCTTTATATATTAAGTAATATTCCATCCCTGTCTAGTCTTTCCTTTGCACATTCTGCAATACACTATCCCAGTGTTTTTTTAAGCTTTTCTGATCGCGTCCCACTTGGAGAAAGCACATAACTTGGTGGCCCAGTAGCCCCTTCCATAAATCACATTTAAAGATAGGTTATATTTCACTACTAGAAGTGCACCTTCATATGCCGCATTGAAGTGTAAAATTGTGGGCTTTGCATTTATTGTCAGTCCTGAAGTGATTTCAGCTAAAAATTAAGTTGAAGGAAAATTGAAACTTGGGATATACTGTGAATAAAAATAGCAAGAAGTGATGTAATTCTAAAGTATATAATTATTTATTCATGGAATTAAGTGGGTAGATATACAACAGAAGTATGTACAAGTACCAAAATGAAACATTTTCCCAAGCAACTCCTTCAGTAAAATTTCAAGATATGTATAAGCACCAAAATGAAACATTTCTCAAAGAGACCCTTTCAGTAAAATGTCCAGGTACAGTATGCACAAGCACCAAAATGAAACATTTGCCCAAGTGACCTCTTCAGTAAAACGTTGATTTATGAACAAGCACCAAAGTGAAACATTTGCCCAAGTGACCCCTTCAGTAACATTTCCTAGTATGAACAAGACCCAATGAATCATTCACCCAAGCGACCCCTTCGGTAAAATGTTGAGGTATGCACAAGCACCAAAATGAAACATTTGCCCAAGCGACCCCTTCAGTAACATTTCCTAGTATGAACAAGACCCAATGAAACATTCACCCAAGCGACCCCTTCGGTAAAATGTTGAGGTATGCACAAGCACCAAAATGAAACATTTGCCCAAGCGACCCCTTCAGTAACATTTTGTGGTATGTACAAGCACCAAAATGAAACACTCACCCAGGCGACCCCTTCAGTCAAATTCCCTTCACCTTTCCATGCCAGCCGCTAGGCCAAAAAAAAAAAAAAAACAACAGCTTCCCGTTTATTACAAAGTGCCACCCGGGTGTATATAAATAGCAACACGAACACACACATACCTAACAAGCATGCAGCCTTGGTGGAGCTCAAAGATTCACTGGCTTCAAATAACCACCCCCAGGAACCTGTCTGATCCTATCTGCAGTTAAAAAATACTGAGATGATATAATTCAGTTCATCAGCACATCTATATATCTTATGATTACTATAACTGTATTATGTCATCTCGATCATGATCTCCTGGAAAAAAAGTTAGCAGATCATCAGCTAGGGTACAAGAAAGCACTGCATACAGTACTTGAGGTACATTTAACAAAAAAAAAACAAATTGCACTTACATTTTTACTAGAGAAGAGAGGTGTTGCTGCTTCTGCCTCCAGTGGAGCAAGTGGACTGGACAAGTATTACTGATACAGACTTCCCGCTCGTGCCACACCACAGACTGAATTGGTATTTTTATAGGATTTCACCTTTGGTTTCTGGCGCTCTGCTGAATCTGTGCTGACTGGTTATCCCAGTTTGCAGTTGCAAGCTGAGATTAACCAATCAGCTTGAAGAAAGGTGGGATTCATAGGAGCAACACATCCAAACACCAGACAAAGCCCTTTAATTCTGGATAACCTGGGGAAAAAACAGACAGTGAAGAGGCCAGATCAGATCAGAAATGTATTTACTAATAACTCTCGAGGCTCACCAGGAAATCCTCGCAGCCCACAGTTTGAGAAAGGCTGCCCTATCCCACTGTAATTCTCTCTTCAAACATTGTGTGGTATTCCATACCTCTCAACTCCTTCCTTTCACATTCAGGAGTTCCCTATCTCATTGTAATTCTGTCCCTATACATGTACGTGTGGTATTCCATCGCTTTGTAGTCCTTCCTTTGCACATTCTGTAGTACCGTATTCCAATGTAATTCCTTCTTTATACAGTGTGTGATGTTTGATCCCTCTATACTCCTTTCTTTGCACATTCTGGAGTACCCTATCCCACTGTGATTCTTTCTTTATACATTTTGGGGTATTCCACCTCTCTCTGCTTCTTCCTGTGAATATTCTGGAGCACCCTATCCACCTGTAATTCTTTCTTTGTACATTCTGTACTATTCCATCCCTCTGTATGCCTTCCTTTGCACAATCTGGAGTACCCTGTCTCACTGTAATTCTTTCTTCATCCAATCTGTGGTATTCCATCCATCTCTACTCCTTCCTTTGCACATTCTGGAGTAACCTATCCATTTCTAATTCTTTCTATATACATTCTGTGATATTCTCTCCCTCTGTACTCCTTCCTTTCCACATTGGGCAGTACCCTATCCCACTGTAATTCTTTCTTTATGCATTCCGTGATATTCCATCCCCCTGTACTCCTTCCTTTGCACATTCTGGCATACCCTAAACCTCTTTTATTCTTTCTTCATACATTCTGTGGTGTTCCATCCCTCTCTACTTCTCCCTTTGCACATTTGGGACTATCCTTTGCACATTCAGGAGTACCCTATCTCACTGTAATTCTTTCTTCATGCAATCTGTGGTATTCCATCCATCTCTACTCCATCCTTAACTCATTCTGAAGTTCCTTATCCCAGTGTAATTCTTTCTTCATACATTGTGTGGTATTCCATCCCTGTCTCATCTTTCCTTTGCACATTCTGGAGTGCCTTATCCTACTGTGGTATTGCACTTTTATAAGTTTTGCAGTATTCCTTCTATCTCTACTCTTTCCTATGCACATTCTTGAGTACCATATCCCAAATTAATTGTTTTTTATACTTTGTGGTAGTCTATCCCTCTGTGCTCCCTCCTTTGCACATTTTGGAGTACCCTATCCCACTGTAATTCTTCCATTACACATTGAGTAGTATTCCATCCCTCTCTACTCTTTCCTTTGCATTCAGGAGTACCCTATCCCACTGTAATTCTGTCTTTATATATTGTGTGGTATTCCAATCCTCTGTACTCCTTCCTTTGCATATTCTGCAGTACTATATTCAACTGTAATTCTTTCTTTCTTTGTACATTCTGTTTTATTCCATCTCTATCTACTTCTTCCTTTGAACATTCTGGAGTACTCCATCTCACTGCAATTCTTTCTTTTTACATTATGTGGTATTCCTTCCTGCTGTACACCTTCTTTTGCACATTCTGGAGTATTCTGTCTCACTGTAATTTTTTCTTTATACATTGTGTGGTACTGCATCCCTCTGTACTCCTTCCTTTGCACAATTGGAAGCACCCTATTCCACTGTAATTCTTTGTTTGTATGTTGTTTGATATTCCATCCCTCTCTACTCCTTCCTTTGCACATTCTGGAGTACCCTATCCCACTGTAATTATTTCTTTGTATGTTCTGTGGTATTGTATCCCTTTTTACTCCTTCCTTTGCACATTCTGCAGTACCCTATCCCAACACATTCTGCAGTACCCTATCCCACTGTAATTCTGTCTTTATTACATTATGTGGTATTCCATCCCTCTGTTCTCCTTCCTTTCACATTCGTGAGTACAGTATCTCACTGTAATTTTTCTTTATACATTGTGTGGTATTCCATCCCTCTGTTCTCCTTCCTTTCACACTCGTGAGTACAGTATCTCACTGTAATTTTTCTTTATACATTGTGTGGTATTCCATCCCTCTGTTCTCCTTCCTTTCACATTTGTGAGTACAGTATCTCACTGTAATTCTGTCTTTATACATTATGTGGTATTCCATCCCTCTGTTCTCCTTCCTTTCACATTCGTGAGTACAGTATCTCACTGTAATTCTGTCTTTTTACATTGTGTGGTATTCCATCCCTCTGTTCTCCTTCCTTTCACATTCGTGAGTACAGTACCTCACTGTAATTTTTCTTTATACATTGTGTAGTATTCCATCCCCCTGTACTCTTTCCTTTGCACATTTGTTTGAATTCCTTCATCCTCTACTGCTGTCATTGCTCTTTATGAAGGATTCCATCATCTGCTGAACTCACTTGCGCTGTGTTCCAGTACTGTTTTCTGTGCTAGATGATAGTGTGATATCTGCAACTGACAGGATTTAGACAGGAGTTATGTGGTTGGGGACATCAGTGTGTGGGTGGTCACTGCAAAGGACAAACTAGCAGGTACAACATTTTATGCAAAAACTACAGCATAAACTGGCATTTGGTTGGTCACTGTCACTGAGTGCCATTGGTTGTCATAGCTTTGTGTGTGTGTGTGTGTGTGTGTGTGTGTGTGTGTGTGTGTGTGTGTGTGTGTATGTGTGTGTGTGTGTGTGTGTGTGTCCCTATGTGCTCTGTCTTTCTTTTTTTTGTTTTGCTGACTGGAGTGTAGAATGGACGACATTATGAACTACCTACATGCATTCTTGTGTCTTTCTGTCCTAGAAGATGAATCTCTGGGTATATGACCTTTATGCATTATGCTATAGTAAATCCTGCAGAATTTGCTATGTTGTGACACATAGCGAGATTACATGTTTCTTCTTAACTTGCAACTCCGAAGTGCAAGTTTAGGTTTGCAGTCAAAAGCTGATTTGCCAGTAACATACTTAAATTTAATAAGTGGAACTTAAACTACAGACAGCTGTAAAAGGAAAGTGCTGTCTTTATTTAAAATAGGAGAATGACAGGTCAAATCAGTGTATGTGGAGATGCTAGTCTGTTCTCCAGACCCTGCCACTAGACCTAATGTGGACCATCTAGTGAATCTCTTTTTTGTCATTGTGGCACAGTGGTGGATGTTAATCTAGTAAGATGTGATGCATCAGACTGTTTACTTTAATCTGGCATCTGGTTGGTGAGGCAGCCACTGACAGAAATGCAATCTTAATGTGAGTTTCTGAGTTTAGATGGCAGTGAGTTTGTGACTTCCACCAAGCATCACACCCTCTTTTTCAAAACCCACCTGTTCTCCTGTACATTGCCCTGGGACTAGACTGCTGCTGCTGTGCTGAAATGAAGTGCTGATAGTTTCAAAGTAAGTTATTGCCAGCTGTAGTAAGCTTGACTGAGGCAGGTAACTCAGGTACAGCTGCTGCAGGTAATTCTGGTACAATGTGCAGAACCAGAATCTTATGGTCTAGCAGTATGAGACAAGTTTGAATGAGCAGTTATTAGCTGTCATATGTTGAGAAGGAAGATGTATTTTCCTGCCACAGCAGGTACCCCCTGGTGGAGACCAGGAGAGTTTTGCTCATTGCATGTATTTTGGCTATCTTGTGACACACCTGGATGGTATATTTAGTGGCAAGGAGACACCAAGATTGGACAAGCATGCTTTGTCCTTCCTTTTCGGCATGCAGGACTAGTCTAAGTAAAGTTAAGACATTCAGAATACAATTTGAGGAGGCAGCTATACAAAAGCTTAGTGACATGATGCTTAATTTTACTCAGAAGCAGTTCAGCCCCCAACCCCTACCCTGGGAGACCCTGACCCCATAAAGTGATGAGGGGAAAGGTTTCTGTCCCATGCAACACAGGGAAAGAATGCTGCAGGAGGTCTAGATGGACAAGAGTGGTAAAGGGACAAAGTGTTTACCATAATGCAGAGTGTGAACAAGGCCATGCATTGTGAATCAGGTACAAAACAGTTCTGAGGGCTTCTTTTCCTAAAATAAGCATTAACTGGCTGCAGTACTTACAATGAAACCAGAGGCATTGTTTTCCTGAGCTCTTACAATCGGCTTCATCTCTGCATGATGAAGGCAGTTCTCAAATTTGTGTTTTTGTTTTTAAACCCAAATGATATCATTTTAAATACTTTTTCATTTTCTCAGTCTAGTCTTGATTTTTTTTAAAGTCTGTTTCCCCTCCAGCTGTTTTTATCAGGCTGATAACATTAATTGATGTGCCTTTAGATGTGAAATTAAGCATTGAGCAGAGCAGGGAGCATTGCTTAAAAGGTATTAAGAGCTGTGAAAAGTCTTCATTCCACTAACAAGCAACTGGGAAATTGTAGGAAGTGGGTTGTCTGAAGTGTAATTGATTAAGCTTATCTGAATGGAATAAATGTGCCTCCCTTTTAATGTCACTTCCCTATAGACCTTTCTGATACATAACTCATTTTTCTGGGCACGTGCATTTTCTGACACATGTACAGATGTTGCTGCTGGCTGTGACAGTGCCCACAAAAAAAAAAAAAAAAAAAAAAAATACACTTGTTTATTTTAAAAGTTTGTTGACTGCGGCATTTGTCAAAAGTTGCACATAATCTGTAGGGCTTAAGTTTTGCAGTGGTGCCGAGGAAGGTGGTGGAGGAGTAAATGGCAGATGGCCATCCTCTTAGCCACAGATGTGTGCCAGAAAGACGTTGGACTTGTATAGGGAAGGTGCTGCAGTGTTTACAATGCTGCAGATATGCAGTTATGACCAAGTGTTGAGTTCCTTTGAATTCAGGTTCCATTTGTTAAGTAACCATTGCCATTGTCTCTTCAGTATTAAAAAAAGTGTTTTGTGTCTCA
The DNA here is from genome assembly GCF_019279795.1 of Protopterus annectens. NCBI lineage: Eukaryota > Metazoa > Chordata > Ceratodontiformes > Protopteridae > Protopterus > Protopterus annectens. The sequence continues at coordinate 787,761,596 of NC_056739.1, forward strand.
ACTGCCCACCCCCATCTTGCTGTAATGGCACAGGTCTGAGCTTTAAGATGAGGTCGCTTAGAATATGCACTGCACACTTAAGACATGTCTCTTGTATATGGAAGCAGTTCCATGATTTCAAAGTTAGCAGATAGAGGATTTCAGGCCTTTAAAAATTCGTCATAGTAACATAGATAACATCATCTTTTTAACGTGTTACTGTAGAACGAGGGTTTAACATAATCTTTTTAATTTGTTACTGTAGAACGAGTATTCTGCATTTTTAGTTTTTCCTGCTTCTTACTGCCCATCATGGACCACCACTTCTACTTCAACCTTGTCGTGAAGGCGTCCTACCCACCAGTTTTGCTCCTTATGATGCCGATAACCTACGTTTACAAACCAGCCACAGGGTATTGTAAAGGTTATGGGGGTGGAAGAGTTTTTCTTCTTGAGGATGCTGGAAACTCCTTAATTTCCTTCCCTTGTGTTATCTCCTTCTCATTTTGTATAAGTAGATTCTTGAAGATGGTAGCATTTAAGAATGCATTTGTGACCCCTGCCACCCACCAACTCTTTATGTGATTTCTGATAGGCTTCTGGTCTGCTTTGGCAGGTGGAGCAGTCTCTGGCTGGTGATTTTCCTGTTGTGCGACTCAGTTTCCCCACACTTCCTTAGAGCTGTGATTACTTCAGTGATCCACAATATGAAAAGGGAAGGCTGGGACAGAGTAAGTATCCCACTGTACACATCAACTTACTGTTACAGACCTGGAGATCTGGCTGTATAGTGCAGTAACATTTTCAGTGCTTTCCATTTCCCTTTGTGTCTTGTATTCACTTACAAGAGCGTTAGCATAATACTGTGGGGTTTTCCTTTTTGCATGTCTACGATGGCTTCTACACACACTACTATTAGGCCCTTTTTAACAGTTTGGCCTTGCCCTCTGGCACAGAGCAGGAAACCTGTCATACAGTTAGTCATGCTTTCTACCAGGATTGACTGCTGAGTTCCACTCTTCTCTTGATATTCTTCGTGTTTCACTGTTGCAGTCATCACATTTGGGTTATCTGCTTGCAGTAGCCCTCAATCGGCCTGATTAACAAAGTCTTGGGTCCTGCGTCGGTTGCTGTCCCTTCTTCCATTATGTCAGGTCATCAGGGGTATAAAACATGCAGCAGACGCCATTACATCAGTCTTTCTTGCCATGCGGTGCCCGAAGCAGAAGCAGTTCGCAAGTGCTGGTCGGCCGACTCCTGAAATTTTTGTTTTCGAGTTTCAGAACAAGTCTTCAACTAAACCTGAGTACCCTGTGGGGGAAACTTTTTCTTGCTCCTTACCGATGCCAGTAAAAGTTAATAATTGCATTTCTTGTGGAAAGCAAATACCTCACAAAGATTTTCATTCGTACTGTATTCCTTATCTAGGCCCTGGCCACAACGTACCTAGCTGTCGGTTTTGTGCTTTATTTAATCAATGCACTATCCGTCGTCTGTATATTTTCGCCTCTAAATATTTTGGTTCTCAGTTCAATTATCCAGAAATGTCATTGGTAAGCCATCCGACTACCGGAATTCCAAAAAAACACAAGGCTAAAGACAGAGCCTAGGTCCAAAGCTGCTGACGACGCTTCTCCTAAGCCAGTCGCCAGTTTGCCGGTACTCAGTGAGGTGCTTTTGCAGCCCCTGATACCCGCTACTTCTGATTCGCAGGCCTCTACGGAGACCAATTCGGAGTCTGGTATGCCGTGAGATGCTTCAACTGTGGAACTTGCAGATGTCTCTACCTTGGATGGGTCCAGAGCCGCTATGCAGGCACCGGCTTCTGAGGGTGTATTCAGGCCTACGGACTTGCATATTAAACCGACGCCTCCTTCTTCTTTAAGGCCTAAACCACGAAACTTGCATAGAAAACCGACGCCCAGGCCACATGCTCAGGCCTCTATGCCTAAAAAGCAAATGATAAGAATGGCTGAAGATCTTAAAACTTTAATCAGGAGAAGCCAACCTCCCTCTTCTAAGAGACCTAGGACTGAAATTGTTTATGAAATCTTCTGACCAGGATTCTGATTTTTCTGATTCTTCTGATGATCTGGATTTACCTTTATCTACTTATGACGATTCTGATGCATAGGACTCAATTCCCCCTGCTTCCCCTCCAGAGGATTTTTCTTTTGGTGAAACCTTGCACACTCTAAGGGAGCATTTCCACTGGGAAAGCCAGGATTTCTCTGATTCGAAAAAGCTATACCTCCTGTAGTAGACATTGTTGATGATGCCTTTTTGGAATCTAGTTTGGCCCCTGATTCTTTGCCTCCTGCTCCCACAAAACTTGACAGATACTACAGGGTTCCTGATTCTTACAAGTTCCTTTTTAAAAATCCTATTGCAGATCCAGAGACTATTTCACAGGGACCCAAGGGCATTAAGGCGTCTACTGACAGAAACCCTACCCCTTCTGATAGAGACTCCAGGGCGCTGGATAGATGGGGTGAGAAGGTTTACACGTCTGCAACCTTGGCCATTAGGGCCTTAAACTGTCAAGTTTCATATGTTAAAGTATCAACAACATATTATTGGATTGCTTAAACAGAAAATGATGTTGATTCCTGACTGTGCTGAAAATAAGGAATTACAGGATTTAATGCATTCTGCTGAACAGGTTGGAAAACATACTTTGCAATATGTGGGTTTGATTCTTTAGAGGCCTCTTGCAGGGCTGCTGTCACTGGGTCTGTACTCAGAAGGCATGCTTGGCTTAAGGAGCAATCTTTGCCTGATCATGTTAAAGCTAAACTGTTGGATGCTCCCTTAAGTCAGGACCGCCTGTTTGGCAACAAAGCTGAGGAAGTTCTTAAAAGGATGGAAGATAAAGCTAAATCGATGTAAACTGTTAAAGATTTCTTACACGTTCAGCGTCCAAGATTTAGTAGGCATTGGCCCTCTAAGAATTGGTCCTTTCCGGCTCCTTCCAGGCCTCCTCAATCCAAACCCAGACATAACAGAAATCCCAGGTTTCAGTCTCAGGGTACGCATAAGACTTAGCAGTGGGGGGCCTCCGCTTCCAAACCTGGGAGCAATAAGACTCCCCCTATGGAAAACTGTCTCAATGACTTGATTTTAAAATTTCCAAGCACTTCTTAACTGACTGCTCCTTTAGGGGGAAAGACTGGTCTGCATGCCAGAAACTAGGAACTCATTACCCAGGATAAATGGGTTTTAAATATAGTGTCCCAAGGATACAGATTTCACTTCCATACATTACCAACACCAAAAGGTTAGCCATATCTGCCCCTAAATCAGTGGGCAGAGGCTCAAAAGCAAATACTCTCTGCTTTAAACATAAAGGCTATTCACACCAGAAGAGGAAAAAGGACAAGGTTTCCACGCAAGACTTTTCCTGGTACCCAGAAAAGACAGTTCATGGCATCCTATTCTGGACCTGTCTACTCTAAACACCTTTATGGTGATTCCAAAATTCAAAATGCTGTCTATTCACCAGTTGCTCCCTATGCTAGGAAAGGATGCCTGGTTGGTAACACTCGATTTAAAGAAAGCATACCTGCACATCCCAATCAGGGAATCTTGCAGAAGATACCTAAGCTTCAAAACAGGCTACAATTACTACCAGTTCTCTGCACTGCCCTTTGGCTTATCTACCGCGCCCAGGGTATTTACAAAGTGCTTAGTCCCAATCATCGCATTTTGCAGGCAAAGAAATATTCAAATATACCCATACCTGGATGATTGTTTAATTCAGGCAGAAAGCCAGGACATACTTTTGAATCATCTGGCCTTTACACAGAGGGTGCTAACTTGTCTGGGGTACACCATAAATGAAAATAAATCACAACTGGTACCATGTCATCAAATCATATTCCTGGGAGCAAGCTTGAATACAACTTCCCAGATGGCTTTTTTCACGCCAGAGAAACAAATTAATTTGGCGACCTACTTCAAACAAATGGCCACAAAATCCCTACTATCTGCAAGGCAAATACTACAAGCCTTGGGGGTTCATGGCCTCCTGCATTCTTCTGATTCCATATGCAAGACTGCGTATGAGGAAACTACAATGGTATCACAAAAGCCTATGGTGTCAACATTCACAGGCTCTAGAAGCAGTGATTCCTATCATACCTTGCCTACGCCTAGAGTTCCTTTGGTGGGCAGAGGCCTGCCACCAAAACAGGGGAATACCATTCACACTACCCCCTGCCGCCCAAACCTTAACAACAGATGCATCAGACTATGCATGGTGGGCACTATGTTGACCATCACTACTAATTCCACATATTGAATCATATGTCCTTGTTTTTGTGGCACTGTGTTATAACTTGTACCATCACTACTAATGCCTCAAACTGAGTCACATGTCCTTGTTTTCGTGGCACTGTGTTATGTCTCATACAATCACTACTAATGCCTCATATTGAATTATATATGCATGTTTTTGTGGCACTGTGTTATATCTTATACCATCACTACTACTTCCACATACTGAATCATATGTACATGTTTTTGTGGCACTGTGTTATATCTTGTACCACCACTACCAATTCCTCATACTGAATCATATGTCCATGTTTTTGTGGTACAGTGTTAAATCTTGTACCTCCACTTCTAATTCCTCATGCTGAGTCATATGTCCATGTTTTTCAGGCACTGCATTATATCTTATAGCATCACTACTAATTCCACACTGTACTGCATCATGTACCCATGCTGTTAGTGACAGATAGGGGTATATGTTGTACACACACTGGTAGACTATGGTTTATATTCCATCCACACCAACATCAAAGGCCCTTGTGTATAGTGCAGCTATTCTAACTGTAATGAGCTTTGCATGGGATGCCTTGTACTCACGCTGCACTGGCAGGACGTGGGATGCCATGTACTCATGCTGAACTGGCAGGTCCTGGGATGCCTTGTACTTATGCTGCAGTGATGTGCCCAGGGATGCCTTGTACTCATGCTGCAGTAATGGATCCTGGCATGCCTTGTACTCGCACTGCATTGATGGATCTTGGCATGCCTTGTACTCACACTATAGTGATGCACCCTGGGGTGCCTTGTACTCACGCTACAGTTGTGGGCCCTATGATGCCTTGTACCTAAACTGCAGTGATGTATCCTGGCATGCATTTTACTCACAGTCCAATGACTGAATCTGGCATACTTTTTACCCACACTGAAGTAATGGACCTGGCATAAGTTATACCCACACTCTGGTGAAGGGCACTATCGTACTTTTAACCACATTGCACTAATGGTTTTGACATACTTTGTACCACACTGCAATAACTGATCTGCCATATACCAGACTCACATTCTGGTGATGGACCATGGCATACCTTGTAACCAAACTCCAGTGATGCATGTTGGAAAGTCTTGCAGCCACACTGTGGTGATTCATGACATACTTTGCACCCACACAGCAGTACTTCACCCTGTGATACTTTGTAACAGGTTTGCAGTGATGCGCCCTGGAATGTATTGTGTCCAGACTGCAGTGAAGCATACAGGCATGTGTTACTGCAGTGAATTACCTTGTCTTACCTTGTATCCCCAGTGCAGTGACAGACTTGGCATACTTTACAAAAAAACTGCAGTTGCAGACCTGGCATACCTTGTACCACTCTGCTGTGATGTAAGTTCTGATACTTTATACCTGCACTGCAGTGACCGAACTTCCATACATTTTTACCCTCAGTGCAGTTATATACTGTCATACCATGTACTGCATTGTACAATATACATTATGGAACCATTGCATACCTTGTATCTATACTGCAGTGATACTCCCTGGCATACATTTGTTCAGCGTTTACCAGGTCCATCACTGTAGTGTGTGTGTACAAGATATACTTAAGTCAGTATGTCACAGTTTATAACTGCAGTGTGGTTACAAAGTCCATCAGGTTCCATCTCTGTCAGTTGGTGTACAAAGTATACCAGGAACTGCTGCTGCCAGTGTTGGATACACATGTACCGGGGAGTTCACTACAGTAAAGGTAACAGGGTAAGCAGGGTTCTATATAGACATGTGGTTAAAAGATGCCTGTTTACACAAAGTATTCCAGGGCTTGCCCTGGGCCATCAATAACACAACCAAAACCACATCCTTTTCTCACATGATGTGCATGCCCATCCCCTGGGCCATAGTCAGGGCGTTATTATCTTTAGACCATTGATTTGGCATGACATTATTTGTCACTGTGTTGTCTTTTCTTCCATATTCTTTAATGTTATTTACATACTTAACTTCTGTTCTATTTAGCTGAAGCCGTTGGTTGGTTTTATTTCCAGTGTTGTTGCTGGCTTTATAGATATTTAAAAATTTTTTTTTGCAAAAAAGGCCTTGCTCCCCTCACTTTCTTTCTTTCTTTTTTTTTTCACTCAACTTTGTCTTTGTTGACAGGGAGGAACATACAAGCTGACAGGGCAGAGAACATGAGAAGGCCCAGAAGAGAGAGGGTAGGGTGATGCTTTGCCTGGCATGTATCATCTCTCTAGAAAGGCCTAGTAGTCAAGGCAGGGTATTATTTTTTATCCTGATACCATTTACATTTTCACAGAGATTAGAAATATCACTACAAGTTAGAATTGAGTAGATGTGGTTAGCCTATGTCTAGCGTGCTGTTTCAAAGCTAAACTTTGTGACATGTGTGCCCCATCTTCATGTAATTTGTTAGATCCATTCTTGAGTGTCACTGAAATGCATAGGAGTTGTACCTACAATAGGTTTGTTTTACTGTAGACTTTAATCTGCTTGTTTTCAGTGTTATATTTGTACTCCATTCCTTACCAGCTGCTGAGCTTTAGTCCCTTTCTGTACACCACTTCCCTTGCCTCAAAGTAACACGTACATGCACACACACACACACACACACACACACACACACACACACACACAGTTGCTTCCACATGCACACATGCGTGCACACGCACACATACACACTCGCAAGTTTGTGTACACACATACACACACATAAACAGATACATGCATGTACACCAAAACACACATATTTTTGCAGTAGTCCTTGAAGTAGACAGGATAAGAATCATTTGCATAAGAGCTCTAATGATTATTTTCATTTATGTGCCATGTGCCAGGGAAGTACTTCTTGACTCCCACAGCCATGACATCCATGGGGACTCATTTAAACTAAAATTTGCCATAGTAACACTTCTGACAGACTGCACCTGAAGACGGAATTACAGCAGTTAAGCTTCACTCTGCTCTGTTCCTCAGCAGTCCATACCATCTAGTTTCTCACTAACTTGTTAAACCTGGTTTGCTGATGATATCATCGCAAACAAACCCTAATCAACACCTGGGCCATACAAATACTTAAGCTATCATTAGGCTGTCCTTCAAGCAGCACAGTCCAATCCACGCGCATCATAATGATATAAAAAATAGATGGACCCACCATCTTGGATGCAGCATCTCACTCAGCATGTTCTTTTTGCGATCATCATCCTAAGCTTAAGTGAAAGATTTAGATTTAGTGACATTAATTCTAAAAAAAATGTGACTTGCAGTGGCTAGGTTCTTAATGATCTAGTGGATCGATTTAACCAGTATGAGCCTACAAACCTATTTCTAACCTTAATCACCTTCCTGTGTAAGGCAAATATCCAGTTTTCTGTGAAGTAGGACTGTCATGTCATGTCTTCCTTGGGTAAATGTGTAATGGGGTGCTTTTCGGGGGCAATTTACAAGGTCAGTTGCTCAACAAGTATGAAACTCACCCACGATGCTGGAAGATAAGAAAACTACAGGGTCTTTACCCAGGCCAGGTACTTGGATTAATTCTCTGTTACTGACACTGCAGTGCAGTCTTGAGGCAGGTTACTGTACTCCTGAGTGTGCTGTCCTTTAGAAGACACAGTAATTAAATCAAAGCCCCAGCTGCCTGAGCAGGTAGTAGCAGAGGTAAATGTAAAGATCACATGGTCCTTATTGAAAAGTGTAGGGGGCAGGCCATTACTAAATTTCTGATATTTACATATGTTTGTAATTAAAATAGTACTGTTTTTATATGTTTACAATATGCTCAATGTTAATAATACTGTTTTTATAAAACAATGTTTACAATACTAGTCTCTTTCAGCTTTTCCCAGTTAGGGGTCGCCACTGTGGAACTCCGGTCTGCTCATGATTGGCAGTGGATTTTTACGGTGCCGAGGCACCAGCCCAATGCCCAACCTTCAAAGAAGGCACACCCATTCATGCCCACACCTACCTCCATGTCTTTAAATGTCACTCGACTTCAGGGAGGACATGCAGACTCCATACAGAAGATGCTCCAGCCGAGAATCGAACCGGAGAACCTCTTGCTGTGAGGTGACAATGCTGACCGGTGCACCACCGTGGCCTGTAAAACAATGTTTGCAATATTTATTTACTGGGAAAGTTCAACTTGGAATGAAGCCAATTTTCAGCAGAGGCCTAGGGAGAAACACTCTAGATGCATGTCTTTGAAACGTGAGAGGAAACCCACATGAATGCAAGGAGGCCATGCAGACTCCACACAGAAGGCACTCCAGCTGAGATTCGAACCAGAGAACCTCTTGCTATGAGGCGACAACTCTACTGCTGCACCACTGTGCCAGCCTCAATATGCTCAATGTTGTCCAGATTTCGTCTTTCTTTATTCCCATACCCTTTCTGCTACATCCAATTTCTTATTTGTTTTCAACATTGCCCAAATGTTCTAACCAATTTCCCCTACTTAACATGAATACCACTTGTGCTGTCCTGCTTTCCCCTGACGATAGGCCATGGGCCAAGTGGCATTAACTCAGACAATAAAACGTGAAAAAACTTTCCATAAAATAAAAATTTATTATTTCAGGATACAAGTTGGGTTTATTTGCTTAATTTTTGTTACTGTAGAGCAGAAGTAGTTAGAGGGTGTGTGTGTGTGTCTCTGTCTGTGTTGGGGTATCATTCTTAGAAGCAGTATGTTGTTTTTTTTCTTTCAGCTTTTCCCGGTTAGGGGTCACCACAGCACAACTCCGGTCCGCTAATGATTGGCAGTAGATTTGTATGGTGCTGAGGTGCCAGCTCGATGCCCAACCTTCAACGAAGGCACGCCCATTCACGCATGTCTTTCGAACGTGGGGATGACATGCAGACTCCACACAGAAGGCGCTCCAGCCGAGCAGTGTACAAATTTAATTATTGTCGTTAGGCACTGTAGCATGAGACTGCATGTAATAAGTGAAAATTTGTGGTGGTAAAACAAGTAGCACAACTGACTGCTTTGGAAAGCATAGCTGTATCGAGTAGGTTATACAAGGGGAGTATTACTGGAGAGAAACTCAAACTATACTGACTGAATTGTGTAAGGAACAGTCATTTTCTAGCACTTGAATGCACTAACACTATTTTTTTTTTGATTTTACTAAAATAATAGTTTGTTCACTGAGTTTAAAGTAGCATACTAGGTTTACTCAAGGAAAACTTTAGAACTGCAGAAGTGGATTGTGCCATTCTATAATGCCAGATGTTCTTCATGTTTCACTGTTGCAGTCATCACATTTGGGTTATCTCTGCGAGTGTAGCCATCGGTCGGCCCGAATACCAGAGGCTTAGTATTTCTGCATTGGCTGCTGTTGCTTCAGGACTGACGTCAGGTCGTCAGTAGTATAAAGTAAGGCAGCCGATGCAATTACATCAGTCTAGCCATGGAGACTGAAGCAGAAGCAGTTCGCACGAGTGCCGGTCGGCTGCTACCTGAGTTTCGTCTACCGAACTGAAGTTGAAGTCTTTTAAAGCTAACCCCATTGGAGATCCTTTTTTTCTTGCACTAACCAATGTCAGAAAAAGTTAATAATTGTCTCACCTGTGGAAAGCAAATACCACACTGAGACTTCCATTCTTACTGCGTCACTTGTTTATGCCCAGAACACGACGTCCCCTGTTGTCGCTTCTGTACTTTGTTCAACACCAGAACTGTCCATCATCGGGCCCTTATTGTAGCAGATATTTTCACTTACAGTCCTCGAATTCTGATATGGCTTCGGTAAGCCATCCAACAGCAGATCTTCTGAAAAAACATAAAGATAAAGACAGAGACAGACCGCACAGGTCCAGACCTTCTGACAATGCTTCCGTTAAGCTAGTCGTCAGTTCTTGGGTCCTCAGTGAGCCACTTTCGCAGCCCCTGATGCCCGCTTATGTGGATTCGCAGGCCGCTACCGAGACCCTTTCTGAGTCCTGTATGCTGCAAAATTCTTCTTCAACTAAGGATCCTGCGATCATCTCTACCTTGGATGGGTCTGGAGCCGGTGAGCAGGCATCGGCTTCCGAGGAAGTCCTTCAGACTACTGATTCTTGACACAAACCGACGTTTTCTTTTGCGACTACCATTCTTTCAAAAACAACCGAGTTTCTAAGGCCCAGGGTGCAAACCACACCCAAGAAACCAACGAAACACCCTCAGGTGCCTTGCCTCTGTCTCAAATGCTTAAAATGGCGGAAGACCTTGTCATGCTGATCAGGGGAAGCCAAGCTACCCCCTCCAAAAGGAAAAGAAATCTGTCCCCTTTAGTTTTGTCTGAACAAGAGTCAGATGACTCTGATGCATCTGAATATGAAGGCATGCAACTTCTTTCTACTTATGAGGATTCTGATGCAGAGGATTCCATTCCTTGAGCCTCTCTCCAGAGGATTTTTCCTTTGGGGAAACCCTGCATGCCTTAAGGGAGCATTTCCAATGGGAGAGTCAAGACTACCCTCAGTCTAAAAAGAGACTCAGGGAATTTCTAGATATTCCACAGCACAGACCGTTGGCCATCCCCCCCAGTCCTGGATGTTGTGGAGGATGTTTTCCAGGAATCCAGCTTGAATCCTGACACCCTCCTCCTGCACCCAGAAAACCAGATGGGTACTATAGAGTCCCTGACTCACACAAATTTATTTTTAAAAATCCTACTGTTGACCCTGAGGTAATTTCTCAAGGGCCTAAAGGGATTAAAGCAATCTCTGCTAAGAATCCCACCCCCTCAGATAGGGATTCCCGAGCACTAGACAGATGGGGTAAAAAAGTATACACCTCGGCTACTCTTGCTGTCAGGGCACTAAATTGTCAGTTCCACATGCTGAAATTTCAGCAACATACCCTGGAACTCCTCAAACAAAAAATGTCTTCCTTTCTTGCTTGGGCAGAATCTAAAGAATTACAAGAGTTAATGCATTCTGGCAGTCAAGTAACTAAACACACCTTGCACTGTGGTTTTGACACCCTAGAAGCTTCTTGCATGGCAGCAGTCACTGGATCTGTCATTAGAAGGCATGCATGGCTTAAGGAACAGCCCCTGCTAGACCATGTCAAATCTAAATTGTTGGATGCCCCCTTGCACAAAGATAACTTATTTGGCACTAAGGCAGAAGAGGTCTTAAAAAGATGGAAGAAAAAGCAAAATCTATGCAAACAGTTAAGGATTTCTTGCAGGTCCAGCCACCCAGGTTTAGCAGGCATTGTCCCACCAAACACTGGTCCTTTCCTGCTCCCACTAAGCCAGTCCAGTCTGGGCCCGGGAACCAGACACCCCCCCAGACAGCAGCCACAGGGAATACAGAGATCTAAGCAGTGGACTAACTCCACTTCAAAACCAGGGAGTTCTAAACCATCCCATTATGGTAAGAACTCACAATGACTCACCTCCCCCACCCCCCCCCTCTGCCCACTTTCACTTACCGCTAGGAGGAAAACTCTCCTTTCACACAAGCACCTGGGCCTCCATTACCAACGACCACTGGGTTTTGAACATATTGTCTCAGGGATACAAATTTTCCTTCCACACCCTTCCAACCCCAAAAGGGTTCCCAGATCTACTACCAAACCAGTGGGCAGATGCTCAAAAGCAAATCCTTTCCCTGCTCTCTATGAGGGCAGTAGAGCACGTTCCTGCAGAACAGATAGGCCAAGGTTTCTACTACAGACTTTTTCTGGTGCCCAGAAATGAGGACACCTGGCACCCCATCCTCAGTCTATCCATTCTAAACACCTTACTGGTAATCCCAAAATTCAAAATGCTCACCCTCCGGCAACTGCTACCAATGCTGTCCAAGGATGCTTGGCTGGCCATCCTAGATCTAAAAGAGGCCTACCTCCACATTCCTATCAGGGAATCATGCAGGAAGTACCTCCGTTTCAGGGCAGGATCTTAGTACTTTCAGTTCTTTGCACTTCCCTCTGGCTTATCTACTGCTCACAGATTTTTCACAAAATGTCTGGCTCTGGCCATTGCCTTTTGCAGGCAAAGAAATATCCACATTTACCCATACTTAGACGACTGCCTTATTCAGGCAGACAGCCAGGAAAAGCTGCTCAAGCACTTGGCCTTTGTAAAGACCCTAGTAACCTCCCTTGGGTACACAATCAATGAAAAGAAATCCAAACAGGTGCCCCCCAAAGGATTATCTTCCTGGGAGCAAGCCTGGACACAGCATCCCAGATGGCATTCCTTACACCAGAGAAACAAATTTTCCTGACAACCTACTTCTCTCAACTAGCCACTAGGCCCCAGCTATCTGCAAGGAAGATCCTGCAAGCTCTGGGGTTCATGGCATCTTGCATACTACTCATTCCATATGCCAGACTGCATATGAGGAAACATCAGTGGTACCTAAAAAGCATTTGGTGTCAACACTGTCAAGACCTGAAAACTCTTCTACCTATAATTCCTTGCCCCAGAAAAGGTTTTCTTTGGTGGGCAACAGCATGCTCCCACAACAAGGGACTGCCTTACTCACCACCCCATGCCACCCAGACCCTCACCACAGATGCATCAGACTATGCTTGGGGGCACACACTTGGACGGCAGGTGCATACAGGGCCAATGGAGCATGCAGCAAATCCCTCTGCACATCAGTCAAAAAGAGATGATGGCTGTCCAGCACACCTTGATAGCTTTCAAGCCCCTTCTTTCTCCAGGGGCTCTCCTAATCAAAACAGACAACACCACTGTGGTGTGGTAGCTTAACAAGCAGGGAGCGTCTCGCTCCTATCCTATGCAGGCTGGTCATGACCCTTTGGCACACAGCCTCTGCCATGCAACTGCACCTGTTAGTGCAATTCCTACCAGGCTCTCTCAACTCTCTGGCAGACCAATTAAGCAGAAATCTTCTGGACCCACACGAGTGGCAGCTCAACAGAAGAACCTTCACCCTAATAACTCAGAAATGGGACATTTTATTTTATTTTATTTAACATTTGTTGACCGGGCTAGTCTATCTGGAGATATTTCCATTTTCAGTAGAGGCCCGGGGAGAAAAGCTCCACAGAAAAAAAAAATTTGTAAAACCTAAAAAACAGCACTCTACAATTTAGAATTATTACTACATGACTTAGTTACTAAACTCAGTTACAGTCCAAAATAAGATCACCCAAAGATAAAAATACTAGTTTGATAGAGGTAACAAAGGAAAGGAGCTAAGAAGGAGAAGACAAAGAGAGTACTAAGAACAGGAGAAGTTAAGAAGGGAAGAGTTTAGAAAAAGAGATCAAGTTAAGACTGTTAATAGATACAGAAGCTAAGGTAGGATGAAGTGAGATAAGAAAAGAAAGGTAGTGGAGGAAAGAGTCACACAGGTGTGAGAGGAGGATTAAAGATGCGTTATACAAGTGAAAGGTTAGTCAGGTTTACTGCAGGGACAAAGCCAGTGATTTTGGAAATGCAGTTTAATATTTTTTTTGAAGAGAGGCAATGATGTGATCATTGTTATGTTCATAGGTAACAAATTCCATTTTGTACCTACTGAATTGGTGAATAGAGAGTCACCAGCAGTGTTATTTGCTTTTACAGAACTAGCCAAGAGTTTATTGGAAGAGCGGAGAGAGTTAAGATTGTTATAAAGGGTTATGAGTTGAGAGAGTATAGGGGGGTTATTTGGTTGGTACAGTATTTTATGGGCAATAATGAGTTGAGGGATTGCAAGAAAGTTCTGAAGCTCTAGCCAGCCTAGTTGTTTCAGGTTGAGACAGTGATGGGTTCTGTAGGGGTTACTGGTAGCAAAGGCAATGTTATTATAACAGGTTGCCAGTTTGTTGAGGTTGGTTTTCTTGAGGTTAGTGAAAATGGGTGAAGCATAAAGGAGAGTAGATATAAGATGGGAGTGAGCAATCTTAGTTGTAGTTGTAGGTGTAAGAAATGGTCTAATACGATATAAGGACCCTATTTTTATGTTGACTAGTTTTATGGTGTTGTTAATGTGTTGGTTGAAAGAGAGATTGTTGTCAATGTTAATTCCTAAAAGTTTAGTTGTGGAGTCCGGTGAGATGACGGTGGTACTGTTAGAAGAGATGGTGAAGTTTAAGGGGGACTTCCTGGAAGCGGGGGTGAAGAGGAGAAGTTTGTTTTTTTTAGCATTTAGTAGGAGGAACCGGCTCGAGAACCATGTTTCCACAGTGTTAAAGGTTTTTTGAGTAAGAGAGATAAGTTCTGGGGTGGAGGATGCTGAGCAGATGAGTGTAGAATCATCTGCATATTGAATGCAGGTTGCTTGAGGGATTATTGTTTGGAGATCATTAATGAAGAGGGAAAAGAGAAGTGGGCCAAGAATAGAGCCTTGTGGAACTCCGATAGAAACAGGCAAAAGAGAAGAAATATGGTCATCCCAGAGAACTGCCTGTTTTCTGTTTGTAAGCTAGGAAGTAAACCATTTAGTGGCAGGAGTATCAAAAGAGAGGGATTCAAGAGTATTAATTAATAAAGAGTGGTTGACCATATCGAATGCTTTAGAGAGGTCAATGAAGAGGGCAGAAGAGAGTAGGTTGTTGTTACGGTTATGATTGATGGTGTCTACAAAGGACAGCAGGGCAGTAGTAGTACTGTGATGTGGTCTAAAGCCATGTTGACAGTTTGCAATTATGTTGTGAAGAGAGGTATTGTACAAGTTGATGATGGATACATTTCTCCATAATTTTAGCTAGAGGAGAGAGGAGAGCAATAGGTCTATAGTTTGAGTAGTCAATGGAGTTTCCACCTTTATGAAGTGGGATAATGTGAGAGACCTTCCAAATATCTGGGATGGTTCCTTCTTTGATTGTCCTATTTATGAGAATAGATATAGGGTATGCGATAACCTTGGCAGCCTTTTGAAGAAAAAGTGAAGGGAGCTTATCAGCAGAGGGGGTACAAGGTTTTAATTTGAGAAGGAGTCTGTATATGTAAGATGTAGCGATAGGTTGCAGAGAGAATTTAAAGGCAGAGTTTGTTAGGTTACTTGCTGGGTGGAAGTTGTTGGCATTAAGTTGTTTAGCTAGGGCTTGTATAGTTTCCATGAAGAAGGAGTTAAAAGCATCTGCAGTTTGTTGAGGGGTGTCAGGGTCAGCATTAAGTGGGGGAGGTGTTTTGGAAGTTCCTGGGGAGAGGAGTCTATTAACTGATGACCAGAAACGTTTAGAATTGTTAAGATGAGTTTGTTGTAATTCGCAGTAGAATTTTTTTTTGTCAGTTATTATTGCCTTTTTAGTTATATTTCTAAGCTGGCGGAAATGTAGTAGATCAGGGTTCTTTCTATGGGCTCTCCAAGTGGCCCAGACTTTATTTCTATTGAGGATAAGTGTTTTGGTTTCATGTGAGAGCCAAGGGGCTGTGTTAGATTTCATTCTAATAGTACATTCAGGGGCATGTATGTCAAGAATGGATAAGAAAGTTGTGTTAAAGTAAAATACTGCATCTTCAAGAGGAAGTGTTTTTTAAGGGGTTCCAGTTACATGCATTAAGTTCAGACTGAAACAGTTCCACATTAAAATGTTTGATGGTGCGTATTTTTCTTAAAATGCCTGGATTTATACAATCAGCCTTTTCTCTAGTTATGAATGTTAAGGAGTGATCACTAATATCATCTGGTAAGGTTCCTACTTTGTAAGTATTTTTGACTTTGTTTGTAAGTATCCAGTCTAATATGCTTTCTCTATTACTATGTTTGTTGAGTCTAGAAGTTGAGGTAATAGTTTGGGTAAAACCATGCAAGTTAATATGGGAAGACGGATTTTCAGTATTAATGGTATTCCAGTCTATGTTCAGATCGCCTAATATAATAGTTTCTTGGGGGTAAGTGGCAGATACCCAACTAAGATAGTTTTCTAGGATAGGTATATTGTTACCAGGTGGCAGGTACATACAGATGATATAAAGGGATTTTTGGGGATTTAATAGGAGTTTGGTAATGATGGCTTCTACCTTGCTATCTTGAGTTGGAGAGGCTGGGAGGGTAGTGATATTCAGATGATTTTTAAAGAGGATTGCAACTCCACCTCCTTTGCGGTTGGGACGGTCGAGTCTTACTATATTGTACCATTGGGGAATAATCTCAGTGTCTTTAGTGATAGGTTTTAGCCAGGTCTCTGAGAGACAGAGAATATCAAATGAATGTGTGTGAAGGGGGGCATGCAGGTAAGGTACTTTGTTGTTTATGCTTTGAGTGTTAAGATGTCCTATTAGTAAGGTGTTATTGAGTTTGGGTATAGACACTAGGGGAGAAGTGAAAGTTGGACCAGGGTTGGGGTGGATATCACCATCTTGTAGGGTAGGATTACTGGGTTTGTTTATGAGGTTACACTTTAGAAGGGTTAGTATTTTAGCTTTGTTATCAGAAGGCAAGACATAGTTGAGATGTGTGAGTCTATGGAATTTAGCTTGTTGATAGTTAGGGGTAGTAGAGATATATGGATGTGATTTAAGTGGGTTAAGAAATGTTGTAGTGTATTTGTGTGGACGGAAAGGTTGGACATGAAGTGATTTCTCATAGAAGGACAGGAGGTAAACTAGAGAAAGGGCTGATAAAAGCAAGAATGAGAGTGAGAGCTGGGTTGGCAGGTAGGGAGCCATAGTAAGAGGAGTGAGAGTAATAGAGATGGATGAGAAAATTATGAGAGCAGGAAGTAGAAAGGGGGTACTCAACTGTTAAGTAAGTTAAAGAAACAAATAAAGGAAGAAGAAGAGTAAAATGAGTGAAATTAAAGGAGTAGGTATAGTGGGAGTGGTAACTGGAAGATAACAAAGAGGAGGATAGGAAAATTAAAGAGGTAGTGTGTGATGAAGAGGGGTTGTGTGAGGGGGAGGGGGAAGAAAGAGTAAGAGGGAGAAGTATTAGAATGTATGGATAGGGGGTGTGGCCAGTGAGCTATAAGGTTAGGACCCCTGGGGGTGGGTGGGAATTTGGGGTAGGGAGGGAACGGAGTGAGTCGGAGCGGTAGAAACCACAGAGGAGAGAGAGGAGTGGAAACAATCAGAAAGATAGGTGAAGAAGTAAGGAGAAGTAGATATATAGAGGAGGGGGACAGTATAAAAGTTAAAAAAAGCAGACAGTTTTGCTAAGTTGAGCAGTGGACTGTAGAAAGGAGAAGTCCTGAAGGTCAACCTCTTTGCCTCCCACACCAACCATCAGCTCAGCAAATTCTGCACCAGGGTGCTGCATGGCTTGGAAAGTGGATGCCCTGTCTTTCCCCTGGGTCAGTCTGTTGGTGTGTGCCTTTCCTCCACTACCTCTCATCTCCAGGGTACTGCTTAAAATAAAGTAGGAAAAACCAAGGACCATTCTAATAGCTCCAGACTGGCCTCACCAGCACTGGTACCCCTTGCTGTGCAGCCTGTCCCCACTGCCACCATGGCATCTTCCTCAGATTCCAAACCTCCTGACCGAGAGGGAAGGGGAAATCATGCATCCCCAGTTGCAGACACTCAATTTGTCAGCTTGGCTTATTCCCTAACCCTGAACCAATCTGCTAACCTCAGTAAACAGGTTCTAGATGTTATCCATGAGGCCAGACGCCCTAGCACTAGAAAGTCCTATGCTGATAAATGGAAAAGGTTCTGCACCTGGATCCAGGCTAAGGGAGCCAATATGGTACAGCCTTCCCTCCCTCTCATCCTGGATTACTTAGCTGGCCTACTACATAGTGGTCTCTCTCTCTCTCCTCTATAAAAATTCATGCCTCTGCTGTTTCTGCTCTTTTTCCCACTGAGCAGCCCCTTTACACACACCCTTTGATCAAACAGTTCCTCAGAGGGGCTAGCAACTTGAGGCCACCCAGAAGGGGCACCAACCCCAGCCTGGGACCTTAACTTTGTATTGGAAAAGCTCACCCTACCTCATTTGGAACAAGCTTCTTCTGAAGAGCTAAAATTTCTCTTCTGGAAGACAGCATTCCTTCTGGCCATCACTTCAGCCAGAAGAGTCACTGAGCTGCAAGCGCTCTTGGCTGTGGAACCCTTCATCATGTTCCGTGATGACAGGGTATTCCTCAGAATTGACACATCCTTCATGCCCAAGGTGGTGTCCATTGTGGCTCTCAACCAATCCACTCATTTGCCCACCTTTTTTCCTAATCCCCAGAACAAGGGGGAAACGATTCTGCACTCTCTAGATGTGCACAGACAGCTCAGATTCTATATAGACAGGACTAAATCCTTCAGGAAGTCTGATCAATTGCTGGTTAGCTTTGCTACAGGGGCAGAAGGCAAAGCCATCTCCAAACAAACCATATCCAAATGGACAGCACAGCGCATCCATTTCTGCTACAAACAACATGGTATGCCTCCCCCCAAGGGGGGTCAGGACTCACTCCACCAGAGTAGCCTCCACCTCTGCAGCTTTCCTCGGAGGAGTCCCCACCAGGGACATCGTGGAGGCTGCCACCTGGACATCTGTTCACACTTTTACCAAGCATTACCACCTGCCTCTCTTCTCCAATTCCAGGGAAGGGTTTGCCTCTGCAGTGTTGCAGGGCATCCTAGCAATCCCCTAGTTTCTTTGACTGCCTCCACCCATTTCCTCATCTTTGGGAATCAACCCAAATATGATGACTGCAATAGTGAAACACAAAGAATATAGTACAGTTGTGTACACTTACCATAAATGTAGATGTCTTAGTGTATTCACTGTTGCAGTCCTGGTTTCCCTCCCTCCCTCCATCCCCCTTTTTTCTTCTCTTTCCTTAGAAGGGACATATTGGTATTTACTTTCTACTGGTGGGGTTCTTCCACCAGAACCTGGCTCCTACATGGGAGCTCCTGACAGGTTAGGGCAAGAAAAACTGATGTAATGGAGTCGACTGCCTTACTTTATACTACTGACGACCTGGCGTCAGTCCTAAAGCGACAGCAACTGACGCAGAAATACTAAGCCTCTGGTATTAGGGGCCGGCTGAGCACTACCCTGGCAGAGATAACACAAATGTGATGACAGCAACAGTGAATACACTCGAACATCTACATTTATGGTAAATGTACACTGCTGTACTCACTTTACTACATTACTTCTCCGCAACATTACCTGGATGTTTAAGTAAAGTCATTATTTTTCAAAAGTAACAAAACTTGTAACTATTGAAAAGTGGGAGGACAGGAAGAGCAAGAGTAAAAGGTTGAGTTAGTCTAATCAGGTATATCTCATTGGAGTCTCCTGCTGCAGTGTATATTTTATGGTGCGGAGTGGAGCATCCTTTGGCCTCTTCCCCAGTGAATTTTACCAATTTTTCAGAAAGTAGCTAACAGTGCACTGTTCAGATTCTGTGTCCGTGTTAGGGGAGTATCTGTGTTGATGACTGAGTTCCTGGATGCTAAGTTATGTGATTGTACCACATTTGGAAACTTGTACATCATAGAAGTCTCTTACTGGTTAATTCTATGCAAATTTAAAACCTCAAAAGTTCTCCACCCATGAGCTTTAGGATAGCAGATGTCACTTGGGACAACACTATTTAGGTTTAATCAGTTAGCAGTGCAAAACTGTTATCCTCTGATTAGCTGCAGATGTTTTTAGTAATCACGATGTATTAAACTTTAAATCTAAAACAGCGCAATGATTTCATTTTAACAGATGAAAAATGTGGGATGTCTGTTCCTGATGTTTTCACCTAAGTGGTTGTCCTAATTTATTTAATGTGCTTTTATTTTGGTGACTGGATATGTCCCTCCAAATCATGGTCTTTCTTTAGAGGAAACCCAGGAGACAAATCTTCTGAAACAATAAGTTAAAGATAAATCACTGGAGAAAAAGGTACAGCATAAGCCAGAAAAGCTTACCATACTGAATTGTGGGAGTTCACACCACTTACAGTAAGTTCATAGTTCATATCTGTTGTATTCATAGAGCACATGCATTTACAGCTTAAGTGCAGACAGTGAGTAAACACTGAAGGGAAAAGTCAGTATTATGTGGAAAAGTAAAGTCAAGACAACATAAATTATATATTGTGTGGGTGGCATTGTATATTTAAAAAGTACAGTCTGCAAAGAGGGTGGAAATAAGGGTAGGTGGAGACACTGTTGCACTCTAATGGGGTGGGGGATATGTAGCATCTCACCGAAACTGTCTGTACTGGTTCTGTTCAGTAATGTTGTACTGAATTTACTAAATAATGGTAATAATTAATAATAATAATAGTTATAATTAGTAATAATAATAATAATATTCTTCATGAGCTAGGTAGACCAATTGGACTCACAGTACCTTTTCAGAGGCAACCTGAGAGCAGTGTCTAATTAAGTGACTTGTCACACAGTAGGCAAAATAGGGCTGAGGGAATCAAAGCCTGTACTACAGGAAATATGGCTGATAAGTGTTGACCTTCTGCGCCAGCTGACAGATATGTTGTATCATCTATTAAATCTTACAGGCTAAGGTCAGATATTGCCTCTGTGACAAGAAAGTTAAAAACTAAATTTGAGAAACTAGCTTACTAGTGCTGCATTACAGAAATGATGAACTCCAAAACTAAACTAAAAAAAATTCAATCTAGAATAAAAAAATAGTTTATTAAAACAATACAGTAAGCATGACCACAGTAAGCACTTCCATTGTCATGTACTTGGACTATTAAAAAGTGCACATCTTATGCAAGGCATTATAAAGAACCAGTTAAAATAACACAAAAAAATTCAATAATGTGAATGTTTGATGCAAAACATCTTATATAAGCTGGGAAAACCAATAGCATTTAACCTAATCTGCTACATATATTATATTTTCTGTAACATAGCATCACAATTGCCATCCCTAAGTAGTTTTTACACAGACCAGACTGTTTTTTTTTTTTTTAATTCAAGTTAAAAAGTAAAATGAGCTTGCCTTGCAGGGCATGAGTTTATTACCTTAAAGCCAGGCACTCCTAGAATAGAATGGAATCAATACGAGAACTAAGAAATCTGGCTGGGGTGAGTACTTAGTGGAAGTGTATCCTACAAAATCGGATAAATCTAAATCAGCCAGTAACTTCTGGAAAGGAGCACATTCCTCACTCTGTCCAGGTAAGCCAGCCAAACTTTCCTCCTTGCCTAATTATAAAGAAGAAGTGGTGGAAAACTTGTTTAGGAATTACTTTGAAACAGCAGTACCACCTTTCTTCAAGTCATAAAAAAACTCCTCATCCAATCAACTTAAGTACAACTCTTATCCTATTTAAACAAGACCGATACTTTGGAACTCCAGATTATCTAGGGTGAAAACTGAAGGTTCCTCTGATATCTATGGTCTGCCACTGGTGTTCTTAAAGATGGATAACTGTTCCTTAGTTGTTCTTCCAACAATCCTTATAAATAGTAGCATCTCAGAGAGGTTAGTTACTAACCTGTGAAAAGGAGTGTGCGGTGCTGCACTGTTACAATGTGTGTAGAACAAGTTCCAGTCCTTGAATATACTGTCAGAGATGTTTCTTGGCTTGTTAGGTCTAAACCTAAGCTCACCAGCCACGCTAAGGAAGTCACGAACTCCATCTATGTGTTCACAGACTGCAGCTGCAAGGGTAATTTACTCCAAGTAAAAATTGTGTAATGTTGGAATGATCTATGCCATCTGAACTGGGGATTAGTGTTTCTGGAGTTAATAAGCAGTTTTTTTTTTTCTTAGATGGTGATAACTGTTACTTAAGCCCAATTTTGCCCAAGTTACCCTTCTGGATATAATTTTAAAAATGCAAGTTAGATCTTCTATAACTAGCCTATAATACATTGAATATAACAACACATTTAATGGTCTTTTATCTCTGTAATTGAATAATAGCAAAAGCTTGCATTGGTATTGTATTATTGGTTTTCCTAACAAGTCTTACAGAAGATAGGGGTGCGGGTTGTCTAGATGGTATAGAACTGAAGACGATCATTTCAGTGTAACATCTAATTACGTCATTTGGATTTGCTCTAAAATGTATTTTTATCTACAATCATTCTTAGAACTCTGAATGTTCACACCTTGTCTAAGATTGAGTTTTTGATGCCATACTGTTAGACATAATTCATTAAGCTAATCTAATATGTTACTTCTTTAAAGATAGGCTGACAGCTGTTTAAATCTAAGTGTGTTATTTGTTGTCTTGAATTAGATGATGTAGAAAAAGATGAACATTTGTTAGTGAAACTAGGTGCCAGAATTGTGCTTTAAGTGATGATTCATTCAGCCATTTATTCTGTGATTACTCCTGTAACTCATGTCATGATTGTTGGGTGCGAGCTTAATAATAAATGTATCTATTTGTCTATTTATTTATTAATGTAGCAATCCTTTGTTGAATGGGTTAGTCCCACTACGGGAGCAGCCTCTTTTCAGGGGAGTCCTGAGGTGGTATTTGTACTACTAGGGGAAATTTGGGCAGGGCATCAGAACTTCCCCTACTCTTTTTGATACGTGCTGTGGGATCTTTTTACATTCACCTGAGGCACCATCAGCCCAAGCAGATGGGACTTAGGTTTAATGTCTCATCCAAAGGACAACATACTCATTAATGCAGCACCTGTTTTATGTTGCACTGCAGTGTCAGCTGTGAGTCTACCTGCTGTGGGAATAGAACCCACAGCCTTCTGCACCAAAGGCAAGTGTGCTACCTGTTGCACCACTGACAGTAGCCCTGAACAGAGCACAAACTCATTGTTGCAGGATATATAGACACACACACACACACACACACACACACACACACACACACACACACACACACACACATGTTATTCAGGGGAACACTAATTCACCCATCATGTCTTTGGGTTATGGGAGGACAGTGGTCATAGACTGTGCAATGATGGTGCTCCAGCCATGAATTAAAGTGCAAAATCACTGCAGAGTATGAGTGCTAACCCCTGTGCCACTTTATTGCCCTTACAAGTGATCAGCATTAATTTTCAGTGTAAAACCATCTTTAGATAATTTGCTCTGCCTCTGCTCTATTTGTAAAATGTGGTGGGACTGGCAGGAGTATGTTGTGCCAATTATGGCTTGTTTTACCTGACTAACTAGTCTTTTGTGAGCTAAGAGCTGATATTAAGTTTGGTTTTGTTATGCTCAGTGTGGCAATGTTTATAAATTTTCCAGTAGTGTTTCTTCCTTCACTGAAGTTTTTCAGTTTTTTTCATTCCACAAACTATTGTGTTTGTATGTGTGCAGTCCACGCTGTAGGGTGTGTTTAGCTGAAAGCCTGCTTAGTGTTAAATCTTGAGTTACTGAGCTGTACCATGAGTGAGTGGACTGTACCATATGTCACCGGACTGTACAATGTATCACTTCACTTAAAGCCTGCTTTGTGGTGAGCCATAATTCACTAGGCTGTACCATGTGCTGTGGGTGGTCTATCATGTGTAGTAGAGCCGAAAGTGTATTGGGTGGTGCAGCCTTGATGCTTGAGCTGAAGTCGTGCTCAGTTTTCTACCGCAGACCACCAAGTTGAACATTGCTACCAATTAACTAGAAACTGCACTTATATTTAAAACAGTCTTCATGTTGTTATGAAAACAAGCGATGACTCTTATGGAATCCAGGCTGTACAGCATTAAAAATGGTGACTGTATGAGAAGGAGCCATCCTTTCCTCAGATTTTGTAAAGGACTTTACAGTGCTGCTACATTATAATATCTAGAGAGCACACGTCAGTTATCAATCTAAGGTCATGAACAGGAGGGAATCCTTGACACAACGGCCTGTCAGTATTCACAATGAAACCAGTACATCAGGAGAGAAGCCCAGTGAGGAGTTTAGGGGGGGTGGGGGGGCTAGGGGTAATTTGTCTGCCTTCCATGGATGGATCTTGTGTTCCTATAGTGGTAAAAAAATTGGCAAGCATGATGTGAATGTGAAGTCACATGCAGACAGGATGAATGTAGTGAGGACTTTTGTTAGGAATGTGTGCGTATCTTATAGATTTACCTTTAAAATTGTGACATACGTAATAAAATTCTGCATAGCAGCTATCTGTGATGGTCTATGACCTTTACTGGAGCATTCCACAAAATGTATGACTTTGGCTGACATTACATACATTGTAGCCCTCCACAGGGACCTATGTAATACAGCAACGGAAGTTAGTAAGAAGGAAGTTGACACAATGAGTCAAGTTCCCTATCCAAAGTCAAAAATAGGAAAATTAAAAAAATGATAAACTGGTGATATTAATTCTTTAGTGTGTATCTGAAAAAACTGGGAGTCATATATATATATATATATATATATATATATATATATATATATATATATAATTTTTTACATTTGTTGACCGTCTAGTCTAACTGGATATATTTTCCATTTTCAGTAGAGGCCCGGGGAGAAAAGCTCCAAACATAGCACAAAATATAATATACAGATGTATAACAAATAAAGTAGGAGGAAATTAGAATACAAAAAAGGAGTCTAGAAGAAGTACGATACTAAGAAGGATGAGTATAAAGGATTATATAAGTCTTTTTACTATATGATATATGAGGTACTTTATATATATATATATATATATATATATATATATATATATATATATAAAATCTGTATGGTTTCACTTCATAATCTCGAAATGCTGAAATCTCGAATTCAGCATTTCAAAACTATGAAGCCGAACCATTCACAAATCCGAAACCCACAATCACGAATCACACAATCACGAACATACTTACACCATACACCACATAACACACACACCATTCCACCCACAGCACACAAACCACATAACCCTGTACTACATATAAGCAGGGGGGCAAGCACCCCTGCACCCCCCACACCCCCCTACTTATATATACAACTCCAGGATCGTGCATAACAAAAAAAAAAACCCTCACACCACTGCATTCTACACTCGCTCGCACACAAATACACATCACACATACACAAACACCAACAAATCCAACACTCATACTTACACCTCCCTACCCTTACCCACACATACAATGCACAAAACCCTTACCCACACATACAGTGTACAAAAACACACATAAATACTCACTCACCTTCAGTTTCAGACACCATACCTACTTCACGCAAAGTAGCGGAAATGCATAAGCGCGGATTTGAGATATTTGAATTCGCTCGTATGCACTTTCGGCATTCTGCATTTTTAGCTTCATGGTCTAACTGATGACTGCATTTCACAGGCTAAAGGCCAGTCCAAACAGGCCCAGCATTACTTAAAAAGGTAGGTGCCAAATGTTATACAGAAGCCGGGTCATGCAAGTCACAGTTGGGTTTCTTAACTCACTGTGCAGTGTGCCTAGAAGTTTAATCTTCCATGACATAAAACACAACACTTGTTAAAGGCAAAACTGAAGCTTGTTTATTAAAATAACACCATTTCCTCACACTTGGCACACTGAAAAAGTTTAACATAAAACAATAAAAATGTTATAAAACTGCTTGTACTTGTACCACAGGATAGTAACACAGTACAGATGAAATACATGCTTCAGGCTCACAGCAGATTGTTTCAATTTATGCACGTTTTTAAGATGGGGAAGGAGGAAGAGTTTATTATAGCTAATGCAGGATACAACTATATAAAAACAGAAATGGATAAATGAAACAAAGCAACTTGTAGTGAATAACAAGGGGGCGGGAGGTAGGAAAGGAGATGTAAAGGTGAAGGATAAAAACAATGGCAATATGAAGTCAAACATGGAGAGGAACAGTAGAAAAGGAGTACTGTACTGTGTTAGCTAAGGGTAGGGGTAAACTAAATATAATAAGTGGTAATGGTGCAGGAATACTAATCAGGGTATATATAGCATCACTTCATACATTTGATAGTCTGGGAGAGGCAGTACTGGTCTATGAAAAGTGTGATAGTTTGAACCAGTTAGGTGATGTGTACACCGTTAAGAAATTGTTTGCGTTTAGGACTTGGTTGTGAACTTTGGCCTTGAATACCTTTTGACCATTTAGGTTTTCTGTGTAGAAGTTCAGTTTGCTACAAATATATGGTCAGCAGTTACATGAAACGGTTATCACCAAAACCATTGAAACTTTTCAGCGGGTTTGTATTTATGCCTTGTTAAATTTTACTTAACTGTGATTTGGATATGTCTTGAAGGAGACTGAAAGAGAAGCTGAGTTGTATATAGTGTAGACAGATTTTAAGATTCTGCTATTTTATTTCAATAACAACCATATAGCATATCACTTAACCTCTTAGTGCAGGAAATAAGTTGAAAGCAAAACTTAATGGGAACAAAGGTCCAGAATCAGGGACAGAGTTTAATTATTGCTCTTATAAACTTAGAACATTTCTAGAATAACAGGTTTTGCAGTAGCATGCTTTTTCCTGAAGGATTATTTATTTATTGTGTTACTGCTTTTATCGACCGGGGTACTCCAGCTGGGCTGTGGTAGCCCCTTTGCAGTGGAGGCCTCAGGAAAAAAATTCCAGTTTGCTTAGAGGCAGGATGTCCTTCAAGAATGCAACTGCAGTCATAACATGTGGGGTTGTCCTGCCTCAGGCAGCCCTCAGTCGGCCGGATTCCAAAGTCTGGGTTCGATGTCGGCTGATGTCGCATTTCTCTCCGACGTCAGAGCGGCTGGAGTACATAAGCATCAGCCGACGCCATTTTCTTCAGTCTTTCTTGCCGCACGGTGCCCGAAGCAGAAGCAGTTCACAAGTGCCGGTCGGTCAGCTCCTGTATTCTACGATACCGAAGTCATCAAAAAAGCTAAGTACCCCGTTGGGGACCTTTTCTTGCCTCAGCCGATGTCAGAAATTACTGAAAAAGTTAACAATTGTCTTTTTTGTGGTAAACAAATACCTCATAAGGATTTCCACTCTTACTGCCTCCCTTGCCTGGGCCCAGACCACGACGTCTCGGCCTGTGTAGCCTGTGCTCGCTTCAACAAGCGCACTCTCAGGCGCCGGGCGGAGTTCACTGAAGATTTTTTCAGCGATAAATTTGCTTACACCATGCCGTCGGATCTTCCGACATCGCAAACTCCCAAAAAGCGAAAAGACCGGGACCGACATCCTCGGCCCGCGTCTACCACCGACTCCACGCCAAAACCTAGCGCGAGTGCCCCGGTTCCCTCTGAGACGGTCTCTCCACCGCTCCAAACCGAAGACACCGCATTACCGATGACTCCGATTCCAGACATTACTCCGACGCCAGTTATAGATTTTCCTCCGGATACTGAAACCGAGGAAATGCCCGAGACCATTGCTGTAGACAAGGTCACTCCTGCATGTGGAGCTGCCAGGCCTCCTATGGCCATGTCTATTAAGGCCTACACTAGGGCTAAGGCAGCCAGCAAAACAAAGCATATTACTTCTAAAGCCTTACCTCAGCCTACTCCAGAGACACAAATTATGTCCATGGCTGTTGATTTAATTTCCATGATAAGAGGTTCACAGGCCCATCCTGAGAGAGGATCCCAGCCCCCTCCTGATAAAAGGCCCCGGGTTGAACCCTCTGACCCTGCTCCTTCAGATGAAGATTCTGAGGGCTCTGTCCACTCTGATAGCCAGGAAGAGCTCTTTCAGACCTATGAGGACTCGGATGCAGAAGATTCCATCCCCTCGGCCTCACCTCCTGAGGATATTTCTTTTGGGGAAGTTCTGCACACCATGAGGGAACATTTCAAGTGGCAAGGTCAGGAATATTCTGATTCTAGGAAACGCCTTAGGACTTTCCTTAAGAAGCCTCAGCACAGGCCCTTAGCTATTCCTCCTGTACTTGATGTTCTGGATGATTTGTATTCTGACTCTAGTGCTACCCCTGATTCTCTTCCTCCTACTCCAGCCAAGCCAGACAGGTATTACAGGGTCCCAGAAACTCATTCCCATTTATTCAGGGCCCATACTGCTGATTTGGAAACTATTTCACAGGGGCCTAAAGGAGTTTCAGCCTCCACCTCAAAAAATCCTTTGCCCTCCAACAGGGAAGCTAGGTCATTAGAGAGATGGGGCAAAAAGGTTTACACATCCACTACCTTATCTAAGAGAGCTTTAAATTGCCTTTTTCATATGTTACAATATCAGGATTATCTGTTAGAAGATTTACAAAAAACATTAGCTACTCCTGATCCTTTAGACAGGAAGACTTTGCAGGAAGCTGTACATAACAATCAGCAAGTAAGCAATCACTTCCTGCAGTGTGGATATGATGCACTGGAAGCTTCATGTAGGGCAGCTATGACAGGGGCAGTCATTCGTAGACATGCTTGGTTAAAAGATCAACCTCTACCAGATCATGTAAAAGCAAAACTTCTGGATGCACCTTTGGAAAAGAACAAGCTTTTTGGTGCAAATGCTAAGGATGTGTTAAAGACCATCAAAGAAAAAGCAAAATCAGTTCAGACAGTGAAAGATTTCCTCCAGGTTCAACCACCCAGATTCAGTAGGAATTGGCCTTCAAAAAACTGGTCCTTTCCTAATCCAGAAAAGTTTCAAAGGGGTAAGAACAGACGTGGCCGAGGAAGAGGCCAATACAGAGGCCCTTACAGGGGACGACAATGGCAGCCAGAAAACCAAAGAAGTGACGCAGGGGTTTCACCTGCCGCACAGCCACAATCTCAATGACTTTCCTCTACTACCGCCTACCAGGGAACAACTAGAAGCTCCCTTGGGCGGGAAATTATCTCTGTTTGCAGAAAACTGGCACAGACTGACAAAGGACAAATGGATCTTGGACATTATAGACCGAGGGTACAGGTTTCATTTTCATACCTTACCAAGAAAACAAGGCATGCCAAACCTACCACAAAATCAGAGGGCAGAGGCTATCAAGCAAATCACTCTGCTGACTCGGATGAAAGCAATAGAAAGAGTTCCACAACAAGAACAAGACCAGGGGTTTACTCAAGACTGTTCCTTGTTCCAAGAAAAGAATCTCAATGGAGACCAATACTGGACTTGTCCGCATTAAACACCTTTCTCATAGTACCAAAGTTCAAAATGCTGACTCTACAGCAACTCCTTCCCATGCTGGGCAAGGGGTCGTGGCTGATTACTCTGGACCTCAAGGAGGCATACCTGCATGTCCCTATCAGACACAGCTGCAGAAGATACCTCAGATTTCTTGCAGGGCCAGAGCATTATCAATTCTCAGCATTGCCATTTGGCTTATCTACTGCCCAGAGTATTTACAAAATGCCTGGCTTCAGTAATTGCTCATTGCAGGCTCCAGGGTATACAAATTTACCCGTATCTGGATGACTGCCTCATACAAGCGGACGACAAATTGATGTTGACAAAAAACCTGGATTATGTCATACGATTACTTCAAGCTCTGGGATACACAGTCAACTTCCAAAAGTCAAGACTGCAGCCATCCCAGCAAATAATCTTCTTAGGAGCCAAACTAGACACAGACTCTCAGATGGCTTACCTGACAGAAGACAAGCAAGAGAAGTTAACTCATTATTTCAAAGGTCTAGCAAAACTCACCCAGATGACTGCAAGGAGATTCCTACAGGCCCTGGGTTACATGGCATCCTGCATTCTCCTGGTTCCATTCGCAAGACTACACACGAGAAAGCATCAATGGTACCTAAAAAGCATTTGGTCTCAACACAGCAACAACTTGGAGACAGTCATACCACTAATTCCATGCCTACAAAAGGAATTCCTATGGTGGGCCTCGGTGAACCAGGCAAACACAGGTATGTCATTCAAAAAACCACAGATAACACAGACCATGACTACAGACGCCTCAGACCTTGGATGGGGGGGCGCACATGGAAGGCAGGTGTATACAAGGACAATGGTCTCCAAAGGAAACACATCTGCATATAAACCAAAAGGAAATGCTGGCAGTAATGCATGCCATAGAGGCCTTTCAACACCAACTCCAGCAAGGCCATTTAATGATACGGACAGACAACACCACTGTGATGTGGTACATAAACAAGCAAGGGAGCACCCACTCTTACCCTCTTTGCAGACTGACAATGCAGCTTTGGGAGAAATCGCTGAGCCTAAACATCCAGTTACAATCCCAGTTTGTTCCAGGAAAAGACAATGTGTTGGCGGACAGCCTAAGCAGGAATTTCACAGATCCACACGAGTGGAGTGGAGGTTACATCCGAAGGCCTTCAGACAACTCACTTCGACATGGGGCAAGCCAGAAGTGGACCTATTTGCCTCTCATCTCAACCATCTTCTACCAAAATTCTGCCCAAGGACATACCATCCAAAAGCTTGGAAAATAGATGCCCTCTCATTCAACTGGAACTCCCTAACAATCTATGCATTCCCACCTCTGCCACTGATGACCTCAGTATTACTAAAGATCAAAGCAGAGAGACCCAAGGGAATCATAATAGCTCCGGACTGGCCAAGACAACACTGCTACCCACTACTACGGAGCATATGTCACACCAGGAGGTGGGCCCTTCCCCAATGGCCTCTACTTCTGACTCAGCACAACTTCGAAACAGTGCATCTAAATCTTCAGACACTGCAGCTAACAGCCTGGGAGATCCCATAAATAACTTCAGCCTATCTCTCTCCAAGGAAGTTCAGCGGATACTAACAGAGGCTCGAAGACCATCCACCAGAAAGGTTTACTTAGCAAAGTGGAAAAGATTCAGCAATTGGAATACCAGCAAGGGACATGATGCATCATTGTTGAACATCCCACTCATCTTGGAATATTTGGCAGATATGTTACAGAATGGCCTCTCATATTCTTCCATAAAGATACATGCATCTGCTATTTCAGCTAGATACAACACAGATCCTCCTGTTTTTTCACACCCTTTACTAAGGCAATTCCTCAGGGGAATCAAGAACATTAAGCCAACAAGAACGGCCCCAGTGCCAGCCTGGGACCTCAATTTTGTCCTAGAAAAACTGACTCTACCCCCATTTGAGCCAGCAGCTTCAGTTGACTTGCAATTTCTCTCATGGAAGACAGCTTTCCTGTTGGCAATTACATCAGCAAGAAGGGTTTCGGAACTACAGGCCCTAATGGCAATACCACCCTTTATTATTTTTCACAGAGACAGGGTTTCATTAAGGACCAACCCTACTTTTATGCCAAAGGTGGTATCTAGGGTTTCTTTAAATCAAGCCATTCATCTGCCTGCTTTCTTCCCCAATCCTGAGAACCAGGCGAAAGACTGTTGCATACCTTGGACATTCACAGACAACTTTACTACCTGGACAGAACCAAGGCCAGTAGGAAGTCTGAACAACTTTTTGTAGCTTACGCCCTGCAGTCCAAGGAAAAGCAATTTCAAAACAGACTATTTCAAAATGGATTGGGCATTGCATCAGATTCTGTTATTCCTTTCATGGAAAGACTGTTCCAGCCAATGTCAGACCACATTCCACCAGAGCTACAGCCACCTCTACAGCATTCTTAAGAGGGGTGCCTACTAAGGACATTCTAGAAGCTGCTACATGGAGCTCCGTGCATACATTCTCCAAACACTACAATCTCCTCTATACTCCAGATCCAGAGCAGGCTTTGCTTTGGCAGTCCTGCAGGGTTTGATTGCCACACCATCTTTTTCCTAGAGCATTCCTCCTCCCCCAGCTAAGCTATGGTATTCTACCCACATGTTATGACTGCAGTTGCATTCTTGAAGGACATAGTACAGTTTTGTACCTACCATAAATGTAGATGTCCGATAGACATGCAACTGCAGTCGGATTTTCCCACCCTCCATACCCCTCTATGCCTAGGGTCCACTCCTATCCCTGTTTCTCTTAGCTGGGGATATCTGTTATGGTGTATTTGTTTTATTGCTCATTTATTTGTTTGGAATCCTGTTTTTGTCTTCCAATTTGATTACAGCCTTCCTTGGAGGGCACCTGGCATCTGGGGCAAGAAACACTGAAGAAAATGGCGTAGGCTGATGCTTATGTACTCTAGCCGCTCTGACGTCGGAGAGAAATGCGACATCAGCCGACATCGGACCCAGACTTTGGAATCCGGCCGACCGAGGGCTGCCTGAGGCAGGACAACCCCACATGTTATGACTGCAGTTGCATGTCTATCGGACATCTACATTTATGGTAGGTACAAAACTGTACTTTTTTATACACCAAAAAAAAAATAAAAGCCTAAAGTAACAATATGGACATACAGTAACTGAAAGGCAGAATAAGGTGACATTACATATTAATATGTGACAAATTGGTGCACACAGTGAAGTTTAAAATGTCGATTTACAATTTTACATTTATGGACAGGAGAAATCTGAGAGAATATGTGTTGGATATGAGTAGAAAACAGAGAGGTGGTGAGGTGATGAGTAGAAAGCAGAGACTAGATATTTTTTAGCTGATATAGAGAAGTGTAAAATGGTAATGAAGCTGGGGAAGATGGAGAATGTAGTGCATATGAGATGGATTTTTGTTGGAGGGAAAACATTTGTCAGGGGTTAAAGGAGAGACAGCACAAGTGGCAGTAAAGGCAAAGGGATAGAAGACGGTAGGAAACCTATATTGATAATTTGCATTGTTGAGGTATGTAGTGGTAATGAAGTCTGAAACTTACGTCTGCCATTATTTAATGGCATCAGTCCTCAATGATTTAACAGAATACCACAAAATTTATGTGAAGCAAACCAAAATTATGAGCTAAAAGTCTGGACTGTCTGAGAAAATATTCACAATTGAGAGTTATTCATAGAGGTAACTCTGGTTGCTTTATTACACGCAGATTCAAATTTGATGTAAGATTATTTAGTTAATCTAGTGTATAGGATTGTGCCAAAAATGTTTTGGAGATGATGTGGGAGCTATGTTGATTTTTGTAGATGGGTAGAGGAAGGAATCGATTATGTTAGATAATCCTAAAATCAGATTGCATTTTTAATGGGGCCAATGTGGTTATTAGGTGTTACGACTAAATAATTTACCAACTGGACTTATGGTTCGGTACCAGTGTTGTACTTGATACACCAGTGGTAGATACTAATCTGTATTCACTTACGTGCAGATACTGGGATAAGCATTTTAAAGATCAAGATTGCTGTGTTTTCTTTATAGGTTCATAAGAAGTACTAGGCTCGCTGCCCTTATAGGCCATTTTCAGCCTAGGTGGTTTCCCTTTTTGTGCTCAATTTAGCCTATCTCATTTGGTTAGAGATTGGCCTTACCCATCCCATAGTCGATGATTATAAATTTAGCCTTGATAAGAACAAATGAGATCGCACCATAGTTAATATGAGGGAACCCATGCATGAGATAAAGCATTTAGAAGCTGCCACTGTCAATTAGTAGTACAGGGGCAGTCCTAGGATACATTTTCTGTTTACCATCCAAGTTCCACTTGAATGTGGACAGGGATGTTTTATGTGGATGGGGAGGGAGTCTGTTCCGCAGCAGCAGAATCTTGCAAAGTATACCTGTCCCTCAAAACCATTCTATTGATGTTGCAGAAGAAGTTTAGATCCCTAGACTGATTAGGTAGTTAGACAGACATAAACAGACAGATAGATGATAGATAGATGATAGATAGATAGATAGATAGATAGATAGATAGATAGATAGATAGATAGATAGATAGATAGATAGATAGATGTTAGTTTTCTGAGATAGATGATTTCTTTTTTTTTTGCTGAGGTACAATGATTACAGGGATCCACTTTAAGGTAAGCCCTGGCTAAAATAAAACCTGCAAGTGTAGATCGATTGCCTGCATAATAAGTAAATATGCTCAAATGTCGATATAGTATAGAAAATGACAAGTAATACAACTCAAAAAGAAATTTCCAGTACATATAATTTCTAGATGAAAGACATTTACAGAAGAAAGAGCTGTAGGTATGTCTATTTTGAATAAAATGGATATAGTATAGACATATAAGAAGAACATTAAATATGGTGTGAACTGTTTTCAGCATCTAAAAATAGCATTCAGGAGGTCAGGTAACAAGTAGGAAATAGAGCCAGCAGTCAGTGTGAATAGAGTTAATTATGGAAAAGATGTACAGGTAGAGAGTAGAAAGAGGTAAGAGTTTAATTAAATGGCTTAGACTGATTGGTTATATGTGCAGGGAGGGAATTCCATTCTCTTAATAACATTAGTTTGTAAGGCATTTGAAGAATTTTCAAGGTGACATGTTGGGGTAAAATGCGACTGAGTAGAAAATGCTGAATACTCTTCTGTACTTTTCTGTACAGTAAATTTGCAAAAGGTGGGT
Organism: Protopterus annectens; assembly: GCF_019279795.1. Lineage (NCBI taxonomy): Eukaryota > Metazoa > Chordata > Ceratodontiformes > Protopteridae > Protopterus > Protopterus annectens. The sequence continues at coordinate 787,795,929 of NC_056739.1, forward strand.
AGTATTTCTGGCTGGTCAGAATAAAACAGGGAGAGCATAGTACACAGGTTGTTTGATGCTGCACTGAAAAGGACATTGGTCCTTTCCAGAGTTAAGCAGTGGGTCCTTTCACATAGGTACAAACACAACCCTGCAGACTTTGTTTAAACAAATATGAACTTTTCTGATCTTGTAGGAAGACAAATTGTCTATTATTATAAAAGATTGCAATAATTCCACAATTAAAACAGTCTAAACTAAATTGTCTTCAGTTTGTGGTAGGGCTTTTTTGAAGCGAGAAGCATGAAGGTGAATGCTGTAAATATTTTTGATATAAAGTGAGAATTGAGTTGGACCAAGTACTGGTCCTTGTAGAATACTTAATGGGATAAATCTAGACAAGCTGTAGGACTGCAGGTCTGGTGAAGCACATGGGCACTGCAGTTTTAGAGAATTTCAGAACCATGTCTAACATCTAGTGTTCTAACTTAAGATCAGAGTGTATCTAGAAGTAGATGAAACACTGTTGAAAGCTTTAGCAAAACTGATAACGATGCCTCCAGTTAAGTTACTATTTCCATATTTTCAAGAATGCTTTTAGTGGAGTACAGAAGGACAGTTCTGGTGTTGTGTCTTTTCTGTAGGGGCTTCCTTAAGTATGGCTGAATCACAAGAATTCATTACACTATATGGGGGGGCTTGTCTGTCCACAGCCCCATAACTTACAGATGGCAACTCCATGGTCACACACTACAGTGGATAAGAAGGGGAAAAAACACCAAAGTACATAGCCAGCTCACACAGTCCAGTACACTACAGTCCAACAAGCTGCAATATTCAAAACCTGACAGAAAGTTTGTCAGTTTTACATTCAAGTGCATGATTGTCTTCTACAAGACATGTTGCTCTTTACAAAGATTATTTACTTGCAGTGTTTTGGCAGTTGACTTGATACTGACTTTTCTAACAGAGGAGCTTGATAGCATTGCTATAGGTCTAAAATGGCCCATTATTTCGGGGTTATTGCTCTTTGGCAGATAAGACTGATTGCACTGCTGGACTGGTGGCACACAGACTTGCCCGCTTATTCCTGTTGTCATGGAGGTTGATACTAAAGCCATTCTGTCCCACATGCTGACATCCAGGTCAACAAGTTGTACCAGTCATTTTAGCTGGATTGCCGCTTGTACTGATTTTGCAGGCAGTTTGCTCTTACCTTCTTTTACCTTGCCCACATGTGGTTTTCATTTATCAGCTTTATCCAACTCCTTTTTGTGATGCACTAATCCCAAAGTCTTACGTCCTGCTGATAGCATCCTTTGTTCAAGTCTCGCCTTCATTCTGCCTGATACATTTGTTTGCTTGTTTACTCTTAAGTGTAAATATCTCTTTCAAGTTCCCAGTTACAAAGCTGTAATGTGGATAACTTTTCCTATCTGAGGACTGCATCATCTCAAGTCCCTTACCATATGTAAAAGGTGTGTGTCACTCTAAGTGTTCATGTATTGCCATTGGGGCATTCAGTCCTCAGACTGGGAATGCTCTATCTTTGCATGAGAGCTGTCCCTGTTTTTCTTTAACATTTACTCTGCACCACCTCTTGTCTTATTTCCCATTGTCTCCTGTATCCTCTTGTGTCTTTTCCCTGCTGCACCCCTCTGTTTGTTTCGGCATTCCCTCTCCTGTGCCTCTCGTAGATATGCATCCCTTCCCCCACCTCTTACTTCTGTTTTGCACATTTACAATGAGGAGGCCTGGCTTGTCAACTCTTGATGCTTTCTCGAATGCATAGCCTATGGCTGCTGTCAGCTCCTTTAACTTTAGAGATCAGCTCTGCCCTTGCTAAGGATCCTTTCAATACCATCTTCACTGTTGTTAGCTCATGTAGAACAAACACTGTGAAGCTGCAAATACTTACAGCTTTGTTCTGTTATCTGCTCTGTCAGAAAAAAGTTGTCTTTTGTTCCTCCTGTACCCATGTAAATGTAATGTATAAAACTGACCTACCACTGTTTTGATATAATAGCAGAAGTCATGATTACATGTGACCATTAATGTTTACTTTGTTGCGTTTGCATTGGTGATGGTGCTACAGTTGTTACATATCTATGTATTTATTTATGATATTTTTGTACTAGTTTGGACCCACTAGGCCTTTAACTTGTTTTCAGGGGAAAGCTGAAGTGCTGTTTACATAAACTACGACGGATCTGTGTTTCTCACAGCTCTTTGTGTGTGTGTGTGTGTGTGTGTGTGTGTGTGTGTGTGTGTGTGTGTGTGTGTGTGTGTTTGAGTGCTGTCATGAGCTGAATGTCTTTGTTAAGGAGGTTAGCTATTGAGGCTAGCTGTCTTTTTTTTTCCTGGAGTGGCTTAGAAGCAGGGAGAATTTTAACAATCTGCTCAAGGTCACACCGTATTGTGTGGTACGGCAGGATTCAAACCCAGATCTTTACCCCAAACACTGTGCAGTGGTTGTTTGAATATCCAGCACGTCACAACTGCTCCTTGCAGCATTGTTCTGCCCAGCAATTCCTACAGCTTCTTCACAATCTCTGTCACGAAAAAGCATTGCCACTTAATATGGGTAAAAGATATTGGTGGTTGTAAATAAAGATGGTAAAAGCAAACATTATTTACGCAGTTATTCATTAAAAGTAAATGGACTTTAACACATCAGAAATTGTTTTAGCATTTTTTGAGGGACGTACATACAAAAAGAAGTGTGTACCTTGACCCAGATGTATTGCAGTAGCGGGAATCGCCTGCAGTGAATAGTGAATCATAACACACAGAAGGTCAGTAACAAAAGAACCTCATTTTTTATCTAACTTTTCAGACAGTTTCATGTGCTGATTCTGAAACACAGCAGGAAAAAAGAAATTGAAAGTACAGAAATAGAGCAGATTTACTCATTAAAAACAAAAGGTAAAGCAAAGCAGCTGCTGAAACGTTATGCTTTTGAGATGTTTCCCAGATGCATTTGGCATGCTTTCAGCTTGTAGTCATTCAGCCAAGAGCACAAGTATTCAAGTGTTGCACAGCATCTGCATGAGTAACTTACATAAATGACAAAAATCGGGTTAGGAAAGGAACATTATTCCTTGCATAGCAATATATTGGGAGAATGGGATGTCATGATGATACTGGATTGGGTTAGTAGCTGAATGTTATTCACTGTGTCAGTAGAATGGGGACATGGGATGGCATGGTAGTTCCATAACAGTACTGGGAATAGGTTAGTAGCTAAATGTTTTTTCTTGTGCAGCAGTAGATTGGAAACACGGGATGGCATGGTTGTCCCATAGTAGTATTGAGAATGGGTTAGGAGCTGAATGTTATTCGTTATGTGGCAGAAGAATGGGATGGCATCGTCATCCCATAACAATACCGGGAGTATGTTAGGAGTTGAATGATTTTCCTTGTGTGTCAGTAGAACTGGAACATGGGATAGCATGGTAGGCCCATAACAGTATTGGGAATAAGCTATTCGCTGAATGTTATTTCTTGTGTGGCAGTAGAGTGGGAAAATGGGATGGCATGTTAATTACATGAGATGGCATGTTTATCTGTGGCCTTTTTGTGTCTTAGGTGTCTCTCAGTGCCTGTGAGATTGTCATGATCCACAAAGAGCAGTTGGAGAGGAAGTGTCTTCTTTAGAATCAGTGGCACTTTATCACACTGAGATGTACCCTCTTGATATGTAGATGCTTTTTGTCTTTCACAGAACTGATAGTGTAACATGAGGAAGGCTTTAGGTCACTCAGAGATAGTAAAGTGCTACATGGAGAGGGTTCAGGGTTACACACAGATAGACACACATACACACACATGACAGAGATATTACATGAAGATTGTGCTTGCGTACAGAGAGAGTGAAGGATTCTGGTTCACACAGATATGACACAGCATTACATGGATAGGGCTTTGGGTCACACACACAGATGGCATTGGGACTCAACAACACATATTATTGATCCGGGTGCACAGACATGGCATATTGTTACATGGAGAGGTTTCTAGGTCACATAAAAATACAGCATTATGTGGAAGTGGTTCTGATTTATACAGTCATGGCATACTGTTGTGTGGAGAGGATTTTAGGTCAGACAAACACACACACACACACAAACACACACACACACACACACACACGCACACACACACACAACACCATGACGAAGTCTCTCCTGTCATACCCACTGGAGTGATATATACCTCTTTACAGTTGCCAAGCTACAGATACTCAGCCTTTTAGACAAAGTGTTTTGGATTCTAACAGTGACTGCAAATGTTGTCACCTTAGAAAATATAGAGAGATAAGTGGAAGCTGTTTTCCCTGTGGATTCACAAACAAGGGAATTCCACCAGATGAGGCTCCTTGTTTCCCAGTGGATCACAGACAAAGAAGTTCCACCAACAGGAGGCTCCTTATTTTCCTATGGATCACCGACAAGGGAATTTTTCCATGGGAGAATTTGTTTCCATATGGGTAACTAAGAAAGGAATTCCTCCACAGGAGACTCCTTGTTTCCCCTTGGAATCACTAACAAGGGGTATGCCTGTACAGGAGGCTCCTTGTCTCCCCTTGGAATCACTAACAAGGGGTATTCCTGAACAGGAGGCTCCTTGTCTCCCATTGGAATCACTAACAAGGGGTATTCCTGCACAGGAGGCTCCTTGTCTCCCCTTGGAATCACTAACAAGGGGTATTCTCCACAGGAGGCTCCTTGTCTCCCCTTGGAATCACTAACAAGGGGTATTCCCCCACAGGAGGCTCCTTGTCTCCCCTTGGAATCACTAACAAGGGGTATTCCTGCACAGGTAGCTCTGATCAATGCTGCTTTCTTGTTGCCCCATTTGCAGAGTCTCTAGATTCTGAACCAGAGACTGATCACTGATCAAGTCATGGACATGAACCATTTGTTTTGTCTGGGGGGGTTCTTTCCCCACCATAGTGGGCCTGCAGTAGGTCCCAAAAGAGTCAGCAGAGACCCTAATCCAGTAGAAACCCACAAGGATAGACAAACAACAGCAGCTTAAGCTTCAGTAGCCTTATGTAGCTCAAGGTTTTGGTCACAAGAACCCCCACTCAAGATCCTAGATAGTAGAAACAAAAAGGCAGCAGGACTTATTTTAGGGGTGTCTTCAGCTGTTCTGACCCCCTTCTCAAATGATACCAGTTAGAGGCCAGTAGAAGGAACTTTTTCCATGTGATAGTACAGGAATCCTATACATTAGCCAGGTGGAGAAGGCAGATAGTAGTAAAAGACTATATCTTAAAATTGTCATAGACAGTTTCTACACCTTATCATGTTGGGATGAAAGGCAGCCACCCACCATCCCACTAGGAGGTAGCAATCAACCTCAAAATAAGAGCCGTCTGTCTACCACCACAGCACTATTAGGAAATCCTGTACGAGACGAGAAGCCAATTGGCTTTCCTATGTCCTTAACTTTCTTACCTACAAATGTCTTAATGATTATTACTGCCTACCACTGGCTAATAAGATGTTCATCGTGCATACAGCTGCAGTCATAACAGATGGGCTCTCCTGCCGTCAGGCGGGTCCTCGGTCGGCTGAATTCCAAAGTCTAGGTCCGGCGTCGGTTGTCGTCGCTTCTTCCCTTATGTCAGTGCGACAGGGGTATAAAAGAACCAGCCGACGCCATTTTCTTCAGTCTTTCTTGCCGCGCGGTGCCTGAAGCAGAAGCAGTTCGCAAGTGCCGGTCGGCCAGCTCCTGAGATTATGAAAAATTTGGAAACTGAAGTCTTCTTAAAAGCTAAGTACCCCGTTGGGGAAACTTTTCTTGCCTCAGACCGATGTCAGACAAAGTTAATAATTGTATTTCTTGTGGGAAGCAAATACCGCATAAGGATTTCCATTCCCTCTGTATACCTTGTTTAGGCCCAGACCACGACGTCTCGGTCTGTCACTTTTGTGCTACCTTCAACAAATGCACTATTAAGCGTCGGGCGGAGTTCGCCCAGCATTTTTTTGGGAAAGCATTTAACTATACCATGTCGTCGGATACTCCGACTCCGGTTTTGTCTAAAAAACGCAAAGACAAGGACCGACACTCGAGGTCCGCGGCCTCTACCAACACCACACCAAAGCCGACTACACGTGGTCCGGTTCTCAGTGAGGCACCTACGCAGCCCCTGATTACCGACGACACATCTTTGGCGGTGTCTCCTGTACCCAAGGTCGCAGGCTCCTCGGCCCACACCCCGACTACAGATACCGAAGCCACTCTTGGCGTTGAAACACAGAATGTGGACAGGTCCACCTCCACTCAAGGTGTCTTCAGACCTTCCTCTTCTTTCTCCATCAAGGCTTTCACCAAGTCTAAAGCATCCATGCACCCTAAAAGACCAGCTACACAGGGCCCATCTCCAGGCCCCATGCCTAAGAAACAGATGCTTGAAATGGCTGAGGATTTAATTACTCTAATCAGAGGTTCTCAGCCACCTCCGGACAAAAGGCCCAGAGTGGAGGAAGATTCCCCCTCCTCTGATCAGGGCTCCATTATTTCAGAACACTCTGATGATCAGGAACAGTCTTACTCCCCTTTTGAAGACTCTGATGCAGAGGAGTCTATTCCTTCTGTATCCCCCCCTGAGGATTACTCATTTGGGGAAACTTTGCATACCTTAAGGTAACACTTCCACTGGGAAGGCCAGGATTATTCAGATTCCAAGAAAAGGCTCAGGGAATTTCTTTTGTTATCCCAGCACAGGCCTCTGGCTATACCTCCTGTCTTGGACATCCTAGATGATGTTTACTCGGAGGCCTGCCTTAACCTGGACTCTCTACCTCCAGCTCCAGTTAAGCCTGACAGGTACTACAGGGTTCCTGACTCACACCAATTTCTTTACAAAAGCCATGCTGCTGACCTAGAAACCATCTCACAGGGGCCCAAGGGAGTTAAGGCTTCCATTGCCAAAAATCCACTGCCTTCCGAGAGAGATTCCAGATCCTTAGAAAGGTGGGGAAAAAAGGTATATACCTCGGCTACCTTAACCATGAGAGCCTTAAACTGTCAGTTTCATATGCTAAAATACCAACAGTTTCTGTTATCTCAATTGAAAAGTAAAATGTCACAACCTGAACAACCAGACTTGAAGGAGTTGCAGGATTTGATGCATAGTGCAGAACAAGTGGGTAAACATACCTTACAATGTGGTTTTGATGCTCTAGAGGCCTCATGTAGAGCTGCTGTTACAGGCTCAGTCATACGTAGGCATGCCAGGCTCAAGGAACAAGCCTTGCCTAATCATGTCAAAGCTAAATTACTAGACGCCCCTCTTCAAAAGGATGTACTATTTGGGGCAAATGCTGAGGAAGTATTACGGAAAATGGAGGAAAAAGCTAAATCCATGCAAACTGTGAAAGAATTTCTGCAGTTTCAACCCCCACGTTTTAGGAGAAATTGGCCTTCCAAAAACTGGTCCTTTCCTGCCACAGACAGACCCCAAAGAGGCAGATACAGGCGCCCGAGGGGCAGAGGACAATCACAAGGATCGTACAGAGGCAGACAATGGCAAGCTCCTACACAAAGAGGTGGTGAGGACAACTCACAATCTTTCAGAAAGCAGACCCAATGACTTTCCCCTTTGCAGGCCAACCAGGTCTCAAATGGCAGCCCCCTTAGGAGGAAAGCTGGCACTATTCTCAAAAAATTGGCATGTTGTCACAAAGGATAAATGGATCCTGGACATTATAAACAGAGGCTACAAATTCCATTTTCATAACCTTCCAAAAATGAGAGGCATGCCAAACCTGCCACACAATCAAAGGGCAGAGGCACAAAAGCAAATTTCAGATCTTATAAACATGAAAGCTATTCAAGAGGTACCTACACATGAACAAGGTCAAGGTTTTTATTCCAGGCTATTTCTGGTGCCAAGGAAGGGAAAAGATTGGAGACCTATTTTGGATCTTTCCATCCTAAACACATTCCTACTCGTACCAAAATTCAAGATGCTCACTCTACAGCAACTTCTTCCCATGCTGGGCAAGGAGTCTTGGCTGGTAACATTGGACCTCAAGGAGGCATACCTGCATGTCCCAATCAGACAAAATTGCAGAAGATACCTCAGATTTCTTGCAGGTTCAACCCATTATCAATTCTCTGCATTGCCCTCTGGCTTATCTACTGCACCCAGAGTATTCACGAAATGCCTGGCATCAGTAATTGCCTACTGCAGACTTCAAGGGATACAAATATACCCTTATTTGGACGACTGCCTGATCCAAGCGGACAGCCTACCTCACGCCAGAGAAGCAGGGGCAACTAATTCAGTATTTCAGAACACTGGCAAATTGCACCAGGCTGACTGCAAGGAAAATCCTGCAGGCTCTGGGATTCATGGCATCTTGCATCTTACTAATCCCATGTGCAAAGCTGCATATGAGAAAACTACAATGGTACCTAAAAAAACATATGGTCTCAACACAGCCACAGTTTGGAAACAATAATACCACTAATTCCATGTCTGCAAAAGGAATTTCTGTGGTGGGCTCAATTTATTTATTTTATTTTACATTTGTTAACCGGGCTAGTCCAACTGGATACAAGTCCATTTTCAGTGGAGGCCCGAGGAGAAAAGCTCCACTAACTACTACTTAACAAGTTAAAAATAAACAAAACTTATACAATAAAAATAAAAATAAAAAAACAATGTCATAGGTTAATTACAGGCTATATCAGAATTTGATTTCTATGTGAGGGAGAGCAGAAGTCTAGGTTAGATAAAAATGCTAGGTTAAGGTGTGTTATTCAAAGACATAAGTATTTAGGTTAAGAAATATGAATGAATAAAGAGGGATAGACAGATGGATTAATAAGAGGTAAAGTTAAGTAAGCTGGAGAAATGATGAAGAAGGCCAGGTGAAGAGAAAAGAAGGGAAGCAAGGTGAGTGAGAAAGGTTACCCAGGGTCGTTACAGGAACATAGCCTGTGGTTGTTTAGGTAGAGTCTTAGATTGGATTTAAATAGTGGAATATAAGTCAGTGTTGTGAGGTCTGGTGGAAGTTGATTCCAAATTTTACCAATTGAGTTGGAAAATATGGAGTCTCCTGCTACATTGTTTGATTTAGAAGTTTTTATCAGTGTTTTGTTGAAGGAACGGAGATGCCTCATATTGTGATAGGGTGTTATGAGTTTAGAGAGCATTGGTGTGTTTTCAGGGTGATAAAGGACTTTATGTGCAATAGTGAGTTGATAGTATTGTATGAGGTGGGGTAATTCCAGCCAACCTAGTTTTAAAAGATTCAAACAGTGGTGAGTTTTATATGGAGAGGCAGTGGCAAATCTGGCTATGTTGTTGTATGACATGGCTAGTTTCTTGAGGTTGTACTTCGAAAGGTTAGTGTATATAGAAGAAGCATATAATAGGGTAGAGATTAAGTGGGTTCTAGCTATAATAGTTCTAGCTTCAGGTGTTAAGAAAGATTTGATTCTATATAGAGATCCAAGTTTCCTGTTAGTTGATTTTATGGTGGAGTTGATATGAAAGTCAAATCTTAGTTGGTTGTCGATAGTAATACCCAATAGTTTAGTTGTTTGGTCTGGAGCAATAAGTGTGCCATTGTTATATGTGAGTGTGAAGTCAATAGGGGGAGATAGGTGAGTGGGTGTAAAGATCAGGAGTTTGGTTTTCTTGGGGTTTAGGAGGAGGCAGTAGTTGGAGAACCATTGTTCGATGGTGGTGAAGGTGTTTTGTGTTAGCAAGTGAAGTTCAGTCTGGGTTTTGGTGGAGCAAATGATGGTTGTGTCATCAGCATATTGAATACAAGTAGATAAAGGAGTGGCTAGATGCAGATCATTTATAAAAATGGAAAATAGAAGAGGACCTAGGATGGACTCTTGAGGGACTCCTATGGAGGTGGGGAGAAGATCAGAGAGATGGTTATCCCAGAGAACTGCCTGTTTGCGATTTTCAAGATAGGATGAAAACCAACTCAAGGCCTGGTTGTCAAGAGAGAGGGACTTTAAGCGGTGTAGGAGAAGTTGATGATTAACCATGTCAAAGGCTTTTGACAGGTCTACAAAGAAAGCAGAGGAAGGAGTGTTATTGTTGTGATTTAGGTTGATAGAGTCAATGAAGGATAGTAGGGCGGTGGTTGTACTATGGAATGGGCGAAACCCATGTTGACAGCTAGCTAGGAGATTGTTGCTTAACAGGTGATTTAGTAACTGTTTGTGTACACATTTCTCCATTATTTTTGCAAGAGGAGATAGTAGCGCTATAGGGCGGAAATTAGAATACTCCAAAGAGTCACCTCCTTTGAAGAGTGGGATAATGTGTGAGATTTTCCAGGTTGAAGGGATAGTATATTCTTTTATAGTCCTGTTAATTAATAGAGAGATGGGATAAGCTATTGCCTTGGCACCTAGTTGGAGATATTCTGCAGGTAATTTGTCGGCTGAAGGGGTTGTTGGCTTGAGTTTTGAAGTGGGGATAAATTGTAGGAGGTAGGTATGGGTTGGATGTGAAATGGGGGGGGGAGTAGAGCTAGGCATAGATAGTTTAGAGGTATCAGGGCTTTGTTGGTTTGCTAGCTTTTGAATGGCTGAAGTGAAGAAGGTGTTAAAGGCATTAGCTATTTCTGTGGGGGAGTTGGTGTTGGAGTCTGATGGGTTTGGATTGGCAGCTTTGCCAGGGGATAAGAGAGTATTAATAGCGGTCCGAAATTTATGTGGTTGGTGGAGGGAAGATTGTTGTAATTGAGTGTAATAGTTTCTTTTATCATGAAGTATGGCTTGTTTTGTCATATTTCTTTTTTGTTTAAAAGAGAGATGATCAGTTAAATTTTTAGTGGTATGCCATTTTTTCCAAGCTTTGTTTCTATTAAGAATTAGTTGCCTAGTTTTGTTAGAGAGCCATTGTGCTGTCTTAGCTTTCATACGAATGGAACGCAAGGGAGCATGATGTTCTAGGATGGTGAGAAAGGTATTATTGAAGTGATTAACAGCTTCATCTATTGGGAGGGATTTGAGAGGTGACCAGTTAAATTTGCATAAGTTCATTGTGAAACAGGGTAGGGTCAAAATTCTTTTTGCAACGGGTTATTCGAACTTGAGCTGGGATAGATAAACTGGTTTTATGCCTGATGATATAGGTTAGGGAGTGATCACTGAGATCATCTGGAAGAGTACCTGTTGTATATTTTAGTTGTGGACTATTTGTTAAGATCCAATCAAGTACAGCTTCTTTGTTACTCCGTTTATTAGTTCTTGTAGGGATGTTTATGTGTTGAGTGAAGCCATGCAGATTAATAAAAGTAGGTGGATTATTATGTTCACATAAGTTCCAATCAATATTTAGGTCTCCTAAGAGTATTGTTTCTTGGTGGAGATTCAAAGAAAGCCAGTTTAGTAGGTCTTCTAATATTATTGTGTTATTGCCTGGGGGAATATAGGTACAGATAATATTTATGGTTTTGTGAGGATTGATTTGAAGTTTTGAGATAATTAATTCTGCATGTGTGTTGGTTAAAAGGGTATGATTTGTTATGCTTAATTGTAGGCCTATTTTATAGAGTATAGCTACTCCGCCACCTTTTTTGCTTAAGCGGTCTTGTCTCAGGATGTTATATCCTGGGGGGACAATTTCATTGTCTTTTATTGTTGGTTTGAGCCATGTTTCAGTTAGACAGAGAATGTCGAACTGTTGGACTTCTAGTAGAGCATGCTACGTATATTAAGTTGGGCTATAGAGAGTGATTTAGGAGGTTTAGTAGGCGGAGTTAGCTTTGGATTTGCTATTTTGCAATTGGTTGAAAATGGAGATAGTTTAGGGCCTGGGTTGGGGTGTATATCTCCATGTGTCAGTGAGCTAATTAATAAAAGGTTGTAGAATTGTGATCATTTGAACTGGTAAATATCATGCTTTTTGGAGTGATAAATGGAGTATTTGGTGTGAGAGAGACGGTGGTATTTTGGTAGTAGATATGAGGTGTTATAGATGACATTAAAATTATTACTGCAAGTAGGAGGGGGAGTAGTTAGGGTATATTTGTTTGGGATAGTGAAAGTAGTGGATAAGCTGTGTTCATAGGAGGTAGAGAGATAGGTGGTTGTTAGGGTAGTGATGAGAATTAGTAGTAGGGTGGGGTGATATTGGATAGACATGTTAAGTTGGTTCTAAGTGAGTGATGTAACAGGATGAGGCAAGACAACTAAGGTAGGAAGAGATGGGTGGGGACTATGTATGTAGGGGGTGGGAACAGGAAGTTGTGGTGAGTGGCTGTGAGAGATTGGGGGAGTGGTTAGTTAGAGATAAATGTAGAGGTTCCAGGGGCAGGTGGAATTTGGGGGCAGGGAGGGGAGCAGAGTGAGCCCGCAGGGCGAACGGAGCGGGTAGACACAAAGGAGTTGTAGTGCACAGGAAACAATCAGGAAAGAAGGAGAACCAGTAGGTAAGGTTGTGCAGATAAGAAAGAAGCAAGTTCAGTGGAACTATATCTAGGGGTGAGTGTACAGTTGTTTAGTAGCTAGTAAGGGTATGAAGGGAGATTTGTCAGGGGCCAAGGGGAGAAAGAAGAGCGGTCGTGGGCTAGGAGGTTCAGGAGCAAGAAGAGAGGTATAGGGGAGTTACAGAGCAAGTGAAAAGGGAGCCAACAGAAGGTTAGAGGATGCCACCTAGTGGCCAGTAGGTAGATTCACAGTTGAGCAGGTCAGGAGGGAGAGAAAGAAGGAAAATAGTAGGAGACAGAAATAGTGTGGAGGATGCAGGACGTAAAACTAATAAAGGATGCTTTGGGCCCTTAGTAAGTAGGGGTTTGGAAAGGCCTGCAGTTAGGAAAGTAGGTATTGACTGCTGGTAGTCCTAGGCAGGTAGCTAGACCAGAATTTTAGGGTTCAAAGGTTTAGGTTAAACATATACAGGTAACATACTTTTAAAGACTGGTTTAGATGTAACCCACGTAGTTTGCAAAGCTGGGCTTGGTGGACACACTATCAGGTTTTCCAGCAAGGCAGAGTCACTTGTGAAGGAGGTTTCAGATACCAGAAAGGCTCTAGTGGAAATTTTTAAAGACTGGTTTAGATGTAACCCACGTAGTTTGCAAAGCTGGGCTTGGTGGACACACTATCAGGTTTTCCAGCAAGGCAGAGTCACTTGTGAAGGAGGTTTCAGATACCAGAAAGGCTCTAGTGGAAATTTTTAAAGACTGGTTTAGATGTAACCCACGTAGTTTGCAAAGCTGGGCTTGGTGGACACACTATCAGGTTTTCCAGCAAGGCAGAGTCACTTGTGAAGGAGGTTTCAGATACCAGAAAGGCTCTAGTGGAAATCCTAACTCAACATCCAGCACCAGGGTGAGAACATACAGCAGCCAAACCAAAGGAATGGGAGGGAAAGATCCTCAAGCATGTCAAACAAACACAGGTCTTCCATTCAGCAAGCCTCAAGCAAATCAAGCCATCACAACAGACGCCTCGGACTACGCCTGGGGGGCGCACATGACAGACCAGTGCATTCAGGGCAAATGGTCCCAAAAAGAAAAGCACCTTCATATCAATCAAAAAGAAATGCTAGCAGTAATAAATGCTATTATAGCTTTCAAGGACCTTCTACAACCAGGTCAACTATTGATAAGAACGGACAACACCACAGTTATGTGGTACATAAACAAGCAGGGAGGAACACATTCTTATCCCCTATGCAGACTGGCCATGTCACTTTGGAACATGGCCATGGACTTACAAATGGAACTACAAGCACAGTACTTGCCTGGCAAGGAAAACACACTGGCAGACAACCTAAGCAGGAATATGACAGATCCACACGAATGGAAGTTGCATCCAAAAGCTTTTACAGAAATAATACAAGAATGGGGAAGCCCAGACATAGATCTCTTTGCCTCCCACAAAAATCATCAATTGACAAAATTCTGCTTGAGGATCTTCCATCCAAAGGCCTGGAGAGTGGACGCTCTCTCTTTCAGTTGGACATCAATGACAGTTTATGCCTTTCCACCTCTTCCTCTGCTGCCCAAAGTCCTATTGAAGACCAGAGCAGACAGACCAAAGATGATCCTCATTGCTCCGGACTGGTCAAGGCAACACTGGTACCCACTCCTGAGGAGCCTGACACATTCCCCTCCATGGACCCTGCCTCTAATGCCTCTTCTTCTGACTCAGCACAGCTTCAAAACTCTTCACAGTCAGCTAAAAACACTCAATCTAGCCGCATGGAAGATTCCTTAGCATCACAGCAGGCCCTACTCTCCAAGGAGGTGCAGGATGTCATTTTGGAGGCAGAAGGCCATCAACTAGAAAAGCTTACTCCAAAATGGAAACGCTTTTGTGTCTGGAATGAGAAAAGGGCCAGAACCCTGGAAAACTGAATTTACCTCAAATACTACAATATTTGGCTGAACTGCTAAGCAGTGGACTTTCGTTCTCCTCCATCAAAATCCATGCCTCAGCCATTTCTGCAGAATACAACACAGATCCTCCTTTATTCTCTCACCCTCTTTTAAGACAGTTCCTCAGAGGGGTTAAGAATTTAAGACCTCCAAGGAAACAACCAATACCTGCTTGGGATCTTAATTTCATTCTGGAAAAACTGACTTTGCCTCCTTTTGAGCCAGCTGCCTCATCAGATTTGCAATATTTGTCCTGGAAAACAGCTTTCCTTCTGGCTATCACTTCAGCTCATAGAGTTTCAGAACTACAGGCTCTCATGGCTGTTCAGCCTTTTATCATCTTCCATCAGGACAGAGTTTCCTTACGAACCAACCTGTCCTTTATGCCTAAAGTGGTATCCAGGGTAGCTTTAAATCAGGCCTTACATTTACCTACTTTTTATCCCAATCCTCAAAACAAAGGAGAGAGATTACTACATTCCTTGGACATCCACAGGCTACTGCATTATTATTTGGACAGAACAAAACCTTTCAGAAAATCAGAACAGCTCTTGGTGGCCTATGCGGTAGGAGCTCAAGGAAAACCAATTTCCAAACAAACAATCTCAAAATGGATAGCCCACTGCATACGCTTTTGCTATTCCTTTCATGGCAAAACTGTGCCTACAGGCATTAGAACTCATTCCACCAGGGCCACAGCCACCTCTGCAGCCTTCCTCAGAGGAGTTCCTACCAAGGATATTTTGGAAGCAGCCACTTGGAGTTCTGTGCATACCTTCTCCAAACACTACAACCTACCATTATACTCCAAATCTAGAGCAGGCTTTGCCACTGCAGTCTTGCAGGGCATTTTGGCTCCTCCTAGCTCCACCTAGTGCCTACCACCCCTTTCTTAGCTTTGGGATTCTACCCATCTGTTATGACTGCAGCTGTATGCACGATGAACATAGTACAGTTTTGTACCTACCATAAATGTAGATGTTCGAGTGCTAATACAGCTGCAGTCCAGGTTTCCCTTCCTCCTTCCCCTCTAGGGGTATTCTTTTATGGTGTATTTGCTTGCAGCTACTGTTTTTTGATTATATTGCATTGCATTACTACATAATTTTATGTATTGCCTTCCTTCTGGAGGCACCTGACATCTGCGGCAAGAAAAACTGAAGAAAATGGCGTCGGCTGGTTCTTTTATACCCCTGTCACACTGACGTCAGGGAAGAAGCGATGACAACTGATGCCGGACCTAGACTTTGGAATTCGGCCGACCGAGGACCCGCCTGACGGCAGGAGAACCCATCTGTTATGACTGCAGCTGTATTAGTACTCGAACATCTACATTTATGGTAGGTACAAAATTGTACTTTATTAGAGCAGGAATTCTCATATACATTAAGATGCAATGCTCCTGTAAAGCTAGCCAGACATATTTTTCCTTGCTATATGTGAAATATCGTTTTGCAAAGTAGCTCCTACTTCATGGAATTCACTGCCTGACCACATTACAGAATTGCATGATCAATCACTCAAAAAACAAAAAACAAACAAAAAAAAAACCCTAAAAATTGTAAATACATACCGAAAAGAAATGCATATGTGTGAAGATGCTGACAAAATTTGTATCTTTGATGAAACTGCACACTCTTGAGAATCATTATATTTGTGCACTTTGGGATGCATTGTGTTGCTCACTGATTGTAACTACAGTTGTGATTCTTGTTGTGTTAACTTCAGCTCCTTACTCAGAATTGTAGCTAATTGCACTATCTCATTGGCCATCTTTATTGTGATACTTTTTGCTGCTAATTTATTCCTGTACTAAAATGTTTATTCATTTTTGTCGGATTGTTCTGTGAATTAAGTACATGCACTGTATCTGTTGTGCAAGTATTGTATGTATTTTGTTTGCCAAGTGGGTTGGGAAGTGGCTGAAAATGGTCCTGTACCAGTCCACTGTCCGGAAAAAAAAATGTAAATAAATGTTATCATATGACTTTTAGCTTCCAACAACAAAAATAATTCTTCCCTAACATAACTACAGGTGAAATATGATAATTAAGACTTTTTTACTAGACTAACACCTAACCATTCCAGCTGTGATGGCAGTTCCTAGGTATAAGCAGTGACAAAATAAAACATACCTCTCAACCTCTCAGCGCAAGAAGTCTGGACAAAGTTTAACATAATGGGGGGGGGGGAGCAAAGGCCACAAAATAGGGAAATATTTTACATATTACTGTTTTAAACTTAGAAAGTTGCTAGAATAACAGGATTTATCTTGGTGTGAATTTTCCTGAAGGTCTGAAGTCTGAAACTCATGTATGTCATTATTTAGTGATGTCAGTCTTCAGATTATGCCACTGATTTGCCTGAATATCACAGATTGTATGAGGAACAGACCAAAGGTATGAGGCAAAAATCTGGACATTCTGCAAAAATATGGACAGTTTAGAGGTATGAAAAACACAGAAACAGAAATGGCTTCTCATTTCCTTCACTGAGTGGGCAAGGTTTCATGTGTCTGAGTTGAACTCATGATGCCGTACTCCTCAGTCACTGTTTTCCATAAGGAATCACTGACAGCAAACCACATCGATTGTAATTAATTCATTGTTACCGATTTCCTGACAACAAACCACACTGAGTGTAATTCATTTGTTGTTAAATAGTTCCTGACAGCAAACCACATCGATTGTAATTAATTTGTTGCTACTGAGTTCCTGACAACAACCCACATTGATTGTAATTAATTTGTTGTTAAAGAGCTCCTGACTGCAAACGATATTGATTGTAATTAATTTGTTGTTACAGAGTTCCTGACAGCAAACCACATCACTTGTAATTAATTTGTTATTACTGAGTTCCTGACAGCAAACCAAACTGATTGTAATTCATTTGTTGTTACCAAGTTCCTGACAGCAAACCACATCTATTGTAATTAATTTGTTATTACTGAGTTCCTGGCAGCAATCCACATTAATTGTAATTAATTTGTTGTTACTGAGTTCCTGACAGCAAACCACATTGATTGTAATGAATTTGTTATTACTGAGTTTCTCACAGCAAACCATAGCAATTGTAATTAAGTTGTTGCTACTGAGTTCCTGACAACAACACACATTGATTGTAATTCATTTGTTATTACTGAGTTCCTGGCAGCAATCCACATCAATTGTAATTCATTTGCTGCTACTGAGTTCCTGACAACAACCCACATTGATTGTAATTAATTTGTTGTTAAAGAGCTCCTGACTGCAAACAATATCGATTGTAATTAATTTGTTGTTACCGAGTTCCTGACAGCAATCCGCATCGATTGTAATTAATTTGTTGCTACTGAGTTCCTGACAACAATCCACATTGATTGCAATTAATTTGTTATTACTGAGTTCCTGGTAGCAATCCACATTGATTGTAATTAATTTGTTGTTAAAGAGCTCCTGACTGCAAATGATATTGATTGTAATTAATTTGTTGTTACCGAGTTCCTGACAGCAATCCACATCCATTGTAATTAATTTGTTATTACTGAGTTCCTGGCAGCAATCCACATCTATTGTAATTAATTTGTTGTTACTGAGTCCATGACAGCAAACCACATCGATTATAATTAATTTGTTGTTATTAAGTTCCCCTTTTTTCATCTTGGTGCAGCTGTAGAATTGGTATGTGTAAATTTGAGGATGGGTGGTGTAGGAGTGCTTGCTCTCCACCCCCACTGCAAAAAACACATTTAATTTTTTTTTTGGGGGGGGGATTCCTGAATAGTTTTACTTGCCGAGTTGGTTCCTTAAAGAACTTCTAACTCAATGAGTCAATAGTGGCTGCAACACCCAACAGAAATGCAGACATTTATTTGATGGTATTATGTATGAACTTGCTAGAGTAATTGTTACCCCTAGTGCCTGCTGACCATCAGTCCATTCAGTCTGATCACCCATTTGCTCACCATAGCATTTCAGTTACTTGAATGACGGCTGATCACTTGTTATCCCTTTAATGCTGTAGGTGCTTGAGTGCTAGAGTGGGAGTTGATCTGTGAAAAGGCCATTATCCATCAAATAAAATAAAGCCGTGAATGTGGATAATTTTTTCCACTGTAAGAGCCCTAACTCCTGTAGTTGTCCTGCCATTTGCAGTGTAAGAGTGAGAACTGCTCTGCCAGACACATTGGTGTGTGTGTGTGTGTGTGTGTGTGTGTGTGTGTGTGTGTGTGTGTGTGTGTGTGTGTGTGTTTCTGCTTCTACGTAATGCTGTGAAGGGGGTGGTTACACCTGGTGCAAGCTGTTATAGAGTACAGTCAACACTGTAAAACAAGCTCTGATCGGTCCCTGCAAGTCAGTGCCGCTATTCATCTAAGCAGCTGGAGTTAATATCATGGCTGCGTAACTGACTTGAAGACTGAATACCTATAACTGCAGCAGGGAAGTAGTGTGGCACTTTGCTACAGTTTGTGCACAAGATTCTTTTGTTAAGTTTTTAATATTCTGTGATCTGTGTATTATTTGTATTGGTGTTACATTGTACAAATGAGGTTAATATAAGCTTTGCTGACAATGCTTAAAGAGAGCCAAAAACATCAGAATCAGAATCAAATTTATTGGTCAAGTATGCACACATACAAGGAATTTGACTATGGTTTCAGTGACTCTCCAAGTATGAATTATATAAACTACATACATACAACTGTTAAGAACAAGACAAACGACATACATGCAACTGTTAAGAACAAGTCAAAAAAATGTAAATATACATACAAAGTGCAAAGTGCAACTCAGTACATGTAACATGTCGGTTGTTTACATGTAACAGTTTTCTCCTTCTCTTTGTTGTACTGGTGACATACATAATGGACTCACTTCAATGAACAACAACACTAATGGATGAGGAACGGGAGTGCTAATGGCAAACTGTTGCATTGCCGTCAACCTATTCACTGTTTATACCTGAGGAAATGAATAGTGAAAACGTAAGATACAAATGTAATTCCAATCCCTAGTAACACAAGGGAAGTGGCATAAATAGCTGTAGCTGAGAAATCAGTCTTGGAATAACACTGGGGGTTTTGCAACTGTGTTTACTAGCATTTTAAGACAGTATAGTCTTTTTGTTTTATTCGTCATTTTTTTTTGTTTGTTTTATTCATAGTACAGTATTATGTTTGTTTTTAACAGTACTTATCAAATACCTTTACAGAAGTCTGTGCTTGAGTAACTTGCAGTATCACCTTTCTTGTAATTGTCAGGCCACATTACTTATCCTATGTATAGTCGAGTTCAGTCATGCTAAACAGAAACAAGGGTTTGTTAGTTCAGTAAAAAAAAAAATTCACAGTCCATTCTTTTAGTATCAGGAAAAGCAGGTTGTCCTAATGACGGCAAAGGTAGAAAGTACTGATATCCGTTTAAAATGCAGCATCTTTTCTCAAGAAAAACTGAAGTGCATTAGGCAGCTTAGTCTTTCTGTTATTGTTCAGACAGCAGACGTCATCAGCCACTGCATACAATGTGATTAGCGGAGTAAGAGCAACCATCAAGGAGCATACATAGAAAGTGATTTTGTAAGAAGAATAAGGGCTGTTAAACAAGGGAAATGGTGGAAGTTGTTCTGCAGATGCCACTGTAATCTTGTAATGATGAGGGGAAATGCTAATTTGTTTTTGCTTAAGCCCATGAGATGAAGACTACTTCCTACAAACTACTGTATCATCATTGTATTCTAAAAGCAAGGATGAACTGACAGTTGTTGGCAGGTACTACTCAGCAGAGAGACGGCAGCAGCGTGTGCACAGCACACACACACACACACACACACACACACACACACACACACTAGTTGTACCCTGTTTATGGACCTGTGTAGAATTGTCGAAAGGTGGTAGAGAAACAGTTTTCCTTGCAGAAAGATTACCAGAGGGCAGTAAAGGTGCAACACTCAGCACTGAAAGTTCAAAGTTCAAATATGTTAAAAATGTGAAAAAGCATGATACAAATACAAAAAAAAAATACAAGATAAGAAAATATATTCTAAGACATTAGAACTTAAACACAAAAAGTAAAACATAAAAATAAAGAAGACGTAACAATAAGATTAAATTACGTAAAGTGTTGCAGAAGAAACAGATTATAAAGTGCAAGTGAAAAGGTGCTGCACACATTAAGAAAACCAGGGCTAATCACTAATGCTTGGACAAAAATGTGGGTTTTTAAAGACAGCTACTGCTGAAACAATCAAATTGTATTGTTCTCTTTGTCTGTTAAATTGGCTTGGGCACTTCATGTTAGAAGTACTCTGTACTAAGGCTGGCTTTATAAATTCCTGATTCTTTAGCAGGGAAAATAATCACTAGAAACTGTAAATGAGAAGATCCTCCACAGATTATGGAATTTCTGCATTTGTTACAATGTTTTGTTGATAAAGAATTTGCAACTTTAAAGGCAAATTTAATATTACCTTGTAAATTCCACAACTGGCTAAAAGTCCAGAACTTGCTAAGAGAGTTTGAGAAGTTAGAGTAATGGAAGCATTTGTATTCCCTGATCAAATAATAAGGTTAATTAGGAGGATATATGAGGTGTGACAAAGGGGGATACTGCCAGCCCAGCTGTCTGAAATTTTGTAAATAATTATGTCATTTGTGAGTTTCAACATGATTTATATAGAAGTGTGACAAAGGGAGATACTGCCAGTACAGCTATCTGGAAATTTGTAAATAATTATGTGTCATTTGTGAATATTGAAGTGATTTGTGTAAGATGCTTGTGTTACAACTGTATTAGAACTGTATGTTATGCGTATATCAAACTGCTGGTACAGAAGTGTGTGTTGAAAAGGTTTTGCAAAGTACTGAGTTTAAAAATGTAACCACAGTGTACCCTACTGGAAAAGAACAGAAATGTACATACACTATTGTAACTGTTTAAATGTATATATGTTAACAATGGAAACTGAAATACAGAAGGTTAACTTGCAAAACGTCAAACTTCAGAAACATAGCTGAAATTAAACTACTTTATGGCTGGGCCATAAAAAAGATGTTATTTTTCAGTTCCAGTGCAGCAACAGACACAGTGTCTCTGCTGAGAATTTTTCTATATTGTCTTGGAAGTGTTTTATTGTTTTATGACTTCCAGGATCTGCAATGATCTGAGGGAAAGCCATTGTGTATGTATTTTCACAGGTAGATGGTAAATACTGCTAGCTTTCAGCAGTGGGAGTTTTACCTGGGATAGAGTCAGATGAAAAGAAATGATGTCATTCTGCAAGCTCTCCCAGCAGTAATATTTGAGATATTAATTTAAGAAGTCCTGAGAGAGACTGAGTATTTTGTATTCTGTTTTTGACCTGACAACATCAACTAGAGGACCTATTCACACATCTTCTTTGCTGCTGTTAAGTAAGTTTCAAGGTATTAGTAATTCTCTTAGATATAGTCAGGAATATAGCAAAGTTTAGCTTAGATATTTTTTCTCTATTTATTTGAGACTGTCCTGCAGTGTTGTTTTAAATATTTCCTGTGATTTTGGACTCTGCTGTCACTGTAAATATATACTGAGTATTTTCTTGTTCTTTTAATATTTATTATTAAATATATTTAAACCTTTCATTGTGGTTGGTCTGTCTAGACATAAGCTCTGAGAGTACTTGCATATTTATTTGGTGACACTGTGTGGGCCACTCCTAATAGCCTTGCTCTTGGTCAACCTGCCATTTGTATTGATAGTAACATTATACAGTAAGATTGGACACCCTTTATTAAAGGCCTTAAAGTAGCTGATAAGGATGTGACTGGTAGCAGTCATAACTATCTTTATAGTCTGGGCAAAAGGGGTCATAGCTAGTAAACCTGTGCCAGCTTTTCCCAGGTAGGTGTGTGTGTGTGTGTGTGTGTGTGTGTGTGTGTGTGTGTGTGTGTGTGTGTGTGTGTGTGTGTGTGTGTATGAATCAAACCTCAAAGAGTGTGTGTGTGTGTGTGTGTGTGTGTGTGTGTGTGTGTGTGTGTGTGTGTGTGTGTCAGCTGATTGGGCAGGGACACAAAGCACTGGTTGGACAGAGAGGGTGCTGGAGGTCATGGCTTGGCCACTCATCTGAGATCTCAGTTCTATAGCTATGCCAGTGGGGAGTCTTACTGGATATCTGGAGAAAGAGGGAGAAACTAGCCTCAGACTGACTGTGGTCTCTGTGTGCTCTTAAGGGAAATTGTACTTGATGTAGAGAGCTGCATGTTGAAATACTGTGTGTGTACCTGTCAACCTCCCAAGGTACATCCCCCACTGGGGCTAGTGGTGAGGATTGAGCCTCCTTAATTACTGTTGCCAGTGGTGGGGTATCACACAAGGGATCAGAGGTGAAAATTGAAGTTTTTGTGTGTGTGTGTGTGTGTGTGTGTGTGTGTGTATGTTTATGTGTGTGTGTGTGTGTGTGTGTGTGTGTGGGGGGGGGGGATCCTCTTTAACAAATTCTGTTTGAACAGACAGGCAGGAACATACTCTTTCCCCTTTTTTATTTGTGTTCGATTTAGAATCATTGGTAAAGAAATTAATGGAGTCAGAAATGTAAGGGTATAATTGGTATGGTAATCAAGAAAAGTTAGCTTTATTTGTACCTGATAAAACCAGAAAAGGACATCTCAGTGCTGTGGAACATTCTGAGACAGTTTCAAGTTTTTTCGGGATACAAAATTAATGAAGATAAAGCAAAGGAAATAGCTGTGAACTATGTACCCACACACAAATTGGTTCAGCAATACCCATATTTATGGGGCTACAATAAAATGAAGTTCTTAGATGTATGTGTTAAAATAGATTCTGTTATGGAAGCTAAGGAGGTAATACAAAAACTGAGAAACTGCAAGCTCTGTTTTATGGCTGGCAAGATACAAGCAATAAAAATGTTTTTAGTCCCTTTAGTTTTATATACAGTTCGGCAATAATTTTATCAACCAGTGGAGGCGTTATGGACAACAATTAATAAAGAGTTGAAGGATTTTATCTAAGAGGGGAAAAGGACAACAGTCAAGTGGGTAAGTTGATCCTTCCAATAGAACAAGGTGATTTGGCATTACCTGACTTGAAAGGGTATTTCAGAGCTACACAGTTAAGGCTCTTATACATAGCAGAAGCAGAAAGCTATAATTCAAAGTGGAAAGGGATGATGATGAAATCGGGGGAAGCACAATAAATAAGGAGAGATTAGGATTTTGGATGCTCATCCTTGAGGAGAATAGCAATAACCATATAGAGTATTAGTAGCAGAAAGTATTCAAAGAACTAAGCCAACACAGGAGTGGAGAAAGAAGATTCTGCTGTTTGGGATGATGGCAGTTAGGGGTACAGAAAATAGTCAAGAGGAGGGTGGAATTTACTGGAGAAAACTGGCAAAGAAACCAAGGTGTTGGCAGCAAATAATTAGAGAGGGAAAGTAATAAAATGGGAAGAGGCCAAGACTACATTTGATCTTCATGCTGGAGATTGCCTTCCCTGTCAATGGCTGATATCAGAGTATAGGCAAAGAGAAAGAAATTAAGGTTTTTCAGCAAGCAACAATATGATCTTTTTCTGTCTTGTTACAGTTTTACTCTTTTAAAACTTCCATGTATCCTGGACTCTAGGTCCTTTCAGACACTTCCCCTTTTTGTACTTAGATTTCTTTCAGGTGATACTCCCCTTTGTGCAGTTGGAGCCATAATTTAGTAGTAGAAGGGTGTTCTCTTTCTCCTCCTCCTTCCTACCTTCAGCCTTTCTTGATCAGTACTGCTAAACCAACTCCTTACCTAATGCACAAATAACACCCCTCAACAGGTACCAAGTCAGTGTCCCCAAGTACCCTTTCACCAGTTTTGAAGGTTTTGAGCCAAATTCCTGCTTGATCCCCTTCTAGTGACTTCCTTGTTGGTCAGCGTATTAACACAGACTGGGTACTGATTAGTTACAACTCTTCTGCTACCCCTGTGGTTCTTGTGGTTTATTAGTGCTCAGTTTACATTTTTAATGCTTCCATGTAGACAAATCTTGATATAGTTACGTGTCCTTCATTATATGTAAAACTGGTAAACTTTATCATTAAGACCCTCAAAGGTGTGTGATGAAGTCTTACACTGAGGACAGAATCACTCATTTTTTATGTATGGACAATATGTTATTCAGTTTTCACCTTTTGAACTTATTTTTTTTTATTTGAGTTTGTATTGTTAATATCCTGAAGATCGGATAAAAAGATTTTGTTTACATAGAGAGACAGAAATGAGGATAGTAAGATTTTGGCAGTTTTGATGCCTCTGGCTCCCAGGAAAAACTCACAAACACTGCTGCATACAGTAAACCAGGTAATTATTCCAATGTGCTCAGCAAAAAAAGAAACAAACACACTATGTGGCTGTTTGATTTGGTTAACACAAGGAAAACACATTCAAAATGCTTACTTAATAATCCCAGTTCATATGCTGAACCCACAAACATCTCCTCAGAGTCACCTGACTTTTGCAAATGAAGTACTTGAACGCACAACTTTTACCAAGGCAGTATCTCTGAGTTTCTCTCATAGTGGGTCTTCCTGATTCTGGGACAGAACATATAATTTAATGTGCAGTACTGGTCTTTTCAGACTCTTTCTGTCTCTCTGTTGTAAACTCACTAAGGTGGACTCACAGCTTCCTGGTTTCATGCTTCAGTAGTGAAACACAGCTTCTTATTTTCCAGATTTCACTGAGACAGGCACACAGTGTCCTCAGACAGAGCCTTTTTCCCCTTGTTAGAAAGTCTATAATTTTCCAAATTTCAGTAAGAGAGACATGCAGTCTCCTTAGGCAGGGCCTGAAAAATGTCATAAAGGTGTCTTTGGACAACCCAAACCCAGTAACCTCAGTGCCTAGGAAGTCATGTCTGATCTTTCACCTGCCAATGGATTGGTCAAGTCTGATGAGAGATCCCAAACCACACCCAGCTGTGTCAGCAGAAGACATGAAGAAGGCTGCTACACCACAGAACCCTGACATCCATCCATCCATCCATCCATCTATCATAAGACAAATAGTCCAGGATGAAGAACGTGTTTGCATCCTCAACCTTTTCTCTGAAGTTGCTCAACTGCAAAAGCCTACATAGTGCAATTCTACTAGGAAGTCATTAACAAAATGCTCCAGGTGGTGGAGGACGTACTAGATGGGCCACCAAAAGTAAAAAAAATCAAGGCCCAAGATAATGTATCCTGCAGTGTGGTGAACCTCATGGTCTGTGTCATATGTAACATGGCTGGAGTTCTGCCAAGACTGCTGTAGTTGGCATTATAATGCACTGGCCTGCTTGTCTGTGATTCATAGATTTGAAGATACTATGGCAGCTTGTATAGACTCCCCCTTATGAGAACCACTTCTGTTTGATGATGAGGTTGGAAGGCAGCTTGAGGATATCAATCCTCACCACTACGGCTGTTAATTCTTTCCTCCACAGTGGCCTTTAGCAGAGATAGAGAAGACAGTGTCAGTTGTGGTTCTGAGATGGTGCACACAGGAGGCTCACCAGGAGAACGCAGGAAGGGGCCAAAATTAAGGTTCCCTCAATAGCAACCATAGAGGCAGAGGTTAATGCTGCTTACCGATTGGCTCTGGTCAACTCACAAGTGGACAGCAGTGCTTCTGAATGGGTCCCAAACAGCTCCTTCTTTGTGGCAATTGTGGCTGAGTGTCCTTCCATTGTAAAGACTGGTTAAGGATCACATTGGATTAGTGGGTCAGGAACATATGTTGAAGTTACAAGGTATTCTTCCTTTTTTGACCACTGATACACAAGTCCCTGCTGGTAGCCCCACCCATCAGGGAAAAGGGACAGACTAAGAAGTAGAGAACTTCCTAAACTAGAGAGTTTGTGGATACTATTCAGGATTGTTTTTGGTGCCAAACAAAAGACAAAAGAGCTCATCTTGTATCTCAGCAGCATGAGTGGGTACATTGTAAAATAAAAGTTTTGAATGGTCGTTATGCAGACAGTCCTCCTGTGTCTGTTAAGGGGAAATTGAATATGTTTGTGTCTCCAGGATGCCTACCTTCACATAAAAATCAGAAAGGAATCCATGGGGTACCTGCACTTCCAGATGGGAACCTGTCACTTCCAGTTCAGGAGCTTGCTCTTCAATTTTTTTTTCACAGCCTCTGGTTGTTTTTCAAGTGCATGGCAGTAGACGCAGTAGATTAGAGATTGCCAGGGAGTAAAATTTTCAGATTCTTAGAAGATTATGTCATTACTGTTGTTTTGCCAGTCCAGCTGAACCATCACACTCCTGTCTCTGATCAGGCTGCTCAGTCAGGCTGCTCAGTCTTCCAGGCATTACGGTGATGATACATCCTTACCCAGTGCCTTTGGGTGTACTTTGGGTATGTAGGCATGCAAAACTTTCCTGCCAGATGAGAAAGTACATGCTCTTCAAGCATCTTTCAACCACTTGACCTAGGCCCAAGGTGGCCTGGTAAAGAAAGTTCTGCAGATGTTCATGATATGTAGCAGCTGCCTTCCACAAAGTGTCAAAAGTATGTTTACAGTATGAGGTCTCTGTTTTATCATCCCTGTCTGGGAATTTTCATCCCTGACTTATGCATAAACACTGTGGATGATGGCTTTAAATTTCCAATCTGACCAAAGGCAAACTGTTCCAAGTACTCCTCTCCTCTTCTCAGCTGTGCTTACAAGATGGTAGGAGGACAATCTCACAGTCAAGTTAAGAATCCTGGTCCTGGCAGCAGTCTCAAGTGCACATCATTATTTTAGGGATCTTTGTGGTGATCTTTTCTCTGCAGACTTTTTGGAACCTCCTTTGTTGGGGATCATTGGCAGTCCATACAGACAGCATGGCAGTGGTGTGGTACATCAATAAACAAAGTTCCTTTGCATTCTTCAAAGTAGTAATGAAGCTGTTGGGCAGTAGCCCATGATCTATTTCTAGTGGCAATACACATTCCAGGAGAGACCAGGGTACTAGAGAACATACTGATAAATCCTTTATTCCCACCTAAATGATCAGTACACCAGAAAACAGTCTGCAGAATATTCATGTTGTGGTGCTAACCAGTATTATATCTTATTACCTTGTCATCAGACACAAAATGTCCCAACTTTTACTCCATCGTGGCAACGTATAGTAGCAGAGTGAAGGTACATGACCTCAGGGCTCCCTGTACATGCACCTGTCAACTCCCCTCACTCTGAAAGCCATTTAAAAAGCTCAAAAATGAAAGTCCATCCTGATCTTAGTGGCCCTTACTGGCCAAGAAAAGTTTAGTTTCCACATCTGTCTCTGAATACTTTGGAGGGGTCCTCAAATTGATATCCTTTCAGGGTCTAGTTACTCACATCTTGGGGCATTCACACCTGGAAATTAACTCCACTCAAGCTTTTGATATGGTTTCTCTAATTTTAAAATTGGTAAATATATGCAGTTTTATAGACTGTTATCGAATCCTGACTTCCTTGCAGAAGACTTTTACTAAGAAAATGTAAAAAGAAAAAACAAAAACAAAAAAGATTTATACACCAGGGAGACCAAGAAGGAATACACTTCAGTTTAGCTCCTCTAGACCAAGTATTGAAATACTTGGCAGAACTGTTTAAGCAAGTCCTCATTTACTCAGCCGTTAAAGTACATTTGGCCACCATCTCTAACTTTCACTTTGGTGTCTCTAATAGGCGGTGAGGCCTACATTTTTACGTAAGAATGAGAATCAGATGGCAAGTCCCACCTTAGGACCTCTACTTTATTCAAGATGTACAGATGAAACCCCATTTAGCCCAGCTGTCAAAGCAGACCTCAGACACTAGTCACAGAAGACTATCATTCTAGTGCCAGTTACTTGGGGCAGAAGGGTCTCAGAACAGCAAGCCCTTTTGGTAAAACCGCTGTAGCCCTCCTATCATAAGCACAGAATATTTAGGACCAACCAATCCATCATAGATGAAGTAGTGACTGAAGTTAACCGGAACTAATAGTAAACTATTAATCTACCACTTTTCCTCACTAACGATCAAAACAAACTGGAATATTTTTGGATTTCATGAATGTCCATAGAGTACTAAGATTCTATATTAGCTAAGCTAAAAAATTAGGAGGGCTGATCAGCTCTTCATCTCCTTTGCTCCATAACAGAAGGGGGTTCAAGTAGCCATTGTTACCCTGTCTAGATGGTATCAAATTTTGCTTTATTAAGGGAGACCACAGTCTGCACTCACCACCCAAGACCAGTGGTGCCACTTGTCTTGAGAAGTGTAGCAGCAGACAGTGTCAGTGCAGCAGTACTCTCAGTATATTGACCAAGCTGTAAAATCTGGATATTAATTTCAGGACAGAATTCTTCTTATGGACTACTGTCATTAAATGGATGTTTATGTATGCGGACCCACTTGTGTAGCTGGCCTCTCCTAACTATTACCAAAGATGGACTACTTTTGTTTACCAGGCACGCATATTATATACTTACAGATAGTGCTAGATCTGTAAGATGTGTGTCCATCTATGGTAATATTACCCATCCAACTTTCCCCCATGGAGACCTGGGTCAACCAGTCAGTGTCTCTCCTTTCCCAGCAACACCACAGCAGAGGACTTTAAGGATCCCCCGTTTAGACCCATCATTTCGGGTAGCTACTCTAAAACTTTTCCATTTGGGAAGGTTATTGATAAATGGTTAAAACCTCTTCTCAAGGAGATTCCCCATTTAGTGCTCGATTCCTGGGACTTTTTAGAAAGGTTGCAGCCTAGACTAGTTGAAGGGGCAGAATGGTTGGTTACCACAGATGTAATAGACCTATTTTCTAATATACCGCAAGAGGAGGGCTTGAACAGGTTCGAAGAAAGTATTACTGGACTTGGACTATTGTCCTGGGACAAGACTTTATTAGTTATGGATTTTATGGAGATGGTGTTGGCTCATAATTACATTTTCCATGAAGGTGAATATTATAAACAGTCCAAGGGTGTTGCTGTGGGGGCAGCTTGTGCCCCCATATATGCAAACATGATAGTATTCAATTGGGAAAAGGAGTTTATTTTTCAAACCCATTGGTCAAGGTTCATTTCCTGCTATTTTCGTTTTTTAGACGATATTTTTATCATTTGGAAGGGAAATCAACAGGAACTTGAAACGTTTTTTGGATATCTAAACTCCTGTAGTGAGCATTTTAAATTTACCATAAATATGGATAAGGCAACTATTTCATATTTAGATGTGTTAATTACTTTGCAAAATGGGAAATTTAAGTCTAATATATTCAGGAAGAATACGTTTAGCAATTCCTATTTGCATTTTTCCAGCAACCATCCTTGGGCCCAGAAAAGGAACATTGTCAAAGGACAATGTATCCGAGCGGCACGGATGACATCAGATGTGAATGACTTGGATAGCGAACTTAGTAAAATAGGTCATTACTTTGTTGAAAGGGGTTACCCCATAGATATGATATTGGACATTAGTGAGTACGTCAGGAGTCAATGGGGAATAAAATACAAACCCCTTTTGGGAGGGGGGAACGGATTAGGAATAAATAAGGACAAGGAACTACCAGGGATGAGAAAGCCATCAACAAGTATGGCAAAGCATGTGTGCTTCAACACGCTTCATTTAGTGGAGACATCAAGCATATCATTCAGCGGAATTGGAATGTTTTAAAAGCTGACAACAGGGTATTAAATACTGTGGGGAAAGAGCCACTTTTTGTGTACAAAAATGGGTTTAATATGAAGTATTTATTTGAGAGGAAATTTAACAAGAATATGGACAGGTGTGGAGGTATTGGTACCACCAAGTGTGGCACCTGTCCACAATGTCAACACATTACGGATATGCAGGATATTGTGTTGCAAAATTATAATCAAACGAGAATCAAGTTTCAGAAGGGGAACTGTAGATCCAAGAACTTAGTATATTTGGCCACATGTTCACAATGTCCCTGCTTTTATGTAGGGAAGACCGTCAGATGTTTACGCAACAGGATTTATGACCATCAGTATAGTATAAAGAAACATGATGACAATAATGCTTTGTGGAAACATTTGAATGAGAACAAGGACTGTTCAAACTTCAAATTTGGTATTTTAGAATTGGTCAAGTGTAATGTTAGGGGGGGGGACATCAAAAAGATGTTCAGTGATAAAGAAGTTAGGTGGCAAATTAAACTCAATGCATCAGTTTACCCTGGAATCAACGAGCACATTTCTATTAAACCCATATTAGACAGCATAAGGTAGAAGATCTAGAAGGTTTAGGGTAGAGCATTTTGGGGTGTACTATGCATTTGGAATATGATGTCATCTGGGTTTATTGTACCCCTATAATGATGTATGGAGGAAGTTGTTGTTTGCTTATTTTTATGAACATATACGTTTATGAACATACATTTTTTAAAACAATTTTTTTAAAACAATTTAAGGTTATTAATTATATGTCTTTTAATTGCACAGTGTCCAAACTGCAGAATATGTAAATAGGTAGATGTGTTGGAGAGAATGCATATAATTTGTAGGAAGGAACGAGTATTTAGTACTAGCACTTTAAATTTTACATGGTGTGAGTCAGGTGATTGTTTTTAGTATTTTTAAGGGAGCAGGAGTCAAGCATTAGTGTTCTGATGAAGTCTTTTGCAAGATGAAAGCGCTCAACAAGATTTTGTGAATAAACTTGTTGTATTCAACTTTGGATTGAAGTCGTGCTGGTGCTTACTACAGTGTTGCTGGATGATCAGCATGCCATATCCATAGGATACACAAGTACTCCGCACCAAGAAGAACTGGAGAGATGTGAACCAAGCAGCGTCAAGTGAGATGGGGAGGAATCAGACAGCATTAAGTGTTTTAGGTGCTGAGTAATGCCTGTAACTTATAGTCCTACATATTACTGAAGAGTGACGCACTTCTTACAGATACAGAGTTATGTTATGGTAAGTACCTAACTTTAGTTTGTGGTGCAGTTGATTATGCCAGTCAAAAACGTCTGCCATTTTGGTTCACTTCTTGCACAAGCAGGTGACAAATCTGTGCGAACACACACTTGTGCACATGTGTGTGCATCTGTGTATTGTTTAAGCAAGCATTAGGTCTGTTTACAATCCATCTGTGTAAGGACCTCTACCCAGCTTCCTTTCTTTTTCTGCCTCTAGCTACGCAGTAGATCTGTCTTTAGCTACCCAAAAGATCTTGTTTCCAAAACCTACATTAATGGTGAGAGCCAGTTTTAAAGAAACATGAAATAAAAAGGCAGTCCATTCAAATTTAATCTTTTTATTAATTTGTGTTATTAACTTCCAAAGAGCATAGATACACTGTATTTGGAAGAGGTTAACAAAGTTGTGTGACTATTTTAGATTTTCTTTTGTAATAAAAGTAAAAAGATGCAGGTAATACAGTATCTCTTAACACGATAGGGGATAACTGTACAATATTCTTACCAAATCTACAGAAAGCAACAAGACCTAAGGATTCATGAAGAAAGAAGTAACCGGTCTGTTTAAAAAACTTTCTTAAAGACAAATGACTGCACATTGTCAAAAAAAAAAAAAACAGAAACAAAAAAAAAAAACATGATTAATCAAAGCATTCTAAAAAAATCCCAAATTTAATTAGCCAGCTAAAACAGTTGTTAAGTTGAACCTTAATGCAGCTTAAAGAAAACATTTATGCGTCATGTTTCAGCAGCTGTGGGGGGACTTGTAGAAACTTGTTGCAAGTAAGCAAACAGCAAAATTATGATAAACATTGTACATCAAATTCTTTAGCAGCTTATTTGTGTTTGTTTGTGTATTAGTTTGTTTCTTTGTCAGTATAAATTTATGGGTAATTATATGGCCACTGCTGCCAGTTGTCATTTGTGACCTAAGTAAAGAGCAATAAACAGTACTCATTTAGAAAAAAAAACTTTTGAAAGATTTATAGATGATATCTGGTCTACCTTATAAGTAACATATTTACATGCGATAGGTTAATGTCGTTTGCACAACAGTGCAGTGTGACGCCAAAACATACTTTGTTTCAATACCACTGACATGTCATACCCAGGTGTGTAGACCAGAGTACATCCAAGTAGATTACATTTGCATAGTAGTAGTAGTAGGAGAATATGAGCCTGTCTAGTATGCCCTTTTAGGTGCCTGAATATTCTGTTTCCCTTCGATTAGCATTTTCCAGTTGTCCGACACCCTCATGAGTGCTTCTGTGGATTCCCTCTACAACCATCCTGGTTCTCATTTCCATGGGTCCAAAACCCTCTCCATAAATAAATAATAAAATAAAATAGTCTGTCTCTTGTGGCCCCATTCTGTTCAAAATTACCTCTCTGTATGTAACAGTATCAGCCCCCCCCCCCTGCCCCTCCCGTCTGCTCTCAGCTAAGAGGAGCTCTAGGTGTCTAGCATGGTTGACTTCTTTAGTTGTTTGTGACAGGCATCAAAACTGCATTTGTTCCACTTAGAAAGTTTACTCAGGGTTATTTTAACAGTCACTGTTTCAGACTTTTAAACTGGTCATTTGTAGAGTTTCTTTATGCATTTTTGCTAGGAGGACTGTCACAGCCTAGAGCAGTTTTTCCACTTTAGAACTTAGATGTTCCTGTGTAGACTTTATACGGATACAAGACTAAAACAGTGAAGGCATGTCTTTAACGTTTAAGTGAGGTTGCTGACAGCTTATATGAATGAGCAGGAATGTGCAATGCATTCTCTGTACTGTTTATTGGTTGTTTTGTTGTGGAAACAGTGCAATGCACAGCTGTTGTCACTTACCTTTCACAAAGAACAGCCAGTTGCTGAATAACTAAACTTTAACAAAGGGAGAAGAAATGTGCTGCTGCTTGCTGTTGCTTCTGTTGACAGACACACCCCC
Source organism: Protopterus annectens (assembly GCF_019279795.1). NCBI lineage: Eukaryota > Metazoa > Chordata > Ceratodontiformes > Protopteridae > Protopterus > Protopterus annectens. The sequence continues at coordinate 787,829,132 of NC_056739.1, forward strand.
AGCCTTCTGTCTATAAGACCTCAAGTGTGCTCTTTATTTTAAAATAGTATAACCTCACTGCATATCTATTTATAGCGGGTGTGGAGAGGCAAAGCACCCCCCCCCACATTGATAGGTGTATGGTGTAGCTGCAAAGATAGCGTATTTTGTTATCATGGATGTATTAGCCCACCCCCTAATACATGGTGTAACCTAAGGATTACTATTTTTAATTATAGGAGGTATTGGACAAAGTCATCCACACCGGGGGATGGGGGGGTGGGGGGTGGATGTATAGTGCAGACACAAAGTTTGCTTATTTAGTCATCTGGGTGTAAGCGTCTCCCCCCCCCCCCCCACACACACACACACACTGGGGGAATGGCTACAGCTGCTCCTCTCTATGTGTAATAGTGTTAGTTCCTGCCCCTGGTCAGACTGTGGACTGTATGGCAGCATTGCTCCATGCTGTGGGAGTTACTTTTAAACCACAGTCTGATCGATGGCAGGGACTCTTTGCTACAGCTGTTCCAGTACTGGAATATTACTGTTAGCCCATCGTCTGATCAGAGCAGGGACTGTGTGCCACAGCTGTTCCAGTAGTAGGGTATTAGTGTTAGTCCACAGTCTGACCAGAGCAGGGACTATGTGCCACCACTCCTGTATACTGTGGGTGTTACTTTTAACTCACAGTCTGACCAGGCTAAGCCAAATGGCTCGGTTCCAGTAGTAAGATGTGCTTCCTACTCTAGCAATGTTTTCATATTCAAAGTTTTACAGAAGTCATCCACATAAAAGACTATTGTGAGAGCTTCTCTTTTTGGATGCATAAACAAGATAATTTTCTACTTATTAGGATACTGCTGTGTTCTTATTAGTATTATTAATGCCAACCCAGGTTACCAAGTATAAACCAGTACATGGAGAAAAAGATAAATGTGCAGTGAGAAAAGAAATATGTGGTTGGTGTTTTACATTGAGAAAAGTTTCTCTACGCAGCAGAGCTTTCTGCATGGTAAGCTGGCTAGTTACTTCATGTAGCTGGGACATTGGGTTATGTGGTCCCCACCATATTGTTGTGTATGTAAGAAGGCACTGTGGCTGCAGGAAACGTTCCACCTACCATCTCCAAGGTGTTTATTGCCTGTCTTGTATGTGTTTAGTTTTATTTCTCTCTTTTTATAGCCTGAGGGATTATTTGCTTTTTGTAGTTCTGACAGAGAATAACAGGAGCATTTGAGAGAGTACCATCCTTATGAGAAGACTGAGGAAGGCGCACGGGATGATGCTATATGCCTGGGAATGTTATAGTTGTTGTGGTCCCAGTACCGCAGTATAAATTCCGTTATGCCATCTCACAGCTGCATCATTGTGGTGATAACCAGTGAACTTTAGCTTTCAGGCAGTGCAAGCCTACCTGTTAGAAGGACAGCTGCTAATCAAAGGTCTTTCTTTTACTCTTGGGTTGAGCTTACTGGATTAGTTTTATTTGATAATTTAGCAACCTGTGAGTAAAAACATACAGGAAAGAGGCCCAGACAGATGAAAAACAGTGAACAACGTATCCATTAAAATATACACGATTCAGGCCCAGACAGACTTATACATTAAGAGATATAGTCAGTAAAATATGCAAGATACAGGCCCAGACAAAATAATACAGTGAGTGATGTAGCTAATAAAATATATAGGATAGAGGCCCAGACAGACTAATACAGTGACTGATGTAGCCGGTAAAATATGTATGATACTGGCCTAGAAAGAGGAATACAGTGAGTGATGTATCCAGTAAAATGTAGAGGATACAGGGCCAGACGGAATTATATAGTGCAAAAACTGTTGCCTGAAATGCATACCTTTGCCTGCATAGTGGTTACCTGACTTGGTTCATTCTGGCTCTGGGGTGAACTTGTTGGACAGTTTGTCCCTGTAGCTTCAGCTAGGGATCAGGGGATTCTGGAAGTGAATGTTGATCGAACGGAGACTTTCAGAGGTTCCACCTTCTTTGAATTAGTCCAGGCAGCTGGTATCTGAAGCTGATATTAGAAGAAGGGCAGAACCTAACATTAATAAAAACAGCACACAGTACACAACTTGACAATGTTTAAATCTGCAGTTGATGTTACGCTAATCATGTGTCCTTTGTTAGCCACGTTATTTGCTGATTTGTAGTAGTGTGCCGGCTGGGAACCACTCATACTCTTAATTTATTGTTTTATCAGTAATCTGTAACTGTGATCGATACCTATATGTAGCTGTGATAGATGCCCATGGGCCATATTAGAGCAGACATGGCTCCAGTCTGTATCAGGTCACTTGCCTGGTTAATAAATAAAGAAAAATTAATTTCACTGTCCATGCTGGTGGCTTACTGTCTCTGCGTATCCCAAAGGAAAACAGTCAAAAGGGCTGCTGTTTTCACCCCTCTTAAGTCTGTGAGGGCCTTTATTATATATTATGTTCCTTACATGTACAGACTGCTGGAATGTCTTTCTAATGAAGTGTGTGTAGTTGACATGAGACAGGCATGGTTTAATTTTCAGATTTTGTACATTTTTCATGTCTTTCAGACTGGCTTATTCATTTATCATAGAGATGATATATCTGGACTGTTAAGATGAATAAATTGTTTAGCAGAACGTATTCTGTGAAGAATCCTGTCATTTTAAAAAAGACCGAATGTCATGGGGTCACCTTGAATCCTTCTGTCTTTCAGTGGCATGCTGAAACTGTAAAGATTATTAAAATGAATTTCATAAGGAAAGCAACTCATCTTTGTTAGAAATGTACACCTACCATATTATGCTGAAAACTGTTCACCCTGACCAATCTCACTAATGTTAGTGCATTTGGCTAAGTCTGCTTTTTGATGGTCTGATTAACTGACTGATCGATTAATGGAGTGATTGATTGATTGATTGATTGATTGATTGATTGATTGATCAGCTGTGTAAATGGAATGATCAAACCCATTGTTTACTCGTAATCAGAGAAATTTTGCAGTATAAGTTAGGAACCACAAATGAACAGGTTCTGCTGAATTCAGGGTATGCTTTTAGGTGGCATTGACTTGTATTCTACAGACCAAGGAGAACCGTGAGTCATCATATCAGAGGGCCCAGAGGGCATCCCTCAGATACTGGTTAGGGAAGAGATCCCGAGTAAACTAATGAAGGGACATCAGGGAAATGAGCCACTGTGTTTAGTACAGGCAGAGGTCACGCAAAAAAAAGAAACGTCAGAAAACTAGACATGCTGTTTATCCTCAGCCTCCTCCTTCCTTTTCACTTTAGTTTTGAATCCTCCTTTCTCCTCTCAACCCCTCCCCGCACCTCTCAAAAGATTGCTGTGGATTCATCTTCCTCTGAAGATGAGGAGGCTTCTGATTCCAACCATTCTTTGGCGTACTCCTCTCAAATGCACTCTCCTAGCTGGTCCCTTTGGATGGTGTGGACTCCAGTAGCATTGCTAGGGTGGGGCAAGAGGGGCAACTGCCCCAGGTGCAAAGTATTGGGCGCATGATCAGCAGATCCCGATCTTTTTTAATGCATTACTGAATTGCATTTGCGGCTAAACTTGAATCCTGTAGTGCTCAGTTTTTGTGTAAACTGTAGCACTTGTATGCTACATTGTAGAAAGCAGTTTGCTATGGTGATAAAAAATATCTAAAACCTGAGTGCTGTAGTGCTCTCTTCAGGCAAGATGTAAACAGTAGCTAGAGTTTAGTCCTCACAAGGAGCACTACAGTGCTCAAATTTGAATGAATCAGAGAAGGGCTGGGAACAGGGTACAGAAACAGGACCTGAATGGATGGGCAAGGGGGACTGTTATGCATTTCTCTAGAAGGAACATCTTTTTTTTTTGTTACTTTTGATCTTCAATGGTAGAGCTGTGTGGGGGATGCATGGATCTATAATAAACTGATCACACAGTGATTGGGTTACTTCAGTAAAGTGCTTTTTTTTTGCTCTTCGCTTGAAGAGCTGAGGGGGTGGGGTGCTGGTTCAGAGTACTGACACAGGGTGCTGGTTGAGCCAGCTGTCACAGTAGTGGCACATGGTGCTGGTTGAGCCAGCTGTCACAGTACTGGCACAGGGAGCTGGTTGAGCCAGCTGTCAGAGTACTGGCACAGGGTGCTGGTTGAGCCAGCTATCATAGTACTGAAACAGGGTGCTAGTTGAGCCAGCTGTCACAGTAGTGTCACAGGGTGCTGGTTGAGACAGCTGTCACAGCACTGGCAGAGGGTGCTGGTTGGGCCAGCTGTCACAGTACTGGCACAGGATGCTGGTTGAGCCAGCTATCACAGTACTGGCACAGGGCGCTGGTTGAGCCAGCTGTCACAGTACTGGCACAGGGAGCTGGTTGAGCCAGCTGTCAGAGTACTGGCACAGGGTGCTGGTTGAGCCAGCTATCATAGTACTGAAACAGGGTGCTAGTTGAGCCAGCTGTCACAGTAGTGGCACAGGGTGCTGGTTGAGACAGCTGTCACAGCACTGGCAGAGGGTGCTGGTTGGGCCAGCTGTCACAGTACTGGCACAGGGTGCTGGTTGAGCCAGCTGTCATAGTACTGGCACTAGGTGCTGGTTGAGCCAGCTATCACAGTAGTGGCATAGGTTGCTGGTTGAGCCAGGTGTCACAGTAGTGGCACAGGGTGCTGGTTGAGCCACTATCACAGCACTGGCACAGGGCGCTGGTTGAGCCAGCTGTCACAGTACTGGCACAGGGTGCTGGCTGAGCCAGCTATCATAGTACTGGCACAGGGTGCTGGTTGAGCTAGCTATCGCAGTAGTGGCACAGGTTGCTGGTTGAGCCAGCTGTCACAGTACTGGCACAGGGTGCTGGTTGAGCCAGCTATCATAATACTGAAACAGGGTGCTGGTTGAGACAGCTATCACAGTACTGGCACAGGGTGCTGCTGTCACAGTAGTGGCACAGGGTGCTGGTTGAGCCAGCTATGCTTCTGACTGCATTGCACCTGATTCTCCAGGGAAGAAGCTTCATTTGGAGAGACAATCTTAAATGTAAAGCATTTTGAGTAAGAGTGTAGGCAGATCTCAGAGGTGCAAAAATGATATTACAACCTTTTGGAAATGGGCACCCTAGTCCCATTCCCTGTACCTCCTGTTCTTGAGGCTTTTATGGTTGCTTTCCAATCCAAACAGCAACCAGTATGATGGATATGCTTGCTGCATTCAGGCTGGTGGTGAGATAGTCTGAGGTATTATGCTCCTATGTTCACTTATATACCCTGACACTTGAGAGCTGAGGTCACACATCAGAAGAATGATTGCAGGAAGATAAAGCTTTGGCACCATGGTGATAACCAATGTGTTAGGAGTACTGTAACAGTGATAAGTAGGACAGCTGCTACTTTCATGCTAACTTTTTACACAACTAACCTTTTTAGGGAGGGAGCTTGTTGTCCTATAACTACTAGATGGCTGTATCTCCTTCTTGCTAAGAGATGATTGCAGACCGCCCTTATGTTTGTTCATAGTTGATGAGAGCACCATAACATGGTATCACCTTCTTTGTATGTTTTTCGAGGGATGATGAAGTTTCGATAACACAGCTTCATCTTTGTATGTTCATCCAGGGACAGTGAGGGTATGGAAACACTGCATCATCTTTGTATGTTCATTCAGGCATGGTTAGGGTATGTTAACATTGGATTATTCTTGTGTGTTCATCCAGGGATTGTGAGGGGTACAATAACACTCATTCTTCTGTATTTGCTTAGGAATAACAGTTTGTCAACATCTGTATGTTTAAACCAGATAACATTCCACTGTCTGCAAAGCAGGTGAGAGACCTGAGCCATGTCTGAAAAGGGTCTGATTACACACTGTCTTACTCGGTTATGATAAAATTAACTTAAATAAATACAGTTATAGAGATGTGTCTGGTTTCATTGTCAGAGTTGCAACTTTTCTATTAAAAGTGAGATGGCTGTTCCTTGGTCTTTGTTTTGTGTTACTGATTTGAGTTTACCCTTGGAAAACAGACCAGGTTTGATAGCTAGCACTTGTTTTATCTAGGTTTTGTTTTTTGCTACCAGCAACTTCATTTTATGTAAAACAATATGTCCGTAGAGTAAAGGCACAGGTTTATAAATTAAATGACCACACATCTAAAACAGCTCATAAACTTATTCATACATAATCATGCAGATGTTGTTGAAATGAAGAATGGTATTTGTTGTGATTATGACACGCCTGCATATTTCTGTGTTGCAAGTTCCATTTCACTTTGCTTATTTTGTACTGTTGAGAGTGTGTACATAGAGGACTGTCTCTAGTGACAGCATTCCTTAACTGGAGCTTCCTCACAAAAACTTTCTAGTCTCCTAGGTCTATTTGTAAACTAGACTTACTAATGTGGAAATTGCATGCAGGTTGTTTGAGATGGTTTGTAAGTTAAATAACGGAATATTAGTACTGGCGTTGATATGTTGTTCTATGCGGATTAATAAAACTCAACAGTCTGTTGAAATGTAGGGCTGCAGTCAGTTCTTCAAAAAGTACCTAAAATGAATCATTAGATGAGAGAAGTTTTGCCACTGCTAATATATGGGGGAACTACTCCTTGGCAGAAAGGTTTACTGCAGCACATAAGCCCATAAGAATTCTTAGGAAAACAAATGAGTTTGTGTATTTTGGAATATCAGTAGAGAAGAGTGAGGAACACTTTCCCTTCCAGCTTCTGCTGTTATTTCTGTTCTTTAGAAAGGAAAAATGCTTTTCATCTTTCCCTTTGTTGGGATGTGATTTTTTTCCCCCTTTCTTTTTTTCTGAACATTTGCTTTCTGAATCCCTCTTGGTTGAATAGGTTGTATTTACAGAGGTTCTACACACAGCGTGATGCTAACAGTGGGATTCCCATTCAGGCCCATCTCCATGGCAGGATAGTGAGGCAGGCAGCCGGTCTGAATTAACGGCCACCTTTTCTTCTCTTCGCTGTCTCCTGCGTCTTCCCCAGTGGACAGCTTTTCTTTCAGCATGCTTTAAAAAATGCAGACTCAAACAACCTCCAAATGTGCAGAGCCTCCCCGGAGACGGGCAGCGTCCAGCTGCAGAGAGCCTGTGCACTTAAAGTCACAGTATCTGTTTTATTTCAGGTTGCATTGTCAAGCCTGTTACTGGGATGGTATCTACAGTGCTACAGAATACTCCATTTTAGAACGTAAGAAGGGCCACTACACGTTTTAAAACAACATCCTACACTCCTCCGTGGATGCACTGCTTGCCTCTGTATGCCGCCTGTGAACCTGTTTGTAGTGTGTAGTTAGCTGTTGGGAGAAAGGCTAACAAATATTCCAGTTTCAGAGGAATAATCTGAGTCTCACAAAGACTGTTCCACTGTCCACAGACTTTTTTTGCCATTTTCTAGGTTTTGTTAGGGGTTTTATTTTTATTTTTAAATATTAATCTGTTCTATTCTGATCTCACACAGGGCACAGTAAAGTTATATCAGCACTGGGTGTGGCTGAGACAGGTCCCAGTAAAGGTACATCAGTGCTGTAACAGGGTGCAGGACAGGTACATCAGTGCTGTGTATGGCTCAGACATGGCACACTGAAGATACATTAATGCCGTGTACAGCTCAAACATGGCATAGTAAAGGTACATCAGTTCTGGGTATGTGTTGAACAGGGTGCAGTACAGGTAGATCATTGCTGGGTATGGCTAAGGCAGGGCACAGTACAGGTACATCAGTGCTGCGTATAGCTCAGACATGGCACAGTAAAGTTACGTCAGTGCTGGGTGCGGCTCAGACATGGCATAGTAAACGTACATCTGTGCTGGATATGTCTCAAACAGGGGGCAGTACAGGTAAATCATTGCTGGGTATGGCTAGGACAGAGCACAGTACATGTACATCAGTGCAGGGTTTTGCTTAGATAGGGCACAGTACAGGCACATGGACAGCACACAGTAAGGGCACTGCAGTGCTGGGTAAAGCAAAGGTAGGGCACAATAAAATTTATTTTTATTTACTTAACATTTGTTTACCAGGAAATTCTGACTTGGCACAAGCCAATTTTCAGTGGAGGCCCAGGGAGAAATGCTCCAGAAGCATGTCTTTGTGACATGGGAGGAAACTGCAGCACCCAAAGGAAACCCACACGAATGCAGGGAGGACATGCATATTCCACACAGCAGGCACCCCAGCAGAGAAGCGAACTAGAGAACCCCTTAATGTGAGGCAACTTTGCAAACTGCTGCACCACTGCGCTGTCCACACTACAGGTCTGGATACAGCTCAGACAGAGCACAGTACAGGTACAGCAGTGATATTCTCATGTGTAGAGCTCAGACAGGGCATAGTCTATGTACAGCAGTGTTGAGTGCAGTAGTGACAGGCACAGAACTGGCACAAAAGTGCTAGGTACATTATAGGCAGGGCACAGCAGTGCTAAGTACACTATGAACAGTACACAGCAAAGCCAGATACAGTGTGGACAGGCCACAACACTGGCATAGCAGTTATGGGTACAGTACAGACAGGCACAACACTGGCACAGTAGTGCTGGGTACAGTGTGGACAGAGCTCAGCAGTGCTAGGTGCAGTATGGAAAGGGCACAGCAATGCTTGGTACAGTATGGACAGGGCACAACACTGGCATAGCAGTGTTAGGTAAGTATGGATGGGGCAAAGCAATGCTAGGTATAGTATGGACAGAGCGCAAAACTGGCATAGGAGTTATGGGTACAGTATGGACAGGGAACAACACTGGCACAAATGTGCCAAGTACAGTATGGACAAAGCACAGCAGTGCTAGTACAGTGTGGACAGGGCACATCAATGATAGGTACAGTATGGACAGGGCACAGCTGTGCTAGGTACTGTATGGATAGGGCACAACACTGGCACAACAGTGCTAGGTACAGTATGGGCAATGCAAGATACAGTATGGACAGGGCACAACACTGGCATAACAGTGCTAGGTATTATATGGACAGGGCACAGCAGTGGTATGTACAGTATGGACAGGGCACAGCAGTGCTAGGTACAGTATGGACAGGGCACAACACTAGCACAATAGTGCTAGTTACAGTATGGATAGGGCACAGCAATGCTAGGTGAAGCAATCTTGCTTTTATATCCTCAAAGGGCTTTGTACACGTAATGCCCAGGATCAGTAGTGATCTAACTGAATATATAGTGAATATGTGGCAGAAGCCAGTTTACATACCTTCACATTAGCACAACATGGAAAAGTTAGAAGCACTTATATTAATGGGAGGGGCTGTTGGTCTACAACACCTGGTAAATCAGTTCCCCTTTTGTTTTTTCTATGAAGGGGAGTCTGTGACTTTATTCTATGCTGGAACTAGTGCCAGTACTACTGTACTGCCAACAAGGGATTTAGTACTGTGGAGAAACGCCTAAAGGCCAGATCACAAAAATAGATAGATAGATAGATAGATAGATAGATAGATAGATAGATAGACAGAAGCAAAAGTGGGTAGGTGTGTCTGAATTTGGCTGGCAGTTAGTGTGCCACATTAAGGCTCTAAATTGTTAATGACTGGCTTCATGTGGTCAAGGGTACATAGTTTGTTTCTTTCCACCTCCATTTGCCTACTGTGTGACTCTGATCAAGTCACTTGACCAGACACCGCTCCCAGGACACACCTGAAAAGGGACGTTTGTGTCCAGTGGGCTTACCCAATTAGGAAATATATAAAATAAAAATGAATTGTTGATGAAAGTCACACTGGAGTCAGTATGTGCAATTAAATGCTGTGTGGCTCCGTAAATGTTCGTATGCAGATATTTATACAGTAGTCATTAGATGCAATTGCATCTGTACCATGAGTGAATTCCTGACTCACTGACTATGAATTCCTTAATCTCTCATTATGAATTCCTCAATCACTCATCGTTCTACACCTCATTTGATCTGTCCCATGTGTAAATTCTTATCTCGCTCGCTATGAATTCCTTAATCGTTCACTGTAGGAAGACTGGCATATAGATTTAAACAAAATCAATGCAACTAGCAAGGAAAAGGAAAAGAAATAGTGCTTGTACTTGCCCTAACGCCAGTTTTATCACTTAATTATTCACTAATTCATTAAACTCATGAACGATTCTGTCTTCTCAAACTGTTACACTTCAGTGATCACTCGAAAAGGTACAGAAATGTTAACATGTTTGTTACACCATTTACACACTAGTAGAAAGAGGAAACTGTAATGTCAAAGAAGGTGGGGGGCTAATAAAGTTTCTCCCCAGGTGCGTATACTGCTGAATATTTTTAGAAATGAGAGGCGGTATAAGCTTTTGTTATAAAGTTTTTTCTATGTCTGAAGTTCACAATTGACTTTGTTTCTAGACTGTTCCACTTTTCTTATGTATCATTTTAAATCCTGATAGAGAGGATTTAAACTGTTAAAAATTAAGTGAGTAAACAAGTTAAGTCAATAAATAAAGCAGTAGCAGAAAAGTCAGAAGACCAGCAGCTGAAACTGCATTGTCTGAACTAGCATGTTGTGTAAGTACAAAATACAGCTTTCTGTATAACATTTTAAATGTTAAAAAGCAAACACTGTTATGGAAAATGCCAAGTGTAGGAATGTTTTGGGTCACAGTTCTACATACTCATGCAAGTACCAGATTTAATGAGGAATAACTCATCTTATTTTTATACTGAAATATTCAACAAGCTCTACAGTCTGTGATCTTAATCATAAGTAAGTAAGAAATTCATAACAAAGTCATCTGCACTCATTCTGCTCCGCATGCAATTCAGCTGTAGCAGTGAAAAACAACTAGAGCCTGAGTAAATAAATAAAAAAAATTAATAAATCTAATTTATATTTTTCATTTTTTTGTAACATAAATTGTATTGTTTATTTACTTAAAAATAAATGAGTCAATGAGTTGTTTTACCGCACACAAGTAAAATATAAATATAAAAAAATGAACTAGTAATGCCTGAGCCACGTTAGAACAGCAGGATACTATGTATGTGCGTGGGTTATGCTGGCATTTACTTACTCTTGGCTTTGATGTTTAGCCTCATGGGCATTGCCATTATAACCAAATCATGCCAGCTGGAACTAAATCCACTTTTAGCCCACGTGCACATTACTGGATCTTTTGGCTGTAGCAGCTGGGTGGGCATGCAGTGTGATACATCTTACGTTTACTGGAATTTTCTATATAGTATGATGTTACAACAGTATTATTGAAGCAAGAAATGGAATTTTGAATGGGTAGTGTGTTTGGATCAGTTATGGTAGAAAGTGTGTTTAATGTCAGGTTTAAGACAATAGACAATTTAAATGTATTTGGGATGAAACATGATATCTTTGAAGATACTTAGCCATCCCCATTGACATAGCAACCTCAGTTTCAGTAGCGGCTCAGACATCTACTGAAGTTTACTGGGCAGGGAAAGCTGTTGAAGGGGCTAAACCACTGACTTCTCTCAATGGGAAGGGGCTGGGCACATGTCAAGCACACATTAAGTACAGTTATTTCCCTGGAGGAGACCTGAGAAATGTACATGGTGTGCTTTTTCAAAGAGTCACAGTTGGTTGTGACCTTATGTCACCCACAGAAGTGAGTGACAGTCGTGTGTTGTGACCAGTACAAACCCAATATGCAGTCTTCCTGGAGGACATGTGTGGTGAGTCACGACCATAAAGTGGAAAGCCTGCTCCCTGACCATATGCTGGCACGACACCTGGTTCACTCGCTCTTTGCCATTAGGGAAACAAATGGTCTATAGGGATCTCATCCCAGGGGGTACAAGTGTGTCAAATGAGTGGACAGTGTGTGTGTGTATGTGTGTGTGTGTGTGTGTGTGTGTGTGTGTGTTGTGGGGGGTCTTCATTGTCAGTCGAAGACCAGAGGAAAAAAAAAAACTTTGAAAATACAGTGGGCTGGAAAGAATGCGTGACTGAACCCATTACAAAAGACAGTAAGAAAATGGCAACCATTTCAAGAATGAAAATATAAATATAAATTACATTTTATTGCAGTTGAAGCAAAACCAGTATGAGCTATGACTTTACCATCATTTAATTTTGATTCTGATAGACTGTGGAAGAGTGGTGAAAAATAAAGATAAAATGGCACATATTGAATGGAGGAGTAAAGTGCGCACAGTCTGAATACAGATGAACCCTAGAGGTGGCCTAAAGTCTAACCCTTTGGTGCAACTAAATTTGCTGAAACTTCTCTTGCTACAAGGCGTGGTAATCACTGTAGTTTGCTAATTAATTTTTAAACGTATGCACCCATATTCTACATTATTCTTTTTTTTTTTTTTTAGAATATGTATTTTAGAGGCTCATAGTAAGAGCAATGATCATCCGCACAGATATGATAGGCATATTGTGAGGTTTTTACATCAGCATGAAGGTTTTATACATTCCGACAGTTCCAATAGTGAAGCTTTTCAGTCCTTAGAATAATTTTTAACAGTGGGGCAGTCCATATATCTGTCTCATTTCTTCAGCAGTCTACCCACCCAAAGTATTTAACGGGACTGTTCACATTAGATGTTTGTATTTGTTTTTCAGACAGTTTTTACTGCTCTGTACAATGCTTGACTGTCACAGTTTTCAATGTCTGTTTTGCAGAAGGAATAGTTAGGACAATCCTAGTTGCATTTCTTCTGTAACTTCAGTTTTAAGAGTGTTTGTCTTATATGTCTTTCTACCATGTTGTTGAACAATTATTTTTTTAAATGCATTTCCTGCTGAGCTAGTTGATCACATGCACTTTTGCTGAGAGAAATTTACATTGAGTAGAGGAAGATCGATTATTTTCTTTGTCAGGTAAGTGAGGGTTGAGTTTGGGAGCTTGGGTGAGTGTTTGTTAGAATTAGTGTATGGGTAAGTTAAGGGATAGTGTTTTTTGGTGTGTTGGCAATTGTTTGTCGTTTAGGATTACAGTAAAGGTCAGGTAAGGGGATATTTTTTGTGGTATATGTGTGTGTGAGTGTTCGTGGGTTAGTGTTAGAGTAGGGGTTAAATTAGGGGAATAGGGGTTAAATTAGGGTAAATGTTGTGTTGTGTTTGTCTAGAGTAGTAGTACTATTAGAGAAAGGGATTTTTGTAAGTTAATGTGTAGGTTTAGGATTAGGGACAGGGAAAGGGCTTAGGGTTAACACGCATGAATAAGGTTAGACAGGAGGCAAAATCCAGAAGTCTAGATCATTTTTTTTTTTTTTTGTCGACATTCTGCATGTCAACTTTTTATTGTTTAGATATTATTTGGTAGATCTGTATGTATATATATATATATATATATATATATATATATATATATATATATATCAATGTGTGTATGTAATATATTTTATATATATATATATATATATATATATATATATATGGATCTGTATAATTTCATCAAAGGTTGCTTTAACTAAAAGAAAAATAATTGATACAAATGACTGAAAGAGATTTGACTTAAAAAGCCATTTCACTGAAAGCATTCTACGCAACATATATCATAGTATCATGGGATCATAGGAGGTTACTAGGCTAATGGCCCTGGGGCCCTTACAAGCCTAGCCAAGAGATTATTCTCCCCAAAAAAAACTTCACTGAGCACCTACCCCCCCCCCCCCATCAATGAGGGACACAGGTGGAACCCCTGGGACAGATTTGTGGTTTCCCAGCCACTCATCAAGGTTGAGGGTCAGTGAGGTACTCTGTTTGACATGTATGGGAAGTCTATTCCAGAAACTGGGTAGCCTCTGGGAGACAAACCTGTCTCTCCAGCAGGTTTTGTTGATGTTGCATATTAGATTCAGGCCTTTCAAACAGTTAATGGATGAGGAGTTAGACTTATGGATATGGAGTATCTCTAGTAGGGCAGGGTCCGATATTACCTTGTAGGTGAGACACAGATCACCTCTGAGCAATCTGTACAATACCAAATAGAGTGATAGTGATTTGAGCCTCTCCGCATAGGACAGGTGATGGAGGGCATGGATTCTCTTTGTGAGGTATTTCTGCGGTCTTTCCAGTTGGTGCATGTGTTTGGAGAGGTACATACCAAATGGGGCATTATACTCAATTATTGGCCTAATGAGGGAGTAGTACAGAGAGGTAATAACCTCCTTTTTTTCTGGATGCAATCCCTTTACTTATGAGATGAACTAAGTAAAAGGCTTTTCTGACCACTGCCGCTACGTGATGGTTGAATGTGAGATTGTTGTCAACCTGAGTACCCAGGTGTATCACAGCAGGTTGTGTGCTTAGGGGGTTGCTGTTGTGGTAATCAGTAGATGCCGTGATTTTGCCGAATGGTATGATAATACAGTTTTCTGCATTTAACTCAAGGCTATGACTTTGACACTTGTTGCTGTGAGACCCTCTTGCAGTATGTTAACTTCATTTGGGAAGTCAAGTGACAGCACCCAACTTACAGACATCTGCAGACTTGGTCAGCCACAGGCCTTTTGTCTTTGCCTGGACCTCTAAGAAGTAAATGCCAAACAGTAGGAGTCCCAGGACAGATGCCTGGGGAACACCACTAGTGACAGGTCTGCTGTCAAAGGTAAAGGTGCCAGTTTTGACATTGTGGGTCCTATCAGTGAGCCAGTTGGCCACCCACCTGAAGAGATAGGGATTTACGCCAAGTTATGTTAGCTTTTTGATGATGCCTGAGTGGGGGATTGTGTTAAAGGCCTTGGCCAAGTCAAGGTAAGTTGTATGTACTTACTGTCCCTCTTTTAGGGCCTTGGTGACAGTCTCAAAGAAGTCAACCAGGTTCAACAGGCAAAATCTGCTCTTGACGAATCTGAACTGGGTGGGGTCAAGTGCTTGGAGACTGCATATCTCCTTGTTTATGAGTTCCATAATAATATGCTCCATGGCTTTACAGATCAGACTTGTCAAGCCAATGGGGCGATAGTTTCCAGTGTCAGTAGTAGCACCACCTTTGTGCAAGGGGATGACAATGTCAGTTCTCCTCTCTGCTGGAATGAAGCCTGTACTTAGGCTGTAGTTGAATAGGGTGCTCAATGGCAAAGCTAGTTCTTGCTGTAGATGGTGCAGAATACAGCCTGGAATGCTATCAGGTCCCATGGAAGCTGTGTTCTTTGCCTTGGATAGGGACTTTAACACTTGATTTATGGAGATGTGAGGTCCGGGACAAGTATCAGGGATGGCAAATGGGCCTTTGGGGGGGATAGAGGGATGATGTTTGCTCTGAACCTGTCTACTAGCAGGTTGGCTAAGTCAACAGGATCAGTGTAAGTGGTACTGTTAAGCACTAATTCGGAACAAACCTGGGCTTTGCCGTGGAGGTTCCTGACGTAGCTAAAGAAGGCTTTGTGGTTTCCCCTTTGTTTCAGAGGCTAGTTTCAATTATACCATAAAAAACATTTTGCAAGGGGCAGCAAACCCCCTGGATCCCCCCATGCCCTTTTTAATTATATATTCTAATTCCTTGCTTGCACAGCCATGGAAAAAAGAAAAAAAACACCACAAACAGTGCAGGCACACACACAAAACAAACAAACAAAGAAACAAAACTAGAAATTTGGAGGTACAGCATAATAGTGGGGATTTCCAGTCCAGACAAAAACTCCCAAGTTATGTTCCTAACGCCTATGATCAAAAACAAGACCAGAAATACCATTTATAAAATATAATTTTCAATGAAGTAACTTTTCACTCAAGTATACCTTCAGTCATTTTTTTCAACAGTTTGTTGTTCAATGAAAGCTACCTTTGATGAAATGATACAGAGTCATATATATGTATACACACACACACACACACACATATATATATATATATGTATATATATATATATATATATATATATATATATATATATGGTTCCCTATCAGAATCCTGAAACACTATAAGCCTGAAAGTCAAAATCCTGAAAACTAATGACTGAAAATACAAAATCTCGAAAATGCAAAATCCCGAAAGTCAAAATCCTGAAAACACAAATAATGCTAATATGTCACTATAAAGACACTAATATCTACCAACTGACCCTGACCCTAACCCTAACCCTAAGGTCCGTCACTATCGCACACTCACCTGACCCGCGCCCTAACCCTAACTCACTTAAACCGCCCCTAACCCCAATATTTGTCACTATTGCATACATGCCTAACCTGCGCCCTAACCCTAACTCACTTATACCGCCCCTAACCCTAACATAAAACCAACCGCACACTCACCCGGACCCAACACATGACCTAACACCACAGGGCTAACAATAGCAAAGCCACAGTGACGTCAGCATGTCCATTTTGTGTTTTCAGGATTTTGACTTTCGGGATTTTGCATTTTCGAGATTTTGCATTTTCAGTCATTAGTTTTCAGGATTTTGACTTTCAGGCTTATAGTGTTTCAGGATTCTGATAGGGAACCATATATATATATATATATATATATATATATATATATATATATATATATGTATACTGTGTATATTTAAAAATGACTTGTTGCAGCCTCCATTGGACAAAATAAAGTGTAAGAATGTGTACACCCTTAAGTGCAGTCAATGTTTGGAGGATTTTGACAACAAAGGGTATTGAAGGTACATGATATTTGGCATGAGTAATTATAATGTTGCCCGTTACTTTACATTACATTTGCTTGGTGGTAGAAGAAGACAGTAAGCTATGTACTTTGCCTGATATCTGTCCTTCATCCCACTCAACCATCATTTTTTCTCCACCTGTCACATAATGTCTTGTGTACCACCAAGGAAGACAAAAGGAACAAAATTAGCAGAATAAAGATGAAAATTTAACTGAATTAGAACAAGTTGTCAGGGTTGGCACTGACCTGAGTAGCATTTACTGAGTACCAGTATGATGTGGCCCAGTTCTAATGACATCTCAGTGTTTTTTCTGCTGTACAGGTCAGTTGTTACTAAACTTCATGGATGCTTTTCAGCATAAAATGCTGATGGTCTTTATACGATATCTGCATTGGTGGAGGGGATGGGGAGAGAGTCTTTTATCTGTTACTGTGCAGAAACAGAATCCTCCTGCTTATTAAAAAGTCAGGACACACATGTAGATATAAATCCCTCAATCTACATTAAAACTACATTCCTAGGAGGTGGTGGAGTTAGTCAGCTTCTAGCCGTTTTCAGACTGGTGGTGAGATATGTATCTTGGACCACTAATGACTTTGTTCAAACTTGTTGACTTAGTTTAGTGTTCGCTGTACTTGTATTTAGTATATTTGCCTCATGTTACTACTAATGTTTTGACTCACTGCCTTAGCCCATTTAAACTTGTCATATTGCACAGTGCTGACTGTGTCTGGACTTGCTGATTTGTCTGGAATCATTCATAGTTAGACTTACTGCCTTGGCCCAGATGTTATGCATGCATTTAGATTAGTATCCACCCAGATGTTTTTTATATGCGTTCAGAACAGGACAGGAGGATCCGTTTCATCCCAGGGTTGTCTTTGCTTGGGATCACTACCTGTTAATGTCTGTGTCTGAACATCTTTTAGTGGTTCATAATTTCATACTTGGATTCTATGTCTATTTTCCTAGGCTTATATCTGGACTATGTGGTTGTTCATTTTTTATTTGCTATCTGTTCTCAGGCTGGTCTGTGCTTGGACTCACAGTGTTAGCCCAAGATTTTTGGCATCATAATTTACTTTCTCACCATATTATTAATGCATGTTTAAACTGTATTGGTCATGTTTGGGAGCATCTTTGTTTTACCGCTAATTTAATTTCTCATTATACTCCTCATTATAAAGTTGCAAATGGTTTTCAAAACTGATAATAATTTTAATAATAAGTAGTGTTCTGTTTGATGTTTTAGTTTCACTGTTGACTCAGTTTTTGTCGGTAACCACACCTACAAGATGATGTCATGGTAGGTGCTGACCATCACAACTACAAGGTATTTTAGGTAAACAAAAACAACTTCTATCTCTAGAGGAACATCTTTTTACTTACATTTTGGTGTCACTACTAAATCATTATGGCTTAATTTTCAGTGTGAGTTTAATTTTCAAAAACTAGTTGACAGCATGTCTTACTTAATAAGAAAATACTATTGATTCACTTAGCATGTAATGTATGCAGTAATTTAGGTAGTCTGGCATTGTGGGTTCAGTCTGTCGCGATGTCATGGGTGAGATTTCCAGCTGTAAAAAAAAATATTCAGGAGAGCATCCTTAGCAACAAAATAAAATGCAAATACAACACAAGGTTTGCATCACAAACTATAATATGGTATTGTATATGGTAAGGAGGTTATATTCAACTTCAAAGATTTGTTACTTACACATGCTTTAGAACATAACCAGTACATATTAACCTTCCTGTTTTGGCCCACTGTTATATGCCTTCTTCGCCAGTGCTGAGTTTGAACCAACTGCCTTAGGCTGCATAGTATCTGGGTTTGAACTTGCTGTCATTATCACTGCAAACTGTTTTAAGGCTGACTGTCTTGCTTGGCTTTAGTTGTTTTGGACCTTGCAACTAATGTCTTACCCTAATTAGTTATGGAGTCTTTGTTTCAGCATCAGGGTTGGTCCTGCAAGAATGAATGAGGATGCAAAGGGCATAGAAATCAATCACTTGAATTTGACAGTTAAGAATTATTACTGGTTATGTTTCCAAAGTCAAACTTTACATCACCTCCTGTTGTGGGAATCTTCTCTGACAGAAACACAATGGGAGTTTTCAGGTTCTTCTGTAAACCACAGCCCTTCCCAAGTAAGTAGTAATTGACTTTGAAACTTAACCTAATCCCTGTGTTCAGCGTCACAGCTAATGTATGGTGAGGAATGCCTCCAGGTATATTCCGAGAAGAAAAGTGTCTCCTGTTTCCTTAGCATTTCCCATAGTCTTTGTGTGTGCATGTTTTTTGGTGGGTGGGGTGTTATCTGTGTCAGTAGAACTGTGTTTAGCAATGTAGACAGTTCTAGTCAATTACAGGAGGAAAAAGGTGGTGCCTTCAAAACTGTTGGTAACACTTTGGGATCTTCAGAAAAGGGTAGGAGGAAATTACACAGAAGTAAATGGAAATTGTAGGAACAATTCATGCAGAAAAATGTTTAAGAGGAAGAATGAGGTTTAAGACAGAAATTGAACAAGTTATTTATGTGATGTTGGTTTGGTTAGATTGTATTACATTGTAGGAAGTGCATCATGTTTGTAAATGGGAACTTGTTAATATGGTTTGATTACTTTTAGATAAATGTAAGTTTGCCTGTGTCACAAGTGATAATTCAGTAAAGGTGCTTCTTTAAAAAAGAAAAGAAAAGAAAAAAAGCACCTTCTGAGAAAAAATGCATAACGTGAAGTACTTAGCAAGTAAGAGTAAGTCTGTTAACTTAGTAAGAGAGAGGTTACACATTTCATGTGGCGTAAAGCTGGACCTAAAAAGGTCAGGCTTTCATGCATCATATAATAAATTCTCAGGGCTAGATTTGCAGAGAAGATATGGTTACATTTACATACACTTACATGTAACATGTATTAGAATCACTGGGTGTAAGGTGGTCTCATGTTACTGAAGTATTCAGTTCAGGTTTGGCTGCCTTAAAATCTCTCACTGATATACTTTGGTACACAGATGGAGTTTAGGAGAACAATTTTATAATCACTTCATGCAGATTTAGAGAAACAGACCATTTTGAGCAGTTTCTTCTTCCCTGATGTGTCTCTCTGATATTTAACCCTTTCTGTCTTCCCTTCAGCAGCATTCTGCTGTGGAGAAGGAAGTTGGAATATGTTGGAGAAGAGGGAGGCCATGCAGGGAGTAAACAATACTCACTGGGGCCAGAGTATGCAGTATGTATCAAGCCCCACAGCTCTGTTTCCTGCTGTAGGATATTGAATCGATCAAATGTAAAAATGTGCCTACTCCCAGGTAACATTGCTCAGAGCAGTGGGGTACATACCTATGACACATATAAGCACACAAACACACAGACATCTGCATTGAGATGTGTGTGCACATGAACAGAGGCACAAGTGCACAGATATGTGTGCATGTGAACACAGGCACACATACACATGCACAGAGATGTGTGTGCACATGAACACAGGCATACAGACACGTGTGCTCATGAGCGCAGGCACACACACACACACATACACGTGCACGCACATGAGCACACATGCACACAGGTATGTGTGCACATGGACGCAGGGACACAAGTGCACGCATGCACACACACACACACACACACACACACACACACACACACACCCTAGTATGTGAACGCAACATGAACACAGTCACTCACACACACACACACACACACACACACACACACACACACACACACACACACACACTAGGCATCCTTTCTTTCTCTAGAGGGCAGTATGGTCTCTGTTTTCATGGTCTGTTTTGGGGATGGATGTTTGAATTACTTTGGAAATGTGAACAGCACCTGTTAAATGGGAATGAAATGGTTATGGCTTAGGGAATGTAGGAGCAACACTGGATGATGTTGATAAAACACGGCATTGAGTATGCATAAGAGAAAACAAAACCACTGAACAACAGGGATTTGCAGTTAATAGGAAAAAAGAAGTTTGATTTAAGGAACAAGCAAATGAGTAGGGAGCATGCAGTATTATCCTTATTTCACAACATTTTAATCCTGTAGCTTTAGAAGGATATGTTTATGCATGTCTGATTTGTTGCAGAGTGCTGGTTTCAAAAAGACATCTACCTGTGAGATTTTATGTGTGTTGCACACTAAATATGTTTTATGACTGCCTATGAAGTTTGGGTCTCTTATTACAACATTAAAAAGACCAAATGTTAAATGGCTGAAAACTTGAAAATGCTGTTCATTGATGTGTTTTTTGTGAGACTGTGGTACAGTGAAGATTGGAAAATTTGCCCTTTCCTCACTGTAGTGCAATCTCGGAGTTGGTATATATAATTAGAAGGGGTGTGGGGGAGCACAAAATCCCACAAAAGTGATTTCGAGGTATGGCATTTTCGTGTTTTAAGCCGTTCGACATTTGGTGTTTTCGGTGTTGTAATATAGACTCAAACGTTTTATGTATGTCGCATACTAAATATATTTTATATCTGTCAATGAGGTTTTATGCATATGGCAAACTGGGGAGATTTGTAGCTAAAATGAGGCCAACTTAGCCAGGGAGTTATAGCAGTTATGACTAGTCATTAGCTTTGTGCATTGGAGTTTAGTAAAGGGGATGAAATCAGAAGTGGAATGTCAAGAATGTGGCCTATCCAGACATACCTATCTTTTACTGAAAAATCTTTCTTGGACCTATCAGCGACATCCCTAAATACCCATGTCATACTGTGATATATTGTATGCATGATCTATTGAACCACTGTTTAGGCAGATATGGGGTCTTGGTTTGCATTGATAAAACTAAAACATATATAAATGGCTGTAGTTCACTGGTTAAATATTACTCAGTTACGTACTTTCACGTTCCATCTCTCCATCCGTATTTTTGGATCTTCATATAATCCATTACTAGAATTTATGTCAAGGATGTGGTGTTTAGCATCCTGTTGTTTAGGGTTATGTTGGCATTAGTGACTGTTGGTTGTAGCATCTTCAAATCTCTGTCATAAATTTGAACATAACTAATAAGTTTGGTAACTTACAACTAACTATCCTTCAAAAAGGGTAACCGCCTAACATTAATATGTGACTCCTCCTTATCCTCCTTCAAGACTTGAACCTACATTACATAAGAATTTTGGAAGTGCACCCTGCATCTTGTTTTTCAAGCCTTGTGAATCTACTCACCGAAACAATTACACACTGCAGGTGGCTGTAGCCAATGAGAATTTCTCAGGCTCGGACTCAGTATTATCCCAGCTTGTATATTCCAAGGTGTAGTTAGAGGTCAGTCATAATATCACAAGTAAAACAATACCCAAATACCTCAGTGACTTTTAAAGGGTCTGCCTTAGCAAAAGTTAAGTAGTTTTGACTCAGAAGTAAGTGTAGAAGATGTATCAAAGCACCAGGTCTGGAAAGTTTCACAGCTTCCTTTTTGCAAAATATTTGAATGAAATGACACTGAGTACGCACCATAAACTGAGTGTACAGTTTACAGGTCCCTTGTGTGAGAAAACAAAAAACCACCGAAGGGATCAGAAGCCACAGAGTACAAAGGCCACATTTGAGAACACAGCTGCTTACACACACCACCTGTACACGTATTATTATATGGATATTGATCACTGCATTCAAAGGATATTCATACTGATGCACATTTACATGCTCACAGATGTAGTACAAACCCCAGTGCTTTAGCCTAGTGCTGTTTACAGTGTAAAGTGCATGGATGTACAGCTTCCCTGTGTCCTGTCTCCCCATCATTCTCAACTCTGTTTCACATCAGGGAACAGAGGCTACTGCTGCACAGTTTACCCCACACGTAGTCCATTGTCAGTACCCACAATGCTGTGCACCATACACAGGAACACTTGTGTGCACAGAGACGTGTGTGCAAATGAACACAGGCACACACACATACACAAAGATGCAGGCACATGTGCGCACACACATACATACTTGTACAAATGCACACAAGCCCTGGGTTGTATGAATGATACACGCAGCACCATGCCTTATGCACTGTGCAGGTGCTCTTGTTATGGCAACACTCAGTGCAGTTTAGAAGTTTAGCATGCACTGAGTATACTCAGTATGCCACATATGTGACATAGAGGACCAGTGGTTATGTACTGTCATGTAGATGGTTCTGTTTATGAACTGCATTGCTTGCAGTTCTTTAGATAGATGTTTCCTTCCTCTACATTGAGAGAATGATGAATCAGCTAATTTTCTTCTTAATGTTTTTTACCTTTGGATTTGTAAACTCAAATTTATTTATATTTTGTGTCAGTGGTCATGGCTGTACATTGTGTGCATTGATTTCCATGCTTTGTACAAAGTGTTTGCCTAGTTTTACTATGTATCTGTGTATGTCTTTTGTATATTTGTATCACTCAAGTTTGCCTGAAAGTGGTCCATGGAGATCAGTGCTTTACCCTGGTGAACAAATTTAAATAAAATAAGGCTTGTGAAAAAAACGAATGCCATTGTTTAAGTCTGTAAAATTTCTCTGATACTATAATTACAACTTCATCTGGATGTAATTGCTAGTCTTAACCAGAGGGAAATTTTTTCTTTTTTTTTCATATGGTGAAATTTTTTTCAAAATGTTTTTGTGGCACAATCCATGATTTAGCTGTCATTCTGAATTTGAAATTCTGTGTTACAAAATCTGTAATTAATGTGTAATCTCATCACAGACAGGGACAGATGAATCATTATTAGTTATAGTGTTCCTGTAAACTGCCATCGTCACTGCATTAAAAGACACTGAGCAGGGAGATGTCTGTTGACAATGAGAGTTCAGACTAGAAAAATGTTAGGCTTCACCCAGTTACTCTCTCGTTTGCTTTTGTAAGTTTATTCATTTAATACAAAAAAACTGCAGCTAAAGACCAGCTATGAGCTAATGTGTAAATGATGAAAGACACACACACACACACACACACATACACACACACATGCACGCACGCATGCACCAAATACCATGAATGAAACTTTTATTTAAGGATACAAGCTTTTTCTCTATTTTTTCTCATGCATAATAGTAACAGGAGAATAGTTAAGAAAGCAAGTCATTGTGAAAGCTTGTATTTTTTAAGATAAGTGTCTTCTGTGGTATAATTTGTTTGGGTTTAATCATTAGACTGCTTAAGCTGGCTGGCCTTTGCAGACCCTTTTCAACAACTATGCTGTTTAGAAGGAAGTGAGGCTAGTGACATGTCTTTTGGAGCCAGTAGATATATTAAGTGTAGGTAGTACATGTAAAGTCCATCTGGGCAACAGAGGCCAGAGGCTCGACCCCAAACACTGCACCTCTGAGGCACCTGTACTGACCACTGTGTAATCTGCCACCTACATAATGTGTGTGTGTGTGTGTGTGTGTGTGTGTGTGTGTGTGTGTGGCTCTACTAAGTCAGACAGATATACCCAAATCGACAACAAAAATTTGATAACACACGTATCAACAAGTCAAAATATATGCAATATATACTTTTACTTGGGGGGGGGCAAGACTCCTGTGCTGCCCCACACCCTGCTGTTTACATACACTACTCACCAACCCCAGGAAATGTGCAGTCTCACACACCCATGTCTCCTTTGGTCATCATGTTGCAACAGTGGTCATGAAATCCTTCCATCTGGCACAATCATAAAGGGTATTTCCTCTAGATCTAAAGAAGTCCTTACCTTTGTATATTCTGCACTGATCAAGCCCATCACGGAGTACAGTGCCCCCTTGATTCCTGACAAATATGTTGTTGGCCTAAAGGACCTGAGCTGCCAAGAAAGGCTGGAGACCTTGTCTGTGTATTCACTGACCTATAGACTCATTAGAGGCAATCTGTGCCTTCCAGGCCATTAGAGATCCAGCAGTCGAAGACTTCTAATTTCTCCACAAGTCAAAGAGGCCAGCAAGCACTAAAACAAGAGACCTGAGCCTGCTTCAGAAAATAAACATGTCATGGTGGAAAGTCAGATTTGTCATGCAATGACTACCCTTCTCAGGGACAAACTTTCTCTCTAGATCAAGCAGTGTGACAGACAGTCATCTTGTAAGAAAGAATCAGACAATTGTGCAGGGATTCATAAGTTTACCCCTGGTATGACTGGTCTAGCTCTCCTTATAAGACAGAGAGTGAATGAGGGCAAGACAGATGCAGAATATGTGGGAGTTTGCTGCGTGTGAGAAACATCTTGTAATATGTTTAGGGAATGATTTTCACGATCAGTGGAAAAGCCACTAGTCACTAGCTGAACTCCACAAACCTAAAGTACAAAATATTTTATGTGTCGTACAAATTGAACTCTATTCCATTTATTCATTTTCATGCATTTCTTTAGATTAATATTTCACATTGACTTCTGTTTGCTTTGTTACTTGCCTAAGTTTCTTCTTAAGAGGGCTTCAAGTAGTTTGCCTAGATTTTTATGAGTGACATTTTGTTCTGCAGTAAATTTTTGTCTTTTTTGTGTGTTTATCTTTTTTCCAAGTGTTTTAATAATGTATTTTAATAATGTAGTGTGGCTTTTGTGTTAAGGTTTGCTAGTTTTATAGTTTACCTTTGTTTTATTTAGTTCACATGGTTAAATTGGGGCTGTTTTGCAGATGGTGTCATTTTTTTATTGCTGAGTGATAGTGTTCTGTTTTTAACATTTTTCATTTATAGTTGAACAAATTTTGCTTCTTAAGGGTTGACTTAAGTATTCTGTCTTATTTATGGTGGGACCATATGTATGTATGTATGTATGCGCAGCTTATATTCTCAGTTCAACAGTGTGCCCCGTACAATGGCTGTTACAAGACTGTTATTGTACCTTATTAGCATGCCTGCTCCCATATTGTTATTATATCCCATTAGCGTGGCTTTTCTTAATGTGTTAGTGTACCCCTTAATGTGGGTATTCCCAATGTGTTAGTGTACCCCCTTTGGCATGGCTGCACCCAGTGTATTAGTATATTCCTTTAGTGTAAGCATTCCCAGTGTAATAGTGTACTTCTTTAGCATGACTACTCCCATTGTGTTAGTGTACCCCTTTAATATAGTTACTCAATGTGATGGTGTACCCCATTAGTGTGGCTACTCCCAATGTGTTAGTGTACCCCCTTTGGCATGGCTGCACCCAGTGTGTTAGTATACCCCTTTAGTGTGAGTATTCCCAGTGTAATAGTGTACTTCTTTAGCATGACTACTCCCATTGTGTTAGTGTACCCCTTTAATATAGTTACTGCTAATGTGATGGTGTACCCCGTTAGTGTGGCTACTCCCAATGTGTTAGTGTACCCCCTTTAGCGTGGCTGCGACCAGTGTGTTAGTGTACCACTTTAGTGTGGGTATTCCCAATGTAATAGTGTACTTCTTTAGCATGACTACTCCCATTGTGTTAGTGTACCCCTGTAACATAGTTACTCCTAATGTGTAAGTGTACCCCTTTAGTGCGGCTATTCCCAGTGTGTTAGTGTACCCCTTTAGTGTGGCTATTCTCATTGTGCCTCAGTATACTGTCTTAGCATGCCTGCTTCCTGACTGTCAGTGTACCCCTTAGAATGGCTACTTCTTATCCATCAGTGACCCCCCTCAGCAAAGCTGTTCCAGGTGTATCAGTGAACCCCTTAATATGATTTCCCCCAACCCATCAGTGGTCACCCATAGCATGCCTACTCCCCATCTGCCCCATCATACTAAGGGGTACACTGATGCACTGGGGACAGCTATGCTAAGGGGGGATGCACTGATGGCCTACTCATTAAGCACTGCTGCTGTCACACCATCAATGATCAAGAACCTCAGAGTCATACTCTGTCCAAGCAGTCTAAATGAGTTTATTCCCAGAGTCCTTACACATGTTCAAGGAGCAGTCTATTGGGTCCTGTTTGTCAAAAGGAGAGGGTCTGCTCTTTCGACTGCTGAGATGCCTGAATCCACATTAAATTACCAAGGATTCTAGGAGGTTTCTATGATTCATGGTAGGAGGCAGTCATTACTACTTCTGAACACTTATGTTTGAACTCCCCCTAGCTCCCGAGGGTCTTTATTGTAGCAAGGCCATAGTCTCAGCAAACCAGAGATTGCAAGAAATCAGGTGTTAGGGTATCTCTATACTTGGATGAATGGCTGATAACTGCCAAAATGGTGGACAGCTTGTTCTCTACCAGGGAGTGCCTCCTCAGTCTATTCCAGAGATTACAGTGAACACGTAGCCACATAGTCATTCCTAGTCATCAGATACATACTAGGTAGTCTGTCCTGCAAGGCATTTCTTCCAGCACACAGAATCCTTTCTCTGCAGAATGTTATGAACCAAAACATCCAGACACCAACAGTACAAGACCCAAGACCTTGAAACAGAGGGAAGGTCTTGGGTCTTACAACATCCACAGTACATATATAGCTCCCTGTGCCAGGTACTACATGAGAGTATTACACCGAATGCCAAAAGTACACTGATGTCAGCTGATGGACCCAGCATCTCTACTGCCCAGTGTATATAGAACTTGGAAGATTTGTTTGAGTTCCTAGGTACACTGCGAGTCTTACTCTGGACAGACACATTTCAGTTTTCACACCTCTTGTGGCTGTCACCATTGATGTTTCTGGGAGTATGGTTACAGATGGAAGACAAACTACACATCAGTATTATGGAAATGAGATTGAGCCCCTCCTTAGTCTGCAGGCATTTCAGGACCTCCTTCTGCGATGTGCAGTTGCCTTCCACACCAACAACGTGGTAGGGTAATGTTATCTGCAGAAGTAGGAAAGAACTCTCTCCTACCCTTATTGTCAAGAAACCATGAAGGTGTGGGATGGGCTTTGGGCTTTGTCACTACACCACTTGTCTGAGGAGAAACAGTTCTTTAGTAGAGAGGTTCAGTTACTGGTTAGTGTTGCCTCATAAGTGGTCTGTCAGTCAATCAGTGTCACAAAAACTCTTCTTTTACATTGGTGCTTTGCTACTAACTTTTCCCCACCCAGTGCCAATTGCAGAAACTAATTTTCTCTTATTCCCCCATTAGGAAGATGGGTGGGCAGTTGGCATAATGGTTATTGTATATGCCTTACAAACATAAGGTGCAGGGTTTGATTCTCACATGGGGTAATTAGCTAGGCTTAAAAAAATCTCCTACAAGGGCAGTTAGCCTAGTACTAATCTATGAACCTAATCAATGGCACAAAGACCCCCCCCCCATTCCTGATGTTCATTCAAAAAGCCAAACAGTGCAAGTCTGCAGTATTTTTATAGCCCCGTTTTGGTCTCAGCAAGTGTAGGTCCCTCTGATATAACCTTACCTTCTGGAAAAAACATTATATCTTCAACCTATTGGAGTCTTCCTCACTCTCTCATCTGTCAAGCCATACTTGGACCTGCACTCCCTTCATCTAACCACATTGTTATTACAGTTTTTGTGACTGCCATGTACCCTTCATTTCTAGAAGAAATTCTACAGATCCTTACCTACGTCCAGAGACCTAATACCAGAAAAATGTGCAAATGGACATGTTTCTTCATATGGGCTACAGCAAAAGGGCTGGATCTGTTTACAGGTGTAGAAACTACTATACTGAGCAACCTGTCACAGATTCTTGAAACCAGATCGTCACAGATTTTTGAAACCAGATTGTGATATCCTTTTATTAATGTGCGTTTACCAGCTACTTCAAATTTTCATCAAGAAACCAAGTCTTTTTTTTTTACTGGTATCCCTGCAGTCAAATATCTTGTTTTTCCTTTGGAGTTATATTTTCTATTAGAAAAAGGTGACACTTGCTCTGTTTAAACCAGCTTGCAGAACAGATCAAAAATGTATATTTTTGAAAAAAAAAAATTCTGGTAACCATTACTTTTCCCAGAAAAATAAATTATGAATTAAGGGTCATGGGTGTCACTCCACTTTACTTGCTCTTTCATAAGGATAGAATGCCCATGCAAACCAATCCTTTTTATGGCTATGGTAGCTGAAACTACTCTGAACCAGTACAAAATGTGTTTTTTTTTCTTCTCAAATTACTCTAGCAGTAGAGATAAGTCATTGAACTGCATGGATGTTCACAGGCGTTTTAGATTTTATCTGGACAGAACTATTGAAAAAGATTTGCAACTACCAGTTTAATTTACTAGAAAGAAATTGGACTACAGAGTTTATAAGTCTGTATATCCAGATTATGGGATAGCCTCAACTCTCATATAGTTAGGTAATATGCAAGGCTTCAGAATTAGTGTAAACGCACTTAATTAACTCATGACTTTTCTTCTTTTTTTTAACATACCTTTGTTGAATTATCACTTGTGACGCTGGCAATTTTACATTTATACAAAAGTAATCAAACTGCATTAACAAATTAACATTAACAAACGTTATACTTCATATATTTTGCTATGTATCATATAACCTAAGCAACATTACATAATTTATTCAATTCCTGCCCTCTTTTTTAAACAAGAAACATCTTTATTATTCCATCACTTATGACATAAGCAGTCATACATTTATATAAATGGAAACAAACCACACCCAGACAATCCTATTTGCAAGCATTTTACATCACAAACCATACTGACACACTTCCAGTTACAAACATTATAAATCACGTATTTATAATCTACCCATTCTTTTTCAAACATTGCATAG
The DNA here is from genome assembly GCF_019279795.1 of Protopterus annectens. Classification (NCBI taxonomy): domain Eukaryota; kingdom Metazoa; phylum Chordata; order Ceratodontiformes; family Protopteridae; genus Protopterus; species Protopterus annectens. The sequence goes on from NC_056739.1 coordinate 787,858,298, forward strand.
CTCATTTTAGTCCAGTCTTCTTTTAATCCTCATTCCTCCCCTGTATGTATTGTTCTCACAATTCCCATTTTTTCTATGTAGTTTACTTCTACCTTTTTCTAAAGATCTCCAGTTGTTTTGTCTGTGTTACTATATTAACTACATCTGATATAGTTTAGATGCTGATTACCATATTGTAGTAATTGCTTTTTTGACAGCCACCGTAATTAGACACAGCAAGGCCTTACCATGTCTAGGCAATTCCGATTCTGTATCATAGCTCAGAAAAGTCATCTCCCTCGTCACATTAGTCTGCCCATCCAGCATCTCCGACAGTGCATCTTGCAGAGAATCCTTAAAGTCCACCATCACACCACACTCCCAGAAAATATGTTCCAAGCACCTCTTTCACACCTCCAACATTTGCTGTCTACCAGAGTAAAAATTCTCTGGAGCCTACTTGGGATATAAAAATATCGATGTAAACATTTCCAAGCAAAATTTCTAAATCTTCTGGATTTTGTTGCATATTTGAGAGACATAGGTTCATAGGTATGTACTAGGCTAATGGCCCTGGAGCCTTAACAAGCCTAGCCCATAGAAGTGCCCTGGCATCATGCCGTCCAACATTAGTTCCCAGTGCATCTATCAAGTACAGCCACTACAGTGATCCCCAGGGTGAACTTTTTGTTTCCCATCCACTCATCAAGATTTCTCTTGAACAGGGCCAGTGAGGTGCTCTGCTTGGCATGTATGGAAAGTCTATTCCAGAGTATGGGCAGTCTCTGGGTTATGAACCTGTCATTCCAGCATGTTCTGTTGATTGTGGTAATGAGGTTGAGGTCTCTGGAGTATGTGGTGTGGAGGGATTGGGATTTCTTTAGATGTAGCCTTTCTAACAGAGCTGGGTCAGACATGGCTTTATAAGTCAAGCAGAGATCGCCTCTTAGTAGACGATATGAGGCAGAGAATAGCTGAAGTTTTTTTTTTAATCTGTCTGTGTAGGACATGTGTTTAAGACCTAGGATCCTCTTCGTGAGGTACTTTTTTGGCCTTTCCAGCTGTTGCGTGTGTCTAGTGAGGTACATGCCAAATGGGACATTAAAAGGGGCTTTATATTCGATGATTGGCCTAATGAGGGAAGAGTAGAGAGAGATGATGACCTCTTTCTTCCTGGATGCAAAACCCTTGGTAATGAGATGTGCCACATAGAAGGACTTTCTGACCACAGTGGCAAAGTGGTGGACGAAGGAGAGGTTGCTGTCAACCTGTGTCCCCATATCTCTTATAATGCCTTCAGTGTTCAGTGGGCTCCCATCAATGTGGTAGTTAGTGGGAACTGAGTTTTTCCCAAAGGGGATGACGACTCATTTTTTGGCATTAAAGCTTAAGGCCATGGTTTTGATACTAGTCATTGGTCTCAGTGAGGCCTTTCTGTAGAATGTTTACATCACTTGAGGATTTAATATTGGCTCCTAGTTTGCAGTCGTCTGTGAACTTGGTCAGCCAGAGACCCTCCATGTTGTCTAGTGGAGGTAAGAATGAGCTGGTCCAGGGCATTGGAATTGTTGAATTCAAGGAAGCGTTAAGCCAGTGTAATGGTGCATGAGTAGTATTCCCAGTTGATGGAGGGGTAGTTGAAGTCACCTTGTATGACAGTGTTGGGTTGGACCCTAATAGTTTCCAGGGTGCTTAGGAACATGGAGTGAGAGTCTTGGGACATGGTTTAGGACCTATGCAGGCTACAATCTGAATCACCATCTTACCCAATTTTAGTTGCACCTGAAGTATTTCAGATGCGTTCTGCTGGGCTACTAGTCTGGAGGTGTGCCTATGCTTTATGAATATGGAGACACCACTGCCCTTGGAGCTTCGGTTCATGTTCTGGGGCTGAAAGGTGTGGAATGAGTTATAGCCTGCTGCTTTAAACCAGGTCTCTGTTACAGCACAGATGTCGATGTTCTACATTTTGAGGAGTGCTCCGAGCAAGTGCATCTTGAGATGTGGAATGAGTTCCGAGCAAGTGCATCTTGAGACTTAGACTTCTAGCATTGAGCAGTATGACCCTCAAGATTGCATTTATTTATAGCTGTTATGATGGTAATTTGGTCTCTGAAACATCACCTAAAAAAAAGCACTATAGGGGTGGCAAGAGCCTTAGCCAGCATCAGGAAACCCAGGAGTGACAGATGCAGGCCATGTCTGGCAAAGCATTGAGGTCTGTCAGTCATGTCATCCCAAGCAGTCAGATACTGGATCCCCTTAGAATGACACCAGAAACTTAGCCAATTGTTGAACTCAGTCATTTTCTGCTTGTACTGTGGTATCATTCTGGGCAATGGTAGGATGTTGCTCAGGGCTAGAGTCATAGCTGCCTGGGCCACATAATCCGAGAGCTCCTCCATGTCTGTTTTCATGTAGTCCAAGGAGGTGCATCTCAAATCATTCACAACCACGTGGACAATGACAGAGTCATACTTGTACTTGTTGTGGAGTGACCTGAGTGCGTGTGTTATGTGTCAGATTCTGGCACCTGCTAGACAGCTGACTGTTACCTTATCCTTATTCAACGTAGTGAGTGGGACATCAGTGTGCCTCACTATCGAGTCACCTATGATTAGTGTATTGGGCAAGCTGTTTTGCCTTCGGCTTAGGTTGAGGGACACAAGGTCTCTGCTGTTTGGGTACATTTCTATTGGGAGCCTCCGCAAAGGTGGGTGTGTGGTTTGTGTTTTTATGTGAGAGCTGTGATGGTGGATGTTCTGAAGGGCTATGTGTTACATGTGGTGTAGTGCAGGTGTTGACCTTCTCCTCTTGACCAGCTATTTCAGTCTTGGCTTGGGAGTGCATGGCTTCAAATTTGGATATATAAGTGCATATCTTACAAGTCTGAGTGTTGGGAGGTAAGAGGAGAGGGTTGTCTGTGTATATGAGGCAGTTGCTACATTGCCTCAGAATGCCCAAGTTCACCAGATTAATGGGAGAGCACAGGGAACTGACCCTTAGACATGCCAGGAGGGATGGTCATTATTACTAAGTACTGGAGCTGTTTCCTTATATATTCCTTTTACAGGAAAATGTCACTCAAGGTGTCTGAGTCTGATTAGAGCATTGCCAAACACTTGAGGAGAAACTAATACGTAGACCCTGAAAATTTAAGGATGAAGTATTTAGGCAGATATTCCGAAGTTAGAAAGAAATCAAGCAGTACTTACTGAAAAATAAAGAATTAGCTTGTCAAGAATGATGAAAGGAGGGGAGTCGCATGAATGGCTACTGCCTGGCTACTTCTAATGCTGGTCTCAACACAGCTTCACTCTGTTGGGATACAGTACTCTTTTGCTTCTTCTCTCACTAGATGCAAAATGTTAGCACCAGTCCCAAGAAGAGAAGCAGGCCACTGCTATATCCTCCCATTGTTTCTTTGTGAATTACTTATCCTGTCTCTCTTCCCAATCCTTTCTAACCTCCTCTGACTGATTCTTGTAGTTATCATGCAATGTTTTATATGCTCTATTAGTTATTCCTTTTTTAATGACAGCTTCTGTTCTAGATTATGCTAAACCCTCTACAAGTGATGGTCTTTTGTTTAGGACTCCCTAATTATTTCTGTTTGCCTATACTCTGATATCAGTCCTTGATAGGGAAGGCAGTCTCTAACCTGCAGCCCAAATAAATTCTTGGTCTCTTCCCATTCTGTTACCTTTCCCTGTCTAGTTATTTTGCTCCCAATACATTGGTTTCTTTGCCAGTTTCCTCCAGTAAATTCCATGCCATCTTGCAATTGTTTATATCCCGAATTGCAGTCAACCCTATCTACAGAACCTCCTTTCTCCATTCCCATGTTGGCTTAGTTCTTAGAATACTTATGGATACAATATGCTGTATGATTATTGTTATTCTTCTTAAAGGCTTGCATCCAAAGTCCCAGTCTTTCCTTGTTTCTTGAGCTTCTCCCGTGTTTCATCATCATCTCTTTCCACTTTGAATTATAGTTTTCTGAATGTGATATGTATTGGAGCCTAAGCTGTGTAGCTCTGAAATATCCTGTCAAATTGCGTAATCCCAATCCACCATGTTCTACTGGAATAATCAGTTTATCCTACTTGATTCTTGCCATCTTCCCCTCCCAGATAAAGTCCTTCAGCTCTTTATTAATTGCTATCCACAACTCCTCTGGTTGATAAAAATACACCTGACCATGTATAACACTAAAAGGATGATACCCATATAAAAAAGCTTACATTTTCTCAGTTTTTGTTTAGTCTCTTTATCATGTCCCCATAAATACGGTACAGCGCCAATTCTTGTGTGGGTACATAATTTACTGCTATTTCCTTTGTTTTAACTTCATTAATTGTGTATCCAGAAAAGATTTGAAACTGTCTCAAAATGTTCCAGAAACTCTAATGTCTGTTTCTGGTGTTGTCAGGTATACAATAATATCATCTGCAAATAGAGCCAGCTTTTGTTGACTACCATACCAATTATATGCTTAAATTTCTGAGTCCCTTGTTTTCTTTGCCAGTGGTTCTAAATATAATACAAATAACAAAGGGGAAGGAGGGACAACCCTGGCTGGTTCCTCTGCTCAAGCAGAAGTTACCCGAGAGGACCCCACCCACTTTAATTTTCACCTCCGATCCCTCACATATCCTTCTAATCAACCTAATAATTTTTTCAGGGATGCAAATGTTTCCATTGCCCTGCTCATAAAGCCCCAGCTTACCCTATCAAATGCAAGACTCATCACCAACAATGGTATCTTCTTATATTCTGCTTCTCTCTGGATCATCAGTGTTCTGTTAGTGTTGTCAAATGTTTGCCTTCACTCCACAAAACCTCATTGATCCATGTCTATCAATTTTGGCATTACTTTTCTCATTCCTTTAGCCATTATAGACATTAACACTTTATAGTCATGGTTTAGTTTTGAAATAGATGTGTATGGAGCTGGGTCTAATGAATCTTTTTCCCTCTTTAGGTATTACAGCTACCACTGCTTTCTTCTGGGGTGTTGGCACTTCTCCTCTTAAAATACTGTTAAAAACCTTCCAGATCTTCATCAGTTTTTCCCTCCTAGCTTCCAAACTTCCACAGGAGTACCATCTATTCCTGGGGACTTTCTTGTAGATTGGTTATACATCACAATTTTTATCTCATCTCCTCCTATCTTAACATTAAGTAATTGAGCCTCATCTACCTCTAACCTTGGCATATTTAATTCTTCCATAAACATTTCCATTTGTATCTTTTCTTGATTTCCATATTTCTCTGCTTTATACAGACTTTCATAGAATTTCCGAAATATTTCTAATATCTCTACAGGCTATCTTGTTACCTTCCTTGTTATTGGCTCCCTAAGCTTGGCAACAGCACTTTTTACTTTCTGTTGCCTGTGTCATTGTGCTGAAAGTTTTTATACTTTACTGTTATTATAAAAAAGAACAATATTTCTAAACTTGTGCATATTACTGAGGTGATCCCATAGTTTCCTCTTAGAATTCTGCAGTTGATCCTCTTCTTCTTCTATGAGATTCCCCCATTCTGCAATACTTTAACTTTTGTCAATCCCTCTAAATAATTCTTGTTACTTCTTAACCATAGCTCCCTTTTTTTTATGTCCAACATATTTTTAAACTCTACCTTAATTTTATCCCACTCCCTAGCTATATTTTCAGAAGAAATGTCTATTCCTGTCTTTTCAACAGATAGGTGGAACGCACCAGTGTCTCGTTTTTATTTCATTACACTGTGTTTTTATTTTAGTTATTATTGGTGCATAAGTAGTTATTTGGTGCATATCAAGACCTTCAATTAAATCCACATGTTCCTGTGAAATGTAAATTCTGTCTAGCGTATCGCAGTTTTTATATCTTGGGAAATAATATGTAAATTCACTCCGAGCTCCTATTACTGAAGTCACATCTTCCATACCAAATAGTTTCATAAATATTCTTTAAAAATCTACCGCCCTTTATTATACTTTCCCTTCTTGACCTCCTAGACACATCTTCAACATTGCAAACCTCATTCCATTCCCTGCCTATAAGTAATATTCCTTTCTGAAAACTGATTATTTCTCACAGAATTTTCTTAAGCTCCATTATAGCAGTTTTAGGTGGAATATAAATACATGCCAGTTTAATCATCCTGCCTTGCCAGTAGCCCGTTAGCACTACAAATCTGCCATTGTTATCTTTTTTATCCTCTTCTATCACTGCTGAAGCTCCTCTTGTAATTAATATGTAAGTACTCTTTGTTTTCTTTGTCCGAGATATTCCACTGAATAACCATCCTGAAAACCTTTCTTTATCAAATTCAAATGTTCAGTTCTTTCTAAGTGTGTCTCCTGTAACATAGCTATTTGCACTCTACATGTTTAATATAATTCACTACTCTCTCTTTTTTGTATTTATCTGTGAGACCATTGACATTTAAACTCATTACAGAAAGCATCATTGCATAAAAAAGTTATTATTCCCACTTTTTATATACAACAACTTTTTTGTAAATGTCTAGTTCTAGCTTTTGTGTTACACGCATACACTGTTTGACAGGTTGAAATTTTATACTGTTGTTTCTTGTCATATCCGTTTGAACCTTTCTCACATCTTACAAAACTTTTTGTTTTATTGAAAGCATTCAAGCAAAAAACAAACACACCTACAGTACCCCCCAAAACCTATTAACTTAATACTAACATACAAAACTATGTACATCTTCAAATACTGAAGTCTTACCCTCCTAGTAGGAACAAAAGTCCCAAACTCATACTCATAGACTTGAGTTTACGTAAAATAAAGGTTAAACATGCTAAGTTGCATGGTAGTGCTTCTACTAATTGGTTTTGTCTTCTCTTTATAGCTCTCACAGCTGGGAAAACCCCCTGAATGCATTCAGAGAAAATTATGTCCTGGCCAGTTTCTCTTCTCAGTTTTTTTTCTGTTTATGAATCACTCTCCACCAGCCTGTAGGCAGTTTCTCTTCATCAAATTGTCTCCATGGAGACATGAAAACCAGGTAGCCAGTTTCTCTTTATCAGATTGTTTCCCTGGAAACATGAAGACCAGCTGCAAAATTGCTACTGAGCATACATGTATTTGTGTCATAATATTTGATACTCTTTTTCATTTACTTACTTACTCTTAAAGCTTGTTACTAAATCAAGGTCCTTAATCAAGTAATTTCCCCATGCAAGAATGAGAAAAAACACATTAATTTTTCTTTTGTCATGCTGTTTTATCTAGGTTTTTTTCATTGCATTGCCTACATTTCTTAAACCTGAAAAAGAAGAAAAAGAGAAGGGAGAAAGAAAATTAAAAAAATAAATAAATAAATAAAAACAGCAGAACCTGTTTACAATCCCCATTACACTTAAAAACAGAGAAGTATTTACTTTACTTTATACCATGCAAAGAAAACCAAACACCACAAAACTAGTGGTAGTAAGAAAAAATCATTAATTACAGTTAACTTTCTCCCTCCTCTTCTCCTCCCCAAAGCATGTTTTGAACATTAATGACATGAAGTAGGGCATATTTAGAGTCCCCCAGAAGTCCAACTTCTGAAAAAGTCCAATATTTCCAGATTTTCTTGTTCTGCCATATTTTATACATTGTATAATAGTTGCATTGTAATCCCACATTAAGTTACTGATTTTATTGCTGTTCTTCTCCATCTCCCATTTCCTGTCTCTGCTACATTTCAAACGTACTCTCATTTTTTTTCTAGTCAACTCTCGTGCTCCCTTCCTTCACTCCAGGATTTTCCAATGAAACATTGGAAAAAATTTCACAGGTACAGTCTCTCTGTGGTCTTTATTACCAGAAGAACAAGAAGCAGAATCTCGTTCCATTTCACAGCTCACTTTTTGTTGGACTGACTTTTGTATTTCCTCCTTAGCATATACTTCATTTACAAAGATTTTGTCCCTCCAGAGAAAAATACTTTGAAGACAGCTGGTGCAGCAGTTTAAATCTCACACCTGCGTCTCAACATTCCCTGAATAGTGGAATACATTTGTTTCTCTTTTGGCTGGTGTACAATGAGTAATCATTATCCACAAATACTCTGCTGTTTCCCACTTTTAGTACTTTCACCTTCTGCTACAGTTTTGTCAAAATCAACTCCTTCTCTTGCTAGGATTGCATCTTTACTATTGAAGGTGTAGGCTGCTTTCTCATAGCCAGGTTTGGAGCATACACGCAATGTGCCCTTTCAACTAACAACTCCTGCTGTGGAATAGCAGTCCAGTTGCTTCTTTGTGCTTTCATAAAATGAATGCAGTGTGCTCTTTCCAGCTTCTCTGGTATAGCTGAAAATCTCAGTTTTTCCTTACGTGCTCTGTCCTCTAATTTTATTATTTTTTGAAACATCTCTTCCTGAGCAGTCTCATATTCCGCCAGCCTTTCTTCATTTCGACCTCTGATTTTTTCAGCTTTATCACCTCATCTGAATATTTGTTTAAAGCTTCTTCCATTTTTCCAGCCATTTTGTTGTTTGTGTTGATATACTCCATTAGTGTTTCATTTATTTTATCCAGGTTTCTGTGCAGTTGTCTTATATCTTCCTGTAGGTTATTGGAATTCATGTCAGGAGGTTGCATTGCTGTTAGCTGAACAACTGCAGAATTTTCCAGTGTCAGGATTTCTTCCTCACTTTTTGTAGCTGTTTTTTCTTTCCAGGTCATCTGTATTTCTTTTTTCCTAGCATCCAGGCAGTACAGTTACTAGCCAGTTACTGAAATTTACCCATAAACACAAGTCTACTGCCATTTTCTGCTGAGTGTCTGTTTTCACACTGGGAGAGCTAGAATTAGGCTGTTACTCAATGTGCATCCATCTTAGAAGTTGCCATGACTTTTCTCCTACCCCCCCTTCAGTAGGCAGATCTTAGTATTCTAGTAGCCAACACTTTCCTAAAGACTGCATCATGTGTCCTAGTTGTTGCGTACCTCTGTGACAACAAACAGCCTGTCGTATAGTAAGTAGCCACGTGCATTTTTTTCTAGGTGTGTAATGTAAATATATTTTTAATAATCACCGGAGATAAGTGTTTACCAATCTTTTCTCCATGGATAATCAGGTGGTTAATGTAGAAGATTAAGGCTGTGAACTATTAATGAGCTTCTTCCTATACCTGAGGTAGAGGTTTGATTCCTCACATGTCCACTTGGTTGCTTTATGACACTGAGCAAGTCACCTAAAGTATTCCTAGGTTGGTCCTGAAAAGGAGCATTTATGTCTAGTAGGCTTACCCAGTTAATAAATGTATAAAAAACAAAATGTAGATATGTTTTTTTTTTACAATCACCAAGTCTGTATTGTCATTCTTGTTGTGATCACCTAGTCTAAGTATCGTCATTGTGTTCTTAAAACACTTCATTTACAATTTATATACTTTCTTGCACTGTAACAATTAAATGCATGTTTTTCATCCAGTAATGCATTTAAAATGTATGGAATTTCTCTCACTGTGCCCCTACTGAAAAGAGGTCTTATTATGGCCCATTCAGACTTCATCAGTAAACAAATGCAATAAATAAATAAATAAATAAATACCTCTGCCCATATGATTGATTGGCTTTGTGAAATTCTGCAACCAAAAAAAAAAAACATACAGGAAGCCTTTACCTTCTATAGCCTCAATTCACTCAACCAGAGACATATCTTCTGCTCAAGTATTTTTCAGAAATGCGTCCTTGCATGATAGTTTTGTCCTAGCCAATTGGGCTTCAGTGAATGCTTCTACACGAGGTTCCAAGGTAGATGTGATTTGTAGATCTAGGCCTTCCTTGGGGACTACAATCATTTGGGATATGCTGTCATGAGGAGGACTACCAAGGAAGATAAGCTTTAGACTCTGTAATTCTGCTTATGGAGGTGGACTTCCTCATTTCAGATATAAAAGTTACATAATTAATGTAGTGTTAGATCTGGATGAACAGGTCCAGCCTTCTTAGCATAGTCACCCTCCATATGCCCTGCTTTAGGGTGGATGATGACTAGAAACGTTTATACCAGTTTCCTTAGAGAGACCTAATGGACAGCAGGAGAGAAAACATGAATGATCATTATTAAGAGTAATGTGTATGGCCCAGTATTTTGAGACAGTCTTAGATACCAAGCTGCCTAAAAAATGTCAGCCATAGTCATGATGATGAAAAGGATGAACAGGCTTATCCAGGCATGAGTTTCTGTTATGCAGGTAAATTAATTTTTTTCTGCCTTTAAACAACTTTTCTCCAGCTGCCTTTGTCTTGGGTTTGAGCAGTCCATGAGATGAATGGTGGTTTTAAGCTTAATGGCACCTTAAATTCATCCATTCATTCATTCATTTATTCATTCATTCTGTGATGCCATCTTTATGCTGTTCAGGTTAATGAGGTGCTGAAACCTATGACAACAAGTAGCGAGCATAACCCATCCTGGTCAGCGTATCAGTCCATCGTAACACACACACACCCCCCTACCAACAATTATGGACCATGTTCGCTTCACCTGTCAGCATGTTTTTAGGGGGTGCGGGAATAATTTGAGACCTGAGCGAAGACTGCAAGTGGATATAATAAAAACATGCAGACTCCACAAAAAAGGGGGGTTAAGTTTGTGAGTTACTGTGTACCGAATCATAGCTAGGTTATCTGACAGCATGTACAGTTCTCTGATCTGGTGACCCCCTCAACTCTAAGTTGAAGACAAAAATAAAAAAAGTCTTCTGATTTGAAAATTTAGCAAACTATTTGCTATAAATGTAACAAATGGCTTGATACAGTTAAAATACCACACTTCACAAAATAACTCATAATACCTTGCACCCGGGGCAGATGTCCCCTATCTACCCCTCTGGCTGAGTAGTTCTTATGGGCTTCATCCTGTAGATTTCAGTTTGAGTCCTTCATTCTTGCATACTGCTTAACTGCATAAATCTTGTCAAAGGTAATCTGTTATCTTTAGGTAAAGCCTAGCGGCCTACAGGCTGATGCGTGACATTAAAGGTAAGGAACTGCTTTCAGTGACATTTCTTTCATAAAAATAAAGAACAACTTTAGTGATTGTGCAGTCAACGTATTCAGAATTGCAGCACTTTATTATTCAAAGGACAAAACAGTGGTGACATGTTTCTCATACCCTTACAAACCCTGTTTTGTATAATCTGTTTTTTTAAAAAATGTGGATAAAACATACCTGATATAAGTAATGCAGCACTTTGGAGAGACCTCTTATTTTTAGTGCAGAATATGTTATCATCTCACATTAATCTGAAGGAGAAAGGGATAATGAGAAGATACTTTTCTACAGAGGAAGTGGTAAAAATATGTTAAACATGCTTAAAAACAACTCGGTGATGTGTTGGGGCTTATCTGATTACATTACTTATCCTTTTACCAGATGATAGTTTTAAGATCTTCCCAGGAAAGAAGTACATTTGAATAGCTGTCCTTATCTAGGTAAAAAAAAGTGAGAATTAAATACATGTATTTGATTGTCTTACCATTGTGTAAATTATTGCATCACAACCAGTGGTACCGTTTTCCCATTCAGGCATTCCTTCTGGTGTAATATATTGTTGTCCTTTACTAGAATCACTGCAATGTGCTAAGATAATCAGAGAAGAAGATGAGCAAGAACAGGGGGGGACAAGTCAAAGAGAGGGTAAGAACAGGGGGGGACAAGTCGAAGAGAGGTAAGACTGCTGAAGTATTATTTCATATAGAAAGGTGTGCATAGGTTGGGACGACCTTTTTGGCTAGGTAGATGGAACACAAGTCATGTAGAATTCCGTAAGTCTACAAGACAGAAATAGAACAGCTCTGTGCAGGAGGAACTAGTAAAAAGGAAGTGAGATGTCTGGGTGAATGAGTGATGCTTATCTGTTAACAAAATGTTTATTTTGTGTTTACATTGTGTTTGGACAAAGTAGTATTCTGTTCAGGTCATAAAATTTAAGCAGTACCTAAGTAAGTAACTATAGAAGGTTAATTATTTGTAAAGACAACAAAGGTGTTGACTAATTTAAATGCTGATTATTTTGTGAGTCATAAGGTAGTTTCAGAATCTGACTTTTTTGTGGACTTAACGGAGCCCTTATTGCTAGGAATTCTGTTCCTCTTTCAAATTTCATCTTTTTTGGTAAATATTTCCTAGATGTTAGATAGTTCGTGCCAGGAAGGAAGAACATATGAATAGCTGGCCTTAAAGTAAGGCTGTTAAATGGATATAGTTAAATAAAAATATGAGCACCTGAAAATATTTTCAAAGTCTAAGAGCAAAGAGTCCTTGAGAAAAAGGGATGTTAAGGAACAACTGGGGGCAGAAAGTGTATATGTTTGTGCCTGTGCGTTTGTATTATTTCAGCTAATCAAAGAAAGCATGTTCAAACAGAAAATAACCGAACTAAAGATACTGAAACAGATGCAGCTGTGTGTCAGATATCTACACCCTACCCTGCTAGTTATATATGCAAGGTCTAAGGTCAAACAACAGGGGCAAAGGACAATTTCCCAATCTCTGCAGTATCCTGCTCTTTTACAAAATAACATCCAAGTAATATCGTCATTTTGTGATCATATGACTATTTGGATGCTTCTGACGATATTAAATCAATTTGACAAAGTAAACATTTAACCACCTGCATAGTATCCATATGTATATAGCGATATATATATATATATATATATATATATATATATATATGTGTGTGTGTGTGTGTGTGTGTGCATGTGTGTGTGTGTATATATATATATATATATATATATATATATAAAATATATCTATATACACATACACATGTACTTTCATTTTTTGAATTACTAAAATACTGAACTTTATAATAGCGAGACCACAATGTCAAAAGTGCAGTATTGTGAAATTTTATATTCCCGTAGTGCTTAGTAACAAAATTGCAGATTAAATTGCATTTGTAAGGTTTGAATAGAGTACTGTGCCTTTAAGTTTCTGTACAGTGCACTTAAAAAAGAAGATGACCAGCATTACGTTGCATGCTCCGGGAACTATTAGAGAAATGTATAACACTACTAAATCTCACAAAAGTAAGTAAGTTGTGATTATAGAAGGCTATATCTATTGTTTGGAATGTGTAATTTGGTAAAGTATACTTTGTGCTGTGGTTCTCACACAGATGTGGGCGTGCTGTGAATGTTTACCCATTTCCTTAATGTAGTGCGGTCTCAGAGGTGCTATATTTAATTTGCAGGGGGTGTCAGGGGAGCAGGGGGGTGCAGCGCCCCCCTGCAAAAACGTAAAAAAAAATAAATTACATTCCTGGACTGTTGGGTGGTAGGCTTTATCAAGGCGGGCTTTGTTACTACGCACCCAGTGGGGTTTGGACGTACAGCATATCCCTTTGTATAACAGATGTGAAGTGTTAAGTGAGTTTATTAAGTAATTACATGTTGTCTTTGTTTTGAAAGACAGAATGTGCACGTACTATTTATGTTTGTGGATTAGATATTGCACAGCTTTACTTTCTTTGATGTATATGCAAGGTGTAGGGGAGTAACGTAACCTCAGCTTAGGAAATTTTGGTGTTTTGAGGATTCGATGTTTTGCCAGTCAAACATATACACTTTCGGTATTGTGATAGTTCATGTATAAGTTCTCGATATTGTGAAGTTCGGTATTTTAGTAATTCAAAAAATGAAAGTATATATATATATATATATATATATATATATATAAAAGTCAAGGCACACCCATTCATGCAAGTACCTACCTGCATATCTTTAAACATCACTTGACCACGGGGAGGGCATATATATATATATATATATATATATATATATATATATGTATAGTTTTTTTATAGTTTAGTACTAGGCTAACTGCCCTTGTTGGCCATTTTAAGCCTAGCCAATTTTCCCCATCTGAGAATCAAACACTGCACCTTGCATCTGTAAGGTAAACACCTTAACCATTATGCCAATGTCCCACCAGTTAATTTCATAGTTCATAGTTTCATAGTTTTAGTACTAAGTTAACTGCCCTTGCGAGCCATTTTTTTAAGCCTAGCCAATTATCCCTTGTGAGGCTCAAACCCTGCACTTTGTGTTTGTAAGGCAAACACCTTAACCATTAAGCCACTCTCCCAAACAAAGTATATATATATATATATATGTATATATATATATACATATGTATGTATGTATATGTATAATTGAAGGTAAATATATTGCATATATATATATATATATATCTATATATATATATATATATATATATATATATATATATACATATATATGTATATATACACACACACACACACTACAAAAATGGCAGAAAACAAAAAAAAAAACTTGTAGTGCTGTCAGTTACATCAGCTCCGAAGCATATCAACAAATATGGCAGTAGAGCTGTCTGACCTGCAGCACTTGACCCCCGCGGCTACACAGATGGGTAGCAATGAATTTATGTAAAATGTGCCTGTATGTTAAGTTATATCCATTAGTTAAAAAAGGCCTAACATTCCTGTATCAACAACTGGTAGTGAAATAGTAGCATTGCTAAGTAATGTGATACATACGTAAAGTAATTATTGTATACTGTCATTTTGGGTACAAATCATGTAAACTGTTGCAGTCTCTCTGCTTCCTTACAGAGTATATGAGCTTATGATCCCACACTAATTCAGAGTATAAGCTTGGTGCACACATGTGCATGTAGGTGCACACTCGTATACATGTGCACACACACATCACAATTGTATTCATTCGTATTCACCCACACTTATGCATGTAGTATATATATATATATATATATATATATATATATATAGAGCGTCTGTCAGCATTTCGAAAATTGAATAGTTCAAATCACTAAATGTCGAACTGACATGATCGAACTATCCAATTTTCGAATGCTGATTAAAAAAAAAATGAACTAACTGGTGTAGGCAGGGGGGCAAGCCCCTCTGCACCCACCACACCCCCCTCTACTTAAATATACCAACTCCGAGACTGCACTATATTGAGGTAAATGGAAATCTCCCCTTACGGAGATTTCCTTTTACCCATTCGACATTCTCACTTTCGGCATTCTTGATGTGACAGTATCAAATTCGATATTGTCAGCGTTCGAGATGCTGATAGGGACCCTATATATATAGCTCTCATAGGATCATAGGAGGTTACTAGGCTAATGGCCCTGGGGCCCTTGCAAGTCTAGCCAATAGTTTATCCCCAAAAACAAACCTCAGTCAGCACCTGTTGCCTCTGTGATTGAGGGGCACAGGTGGAACCCCTGGGACAAATTTGTGTTTTCCCATCCACTCATCAAGGTTGTGCTTGAAGACGATCAATGAGGTGATATGGGAAGTTTATTCCATAGACAGGGCACCTCTGGGAGGCAAACCTGTCTCTCCAGCAGGTTATGTTGATGTCGCATATTAGATGCAGGCCTTTTGAGTGGGTAATGCGCAAGGAGTTAAGATTTATGGATATGGAGCATCTCTAGTAGGGCAGGGTCCAAGATTATATATCTAGAGAGAGAGGTACATAGACATGCGCACACAAAATATATATTTTATGTATTTATCCTTTGTTGACCATGTTAGCCCCACTAGGTTAGTGAACCCTCTTCGGGGGAGATCAGAGATGGTATTTATACCTCTAGGGGAAATTTGGCCAGGACATCAGGGGTCTTCCCCTACCCTTTTCAGTAGTTGCCATTGGATCTTTTACATTCATCTGAGCTGCCACCAAGTCAAGAAGATGTGGTCTCATTTTAACAGCTCATCTGAAGGATGACACACTGAGGAGTGCAGCACCCCCTTATGCTAGACTGCAGTGTCAGTAACCAATCACCCTATTTGTGTGTGTGTTTATATATGTGTATATAGATATATATAGATATGTATATGTCGATCATAGGAGGTTACTAGACTAATAGCCTTAGGGCCCTTACAAGCCTAGCCAAGTTCAACCCTTGCTTCCAAGAGTGTCTGTTTCAAGCAGACACTAAAATTAGCACCTGTTGCCCCTGTCCAAGAGGGACACAGGTGGAACCCCAGGGGTGGATTTCTGGTTATGCTTAAATAGGGTTAACGAGGGGCTTTGTTTAACTTGAATTGAAAGTTTGTTCCAAAGGTGAGGTAACCTCTTTGAGACAATTTTGCCTCTCCAGCATGTAGGGAGTGGTTAGAATTTTTTGCTTCAGTCCAGGAGGGACACTGATGGGACCCCAGGAGTGAATTTTCTGTTACCCATCCGATCATCCAGATAGAGGGCCAATGAGGTGCTCTGTTTAATGTGGAGAAGGAGCCTAATCCAAAGGTGGTGTAACCTCTGGGAAACAAGTCTGTCCTGCCAGCAAGTTCTGTTAAGGTCTTTAGTGCCAGTAACACGTGTGTGTGTGTGTGTGTGTGTGTGTGTGTGTGTGTGTGTGTGTGTGTGTATGCGTGTGCGTGTGTGTGTGTGTGTGTGTGTGTGTGTGTGTGTGTGTGTGTGTGTGTGTGTGTGTCCTGCCAGCAAGTTCTGTTAAGGTCTTTAGTGCCAATAACATGTGTGTGTGTGTGTGTGTGTGTGTGTGTGTGTGTGTGTGTGTGTGTGTGTGTGTGTGTGTGTGTGTGTGTGTGTGTGTGTGTGTGTGTGTGTGTGTGTGTGTGTGTAGCTATATATAAATGTATATATATATATATATATATGTGTATGTGTGTATGAATATATGTATATAGGTATATATATATATATATATATATGTATATGGGTTGACTTGTCGAACTGCAAAAAAGCCGTTACAGCTGATCAGACTTACCTGCTTTTTTGCTGAGTGAGATTACAATAAAGTGGGGTCAGGGAATACACCCCTTTCCTACTGTAGTGCAATCTCAGAGTTGGTTTGTATAATTAGCATTGGGTGTTGGGGGTTGCCCCCTGCAAACATGTAGATTTTGTTTTTCTTTTAATTTTTCTGCGATTTATAAAGCAACGTTTTTTGTTTTTTTTTTTTTTACTTGCATTCTTTTAAATTGCTGTCAGTCACTGATAATATAAGGAAGATTTTTTCACAGAAGGTGGTGCATACGAGGCTGTGTCTCTTTGGGGAGCAATGAGTTCAAAATTAATTATCATGCTTAGAGCATGTGAAAAGAATGTATGTTTTCAGCAGTGCAGATCTTCTGTGCGTGTACAACTGTGATTATTAAACATAATTTTTTCAGCTTCTTTGTTTAAATGTCTTCTGAAGTACACCGCGCCTGATAGATCCCACACCATGTCTGATTATGGAATAATTTCACAACATACCATATCTTACTTTGCAGTTGACGGGTGGGATACACATTGGTCTACATATCCAGTTTCTCTGACCTTAGTGTTGTGAGCCCATTCTCTCATCATGTTTATGTTTGTGTATTTGTTACAGAAGACAACTGTGTGTCTTTGTGTTTTTGCCATCTGCTCAGCACTTTCTTTCTCAGATAGCCTCCTTTTCCGAATTACACACCGTCTTGAGTTCATTTTCCAATCTTGCTTCCCTCCTTTGCCCTTCCCCCAAGGCCTAGTAGTCCTTGGTCTGCTGTCTTTGCAAGCTTTCTTTGTAGACAGTCTGGTTTATATAAAGTGGAACTTCAGGCTATGTTTTGACTTTACTGTTGAATACTTCCTGCTATTTTGCTTGTGTTAACTGACTAGGAACTGCAAATAAATTATTACTAGGTTCTATTAATTAAATTAGTTGTAAATTACTCACGTATCTGTTATTGTATTCCACTCCACAGCCATTCTCAGCAGATTTGTCAGTCTTTTTTTTTTCCTCAGTGATGTTCTCAATGTGAGTGATTTTTTGTGGCCTAAAGGAAAACAGAAAAGATTGCCAATTTCTTAATTTTAACAACACTTTAGTATTTTCGATTGTTGGAAAAGATGCTCTGTAGCCACAGTATCCTATACGTGTCTCACTTCGCCGATGGTACCGCAAACTTAGCCCCTTAAAACATTCCTGATTGACCATTTCTGCACAAAACAATTCCCTAAAGTACTTGAAAGTGTTTCATACAGGCCCACACGACCCTCAAAAGCAAATGCAAATGTTTTGCACATTGGGCAACCCTCATGGCACCACCAAGGGGATTTGGCCTCACCCCCCCTTTACAATATTATTCACATTGCAAGTAAGAGAAAGATTGATTTAAAAAAAAATTGGGCTCCAGTATTCCCAAATGTAGTGCACGGAATTGTAACTTCATTCTGTGCACTGCACTGTTGTATACTACTGCGATTCGAAGAACTGAAATGTGTTACTCTCTGCGGATGTAGTCACTGTCCTGTATTCTTCAGTGGAACATAGGAACATATGGCAGTCTAATGTGTACTGGGCACTCCTGTGGTCAGGACAAGAAGTAACTCTTTGCAGCCTGCTAGCTTTGCACAGTGCTTCTGTCAAAGCCAGCTGCTTGCTGGGGAATTTGCCTTACCAAGTAACTGCAATAGCTGTTTGGTAAAGCATGCTCGACACTACTCATCTGCCTTATACCACAGTGTTGTATGCTGCCATTAATTCTTTGATTCATGTTCAGGTCAAAGCCTTTCAGTATGTAGGTGATGATGGTGTCATTACCATAGTATATAAAGGAGGAGATCTGGTACTCTGCAAGCTTCCATTGGAGGGAACTCCCATGCGTCATGGTGGGGGGAGTATTGTTTTGCTAACATTGTACAGGATTTTCTTGTTGGTTGTGATTTTTATGTTATGCATCAAAAATGTTGGGGGGTCTACTGTGTCACTACTGTGTTGCTCCAAGCAGTCTGTTTAGTAACATAGTAGCAGGGGAAGGGGGTTTCTGCAACCACGGCAGTTGCAGCATTTCTATCATTTCTTCATATTCCAGTGGAGTTACATAGTGTAGATAGTGGGACCTGGTACATTCACCGCTGTTGCCAGGTTTGCACATGATGCAGAACTGAGGAGTGAGCTCATCAGCACAGCAGCTAAGTTGGTTCAGATGCAGTGACCCAGGATAGTGCAAGGAGTCTGGCACAATCATATTTCATTACATTAGAGGAGTTTATGAATGAGGTAAAGTAGGGCAGCTTGTTTCTGAATTTAGTCCTGTTTCTGAGATGCTGCAGTCTTGAAGTAAGCATTAAACAGTAAAATCTGATACTGCCATAGCCGGCCTTAGACATAAGCCAACCATGCAGCCACCTAGAGCGCGCTGTAGCAAGGGTGCTTTTCTAGTAATCTGGATGGGATAGGTAGACCAGGATGGGGGCACTGTGTGGTGTTGGTGGGTGCTGTGGAGACCTTTTGCTTAGGGCACCAGTTGACTAAAGGCTGGCCCTGGATACTGCATACATCTCTCCAACACAGATCAAGAGCAAACACTAATGAGTTAGCATAGTATCCAGCAGCTGCGTGTATTCAAAATCAGTCTGAGCACTTTAGTAAGACACCTGAATGAAACCCTTATTCCATTTTATATATTAAAAGATCTACTAAGAGGATCTTCTAATAAGGGATCCGTTTTCTTTAAACAGCATGGTAAATGCCAAAGGAGTTACTTGTGCTTAGCAGGTAAAACTTTCCCTGGCTGTCAGAGAAATGCACGATCATGCTTAGCTTTTCTAGATTTTCTTTGGCGCACCTGTGTTCTGTAAAAGGGAGATGGCCCCAGGCTACCTTAGTATTTTTTAAGATTTTTTTTTTTCTAAACTTAACTTTTCCATAGTTGCACTGTTGTTTGTGAACTTCCCCCTGCTGGTACATTGTTTTTAGTTTCTTTTCTTGTTTGGACTGAACAAAGCCATACCCTGTTGGTGTTAAGCCATTTGTTTAAACAAAGAGGGAAAGAAAAGGGGATGCACATCCGTTGTAAAATTCCCTTTAAGGTACGACACAGTGCTGTACCATTAGGGAAAAATTCCTCCCTAAGATGGACATAAGGTGTGTGTCTGTTGTTTAGAACAGTACAGTCTGTAGCAGCGCTTATCCTGTGCAAGGTTTGTCAAATTCATTCTTAAGAGCAGGAAAGCATTTGAAACTGCAGTTACTGAAACAAACTATTGTTGCCCAATGCAGTGTGAGGCTTCTACTTCTCCTTCTCCCTCAAATCCCCAATTATGTGACTCTTATTATTATAAAACAACAAGTCCAGTGTAAATGCAGACCTTCTAACCATACCTCAACAGTGTCTGTACCAAGCACCAAAACAATGGAAGAGCCATACATAAAATTATTGTTAAGGTTGTTAGTTTTTTTTTATCGAAGTTGTTCAGTCACTCTCTAAAAATGTCAGCTGATTTATCTGGATTTTTTGTCAGACAAGGGTGTTGCAATTGTTGTTCATTTACTGGCACTTATACCCAAAGCCAGCCTCCCCTCCCTGCCTTGTCCAGTGTTGAATGGAACAGTCTGGCACACAACTTGATAAGGGCTGAGTGGTGACCCTGGTGTCTCGTCCCTTGCACATTCTGTTAGGGACTTGGAATCCCTGGCACTTTCTTCACAATCTCCTAATATGATTAGACTGTCCTGTGATATTTGATGCTGGTCTCCAGCTATATGCTTCGACTCATTCATATTTGAACTGCTGTTCAATGTGTTTGAACTAGGGAGAGCTGTTGTCAGTGCTGAGTGCTCTGCAGTGGATACCAGCACACAGCATCAGTGGTGTTGTTTCTGGCACTCAGTATTCCCATGATGATGTTCATCGTGTTACCCTGCTGCAGTCATCACACCTGGGTTATCCTGCCGTCAGGCGGTCCCGCAGTCGGCCCGAATTCCAAAGTCTTGGTCCGGCGTCGGTTGCTGTCACTTCTTCCCTGATGTCAGTGTACCAGGGGTATTTAAGAGGCATCCAACGCCATTTTCTTCAGTCTTTCTTGCTGCGCGGTGCCCGAAGCAGAAGCAGTTCGTAGTGGCGGTCGGCCGACACCTGAGATTTTCGATTTGAATTTTAGTCCGAAGTCTTCATTAAAGCTAAGCATCCCATTGGGGAACATTTTCTTGCCTCAGTCCGATGTCAGAAAAAGTTAACAATTGCATTTCTTGTGGGAAGCAAATACCTCATAAGGACTTCCATTCCTATTGTATTCCTTGCCTAGGCCCAGACCACGACATCACAGGTTGTCGGTTTTGCGCTAGGTTTAATAAACGAACTATCAAACGCCGTTTTGATTTCGCACGGCATTACTTTGGTAGGAAATTTAATTATATCATGCCGTCGGAGCAGCCGATGACCGCCACTCATAAAAAATGCAAGGATAAGGACAGGCAGCCTAGGAATAATCCAGACACCGAGGCCTCAGTTGGGCCTGTCACCGGTTCTCCGGTTTTCAGTGAGGCGCCTGCGCAGCCCCTGACGACCGCAGAACTGGAACCCCAGACAGCTACGGATTCCCAAGCGGAGTCTACTAGGCCGACGCAGCCTTCTACCGACACCGTAGCAGAACTAGACACCGGTGCCACGGAAACACCTTCGGTTGCAGAAGGTGTCTTTAGACCGGCTACACTCACCATTAAATCTTATGCTAAACTTAAAACTCCTTTAAAACCAAAGAAAACTGTACATCAGTCTACAGTTCAAGGCTCCATGCCTAAGAAACAGATGCTTAAGATGGCTGAAGATTTAATTACCCTTATCAGTGGTTCCCATCCCCCTCCTGATAAAAGATCAAGACAAGAGGAGGATTATGCATCCTCTGACCAGGTTTCTCTCTCCTCAGATTCTTCAGAGGAACAGGATTACACTTTTCCACCTTATGAGGATTCTGAGGCTGAAGATTCCATTCCCTCGGCTTTTCCCCCTGAAGACTACTCCTTTGGGGAAACTTTGCATACCATGAGGGAACATTTCCACTGGAAAGGCCAGGATTACTCAGATTCTAAGAAAAGGCTCCGAGAGTTCCTTGTACTACCCCAGCACAGACCTCTTGCTATCCCTCCTGTTTTAGATATTGTGGATGATGTTTACTTGGAGTCTAGTTTAA
Organism: Protopterus annectens; assembly: GCF_019279795.1. NCBI lineage: Eukaryota > Metazoa > Chordata > Ceratodontiformes > Protopteridae > Protopterus > Protopterus annectens. Next base: position 787,880,226 of record NC_056739.1, read on the forward strand.
ATCCAGACTCTCTACCTCCTGCTCCAGCCAAACCAGACAGATACTACAGAGTACCTGACTCATACAAATTCCTTTATAAAAGCCCTGTAGCTGACCCAGACACAATTTCCCAGGGTCCTAAGGGAGCAAAAGCTTCTACGGCTAGAAATCCTGTGCCCTCTGAAAGGGATTCCAGAGCCCTAGATAGATGGGGAAAGAAAATTTACACCTCAGCAACTCTGGCTATGAGAGCATTAAATTGCCAGTTTCACATGCTGAAATATCAACAATTCCTGATGTCTCAGTTAAAACAAAAGATGAGCACACATTCAGAACAGCCTGAATTCAAGGAAATGCAGGATCTGTTGCATGCAGCTGAACAGGTGGGCAAACATACCATGCAAAGTGGATTTGATTCATTGGAAGCTTCCTGTAGAGCAGCTGTTACTGGCTCTGTCATACGTAGACATGCTTGGTTAAAAGAACAAACCCTCCCTGACCATGTTAAAGCAAAATTATTGGATGCATCTTTACAACAGGATGTATTATTTGGTGTCAAAGCAGAAGAGGTTTTAAAGAAAATGGAGGATAAGGCAAAGTCTATGCAAACGGTCAAGGATTTTTTGCAGGTACAACCCCCTCATTTCAGCAGAAATTGGCCAACAAAAAACTGGTCCTTTCCAGCTTCAGACAGATCACAGAGGGGCAAATACAGAAGCCCAAGGGGCAGAGGCCAGTCACAGGGCCCTTACAAACCTCGCCAATGGGGTTCTGCTACCTAGAAAGGAGGAGAAGACAGGCCCCAGGCTAGCAGAAGACAAACACAATGACTCTATCCTCAAACTACCAAGCAAATCTCTCCTGCCAACTCCCTTGGGAGGAAAACTAGCATTTTTTGCAGACAACTGGCACATCATCACAAAAGACAAATGGGTTTTAAACATTGTCTCCCAAGGATACAGATTCCACTTTCATATCTTACCAGGGATCAAAGGAATGCCAAACCTCCCACCAAATCAATGGGCAGAGGCACAAAAACAAATTACAGCTCTCATGAACATGAAAGCCATTCAACAGGTACCTGCACAGGAGCAAGGGCAAGGATTTTACTCAAGACTTGTCCTAGTCCCATGAAAGGACAAAGCATGGAGACCCATTCTGGATCTTTCAGTTCTGAACACCTATCTGCAAGTACCAAAATTCAAGATGCTAACACTACAGCAGCTTCTTCCCATGCTGGGCAAGAATGCTTGGCTAGTCACTTTGGACCTCAAGGAGGCATACCTGCATGTCCCTATCAGACAAAATTGCAGAAGATACCTCCGCTTCATTGCAGGTTCAACGCATTATCAATTCTCTGCACTGCCCTTTGGCTTATCTACTGTGCCCAGGGTCTTCACAAAATGCCTGGCACCAGTAATTGCATACTGCAGACAAAGAGGAATTCAAATATACCCATACCTGGACGACTGCCTTATTCAAGCAGAAAGCAAGGACATTCTTTTAAAGCATCTGGCATTTGTCAAACACCTTCTAAGTTGCCTAGGGTACACAGTAAATGAAAAGAAATCAAAACTAGTACCCTCACAAAACATAATATTCCTGGGTGCCAGCTTGAATACAACGGCCCAGATGGCTTTCCTCATGCCAGACAAGCAACGACAGCTGACTCAATATTTCAAAATAATGGCAACAAAGACCCAACTCCCTGCAAGAAAAATTCTGCAGGCCTTGGGATTCATGGCATCTTGCATTCTTCTAATACCATTTGCAAAACTGCATATGAGGAAATTACAATGGTACCTGAAAAATGTATGGTCTCAGCACAGCCACAGCTTGGAAACAATGATACCACTCATTCCCTGCCTTCAACAGGAATTTCTATGGTGGGCACAGGCATGTCACCTCAGCAAGGGTCAGCCTTTCACCTTACCCACAGCCAGGCATAGTATGACAACAGATGCATCGGACTATGCCTGGGGAGCACACATGGCAGGGCAGTGCACTCAGGGCAAATGGACTACAGATCAGAGACACCTGCATATCAATCAAAAAGAAATGCTAGCAGTGCAGAATGCCCTAACAGCTTTCAAGGACATTCTACACCCAGGACAACTACTAATAAAGACGGCCAATACCACAGTTATGTGGTACATAAACAAGCAAGGGGGCACACATTCCTACCCTCTATGCAGGCAAGCAATGACCTTGTGGAACACTGCACTCTCCTACCAGGTTCAATTACAAGCACAATTCCTGCCAGGAAAGAAAAACACATTGGCAGATGATCTAAGCAGAAACATCATGGATCCACACGAATGGAAACTAGAGCCACAAGTATTTGCAATGATAGTTCAAAAATGGGGACACCCAGAAATAGATCTGTTTGCAAGCCCCCACAACCACCAACTTCAAAAATTTTGCACAAGGACCTTCCATCCACTAGCTTGGAAAGTGGACGCCCTCTCATTCAGTTGGAAAACATTAACAGTTTATGCCTTCCCTCCACTGCCTCTTCTAGCAAAGGTACTGCTGAAAGTCAGATTAGAGAGGCCACAAGTGATACTTGTTGCACCAGACTGGCCATGCTAACATTGGTATCCAATTTTAAGGAATATGGCCCACGGCCCACCATGGATTTTGCCACAAATTCCTCACCTGCTCACCCAGCGAGACCATCAGATTCTACACAGCCAACTCAAGACTTTAAACCTGGCTGCATGGCAAATTACCTAAACAACCAACCAACACCTTTATCCAAAGCTGTTATGGATGTCATTCTGGAGGCCAGGAGGCCCAGCACCAGGAAAACCTATTCAGACAAATGGAAAAGATTCAGGCTAAAGGCCTAAACCCCCTTGATCCAAACATCCCTCAGATTCTACAATATTTGACTGAGATGTTACACAAAGGACTTTCCTTTTCATCTATTAAGATCCACGCCTCAGCAATTTCAGCGCATTACAGCATGGATCCTCCTTTATTTTCACATCCACTCCTAAGACAGTACCTCAGAGGGGCTAAGAACTTAAGACCACCAAGGAGAGCTCCAACACCTACTTAGGATCTCAACTTTGTTCTGGAAAAGCTTACACTACTGCCCTTTGAACCAGCTTTTTCAGCTGATTTAAAATTTCTTTCATGGAAAACTGCCCTACTACTAGCAATAACCTCAGCTAGAAGAGTCTCAGAGCTACAGGCACTAATGGCAATGGAACCTTTCCTCATTTTTCATCAAGACAGAGTTTCTCTACAAAGTAATCCTTCCTTTATGCCAAAGGTGGTATCCAGTGTAGCCCTAAACCAAACCATTCACTTGCCCACCTTCTTCCCAAATCCCCAGAACAAAGGAGAAAGACTCCTGCACTCTTTGGACATTCACAGGCAATTACGTTACTACTTGGATAAAACTAAGGCTTTCAGAAAAAATGACCAGCTTTGTATAGCCTATGCTACAGGATCACCAGGAAAAGCTATCTCAAAACAAACCATTTCAGAATGGATAGGACATTGCATACGTTTCTTCTACACACATCATGGGAAACCAGTACCTGCTAACATTAGGTCCCACTTCACCAGGGCTAGAGGTACATCAGCACCCTTTCTCAGAGGAGTGCCAACCAAGGACATTCTGGAAGCTGCTACTTGGAGTTCAATGCACACCTTCACCAAACACTATAATTTACCTCTATACTCTAAGACTAGAGCTGGTTTTGCCACTGCAGTTTTGCAGGGCCTGCTAGTTTCTTCTAACCCTGTTTGACTCCACCTCCCATCCTTAGCTTTGGGATTGAACCCAAGTGTGATGACTGCAGCAGGGTAACACGATGAACATAGTACAGTTTTGTACCTACCATAAATGTAGATGTTCGAGTGTTCACCCTGCTGCAGTCCAGGTTACCCTCCCTCCATCTCCTCTGAACTAGCTGAACTTATCTCTACCACTTTTTCCTATACTACCTCTGTGGTGTATTTGCTTGTGCCTAAGGGTTTTGTTTGATTTTTATATAACCATACATAGGTTGCCTACCTATTGGGGGCACCTGACATCTGGGGCAAGAAAAACTGAATAAAATGGCGTCGGATGCCTCTTAAATACCCCTGGCGCACTGACGTCAGGGAAGAAGCAACAGCAACCGACGCCGGACCAAGACTTTGGAATTCGGGCCAACTGCGGGACCGCCTGACGGCAGGATAACCCAGGTGTGATGACTGCAGCAGGATGAACACTCGAACATCTACATTTATAGTAGGTACAAAACTGTACTTTTTGCAGCTCGAGTCAGTGATGCTATCAGCATCAGTGGTCTGGCTTGGGTTTTTGGCATCAGTGTTGACCGTAAGCCCCGTCATTGCCATCCCTAGCATCCATAGCATCGATATTTTTGGCCCCATGTTTCTTAGTGTCAGATGTCCTTCATTATGTACATCAGATTGTGCCAGGGTATTATTCCTGAGCAGTAGTTCTCCTTGACACCATACCAGCCATCAGTAGTGGTACCAGCTTTCCGACCGGAACAGTTTTTGTATGAGCTCTTAACCCTGCAACCTGTTTTTGCAACAGGGAGAGAAAGTCAAGAACCACTGTAGTCTCCTGTTATTATGTCTTCTTGCAAATTCAAAAAAGTGTTATCCTCTTCCTCAAATTCTCCATCCTGCAGAAGCCAAGGAAGGCTCTGTTCAAAAGGAAGAATCTAGACCCTTCTAGTTTTCCACGGGAGACATGAATGACAAGGATGATGAAGATGCCTGTCCTTTGCTTTGTACTAAAGACCCCAAGTTTGAGGAGTTTCTTGAGAAGATCCATAAAAGGTCTGGTCTGAGTGGTCTGTTGAGCAGTACTCTTCTCACAGATGAGCCGCTGAAGCCTTTTCTATCTGTCCAGTAGTCTGTGTATCTGATGGTTCATTGTTAGCAGATGTCCTTGAAGATGCCAACAGAATGACATGGGCAGACATGGAAACTGTGTCTGGTTTTCCTTAGTGGGCCAGGTGTGTCCTCTGTCAGCCACACAGTGAGGGAAGTGTCTGTTCAGAGCCACTTAAGCTTGATACCATTTCTCTGTAGCTGTCCTTATGAAAGCTTTGACTCCACAGAGCCCGGGTGTCCTTTTATCAGACAAAGAGTCCAGTGTGGCAGATAAGTTAAGGAAGTGGGTTTGTTTTTCCTTTTGGGTGATGAACTGTCTTTCACATATGATGGATTTCCTTTGTGACATTGTTGTGTCTTTCGGCTTATCCCAGTTAGGGGTCGCCACAGCAGGACTCCGGTCCGCTAATGTTTGGTAGTGGATTTTTACGTGCCGAGTTATGAGCCCTGAGGAGCAACCTTCAATGAAGGCACGTCCATTCATGCATGCCTCCACACCGAAGACGCTTTAGCTGAGAATCAAACGGGGCAACATCTTGCTGTGAGGCGACAATGCTACCGCAGCACCACTACATTGCCAATACAATATACTAGACTGTGGACCAGTTTCCAGACAGACAGACAGAAAACTAAAGGACAAACTTGCATCCTGTTGTGCACCTGTATTTTTCAGTTCCATGCTAATGAGAACATCAAGGCACCCCTTTATTTTTGGGGCCTGAGGTCAAGACGTATTTTGGAAATATGCAGGAGGAAGACAAAATGTTAGATTTCACGTACTTCATTGGTCGTTTTCGAGATACAGAGGAATCATTATTTGATGTGGTTCAGGAATAGTGCAAAGCCTAGAATCAGCAACAATGTGGAAGGTAGCCCAGTTCCAAGGGTAACTTGTAGAAAGATAATGGAGCCAAAGGAAGGGATTCTTAGCAACTGTTCGCCAGTTAAAGCCCACCTACATGTGGTCAGTAGCAGCAGCAGACATAAGGGCTTGTCTGACTTTCCCTTCTTGAAGGCAGTCAAGGACCATTTGTACCTCTACCAGTCCACATGGAAATCTGTCGGTGTTTGGAAGAAGGGGGGCCCCAGGTACGAACCATCCAAATAATCCCAGCATACCAGAAGGGCTGAGGATTTTAGTAGTGCCTTAACATGCCAAGGACTTCTGGCTAATTTTTGACTCAAGCAGCCTAATCAGCTGCATCCTCAGTGATGTATTTCAAATGGTTACGGTGCAGTCAACTTACATGAAGGAGACTGAATATGTCTTAAGACTTCCAAGACAGTTGGTTCTACATCAGGTTTGCCACCTGTGGATAGAATTAGCCATAATTATATCTGGATAATTCCAGATGGGCTCACTTAAGTCCCATTGATGTTTACTAAATGTATGTTTCAAATTCCTCCAGGTTAACTGTGTGAAGTTTCTGCAGTTACAGTAGTAACCAGTTACCATCTTAGCATAGTCCAGGTAATTTTGTCTTCATAACAAAATATTACTAGTAAGACTGCCACTGGTGTGCTTATACCCGAGCTGAGCTGGAAAAATAATAACCTTCCACTCCCAGCACAAAGAAGACTGGGCATTGCCCCCTCTGCGTCCTCCACTTTATTCTGTGTATTGTGTCGTACCTCCTGTGTGCCTTGCCCTGCTTCCTGTGTGTGCTGCCCCAACTTCTGTTTGTTGCCTTACCTCCTTATTTATTTCCTCCATGTCTTCTGTGCATGCTATCCCACCTGCATTGTGCCCTGCCCTGGTTCCCATCTGTTGCCCTGTCCCGCTGGAAACTGCACTAACTGCATGCCCATTTCATGGTTCCAATACTATTTACTTTGATATTGTGGTGCTTCAGAGCAGAAACTGCCCGTGAAGTTAAAGGGTACAAATTTTGGCATCATCTCTCTCTCTCTCTCTTTTTTTTTTTTTTTTTACATGATAAAGGCAGTGAGTTTCCCCTAGACATCAAAGGCACGCACACTTTACAGGGTAAAGACTATGATGTCCACTGGGCATCGAATGTATCATCATAAAGGAAATGAAGTTTCCTGGACATCGAATGCATGCACACTTTCATCCTGATTTAATGCACTTGGCATTTCAGCTTTTTGTGGATCTTGGACAGACATTATCCCTCAAGAGGCTATTGTGCTTGTAACGGGGTTTCAAAGCTACTAGCAAAACATTAATAAAAAGAGAAAAGTGTCCCTGTTACTGTCTGCTTGAATGTGAAGCAACTGAGCATTAAAATTGGTGCTGAACTCCTGGATAATTACAGGCCTGTCACAGTAGCTTCTCAAAGTTAATATTTGTCACCATGGCAACACCCCTTCCCCTTTTGTCAGTTATTTTGGACATAAATCACATTTTTTTCCTCTGTAGCCCCATAAATGAGAATTCAATTGGAAGTGGAGTTTGAGGTGTGTGTGTGTGTGTGTGTGTGTGTGTGTGTGTGTGTGTGTGTGTGTGTGTGTGTGTGTGTGTGTACGTGTGTGTGTGTGTGTGTGTGTGTGTGTGTGTGTGTGTGTGTGTGTGTGTGTGTGGTGTAAGAGACAAAGAGAGACATCCAGATATCCTACTTGTGTACCTCCTGAGGTATTCATTTTTAATGGGGAAAACAGGTTTCTGTTATGTATGGGAGTGGAGGTATAGTGAGGACTGAGTACTGAAAGTCTAACCAAGCTCAGAACACACACACAGACGCGAGCTCGCGCGCGCACACACACACACACACACACACACACACACACACACACACACACACACACACACACACTAAACAAGTGAAATGTAGTGTACCAGTGCAATGCAACCGTAAGGCTGTGTAAATAAAAAAACAGGCGTAGGTCTGAAGCTTAGGCCCCTGTGGTGCTGCCTGTGCTGAGAAGGTGCTGCCCCTGAAATTGGCAGCAAATGGGGAAACTCGATGTAGAGAAGTCTGCTTCTGCACAGGGCTCATGACAAAAGAGGGTAATGCCTTTATGAATTTGTTCTGTCAGCGAGGCTACTTGTGCATGCATTTTGTGGGTTCGGACATGATAAGCTGTTTTTAGACCTTACTGAAGGGTTTAGTATGTCACCACTGTCAGGCGATAAGCAGGAAATAGGGCAGTGCTCTGCAACAAGGCAAAGTATAGCAGTGCATAAGGCAGCGTGTTCTACAACCAAAGCCATTTACAGTGAATCGGTTGGGAACAAAGAAACATGACTGAAAATCCTTTATACGAAAGCATTTCCGTACTGAAGCATGGAGCTCTCTGTTTCATAAAAACTAAACTCTGCTGTTAACAAGTAGTGCAGCTTGTAGAGTTGTTGACATGGCAGAGGTTGTGTGGCTGTGGAGTTACTGTGTACCTTTGATTAATCAGGCATGCCACTTTTCATGAAACTGCATCCAGCAAAAAAAAAAAAAAAAAACACAAGTGAATTGGAAGCTGTTGTTTGCTCCCCTGTTGCTCCCATGCTCTTCATCTAAAATATAGTAACGCAAAGACTTCACCACCTTGCTGGTTAGGTTCTGAGATCTTGCTGTAAATAATTTGCCTATTATTAATTTTTGCGACAGGGTGGAGTAAAGACACACTGACATTTTGTATTATTTGTTGTGTGATGTGTTTACATCCTTTTTATTTAGGGGCCGTTGCCTATGTCCTATTTTTCTTACTCATATTTTTATTTATTTATGTATTTACTTTTGTGGAAGGTACATTCAGTTTGGAGGGTTTAATTTCCTGCTTTCCTGCTATGTATCCATGCATAACAATACTCAATATAAAGTAGGCTGTAGAATATGAGTAGTGCAGAATGGTGTTGTATAAAACAGCTTCTTTTAACACAGGTAGGCCTTCTTGTAACAGTAACGATGTAAGGACATTCGGCTGTCATTCTGGAACCCAGTGCTGCCAGTTTTTAATGAGGAACCTGTAACACTCTCTTGGTCACTAGGTGCATCTTGGGGCGTATCTTCCTTTGGCCCTTCCACAGTTCTTAACTACCACTCAGGTCAGAATGGTGTACGACTCTTTCTGGTTAGTATGAAGTGCTTTGAATTTTGCTGAAGTCCACTCTTTTTCCTTCTGCAGATGCCTTCTTCATAAAACAAAGTAGTCTGTTTTTGGTTTGTGCTTTCGTGGTAGCTGATTGTTTCATTACTGACCAAAATTTCTGTTCAATGTATTCATGACAGATTTCTTCAAGAGATTTTCACATTGGGTGTTTTCTTTTTTGTGTAAGAAGTGAGTCATAAAGTAAAGCAGTGTGGTAGTTTTATGACCTTTCACAACAGAGAGAGGCAGTTAAAGGCTACTGGACATTTGTATGTCACTAGAGACCTGTAGGATTTGTACTGTCTTCTTCCAGTGAATTAATATCTTCTTATGAAAGTAGAAAGTCTCAAAACTTAAAATGATCTACAGAAGGAGAGGATTCGGAAAACTCGACACAGAAAGTAGTATCACAATAGTTTGTGAAGGCACATCTATGGTGCCCATCACAGGAGAACACATATTAGTGACTTTACAGAGAGCTGGCGCTGCATGTCAAGGGTGTTAATGCAGGCATTCCACTTAGTGTTAGAAGACACTAGTCATTGTAGCTCTCCAGTTACAGCTGGGAGTGGTAATTCAGATGCTGCTGGAGATAGATCTTCTGCACTTAGAGTAGAATAAGACAAGAGTTTCTGCTTCATTAGCTTCTGTAATGGCCACCTTGTCCCTTCTATATGTATGTTCCCCACCTGCAACTTTGGAAACTGATGAGTGCACTCAGATGTTGGCTGCATCAACAACAGCTGAACTGTTAGCAACTACTTTCTACCTTGGGGATGTCAACCTGTCTGGTGTCTACCTAGTTGTCAGTCATGTCCATTTTAGCTCACAAAAAATATATATTTGTACTGGAATGTTTCCTGTTGTGTTAGAAGGTGTTATCATCTAAAACACGTCACCTGTCAACATTATCAACAGCCCCCTACTGAGCATTTCCTCTCCAGAAGGGAAGAAGAAGAGGGAAGATGTCTCCTCTCCTATCTCTGATTCTGACTTTTGAAAATGAAGAGGAATGGAGTAGAAGCTGATAATCTTTTTTATATAAATCATTTCCCAGACCTTTCTAACTGCACATAAGATCATAGGAGGTTACTAGGCTAATGGCCTTAGGGCCCTTACAAGCCTAGCCAAGAGTTTATCCTCAAAAATAAATCTCAGTCAGCACTTGTTGTCCTTGTCAATGAGGGACACAGGTGGAACCCTGGGACGAATTTGTGGTTTCCCATCCACTCATCAAAGCTGCGCTGGAAGAGGGTCAGCGAGGTGCTCTGTTTGATGTGTATGGGATGTCTATTCCAGAGACGGGGCAGCTTCTGGGAGACAAATCTGTCTCTCCAGCAGGTTTTGCTAATGTCACATATTAGGTTCAGGCCTTTTGAGTGGGTAGTGCGTGAGGAGTTAGACTTACAGATATGGAGCATCTGTAGTAGGGCAGGGTCCAAGATTGCCTTGTAGGTGAGACAGAGATCACCCCTGAGCAATCTGTATGACACAGAGTAGAGTGATAGTGATTTGAGCCTTTCTGCATAGGACAGGTGTTGGAGGCCATAGATTCTCTTTGTGAGGTATTTCAGTGGCCTTTCCAGTTTGTGTAAATGTTTGGAGAGGTACATCCCAAATGGGGCGTCATATTCAGTTATTGGTCTAATGAGGGAGGAGTATAGAGAGATAATAACCTCCTTTTTTCTGGATGAAATCCATTTACTTATGAGATGAACCAAGTAAAAGGCTTTTCTGACCACTGCTGCTACATGATGGTAGAATGTGAGGTTGTTTTCAACCTGAGTGCCCATGTCTTTCACCACAGGCTATGTGCTTAGGGGCTTGCCATTGATGTGGTAATCAGTAGAGGTTGTGTTTTTTCCAAATGGTATGATGATACATTTTTTTGCATTTAGCTTGAGGCCATGACTTGCTGTGAGACCCTCTTGTAGTATGTTAACATTGTTTGGGGAGTCAATGACAGGAACCAGCTTAAAGTCGTCCGCAAATGTGGTCAGCCACAGGCCTGTTGCCTTTGCCTGTACCTCTAAGAAACAGATGTCAAACAGTAGGGGTCCCAGGACAGATCCTTGGGGGAACTCTACTAGTGACAGGTCTGCTGTCAGAGGTGGAGGTGCCTATTTTGACTTTGAGGGTCCTGTCAATGAGCCAGTTGGCCACCCACCTGATGAGATAGGGATTTATGCCAAGTTGCGTTATCTTTTCGATGATGACAGAGTGGGGGATTGTGTCAAAGGCCTTGGCCAGGTCAAGGTAAGTTGTATGTACTTACTTTCCCTCATTTATGGCCTTGGTGACAGTCTCAAAGAAGTCACCCAGGTTCAACAGGCAAGATCTGCCCTTGATGAATCCAAACTGGGTGGGGTCATGTGCTTGGAGATTGCCTATGTCCTTATTTATGAGATGCATAATAATAATAATATTCTTCATGGCTTTACAGATCGGACTTGCCAAGCTAATGGGGCAATAGTTTCCAGGGTCAGTAGTGGTACCACCTTTGTGCAATGGGATAACAATGGCGGTTCTCCACTCTGCTGGAATAAAGCCAGTACTTAGGCCGTGGTTCAAAAGGGTGCTCAATGGCGAAGTCAGTTCTTGCTGGAGATGGTGCAAAACACATCCCGTGATACTATCAGGTCCCATGAAAACTGTTTTTTGCCTTGGATAGGGCCTGTAACACTTGATCTATGGAGATGTGAGGTGCGGGACAAGTATCTAGGATGTTGAAAGGGCCTTTGGGGGGGACAGGGGGGTGAAGTTTGCACTGAAACTATCTGCTAGCAGGTTGGCTAAGTCAACAGGATCAGTGTAAGTGATACTGTTAAGTACTAATTTGGAACAAACCTGGGCTTTTGCCATGGAGGTTCCTGATGTAACTGAAGAAGGCTTTATGGTTTCCCTTTGATGTCCTTCAAGGATGCATCTGCAGTCCTTACAAATGGGTTGTCCTGTCGTCAGGCAGCCCTTCGGTCGGCCGGATTCCAAAGTCTGGGTCTGGCTTCGGCTGGTGTCGCACTCCACCCGACGTCATTGCGGCAGTTCTTCGGGTATAAAGGCATCAGCCGACGCCATTTTCCTCAGTCTTTCTTGCCGCGTGGTGCCCGAAGCAGAAGCTGTTCGCAAGTGCCGGTCGGTCAGATCCAGAGATTACTACTAGCGAATACTACTTCGAAGACTTCTATAAAGCTAAGTACCCCGTTGGGGACTCTTTCTTGCCTCAGCCGATGTCAGAGAAAGTTAATAACTGTTTATCTTGTGGGAAACAAATACCTCATAAAGATTTCCACTCCTATTGCATACATTGTTTAGGCCCAGACCACGACGTAGCAGCTTGTCTAGCCTGTGCTTCTTTTAACCGACGGACTCTTAGACGTCGCTCGGACTTTGCTGAACAGATTTTCGGCTCCGATTTTGCCTACATTATGCCGTCGAATCCTCCGACTACGCAAATAACCAAAAAGCGCAAAGAAAAGGACCGACACTCGCGGTCCGCGGTTTCGGCTGAAACCGCGGTTAAGCAATCCACGAGTGTCTCGGTTTCGGCCGAAACTGAGCAAGCGGTTGTTTCTTCAGCCGATAACTTGCCTTCTACCGAGGCCTCTTCTATCCTGGTAGAAACGGCTTCTGAAATCCAGCCTTCTGTTGCGATTTCACAGGATTTATCAGACACCATTCCACTAGATATTTCTACCCCTGCACATGGAGCTGCTAGGCCTCCTCCAGCTATGTCTATTAAGGCCTTTGCCAGGGCTAAAGCAGCCAAAACTTCCAAACCTGTGCCTGCCAAGCCCCCCTCTCACAGGCCCAGCACCAGCTCCCATATGCTTTCTTTGGCACAGGATCTCATCACTTTAATTCGTGGATCCCAGCCTCATCCAGACAGGGCCTCTCTCCCTCCTCCAGAAAGGAGGCCTAGAGCAGAGGGCCCTGAGCCAGTAGCCACAGATGATTCTTCTGATGATTCAGAACATACAGACCCTCCTGAGGCTTCTTATTCTCCTTACGAAGACTCTGATGCTGAGGAGTCCATCCCTTCAGCCTCTCCTCCTGAGGAATTTTCCTTTGGGGAAACCTTGCATGCTATGAGGGAACAATTTCAGTGGCAGGGCCAAGATTTTTCAGACTCTAGAAAAAGGCTTAGGACCTTTCTACACTTACCACAGCATAGGCCTTTAGCTATTCCTCCAGTTCTATCTGTTGTTGATGATGCATTTAATGATGCTTGCACTACTCCTGATACTTTACCTCCGGCTCCTGCTAAACCAGATAGGTACTACAGGGTCCCGGACACTCATCACCACTTATATAAGGCCCCTTTTGCAGATCCAGAGACTATCTCCCAGGGCCCTAAAGCTGTAGCAGCTACTTCTTCTAAAAACCCCCTCCCCTCTGAAAGGGAATCCAGGTCCTTAGAGAGATGGGGTAAAAAAGTTTACACCTCTGCTACCTTGTCAGCTAGAGCTTTGAACTGCCAATTTCATATGATTCAATATCAAGAGTTTATGCTTGACCAGTTGACCAAGAAGCTGTCCTCTGAAGAATCTTTAGATAAAAAGTATGTTCAAGAAATGTTACATAACATACAGCAGGTTAGTAACCATTCTTTAAAATGTGGCTATGATGCACTGGAGGCTTCCTTTAGATCAGCCATGACTGGCACAGTTATCAGGAGGCATGCATGGTTGAAAGAGCAGGCATTACCAGACCATGTCAAATCTAAGCTTTTGGATGCACCTATGGACAAGGTCAATTTATTTGGTGCCCCCGCACAGCAGGTTCTGAAAAAGATGGAAGAGAAAGCAAAATCTGTGCAAACAGTAAAAGATTTCTTGCAAGTTCAACCTCCAAGGTTTAGCAGGAATTGGCCCTCCAAGAATTGGTCCTTTCCGGACTCCTCTAAGGCACAAAGAGGCAGGAATAGGCGCTAGAGGCAGAAACCAATCCAGGGGTGCCTACAGGGGTCGCCAGTGGCAGGGTAACAACCAACGAGGCACGGATACAGCCACCACCACTACAACAACTCAATCACAGTGACTTGGCGGTGGCACCGCCTACCAGGGAACAACTAGAAGCACCCTTAGGCGGAAAGCTAACATTATTTTCAAGAAACTGGCACTGCATTACAAGAGAAAAATGGATTTTGCAGACTATAGACAAAGGTTACAGGTTCCATTTCCATACACTACCAGGAAAGAGAGGAATGCCAAACCTACCACCTTCTCAAAGGGCAGAAGCTCTAAAACAAATATCTCAATTATTAAGAATGCGTGCTGTGGAAAAGGTACCATTTATGGAGCAAGGAAGGGATTTTACTCCAGGCTCTTCCTGGTACCAAGAAAAGAAAACAAATGGAGGCCTATTCTAGATCTGTCCGCTCTAAACACATTCCTCATTGTTCCAAAATTCAAAATGCTGACCCTACAGCAGCTTCTTCCCATGCTGGGCAAGGAGTCTTGGCTGGTAACTCTAGATCTCAAGGAGGCATACCTGCACGTCCCCATAAGACCAATTTGCAGAAGATACCTCAGATTTCTTGCAGGATCAGAGCATTATCAATTCTCAGCATTGCCCTTTGGCTTATCTACTGCCCAGAGTGTTCACGAAATGCCTGGCATCAGTAATCGCTCATTGCAGACTTCAGGGAATTCAAATCTATCCCTACCTGGATGACTGCCTGATACAAGCGGACAACAAAAACAAATTAACAGAAGACTTACAAAGAGTCATCTACCTGCTACAAGCCCTGGGATACACAGTCAATACAAAAAGTCAAGGCTGATTCCATCCCAAATAATAACCTTTCTGGGTGCAGAACTGGACACATCAAAACAAATGGCATTTCTGACTGCAGAAAAGAAAGAGCAACTTCCTCTCTATTTCTTGGCATTAACAAAGCAGAGCCATCTAACTGCAAGAAAAGTGCTACAAGCTCTAGGCTTCATGGCATCCTGCATAATTCTGGTCCCTCATGCCAGGCTTCATATGAAAAAGCTACAGTGGTACCTAAAGAATTTGTGGTCTCAGCACAAGCACAGCCTGGAAACCAAAATTCCAATGATCCCATGCCTGAAGCAAGAGTTCTTATGGTGGGCTCAGGCCTGTCAATCAAACACAGGACTGCCCTTCTGCAAAAGTCAACCAAGACAAACTATCACGACAGATGCCTCAGACCTCGGTTGGGGGCACACATGATGGACAAGTGCATTCAAGGCCTATGGACTCAAGACCAACTGCATCTGCACATAAATCTAAAAGAAATGATGGCAGTAAAATTGGCAATCCAGGCATTCAGACCTCTTCTCCACGAAGGCCAGCTGTTGATAAGGACAGACAACACCACAGTTATGTGGTACATCAACAAACAGGGAGGCACACACTCATACCCCTATGCCGGCTGGCACTAGACCTATGGGATGTGGCTCTGAGCTACAACATTCAGTTACAGGCAATTTATGTACCAGGAAGGAAAACATTCTAGCAGACATATTAAGCAGAACTACAACAGATGCCCACGAATGGATGCTGCATCCGGACATCTTCAAAGCCATCACAAGAGAATGGGGACTACCACAAATAGACTTGTTTGCATCCCCATACAATCACCAGTTGAAGAAATTCTGCACAAGGACTTACCACCCACTTGCTTGGAAGGTGGACTCCCTATCCTTCAGTTGGAAAAGCCTGACAGCATACGCATTCCCACCTCTTCCTTTGATGCACAAGGTGCTTCTCAAGATCAAAGAGGAACGTCCGAGGATCATTCTGATAGCCCCAGACTGGCCAAGACAACATTGGTACCCACTGCTGAGGAGCATGTCCCGGGAACAAATATGGACACTACCCCTGACCCCATTACTGTTAACACAGAACAACTACAACATTCTGCATCCAAACCTAAAAACTCTGCAGCTAACTGCCTGGGACATTACATAACAGAAATTAACCCAAATTTATCCCAAAGGGTTAAGGACATAATCCTGGAGGCTCGTAGACCTTCAACAAGAAAGAATTATGCAGCAAAATGGAAAAGATATCTCATCTGGAGTACTGCAAAGGGGCAAGATGTGACACTGGTGAACATAGCCAACATCCTGGAGTACTTGGCGGAGCTCTACCACACAGGCCTGTCCTATTCCTCCATCAAGATACATGCATCAGCTATTTCAGCACAATACAGCTTGGATCCTCCTGTCTTCTCGCATCCTCTGCTCAGACAGTTTCTGACGGGAATTAAAAATGTAAAACCTCCCAGGAAACCCCCATTGCCAGCATGGGACTTGAACTTTGTGCTAGAAAAACTGACTCTACCTCCTTTCGAGCCAGCAGCTGCAGCAGACTTGCAATACTTATTCTGGAAGACTGCCTTCCTGCTGGCAATAACTTCAGCAAGAAGGGTCTCTGAACTACAAGCATTAATGGCAGTACAATCCTTCCTGATCTTCCATCAAGATAGAGTGTCCATGAGAACAAATCCTACATTTATGCCTAAGGTGGTATCCAGAGTCTCTTTAAATCAGGCTATCCACCTTCCTACATTCTTCCCCAATCCACAGAACAGGGGAGAAAAGCTCTTACATACCTTGGATGTACACAGGCAATTACGCTACTACCTGGACAGGACAAAAAACAATAGAAAAACTGACCAGCTTCTGGTAGCTTATACAACAGGAAAAGAAGGAAAACCAATTTCTAAACAGACAATCTCCAAATGGATAGGAAATTGCATTAGATTTTGTTACTCCTACCATGGAAAGAAAACTCCAGAGAACATCAGGCCTCACTCCACAAGGGCCACAGCCACTACCACAGCTTTCTTACGAGGAGTGGCTACCAAGGACATTATAGAGGCTGCTACTTGGACCTCCGTGCATACATTTGCCAAGCATTATAACTTACCTTTATACTCTAGATCCCGAGCAGGGTTTGCCACTGCTGTATTGCAAGGGATCCTAACTACACCATAATTTCTTCTCTTTTCCTCCTCCCCTAGTTTAGCTATGGTATTCTACCCATTTGTAAGGACTGCAGATGCATCCTTGAAGGACATAGTACAGTTTTGTACCTACCATAAATGTAGATGTCCGAGAGGAATGCATCTGCAGTCAGGATTACCCTCCTTCCCTCTGAGGTACTCCTAGGGTACTTACCAATCTTCAGCTAGCTTGGGGGGGATCTATTATGGTGTATTTGTTTGTATATATGTACATACATGTTTATTTTGTGTGTTTGCTCTCTACTATTTGGAAATTTTGGCATTTATCCAAATTTAGCCTACCAAGAGGGCACCTGGCATCTGGGGCAAGAAACACTGAGGAAAATGGCGTCGGCTGATGCCTTTATACCCGAAGAACTGCCGCAATGACGTTGGGTGGAGTGCGACACCAGCCGAAGCCAGACCCAGACTTTGGAATCCGGCCGACCAAAGGGCTGCCTGACGACAGGACAACCCATTTGTAAGGACTGCAGATGCATTCCTCTCGGACATCTACATTTATGGTAGGTACAAAACTGTACTTTATGGAAGCTAGTTTTGATTCAAAATTGGCCTTGGGGGTTTTCACTAGTGATCTAATTTGCTTATTGATGCTAAGAAGGGAGTTTTTCCAGTTTGGAATTTGTTCCCTTTTACCTTTGGACAACAGTTTCTTCCTTTTGTTGTAAAGCCTGTTGATAGAAGATGTCCACCAAACAGGTTTGTGTTTCCTTGAGGAGCAGGTTTTAGTTATATTGGGTATGGCTGAGTCCATCCAGATGTACAGGTGCTTGTAAACTGCATTGGTGTACTGTTCAGCATAGTTGTTTGTATCCTCTGGAGGGGGCAGTGCTGTGAAGCTGCAGATACCCTCCCTTAGGAGGTTGTAGTCAGCTTTTGAGAAGTTTTTTAGCCTGATTTCAGCATGGGGGGGGGGGTGTTGGGTGGGACAGAAACTTTGAATGAGACAGTCCAATGATCTAATCTAACCAGGGAAGGGCATACTATTGGAGTGGTGCAGTGATCACCCATGTTGGTGAGAACCAAGTCCTGAATGTTATCTCCTCTTGTGGGGGATGAGACGAGCTGGTTTCTTATGATGAAGTCGAGGAATAGTTGAAACAGTGCATTAGTGCAAGAATAGTTCACCCAGTCTATGGTGGGGTAGTTGAAGTCACCAAGGATCAGGGTGTTAGGGGGTACCTTGAAGGAGTCTAGTAGATGCAGGTAAGAGGAGGGGGTGTCCTGAGTCATGGAGGGGGAGTCTATAGCTAGCTATAACTTAGATGGGTGTCTTGCCAACTGTCATTGTATCTGGAGTAGTTCCAGTGCGTCATGCTGGCAGACCAGTCTGGAGGTGTGCCTGTCCTTGATGGAGATTTTGGGATTGGAGTATGTGGAATGAGGTATAGCTTGGTAAGGCAGGGGTGCTGTCCGCAGCCCTGAACCAAGTTTCTGTGACTGCACAGACGTCAGCATCTTCCAGTGCAAGGAGGGCTTCCAATGCATCCATTTTCAGGTTTAGGCTCCTAGCATTAAGCAACATGACCTTTAATTTGTTTTTTGACAGATCTTTTATGTTGGAAGGTTTGTCTTTGGGACATTGCCTAAAAAGGCACAATGGGGGAGTCAAGAGCCTTGGCCAGTATCCGGAAACCCAGTGGTGACAGGTGAAGGCCATCTCTGGCAAAGCATTGAGGCCTGTCGACCATACCATTCCAGGCAGACAGACACTGGATCCCAGATTCAGAAGAGGGATTTCATATGTCTTAGCTCCTAAGATTACCTTCTTGGTTGCACCATAGAGAAAATAAAGGACCTGGATAAGTAGGGTGCCAAAGAGTTGTCTCCAAACAGAAAGCACAAAGCTGAGTTGGTCAAGCAGTAACTCAAGAGCTTGGAAACAGCAGCAGCAGAACAGTTTCTGAAGTGGCCCTTTTGTTGTTCCACTGTCCGGACTCCTGGCTTCTACTTTTGCGGAGACTAGGCAGATATTATATGGTTCCTGTGGACTGGGAGGACTGAATGAGAAATATGAGGGCAACCCCTGAACAAAATCAGTACCGTACCCTGTAAGGTTAATGAGAGATGTGGGTTAACCAGGCAAAGAATCTCAGGGTATTAGACAAACAGGACAAGGGAATGTATACTTCTGCCAGCTTAGCTTCCAAAGCACTGAAATATTAGGCTCGGATGGTATTCTGTCAGATCAGTTTGCTAAAGTAAGCCTCACGAACTCTTGAATGACTTCACTAGTTCAGAAAAAAGTCAAGACAAGACCATGGGCTTAATCTGCAAGGCAGACAGAGTCACTGCCCACAATACTAATTGTGGCTGTGACACTATGGGTGGCTATGTATGTGCCCTGACAACTGTTGTCACTCTCAGGTAGCACATCTGGCTCAGGTTGTAGTCTTTTGCCCAGAAATGGATAACATAGTTCCAGGGACCCACAAAACTTTCACTGAATTAAATGAAAGAAAAAAGGAAAACCATGTCCCATCCTAAGGATAGGTCTCTGGATCCCTCCCAACCATTTTCCAGTAATCACGCAACTGCAAAGCAGCTGTTTTTAATGGGAGAAGCAGCTCCCAAACTAGAAAAGAGGCAACATCACCACCTCAAAATAGAAAGAGGAGATTAATTCCCTTGCCCAACAACTTCAAGAGCAGCACGGCTTTCAGGGCTGTGGGTTCCCCACCACTGAGTGGAGTTCTTCATTGTGAAGACCAGTGCTCCCTCCCCCATTCTTCTTCTTCGGACTCCCTGTGGCCCCTAGCAATAGTGAGATGAAGGATGTCCCATTTTCATTGGAAAGAGTAATTTATTTTATATGCTAATGCATCTATAAGAGAAGTCATCCATAAAGGCTGTTGCATCAAATTTCTAAGGTGGCCATGTCACTGCCCAGATTTGTCAAGAAAAAGAAATTAAAGATGGTGATCCTGTATCACATCCTTTAACTGATAAAGAAGGTGGTCAGTTGGTCATTTTGGACATGCAGGGTGCTTGCCTGCATATCCCTGTTTGGAAAACACATCATTTTTTCTTCACATTTGTAGTTTACTAGAAATATTTTCAGTTCTGTTTAATCATCAACCTTTTTTCCCCTCAGGTTCATTTGCAAATGGTGTCCGGCAACCTTAGGATCTTGGATTTCATCATATATCTTAACCTAGATAGTTGGCTGATTCAGACAGCCATGCTTTGCATATCAGCATCTTGTGCATGTTAAGTCTTGTTAGCTTTCGGGGGAGTATTTGTAGATATGGTGAAGTCAGCCCTGATCCCTGCAAAGCGGCAGCATTTCTTTGGAATTCTAGTGCTGTATAAAATCTGCAGCTGTTTTTTTTAGTGAAGATACAGTAAAAATGTGGAAAGCTGTAATAAACCTCCATTTTTTTCTGTAAAGATATAAAATGTGTGACATGTCTAAAACAGCAAATGCATGCACACACACACACACACACACACACACACACACACACACACACACACACACACACACACACACACACACACACACACACACACACACATTCTTGTTAAAAGCTGTACTACCCTATTTGAGAAAAGAACTTACTGGTTATCTAAACAACTGTGTTTTGGATGATGTTTAGATATGAAGTTACAACCCAGCAGGAAGTAAAGGGGGTCAGGACTTCTAACCTAAATCAAAGTGGGGATTTGGCTAAAGGGGATGTGCTGATTGAATACTTCTCAGTGCTGATTCATTCCAAGACACCCTTCTGGAGATTTTGCAGGTAGTAAGATTATTCCATCTAACTTCAGATTGTAATTGTTCAAGTCAGTCTATGTTATTATTTTTGGTGTGTCATGGCAGAATGCTAACTGCCCTAAAGGGCCATTTTAAGCATAACCAGTAATCCAAGGTTTGAATCAAACCCCCTCTATGTCTATGAGGTAAAGACTTTATCCATTATGCCAAACCCATTTTGCCAAGTTTATGTGCAGATAATTTTTATATGGACTGCAGGTAATAAGTGACACATCCTCTTTTTATTACAACATCTGTTTGTTTGAAACGTTATATTTTATATTCTAACATGAAGTAATATCCCCAACCCCTAAGACTTTGGTTTCATCACAGGGAATCTTACACATCCCCCACTTTAGGTCAGCAGAGGAAGGATGTTGTTCTTAGTTGCCTGTCTTGAAGGGTCTTGGAATGTCATGCTCTTATGTGTAGGAACTCGTACATGCTGCTTCATGTTAGCATGGCCATGGTATCGCTTAGAATCAGACTATACCTCAGTTCCAAGGTGGTTGTACATGTTGCTTCATATTACCATGGTCATGGTATCTGTTAGAATCAGACTGTCCTTCAAGTCCAAGGTGGTCGTAGTATGGCTCTTAACTACACATTTCAGTTGTTCATAGGTTCATAGGTTCATACTAGGCTATCTGCCCTAGGGCATTTATAAGGCTAGCCAGAATGTGTTTGGCTTTCGCCACCCATTTTAAATTTATTTTGCTATGCCCTTTTTCGAGGTTAGTATACTGTGCCTCTGTCTAACAGTGACACAGAAGTGATACCCGGGGTAAACCTACGATCTCCCATCCACTCATCAAGATTCCTCTTGAAGAGAGTCAATGAGGGACTCTGCCTAACCTGGACTGGGATTTTATTCCAGAGTGAAGGGAGCTTATGGGTTATGAATCTGTCCCTCCAGCATGTCCTATTTATTTCAATGCTGAGGTTCAAGTCTCTCGAGCATGTAGCTCGATGGGATTTGGATTTTCTGAGGTGCAGCATGTCCATTAATTCCGGGTTGGACATGGCTTTATACGTCGGGCACAGATCGCCTCTGAGCAGGCGGTATGCCATTGAGTAGAGCTGGAGTTTCTTTAACCGGGCAGCATGTGGCATCTGTTTGAGCCCTTTGATCCCCTTGGTGTGGTACTTTTGGGGTCTTTCCAGTTGCTGCAGGTGTCTGGTAAGGTACATCCCAAAAGGGGCATTGTACTCAATTATGGGCCTGATGAGGGATGAGTAAAGAGGCACGATGACCTCCCCTGATCTAGATGTGAATCCCTTCATGATTAGGTGGGCTATATAAAATGATTTTCTAACCACTTTGGCCACGTGGTTGTCAAATGAGAGATTGCTATCAACTTGGGTCCCCAGGTCCCTAATTACTTCTTCTGTACTTAATGGATTACCACCTATGTGGTAATTTGTGGGCACTTTGTTTTTGCCAGAGGGTATGACTATACACTTTTTGGTGTTTAGCTTGAGGCCATGGCTGTGGCACCAGTTGTCTGTTTCTATGAGGCCCTTTTGGAGGATGCTTGTGTCGGCTGGAGAGTTGATTATGGCGCCCAGTTTGCAGTCATCTGCGAACTTTGTCAGCCACAGTCCTTCCGTGTTGGCCTGTACCTCCGAGAAATATATACCGAACAAGAGAGGTCCCAGGACTGAGCCTTGTGGGATGCCACTTGTAACTGGTTTGGAGTCTGACATGGCTCCAGCAATTCTAACCATGTGGGTTCTGTCCTTGAGCCAGTTTGCAACCCATCTAGTGACATAGGGGTTTATATTTAAGCTGGTGAGCTTATCTATAATGCCCGAGTGGGGTATTGTATTGAAGGCTTTTGCAAGGTCCAGGTAGGCTCTGTGGACCACCTTCCCCTCGTCAATGGCCTTGGTGACTGTTTCAAAGAAATCGACCAGGTTTAAGAGGCAGGATCTGCCCTTAACAAAGCCGAACTGGGTAGGATCCAGTGTCTGTAGGTCCCCAATATCTTTATTTATGAGGTCCATGATGATCCTTTCCATAGCTTTGCAGACCAAGCTAGTCAGGCTTATAGTTTCCAGGATCCGTTGAGGCACCACCTTTGTGGAGAGGGACCACTGTTCGTGTACGCCACTCTTTAGGTAAATGTCCTGTAGTAAGGCTGAGATTGAACAGTAGTTTTATGTTTGGGTTTAGCTCTTCTTGGAGTTCATGTAGGACGCAGCCCGGGACACCGTCTGGTCCCATTGATGCTGTGTTTTTTGCTTTGGAGAGGGCAGCTCTTACCTGAGCATCTGAGATGTCAGGGGGGCAGCACTCTGCTGGGATAGATATTTTCGCTTTGGTGGGGGGGGGGGGAGTTTGCGCTGAACCTGTCAGCTAGGATGTTGGCAATGTCTGTGGGTTCGGAGTATTTTTTGTCATTTTGGACTAATTCTAAGCATATCTGGGAATTCCCACCCAGGTTCCTAATATACCTAAAGAAAGACTTGTGATTATCCTTAGTGTCATGTGCAGTTTTTCTCTCGAAGCTGGCTTTAGACGATTTTATCAGTGCCCGTAGTTTTTTGCTAATACTGATCAGAGATGCCTTCCTTTTTTGGGATTTTGCTCTATCATGTAGTAGCTTCCTCCTTGTATTGTATAGTTTGTTTATGGCTGGGGTCCACCAGACAGGACGTCTGCTTTTGGAGGATTGGGTCTTGGTTTTATTTGGGATTGCATGATCCATGCATTCCTGAAGGTGTTCATAGAATGCATTTATAAAGGATTCTGTGGTCTGGGCCGTATTTTCCACAGGCCCGGGGGCTTTGAAGGATTCCACCTCTGTTTTGAGGAGTGTGAAATTTGCTTTAGAGAAGTTTTTCACTGTGGTTTTCTGGGCAGGGGGTGGGGTCGGGATGTGAATATCCAGTGAGATTAGTTTATGGTCTGATCTTACCAGTGAGGGATACACTTCTGGTCTGGAGCATAGAGTCCCCATGTTGGTGATGATCAGGTCCAGTATGTTTTCCCCTCTTGTGGGAGTGGTAACAAGTTGTTCCATAGCATTTGAGTTTATAAATTCTAGGAACCTTTGGGCTAGGGTGTTGGAGCTAGAGTAATGC
The DNA here is from genome assembly GCF_019279795.1 of Protopterus annectens. Classification (NCBI taxonomy): domain Eukaryota; kingdom Metazoa; phylum Chordata; order Ceratodontiformes; family Protopteridae; genus Protopterus; species Protopterus annectens. The sequence goes on from NC_056739.1 coordinate 787,903,958, forward strand.
TCCCAGTCTACGTTTGGGTAGTTGAAGTCACCCAATATAATGGTATTTGGAGAGACCTTCATATTTTCCAGTGTTCTCAGGAAGGCCGAGTGGGGTTCCTGGGTTTGAGAGGGTGGTCTGTAGCAGGCTATAACCTGGAAGGCAGTTTTACCCACTGTTAGTTGCACATGGATAGTCCCTGATGCTTCGTGCTGTGCCATCAACTTGGAGGTGTGGGTATCTTTGACGAATATTGATACGCCCCCTCCTTTTGTGGTTCGGTCCAAGTTTTGGGGCCGAAAAACATGGTATGAGGCATAACCTGGTAGTGCTGGGGTGCTCTCAGGAGCCTTGAACCAGGTTTCTGTTACTGCACAGATATCAATGTTCTCCATGCTAAGGAGAGATTTGAGTGCGTGCATCTTGAGGTTTAGACTTCTGGCATTGAGTAGCATTACTCTTAGTTTCTTATCCCTTGTGATACCTATGGAGGTGGGTTTGTTTTTTGAGCCCTGCCTAAAAAAGGCTCTATGGGGGTAGCAAGAGCCTTTGCCAATATCCGAAAGCCCAGGGGTGACAGGTGCAAGCCGTCCCTAGCGAAGCATCGTGGCTTGTCGAGCATGTCATCCCAGGCTGACAGGCATTGGATCCCCTTTGAATGACACCGATACTTAAACCAATTGTTAAAATTGATCATCTTGTCTTCATATTGTGGCATCATTCTTGGTGAGGGTAAGATGCTACTCAAGGTCAGGGTCATACCAGCCTGGGCTACATGCTCAGAGAGCTCCTCTGTCTCTTTTTATGTAGTCCAGGGAGGTACGTCTCAGGTCATTCTCACCAGCATGAACAATGACTGAGTCATATTTGTACTTGCCTTGGAGTGATCTGAGTGCTTGCGTTATGTGGCGGATCCTAGTGCCCGACAGGCAGCTCACCATGACCTTCTCCTTGCTCAGCCTGTTGAGCGGGACGTCAGTGTGCCTAACGATAGAGTCACCTATTACAAGTGTATCAGATGTGTTGTTTAGCCTTAAGGGCTGTGACTGTTCGGCACACTGGCTTTGTGAGCTATTTGTTGCACGTGTTTTGTTTTGGGGTAGTGGTTGCTTGGGTGTCTGCTTTGGAAGTCTCTGCTGCTTTGGCAGATTTTTATTTAGAGCCTCTGAGTATGTTTTTGTGTGTTTATGTGTTTGGTTTGCTGTCATGGTAGGTCTATGTGAGACTGGAATTGTAGTGAGTGTGGTTTCCTTCTCCTCCTGACTGGTTACGCCAGTACTGAGTTGAGAGAACTTAGCCTCCAGTTTGGCTATATGGTTGCATCTCTCACATGTGTTGGAATTTGTTGGGAGGAGGAGAGGGTTGTCTGTGTACATGAGGCAGTTGTAACATTGCCTCAAGATTCCCAGATTCACCAGCTGGACCGGAGAGGAGATTGACAAATGACCTTTGGACATGCTAGAATAGTATTGGGAATTCCTTTATAATTGAAAAAAAGGGCCAGTGGGGAACAAGGTACTCAAGGGGAGTTTGTGAGGGTGTAGTGCTTTTAATTTTTTAGTGCTAACTTATATAATTGCTTTAGTGAGCAAGTGCCAGGTAACTTAAATGCAATGTGTTACAGGTAACTTAAATGCGAAAACGACAAACAGTTGATCTGCTTTCCTGATCTAGTGGAAAGAAGAAAGGATTTTGCACACTGGGGATGTTCAAATGCAATTCAGATACTACATCCAGAGAAAGAACAGTCAGAATTGCTGCAGTAAGTGTTCCTCCCCACACCCACGTGTACATGTGCATGTTCGTGGGAACTTTCACTGCAGCAATGCTTTATTATTCTGACATATCTTGTCATAGTGAACACTTGTGAATAGGTGTGTGTGTGTGTGTGTGTGTGTGTGTGTGTGTGTGTGTATATGGATATGTATATGTGTGATATATATTTATATATATATATGTATATGCCCTTATATATATATGTATGTATGTATGTGTATATGTATATATGTGATATATATTTATTTATATATCCGGGGGGGTGGGGGACCGTCCCCAGGCGCGCCAGCCGCCGTCGGGCGCACTTCCTCCGAGGCGGTGCGCCGCAACCGGCTCCGGGTCGGCCGGAAGGCAGCGAAGAGTAGCTCCTCCCGGAGGGGAGTGTTACAGCCAGCGCATCAGCCCTCTCCGTGCCCGGGTCGTGGAGACGACCCCGCCGCACCTCCCCCTCATATATATATATATATATATATATATATATATATATATATATGTATATATATATATATATATATATATATATATATATATATATATATATATATATATATATATATATATATACATATATATATATATATATATATATATATATATATATATATATATATATATATATATATGTATATATGTGTATATATATATATACATATATATATATATATGTATATATATATATATATATATATATATATGTATATACATATATATATATATATATATATATATATGTATATACATATATATATGTATAAATTCCTACTAGGATAGCTTAACTTTATGTGGGGTTAATCAAAGTTTCTTTAATTTATGGCAGGTGTGTACCCAAAAAGACTGAATGCTGTAATTAAATTAAAAGGTGCTTTAACAAAGTATTAGTTTAAAGGTGTGCACACTTACGCAACCAGCTTATTCTAAGTTTTTTTTTATTTTTTACGTGTATTCCCCTAACAGATTTGTTTGTTTTTGAATTGAATTGTACAGGTTATAGGTCACATTAAAGGTGGGAAAAGTTTTGAAATGATTTATTGTGGTCTCTTTTTTTTTTTTTTATAAGAAACCAAACAAATTCCAACGTACATTGGATGATACTATTCGATGGGGTGTTTCCCATGTGGTCATTGTAGCTTTTGCAAACGTAGTAGTAGTTTTTGAAATTAGATCTTTGACTAATTGTATTAGTGATTGGGTAGTTTATTTGGCTATTTGTAATTGCTCTGCGTTCTATATTGGACAAACGTCCATACCAATGAAGCTACGTATTTTGGAATATCTCAGCAATGTGAGGAATGAAGTCATTACCAATGCTCTGTATAAGCACACCCTTGTGCATAGTACTGCTTGTTTTCATTTCACTGTTATTGACAAAGTAGGTGGACACAAATTCGTTAAAGCCAGATGGCATGAAATATTAACTAAGAAGGAAAAAGGTTGGATAATTAAACTTGTTGGATTATTCCCACTGGGTTTAAATGAAGATCTGTAAAAATCTTTAATGTTTTATGCATCACTTTTGCTTTTTGTATATATATATTGGTTTTGATAGGGTTATTTAATATTGGTGGAGGGTACTTGTTTAAGATTTTTTAGTAGTTCTGGTGAATCTAATGAATTATTAATGAGTGATTATATGTCATTGGGTATTTGGTGGTGCTCCAGTTACTTATAAGTGGGTAGTCTTGACCCATTTCTTTTTTACATTGATAAAGGCTCTTTTGGGCCAAAACCGGTCTGTTCAAAATAAAAGGTGGTTATTTCCCCATTTGGTGCTGGCCGTTCATTTGATGTATCTCATTTTTTATATCAGAAAAACCTGGCATTTTAACAGGGGTGTGTACACTTTTTTATATCCACTGTATGTGTGTGTGTGTGTGTGTGTGTGTGTGTATATATATATATATATATATATATGTATATATATATATATATATATATATAGGTATAAATATATATATATATATATATATATATGTATATATATATATACATGTATATATATATATATATATATATGTATATATATATACATATGTATATATATATATATATATAAACACACACACTTTCCGTGTGTGTGTGTGTGCATATATGTGTCTATCTATATATATAATATATGTATATGTGTGTGCGGGTTCATTTTAAAATACCGAACCCTAAAAATGCCGAATTTCACAATCTCAAATCCACAATACCGAAATCCCACAATACCGAACACTTAGAATCATGAATATCAAAATACCGAATTCCCTAAATACCGAAAGGAGAGATCATGGGGTATATTTTTTATTTTAAACCCTCCATAGTGATTAGTGCTGCATACTCTTCATGTAAGTGTAGTGAGACTAACCAAACCATAGAAATATATTACATGCAAACATCACATTCATAACTGCAATAACCGTGCAATAGCTTTCAAAAAATCCAACGTCCCATACGAGTCTCGGTTATGGAGAATAGTTTCAAACTTTTGCTGTCATAATTGCAGTTTTTGCCTTTTAGGGCTAGGTGGACTCCCACTACTCAAACGTATTCGCAACTCGTCCACCCTGTCTTGTTCCCTTGCAAGTGTTTCCATAAGCACACTAAGGTCAGTTGCCCTCAGTCCCAATAGACATTTCAGCCTACGGTGCCATGCCTCGACGGAATTCTGTGTCTGAGGCAAACACAACGTATTCAGATCTGAAATGTTCCAAAACGTTACAGGAAAGAGAGGAGGAAACCGTGCTACAGAGGCCGATCTGGGTTTGAAATGTCGCTACCTACCTAACACATACCAATCCCCATAGTATTTCAAAAGATCTTGACCCTCTTCGGGGAATGATACTTTAAGCTCATGAAACGCTTGCACAACTTCATGCTCAGGCAGAAACGCCAATGCTACCAAAGACTTCATTGCAGCGATTTTGAAATCACACAGCACAAAACGCAAGTGTATTTCAAATCCCTGCTCCTCCATAAGCTGAAACACAGCATCCCACATGCAATTGTAAGCTTTTAACGACATTTTGCTCATCAGACAGTAAAGCAACGGTACTGATTTACTATAACCTCCGCATCTCAGCGGACCATGGATCGAACATAACTGCCTGCAAATTACACCCTTTTAAAAGAAGGTGCCATCCATGAGCCAAATAGTCGTGTTACTTAGGTCGAATAGGTTTTTGACAGTGCTAAAAACTACTACTGTGGTTTCTCCAATGGTATCAGACGTACTCTTTTCAACAAACTACCCTGACTTTAGTGGGTAATCTTGCACGTTTAGATCCTGTAATGTAATATTGCTATGCCTAGATGATCTACATGTTTTACGTATCACCCTTCCAACTTGTTGCAAGAGTGCTTTTCTGTTAGGTAGGTGGGGTACTACTTCTAGAGAACTAGCAGCAAGCACATCTTCCACTACTAAACATGATGAGTCGTGAGATACCACAGCTCTATGTTTCAGATCACTGCACAAACTATAGCCCTCAGCTTCAGTTGAATACCGTGTATGTGAATGGGGCATACGCTTTAGTAACCGTTCACCTTCTGCAACCGGAGTTGTAACAACCCTACCCTTGCATGGGATGGACATCTTCCCTTTACAGCACCAGTACTTGTTTGGGATCTCTTTCTTCTCTACGTGATACACAAATCCATCTACAATAAGGACGAGCTTTCCCTTCTGTGATTCCACGGGTTTGTGTACCATGCCAATATTACCAGGAGGGCTACAGAGCTAGACGCCATGATTCCTTCGGTACAAAGTATGTCTCAGACACGTACGCGTCACTTTTTAAAGTGGTATGTCGGTATTTTGATATTCGTGATTATAAGTGTCCGGTATTGTGGGATTCCGACATTGTGGATTCAAGATTGTGAAATTCGGCATTTTAAGGGTTCGGTATTTTAAAGAGAACCCGTGTGTGCACACACACACACACACACACACACACATATATATATATATATATATATATATATATATATATATATATATTCATACATGCATGCAAATATAGTACACAGTCATCATCATCTTCTTTCGGCTGTTCCCGTCAGGGGTTGCCACAGCGGATCATCTGTTTCCATTTCATCCTGACCTCTGCATCTTGCTCTGTCACACCAACCACCTGCATGCCCTCTCTCACCACATCCATAAACCTTATCTTAAGCCTTCTTCTTTTCCTTTTACCTGGTAGCTTCATCCTTAGCATCTTTTTCCCAATATACTCAGCATCCCCCCTCAGCACATGTCCAAACCAACGTAATCTTGCCTCTCTGACTTTGTCTCCGAACCTTCCAACCTGGGCTGACCCTCTAATATACTTATTCCTATTCCTGTCCACCCCCGTCACACCCAGTGCAAATCTTAACATCTTTAACTCTGCCACATCCAGCTCTAACTCCTGCCTTTTTGTCAGTGCCACTGTATCCAACCCATGTAACATAGCTGGTCTCACTAGCCTCTTGTAGACCTTCCCTTTCACTCTTACTGGTACTCTCGTCTGTCACAAATCACTCCTGACACTCTTCACCCACTCCATCCTGCCTGTACTCTCTTCTTCACCTCTCTTCCACACTCACCATTACTCTGAACTATTGATCCCAAGTATTTAAACTCATCCACCTTCACCACCTCTACTCCTTGCATCCTCACCATTCCCCTATCCTCCCTCTCATTCACACACATATATTCTGTCTTAGTCCTGCTGACCTTCATTCCTCTTCTCTTTAGAGCATATCTCCATCTCTTCAGGATCTCCTCCACCTGTTCCCTACTCACTACAGATCACAATGTCATCTGCAAACATCATAGTCCACGGGGACTCCTGTCTGAGCTCGTCTGTCAACCTGTCCATCACCATTGCAAATAAGAAAGGGCTCAGAGCTGATCCTTGATGTAATCCCACCTCCACCTTAAACGCATCCATCACTCCCACTGCAGACCTCACCGCTGTCACACTACCCTCGTACATATCCTGTACCACTGTTACATACTTCTCTGACACTCCCGACTTCCTCATACAATACCACAACTGCTCTCTAGGCACCCTGTCATATGCTTTCTCTAAGTCTACAAAAACAATGCAACTCCTTCTGACCTTCTCTGTACTTCTCCATCAGCACTCTTAGATTAAACATCGCATCTGTAGTGCTCTTTTCCGGTATGACACCATAGTGCTGATTACTAATCATCATGTCCCTTCTTAACCTAGCTTCCACTACTCTTTCCCATAACTTCATGCTGTGACTGATCAATTTAATCACAGCTCTGCATATCACCCTTATTCTTAAAAATCAGTACCAAAACACTTTTTCTCCATTCCTCAGGCATCCTCTCACTTTCCAAAATTTCATTAAACAGTCTGGTTAAAAACTCCACTGCCATTTCACCTAAACACCTCCATGCTTCCACAGGTATGTCATCTGGACCAACAGCCTTTCCATTCTTCATCCTCTTCATAGCTATCCTTACTTCCTCTTTGCTAATCCATTGCACTTCATGATTCACTATCCCCACATCATCCAACCTTCTCTCCCTCTCATTCTCTTCATTCATCAACCCCTCAAAGTACTCTTTCCATCTGCTCAAATATAGTACACAGTATGTTGTCAAACAACTTGATTTTATTTTAGCATTAGAGTACAGATAATAAAAAGTCAGGCATATTGCTAATAAAACATTTAAAGTGTTTTTCAAGATGTAATGACAGAATTGCACATAAAAATAAGAAATGATTTTTACTGCCTGACATACTAGAGGGAGAGATTAATAGACAAGAAGGGATAAGCCATCATGGAAAAGTCTTTTTGAGAAGACAGTATGGAAACAGACAGACAGTATTTGTTCCAGCTTTGAAATGCAGCTAAGTGATTAAAATAATATTCTACATGCAGAGGTGCAGTGAGTTTAGAAAAGCTGTTTTTTTGTACAGAGCAGGTCTTTTGGCTTTTCCTGGTTAGGGGTGGCCACAGCGGAACTCCCGTCCGCTAATGATTGGCAGTTGATTTTTACAGTGCCGAGTTGCCAGCACGACACCCAACCTTCAAAGAAGGCAAGCCCATTCACACACACACCTACCTGCATGTCTTTAACGAAACTCGACCACAGGGAGGACATACAGACTCCACACAGAAGGCGCTACAGCCAAGAATCGAACGGGAGAACCTCTTGCTGTGAGGTGAGAATGCTAACTGCTCTGCACCATCATGGCTTTTTTGTATAGAGCGATGAGGCCAAAGTTAGATGTGTACATGAAATACCCGATTATGGGCAAATGAGGCAATGATCTCTGGAAGCCCTGCTTTTGGCAGTCCTTGCTCTGTGGAGATGACAACAGAGGTGGTACCATGCATAATTCTTGCTGTGATGGATGACAGGATGTTAGGAGAAGAAACACCCAGCGGTGCTGGTGTCACCTTTTTCTTTATGCACCAGGGAATCTGAATTATTGTTTTATAGAAGTTGTGTAGGTGTAGGGTCATGCTAGGATGGTAGAAGGTATATATATATATATATATATATATATATATATATATATATATATATATATATATATATGTATACACACACACACACACACACACACACACACACACACACACACACACACACACACACACACACACACACACACACACACACACACACACACACACACACACACACACACACACACACGCGCACGCACACACACATATATATATATATATAAAAATCCATGTGGCCACGGTTTGACTACTGTCAGGCAGCGAGAAGGTTTTGGATTAGGACCCAAGGATCAGGAGTGACTCCTGGTCTGAGATCCAGGGAAAGCATCAGGGGGCAGCTGATGTTTGGCTCCATGGGTGTCAAAAATAATAAAACAAAATATGCATATTATACACTATACTGTTCAGTCCTTTATGTTATGGGTGTTCACATCCACTGTGTCTGTTTTAAAGAAGAAGCTTTTTGTAATTAAAGCTTGGAAGGGTTGTAATGCAATTTCACCCTACCTGATAGCCACTGTTGTCCACCTCTGTGCGGGCACACATGCGCACACACACACACACACACACACACACACACACACACACACACACACACACACACACACATTAGTATTTAGCCTTTTAGATTCACTGAGAGTGCTTGCTTAATTTGTAAGAATACCCTTTTTGATTTTTACGTTCTTTGCTCTCCGTGCACGTCTGTAGACTTTATTAGAAGCACATTAGTATTAATAATACAAAACATTCTTTAGTATGGTAGCCTGTTAAACTAGATGTGAACTAAGTATTGTGGCAACATTCCATTTGTGGCATACAGGGCATCTAGCAGTCTGGTGAGCCCTGTCATCATGCAGCACATAAGCAGTGCCTTTTTTCTTTGAGCATACAACCTGCACCTTAGGGGATAATGTCTGTAACATCATGCAAAGGATAGCTGGTATCCACTGGTAACGTAAAAGTTCTTTTTTCTGATCTTTGAACTTCCTCGCTCTACCTGACCAGCTGAAAGAGCAGTGTAATATGTTGATTTTTTAATACTTCTTTTGGCCTTTTTGACAGTTGACCTCTGGTGTCATATTGTATTAGATTATTTTTTTTTTTGAGTGACAATGTTCAGTTGCACATAGCAAGTATATTTTAAGCAGTATCCCAGAAGTTTCAAGCAGTGACTTCATAGGATGTAAAATAAGGCACAATAGCAAAATGAGCACAAAGGGTAGCAGAAATGTAGGATCACACGTGATAGGGAGAAAACTACAGAGGTAAATATTAGGTAGCAGCTCAATTCATGAAGAATTCCCTGGGCAGCGCTGCAAATAACAGACAGGTAATGTAAACAAGATAAGGAAAAGTTGGCCTCAGTGACAGTGCACTTGTGCAAGTCTGTTAATGTTACACGAATGACAGAAAACAGGCTTGACTGCATTTTCTAAGTGCTGTTTACAATTGTCACATAAGACATTGCCAAGAAGTATTTTTAGAAAAGTAGATCTTGCATTAATTACTTCATGCCCTCAGCTCCTAGTGACACATTTGTCTAGTTATGATATCAGAGCTGTGTCACTGTTTCAGTGAGTGTGTGTGTGTGTGTGTGTGTGTGTGTGTGTGTGTGTGTGTGTGTGTGCGCGCACACATATGTGTATGTATGTGTACATTATGCTCTACTTTTCGTTTCCGGTGTGTGGGATGTGAGCGCTATGTTTGAGAGTCCATCATGTGTGAGATATGGGTGACCCATTGCAAATTCTGTGCATATCCTTCTCAACCATCCTGTTACCTTTCTGATATGGTCATTTGTCACCATTCTGCTTTCTTTTACTGAAACTTTTCCTCTTATGTCCTCTGAAATTTATTTCCTTTCAAAATCTTGAGAGAAACAATAAGTTTAGTATTTCTTCCCAAGAACATTGGAGATATCAACGGCTCCTGCCATGGGAATAGAGTGGTATTTGTGCTTCCCATTTTGTGTATGTGTTTGTATATGTGCATGTGTGTGTGTGTATTTGCATGTCCACAGATATGTATGTGTTCACATGTGTGTGCATTTGTGTGTTTGTGTATGTATTTTTGTGTGCATGTATTTGTGTATATACATGTGATTTGTGATCACAGGATTGCATGTTTTCTTGTGTGCTTGCATTTTATTGTGTGTTGTGTTTTGTGTGTGTGTGTGTGTGTGTGTACATCTGTGTTTGCATGTTCATGTTCAACATATGTGCATGTAGGTGTATGCATGCAGGTTTCACACGCCAGTGACAGAATTGTTCCAGCAGCAGCTTTCTGTTTCCAGAGGAACTTTCATAAAGCTCTGTTTGGCGTGGGCAATTTGTATGCTACGGCCAAACAAATCATTTGAGCATTCAATCATTGCAGCAGTGTTGGGACTTGAACTAGCCACTCTGATGAAGTAATCTCTATACACTACTCTGAATGTAGGTGAAATTCATTTGCCCAGCTGTAAGGACAGTGGATTACCATGTGTTCCTTGAATGCTATCATCTATGATTTCTCTACTTGGCCTACAGAGGTGCTTGCCTGACCCTTATTACCATTTCCTTTCACTGCTGTTTGGTTTGTAATTCTTACAGAAGCCAGAGTTCCGTGTTTGCCCGTTGCTGTGATTAGCAGAAGAAGACAATATTTACTCAGTGCTGCTTTATGTCCAGCATCAGTACAGTAAAATCTTGCATGATCATCGTCATCATCAGCCCCCTTTTTCCATTTTCTACATGGGGTTGGGGTATCGTGTTAACGGTCTCCATCAGCATGCATGCACTATATTGGGTCTGGAATAGAATGAGGTACATGTTTAAGCTGTTGTTTTATGTACAGTCATCATCGGTACACAGGTTGTAGTAATTCTGTAAACTTAACTAAAACCCCCATAGCAACTCCCCACCCTGAGCCTAAAATTCAGTACCCAACTCTACTGCTGCATGAACATGAGCAAAGATGCACTGCTTTTTTATCATTTTGGTATTTTCCTTAACTTCAACATATCACTTTTATTTCTGTTGCTAAACTTTTCATTCAGAGCACACTGCCTTATTTTGGTCACTTGTACTTGTGAATTGTGTGTTCTGCCTGTGCCTGTCTTCCACAAAACCTGTTGTTCCAAGCACATGCCTTTCATCAGTTCTCTTCTTGTTAATTAGGATAAAGAAATAAATGCATGAAAGAAAGAAAAAAATGTGGGCATTCAGGGTGTGAGAGCAGGACCATTTGATGAGTCAATAAATCTTATTGTTTGTTAATGACTTTCATTTTTCATCATTGACTCCTGAAGGCTCTGGCCTGATAATTTTGAAAAAAAATTTCAAATATTTTATGTTTTGTTGAGCTGCTAAACCAGCTGTAATAAATTGAAATGCTTATTATATCTAGAATCTTTCTCCTTTCATGACATTAACAGTAAAAAGACATTTATGTGCATGGCACTGAAACTTACTACGAATGAGAAAGAATTGCACATAGCCTGAATTCAGGAATTAGCTTTCAAGGGTTACTTGTGGAGGTTAGAAATGCTAACAAGCAGTGTATGATTCAAAGTCATGTTTCTTTATATACTTTATATATTGTCTCCCATCTTATTCAAGGAAGACTGCGACTGTCTGCATAGGAACCCTGTGTGTGTGTGTGTGTGTGTGTGTGTGTGTGTGTGTGTGTGTGTGTGTGTGTGTGTGTGTGTGTGTGTGTGTGTGTGTGTGTGTGTGCGTGCGAGCACAAATGTGTTTGCATTTCATATATGTGAAAGTAGATGTATGTATGTATGTTTCACACCACCAAGGTTCAGAGTTGGATTCCTTCCACTTCCGTTTGCCTATTGTGTGACTCTGAGCAAATCACTTAACCAGACAATGCTCCTGAGCCACCCTTGAAAAGGGACGCTTATGTCCGATGGTCTTACACAGTAAAGCAATAAAATAAAAGGATGGAATATGAATATGGCTGTCTGGCTTCCTGTGCATTGGAAGTAGTTAATCTCTTGCACTAATGAAGAGAATTCAGATGGTATGTGTTAAAGATGGAATGGGAACGGACTTCTTGCTGTGTCAGAAGACAGGTTCCATTTCTTCCTTGTCTGAGGAAAAATGTTAGCCTGTCATTCATTAAAGCGGTCAATCTTTTAAGGTGAAGAGAAAGAAAAGGAGTGTTTCATGAGTAACTCCAGTGACATTGGTACTTTTAGAAAAAAAAAGCAAGCGTGTGACTGTCTGTATGGGAGCCCATCTGGGACACAGGAAAGGTGTGACTGTCTGCATAAGAGACACATCATGGGCACAGGAAGGGTGTGACTGTGTGCAATGGAACCTATCTTGGGCACAGGAAAGGTGTAACTGCTTGGATAGGAATCACATTGTGGGCACTGGAAGGGTGTGACAGTCTGCATGGGAGCCGATCTTGGTCACAAGAAGGGTGTGACTGCCTGCATAGAAGTCTCATCATGGGCATAGAAAGGGTGTGACTGTCTGCATGCAAGCCCTTCCTGAGCGCAGGAAGGGTGTGACAGTGTGCAGTGGAGTCCATCTTGGGCACAGGAAGTGTGTGACTTTCTGCATGGGAGCCTGCATCTTGGGCACAGGACGGGTGTGACTGTCTGCATGGGAGCCTCCATCCTGGTCACCGGAAGGGCGTGACTGCATGGTAGCATCATTCTGGGCAGAAGAAGGGTGTGACGGTCTGCATGGGATCCTCCATCTTGGGTAGAGGAATGATGTGACTGTCTGCATGATAGCCCCATCTTGGGCACAGGAAGGGTATGACTGCATGGGAACCTGCATGTTGGGCACAGGAAGGGTATGACTGTTGGCATGGTAGCCCCATCCCGGGCACAGGAAAGGTATGACTGTCTACATGGGAGCCTCCATCTTGGGTACAGGAAGGGCGTGACTGCATGATAGGTGGGCACAGGAAGGGTGTGACTGCATGAGAGCCTGCATCGTGGGCACAGGAAGGGTATGACTGTTGGCATGGGAGCCCCTATCTTGGGCTCAGGAAAGGTGTGACTGTCTGTATGGCAGCCCCATCTTGGGCACTGGATGACGATGCTGTAGAAATGCATAAGGAACAGATGTGTGATACGGATGTGGCTTGCCGGGTGCTGACATGTGCCATTACTTGTTGCTGAGGTACCACAGTCATGTATTTGATTTGTGAATATGAGTGAGATTATCACGTGACTGTTAACTTTGTGGAAGGATATTTCATAAAGGCCCTGTATATTTGCTTTTCCTGATAAAGATTTTCAGAAACTCTGCTGCCGTGTTTTATCAAGGCACTGTTCACAGGTACGCCTTTAATTTCTGCTTGTTTGGAGCTACCCTCGCAGCTGGGCGCAGTGCCAGAGGCTTGCCAGTTTCATATATTTTTATTTAATCCATGAGTACAGCAGGAGTCTTGTGGGAAATCAGATCAGCAAGCTGGTATTTTTTCCCATTGTGATAGTTAAAAGCAAGGTGGCTTGGCTCACTCTTTTATTTTTTAGCTTTGCATTAGCGTGATACTTAGTGTCCAGTAATTACCCTGATTGGTGCGTGCTGCACTGGCAGATGTCCCTTGGTAGTAAATCTGAATGTTTTCTGGCATGGATTCTTGAGAAACTGGAAGCTTTATAGATAGAATACATGGCTGTGGAATTACAGCACTCAGTGTTCTTCCGCTGCAGAGAAGGTGCTTGGGAGTTAGGAGAGTTTAGGCTGCCTTATGAGGGTAACATTCCAGGACTGCACATGGCCGAGGTAGATGGGTTATATAAGTTGTCTCATGAAATTCCTGAGCCATAAACATGCCTGATTCAGAAAAATGGGTTCATTTTAAGCACGTAGCCAGAGTCTATACAGGTGTGTTACATGAATCGTCACACTTGGGAAAGGGAGCCTTCACATTTCGTGGTAAGAGTGGTCTGTTACATGGATGCACTTTATCTTTTTCAGACATCTTTCTATAGGTCACATTTTGGAAGTGTGGCTACAAACCTTATGATATCAACTTCTGTCAAATAAAACACAAAGACTTTGTAGTTGCTTGGATAATTTAATTGAAAGAAATAATCAAATTAACAAAATGATTAAACAGGGAACCCCCTTGATATTCTGATGTTTACTAACCTGCCTTTGAAAACATCAGATCAACACTGACCTGTAATAATTTTTTTATCTAAGACATTTTATATTTATCTTTTTGTAACTTTTATGTTTGACACTTTGAGCTTGCTTGCAGACAAGCCTTTTTCTTTTGCAGTGTATATAAACTTTATGTTTTTGTTTAAGTCTATATTACCTGTAACTGTAACTCAAACTTGTCATTTTTGCTTAACTGGAGCTTTTCTCCCTGGGCCTCCGCTGAAAAAGGACCTGTGTCTAGTCGTACTTTCCCGGTAAACAAATGTTAAATAAATGAAATAAACACTTAAATACATTTATTAACTCTACAAGGCAGAAATTGAAAGTCTCTGTGCTGATGTAATGGACATACATTTTTTTCAGGCATATGACTTTGTCGATTATGAAATTCTGTTACAAAAACTGCATTCCAAAAAAATTACCCGTTTCCCATCAAGTGGATTAAAAGGTGTTAACTTTTGCATATAAAATTAAATAACATTAGGGGTGACTGGTGTTAGTTGAGGAAAGGTATCCCTCAAGCATCGCCTGTTAGATGCCTCTATTTCCATATTAATGATTACTTGACTGATCCCAATAGATGCATGCTAGCAAATGCATTATGAGATTAAATTTAAGTCTTATTATAAGGTTTCAGCATGGTCAGGTAACCTATCGTAATATTTTAAGTGTGATTTTAGACTGGGCTAATGGAATAAAACTAGGCTTAAAAACAGATAAAATATCTTTTATCAGATATGGAAGGATTAGTAGGCCGCGGTGGTGCAGCGGTTAGAGTTGTTGCCTCACAGCAAGAGGTTCTCCCGTTTGATTCTCGTCTGGAGCGCCTTCTGTGTGGAGTCTGCATGTCCTCCCCAACGTCGAGTGATGTTAAAGACATGCAGGTAGGTGCGAGCGTGAATGGGTGTGGCTTCTTTGAAGGTTGGGCGTTGGGCTGGCAACTCGGCACCATAAAAAAGCCACTCCCAATCATTAGCGGATCAGAGTTCCGCTGTCGTGACCCCTAATTGGGAAAAGCCGAAAGACATTACCATCAGATATGGGAGGATTATGTATACTCACGTACATTATGACAGACTTTCTTATTTATTAATCAACCTTTATGAAAAGCCTGAGTATTTTAATTCAAGTAAGTGGTCATTCTTCCTTCAATATATCTAATAGATTGATTTGTCATTCTTTAAGTCACTAGACATAGACTCTTTTTGACTACGAACAGTAGCCAGTCAACCAAAGTATTTTTGGTGAATACCTTTTGTATATCATAACTGATTTATTAATTACGACTGATTATATTGTGGCTACAACATAGTTTATCACAATTTATTGTAAATGAAGAAGCCAACACAAAGTAAAAAGCAACCTTTGTTCCTCCCTTAATTTCATATTTACTCTTGAGATTACACAGACTGGGGGGGGTTAGGAATTATAAAAACAAATCTGTTAATAAGACAAGCTGTGAGGAGATTGGATGCAAAATCTTCAAATAATCCTTATTGTTGTAAGGTAGAAGGAAACAATAGTACCCACAGTCTAAATATATGAGAGGTCTAAGGAGAACAGAGAGATGCTAACTTATGTACGGCTAGGCTTTACATTTCTCTGCAACAGTTATGACCTAAAGCTTCATCTGTCTGAACATTTAAAGCTAACATGTTAAGATTGTTACCAGCAACTCCACAGTGCGTTTACCATAAACTTTAAGGCCTTAACAACCCTCTTCGCTGTTCACTTCTGAAATCACAAAAGCTCAAGAAACCTGTTTTGTAGAAAAATATAAATAGATCACTTCTTTTATCCTGTCTGTATTAGTTAAGCTTTGTAGTTTGCATTATTACATCATCGACACTTTATTCTTCAGTATCTGAAACTGCAGATTGAAATCAGCATTTTTTACGTATATTGATGAAGACTGCACTTGTTAAAGCCTCCCTTTATGTTTTTTGTTGGGTCCATCGTTCAGTTTCAGCAGTAACCTATGCAAGGACAGCATTCTTGTTTTGATTATAGGCACACAACACTTACCTCTAAACTATTGTTGTAATGATTTAACTGTCATTGCCTTCAGTTATGTAAATAGTAACTTTACACCTTTATTTGTAAAGTGACACCCTGGCTGTGTTGTCTGTTCATTTTACCTTGTAGCCTTTATAATTTAATTTGCCTTTGAATACAAGACAGAGTACTGCTTGCCTATTTCTACATGCACTCACCATTTCTACAGTATAAAATAGTTAATCATAAATTATGTTGAAATAGCATTCAGTACTGTGGCTTTACATTACCCAGGTCTGACGGAAGACGAATCTAGATTAACCCACCTGCCAAATAAACAAAGCAAGTCACTGGTTTATGGATTATGTGATCCCAATTTCACTAATAACCGACTGAGTTTGCAAGAAAAGTATTCTTCTGAAGCAGAACTCTACCATGAGTCTGCTTAAGTCATTACCTTATAAGCCACCCAGACCATGTTTCTAGTGCTTTTTCTTTGGTGAAAATTTTTTTTTTTGTGAAACAGTCAAGTTTGATGAACTATGGCCTGCCTTGCAGTATAAGATAGCTGTCAGGGATACCAGATGTCAGAATCACATTTGTTAGCCTTAAAGTGATGATGACTGTGGAGAGCTGTTCATTAGTGAAACCAGGTGTACGTACATGAGTGATATATCTGCAGTTACTGATGTACCTGTTGAGTAGACAGATTTCCCAACATGCATTGCATGTTGGGTGCCATGCTGGTAACGATGCTGGTGCAGAGTAAACTGATCACACGACATCAGCATGTAGAGACTATAGCTCTGTGCTAGTCTCACACTGCATCTGTCATGCCAGTGGAGAGGTTGTCATAATAGTACGGTTACCGTACCGACACAAGGTGTAGGGTTTGACCCTCACATGGGGTAATTGAATAGGCTTAAAATGTCCCACAAGGGGAGTTAGCATAGTACTATTCTAAACATTGGGGCTTGTTTTAATGGTTAAGGTGTTTGACTCACAGGCACAAAGTACAGTGTTTGATTCTCACCTTTGGGAAGGAAATTGATTAGGCTTAGAATAGTTGATTAAGAAAGCTAACCTAGTAATTAGCTATAAACTTTTGAAACCATGAATCTAAGAAAAAGGGACAATGAAGATTTTAAGAGTGCTTTTTGTAAATATGAATAGTGTTAAGAATATAGTAATAAGTAAGAATATAAAGTAAGAAGAATAGGAATTTTGGAGTGGTGCAATACAAATGATGTAGATATAATTATATGCGGATGGGAGGTTGGTGTAGGGTTCCTATTACGTTGTCGAATCCTTGAAACTTCGAACCTGAGAACATCGAACTCAGATGTTCGAAGTTTCAAGTATTCGAACGTAAAAAAATAAAAAGCCTAAAACCTACCAAACTGTTGCAAGCAGGAAGGCAAGCCCCCGTGCACCCCCCACACCCCCCGCTCTTTAAATATACCAACTCCGAGATCCCAATACAGTGCGGAAAGGGAAGATTTAACTTTACCGCACTGTATTGCGATCTCGGAGTTGGTATATTTAAAGGGCGGGGAGTGTGAGGGGTGCATGGGGGCTTGCCCCCCTGCTTGCAAGACTTTATTCTTTGTTTTTTTGTTTTCATTTTATTTTTTTTAGCGTTATTGAAGTTCTGACACTTCGAACATAAGAGTTCGACCTTATGGTGTTCGAAGTTTCAGAACTTTGATAACGTAATAGGAACCCGGTTGGTGTAATGGTTAAGGTGTTTACCTTACAGACACAAGGTGCAGGGTTTGATTTTCTCATGGGGTAATTACCTAGGCTTAAAATGGCTCAGAAGGACAGTTAGCCTAATAGTAACAAATGAGCAAACACCATGTAATGCTACTCTGTCCACAGCCTTTACTGCCTAGTTGTTGGTTTGATTGCTATTGTTGTCTTATGTTTAATGTCTGCAGTCATTAACTCACAGATCACATTGCTGTTTGCTTCATCATTGATCGTTGATGTGGCCAGGCAGTACAGATCCTGATACCTGATTTGTTTTTCTCACTTGTAAACATACAAATTGTACCACTTGTAGAAAGTCATGTGACCTCTGTAGTTAATTCACTGCTTGTGGATGTCCCTCATATTACAAACCTTCTCTCTACATTTGCCAGTCTTTTGATATCCTTATACCTGTCCCTCTGTCCAGCGCCATATCGCAGACCGAGCACTCACTTAATGAAATAGTTTCCTGTGTTTTGGGAAGTGTGCTTTTAATAGTCTAGTTATGACATCGCCTGTCTCTGATATCCTGTCTAAGTTAAAGTCTCCCAACCAGTTTTACCTTGGTACAAACTCCCATGAAACTACACAGAATGAGAGTCTTCAATTTTCCCTCTTATTGTACAGCCTCCATCCCTGACAGTCTTTTTATTTGCAGTTTTTTTTTAATCACATTTAGCATTTTGGTACCATTGTACCTCTTTCCTGTTTGGGAAACTTGTTCTCTGTACCCCATCGCTAACCTAATCTCTGTCCATTGAAAAGGCCTCAGACCCACACACTGTGTTCCAGATGTCAGTTTGTCACTGTTGTATAGTAGCTTCTCAGATTAGCCTGTCCCCCAACTTTGCAAATCTTTTCTGATCAAATTAAAAGACCTCCAGTTTTACACTTAATTCCATTCTCAACCTAAAAATAATTTCTCATCTAGAAGCCAAATGTTCATGTTTGAACAATAGTTCAGTCACCTGGCATAATCACCCCCACTGAAACTGTTTACCGCTCTAATCCAGCTATCCAGACTTTGTAACGCAGTAAAGATTTCACTTCAGTTTCTCTCCCTGTACCTCTCTCACCTAAACTTTCCTTCTCCTGCTTTCCTGTAACACCATTTCCTATATCACTTGATCTGTACCACTTCCAACTTTCTTCCCAATCTCCTGTCCACTTATCACTTTTCTTTTTTTATTATTATCAAGAACCATTTCAGTTGTATTACTATAAATTTAGGCTAGAACACTAAAAATCTGATTCTAATAATGCCACTGTTTTTTTAATTCATTTATGTATCTATGTGTGTATTTAGGTTGATATTTTTGTTATTTTGCCATTACTTATGATTTTACATCAAATGTGGCCTACATGTGTCACTAGCATTTATGTAAATAGTTTGATGTTGTTAGGAATGTCTTTCTTCTATAACACCGGGCAGGGCTAAAAAAGGTCCACGGGGATTAGTACTGTAACCCAGACAGCAGATGTAACAAAATAAACATGGGTAGTCTGAGGTATTTGATCCTTTGATATTCTTCTTTAGGAATCTCTGTAACTTTTTGTTGTGGTCTAGACGTTTAGAGAGGTCCATGCAGAGTGGGGCGTTGTGATCAATGATAGCCCTGTTAAGGGACGAATATAGTGGAACTATGAGTTCCTTGGACCAAAAGTAGATGCCGCTAGAGATTAAATGAGCTATGATTTCCTAACTGTAACTGTGACATGGTGGTCAAAAGCTCATTGTCAGTGTACATAGCCAGGTCTGTAATTACAGTGTCAGTTTTGAAAGGAGTGTCCTTACGATGATATATACTAAAGGTACTCGACTTAATGAAAAAGACACTCGACTTGCTGAAAATAAGTATGTTACACTTTTTGGCATTACATCAGATATTGGCATGATCAGGCCGTAGTTGGAGCATATGAGTGTCAGAAGGGGAGTTAAAAACATCCTCCAGTTTGCAGTCGTCAACAAGCCTGGTATTCCATAGTCCCTTGGCCTCTGGTTTCACATGCAAAAAGTGGCAGCCAAAATGGAGGGAGTTCAGGATAGAGCCCTGTGGAATATCATTTGTGACTTGTTTTTTTCTTTGGGAAAATGTTCCCGCAACCTTTGATATATGGATTCTGTCAGTGAACAAGTAAGCAATCTCTTGAGTGACCTAAAGTTTTGTTGAGTGAAGTTTATACTTATGGAATGATGTTAAACGTCTTTGCCAAGTCCAGATATGCAGTATATGGACAGCTTAACCCTCAACCAAGGCTTTGGTAACCATTTTTAAGAAATCTACCAAACTAAGTTGACATGACTTACCTTTTATGAAAACAAATTGACTAGCATCCAAGGTCTGAAGGTTGCCATTGTCATTGTTTATGAGTTCTATAAGGGTACTTTCCATGACAGTACAGATGATTCTGGTGACATGTATGGGTCGGTAGTTAGCGGTGTATAACTTATTGGCTTATAATTAATGGTGTTATGGTCACTCTTATAGAGTGGGGGCACCACTTTGGCTATTCTTCAAGCCTCGGGAATATAACCAGTGCTATTATCTGCCATGTGGATTCCAGACAGGAGTTGTTGCAGAGCAGTTTTAGGAGGGTCTGAGGAGTCAGTAGGGAGAACCAACACTTGAATATGAGAAGTAAAGATAAAACTGAATTTTTAAGCAATGATTTGTTGTTACTTTATGTTTGTTTACCAGCGTAAAGCAGTGATCACATATGACCAACAACAGGCTTTTGTAGTACAGCAAGAGAAGAACAAAATAATGTGAATTAAAGACATACAAAATGTTTGCAGTAACATACATGATGCATGATCAGCACAAAAGTTATAAAGTTGGCATGACTTACAAAACTGAACAGCATAAGAGTGTACATTTATATTGAGAGTACATACTGCCAAAATCAGATTTAAAGGATGAAGTAGATGTAGTTAGGTAATATGCAAAATAATTTTTAGCAGTGACTTCAGGATCTGTGAGTTCTGTAAGTTGCATCTAATTTTCCTACTATAGCTAAAGGTTATCTTGTGGCTAATATTTTGCTCACCAGATTTAAGTCCTTTTTACATTGAGGCTCTGAGGCAGAGGAGATTTATATAACAAACTCTACTTTATGAGGTTGTTTTTAAACTTGCCATTGGTGGCTGTGGACAGACATCTCAGTGCTGTCATCTATAACAGGAGAAAATATGGAGAACTGTACCATAACATCAAGCAGAGACCAGTTAGGGATTTGTCCCAGTGATAACTGCTGGTGCAAGTCACTGGTTCTAAAGGAAATGACGACAGCCTGATTGGTTGGTTTTACCTGGGAGCAAAAACACAAGGGACGGTGCAGACAGGGAATATTAACAGGACTAAACTGAGTAGATTTATACCTTTAGTGGAGAAGGAGATTACCTGGAGACTAGGCATTACCAAAATCAAAGACTCTCTGTCATATTTGTTACTGATGGTGTATGTTCACCAGTTGATGAAAGGGTAAAAATAATCCTCCACAAGTACGATATTTGATTGATTTTTTTTTTTTTGGTTCCTTGCTTGATTCTTTAACCTCCTTTTCATCTTAAACTGCATATAACATTTAAATGTTTGTGTTCAGGGGAACTGTTGCCCCAAATTACTAACTAACGACCTTGACTTGCAAATTTCAAGTCCATAATGGTTCTTATCAAAGAACAGGAGGATGTCCTTCAAGGATGCATCTGCAGTCCTTACAAATGGGTTGTCCTGTCGTCAGGCAGCCCCTCGGTCGGCCGGATTCCAAAGTCTGGGTCTGGCCTCGGCTGGTGTCGCACTTCACCCGACGTCATAGCGGCAGTTCTTCGGGTATAAAGGCATCAGCCGACGCCATTTTCCTCCGTCTTTCTTGCCGCGTGGCGCCCGAAGCAGAAGCTGTTCGCAAGTGCCGGTCGGTCAGAACCAGAGATTACTACTACAAGTACCGAAGACTTCTAAAAAGCTAAGTACCCCGTTAGGGACTCTTTCTTGCCTCAGCCGATGTCAGAAAAAGAGAATAACTGTTTAACTTGTGGGAAACAAATACCTCATAAAGATTTCCACTCTTACTGCTTACCTTGCTTAGGCCCAGACCACGACGTAGCAGCTTGTCTAGCCTGTGCTTCTTTCAACCGGCGGACACTTAGACGCCGGTCGGAATTTGCTGAGGAGTTTTTCGGCTCCGATTTTGCTTACATTATGCCGTCGGATACTCCGACTACGCAAATTTCTAAGAAGCGCAAGGAAAAGGACTGACACTCGCGGTCCGCGGCTTCGGCCGAAACCACGGTTAAGCCAACCGCGAGTGTCTCGGTTTCGGCTGAAACCGAGTCCATGGTTCTTCCTTCGGCTGAAAGCGTTCCTCCTACCGAGGCCTCATCCAGCATGGTGGAATCGGCTTCTGAAATACCACCCGCTCTTGCAGGTTCACAGGAATTATCTGATACTATCCCCTTGGATATTTCTACCCCTGCACGTGGAGCTGCTAGGCCACCTGCATCTATGTCAATTAAGGCCTTTGCCAGGGCTAAAGCAGCAAAATCTACCAAAACTGTGCCTGCTAAGACCCCCTCACACAGGCCTAGCTCTAGTTCACAAATGCTTAGTCTTGCAGAGGATCTCATTTCTTTGATCCGGGGATCCCAACCTCACCCAGACAGGGCCTCTCACCCACCTCCAGAGAAGAGGCCTAGAGCAGAGCCCCCTGAGCCAGTTTCTACAGATAACTCCTCTGATGAATCAGATAATTCTAACCCTCCAGAGGGCCCTTTTGCTCCTTATGAGGACTCTGATGCAGAAGAGTCCATTCCTTCTGCCTCTCCGCCTGAGGAATTTTCCTTTGGGGAAACCTTACATGCTATGAGGGAACAATTTCAATGGCAGGGCCAGGATTTTTCAGAAACTAGGAAAAGGCTTAGAACCTTTCTGCATTTGCCACAGCATAGGCCTTTAGCCATTCCTCCAGTACTTACTGTTGTGGATGATGCATTTAATGATGCTTGTACTGCTCCTGATTCTCTTCCTCCGGCCCCTGCTAAGCCCGATAGATACTACAGGGTTCCGGACACACATTATCATTTGTATAAGGCCCCTCTTGCAGATCCCAAAACTATCTCCCAGGGACCCAAGGCTGTAGCAGCTACCTCTGCCAAAAAAACCCTCCCCTCTGAAAGGGAATCTAGGGCCTTAGAGATGGGGTAAAAAAGTTTACACTTCTGCTACTCTTTCAGCTAGAGCCTTGAACTGTCAATTCCACATGATTCAGTATCAGGAATTTATGTTAGATCAGTTAACTAAAAATCTGTCCTCTGATGAACCATTAGACAAAAAATCTGTTCAGGAAATGGTACATAACATTCAGCAGGTCAGTAATCATTCTTTAAAATGCGGCTATGATGCACTGGAGGCTTCCTTTAGATCAGCCATGACTGGCACAGTGATCAGAAGACATGCATGGTTAAAAGAGCAGTCCTTACCAGACCATGTTAAATCAAAGCTCCTAGATGCTCCCATGGATAAGCTCAATTTGTTTGGCTCCCCTGCACAGCAAGTGCTGAAGAAGGTGGAAGAGAAAGCAAAATCTGTCCAGACAGTCAAGGATTTCTTGCAGGTCCAGCCTCCAAGGTTTAGCAGGAACTGGCCTTCCAAGAATTGGTCCTTTCCAGACACCTCCAGAGCTCCGAGAGGCAGAAATAGGCGCTCAAGAGGCAGGGGTCAATCCAGAGGTGCCTACAGGGGACGTCAATGGCAGGCTAACAACCAGCGAGGTACAGCCACAGATCCAGCCGCCACCACTTCCACAGGACAATCACAGTGACTTGGCTCTGGCACCTACCAGGGAACAACTAGAAGCACCCTTAGGCGGGAAGCTAGCCTTATTTTCAGTAAACTGGCATTACATCACAGGAGACAAATGGATTTTACAGACAATAGACCAAGGTTACAGGTTTCACTTCCATACTCTACCAAGGAAGAGAGGAATGCCAAACCTACCTCCAAATCAGAAGACAGAAGCTCTACAACAAATAACTCACTTACTAAGGATGAGAGCTGTAGAAAGGTACCATCTATGGAACAAGGGCAAGGATTTTACTCCAGACTCTTCCTGGTACCAAGAAAAGAAAACCAATGGAGACCTATTCTCGACCTGTCCGCTTTAAACACATACCTCATTGTTCCAAAATTCAAAATGCTGACCCTACAGCAGCTTCTTCCCATGCTGGGCAAGGAGTCTTGGCTGGTAACTCTAGATCTCAAGGAGGCATACCTGCACGTCCCCATACGACCAAATTGCAGAAGATACCTCAGATTTCTTGCAGGATCAGAGCATTATCAATTCTCAGCATTGCCCTTTGGCTTATCTACTGCGCCCAGAGTATTCACGAAATGCCTGGCATCAGTAATTGCTCATTGCAGGCTTCAGGGAATTCAAATTTACCTGTACCTGGACGACTGCCTGTTACAAGCGGACAACAAAAACAAATTAACAAAAGATTTGGAAAGGGTCATTCATCTACTACAAGCCCTGGGATACACAGTCAATAAAAAAGTCAAGGCTGATACCATCCCAAAGGATAACCTTCTTGGGTGCAGATTTGGACACAACAAAACAAATGGCATTCCTGACAGTAGAAAAACAGGAGCAACTCCCTTTCTACTTCATGGCATTAACAAAGCAGAACCAGCTAACAGCAAGAAAAGTCCTGCAAGCTCTCGGTTACATGGCATCCTGCATAATATTAATTCCACATGCCAGACTACATATGAGAAAGTTACAGTGGTACCTAAGGAATTTATGGTCTCAGCACAAGCACAGCCTAGAAACCCAAATTCCAATAATTCCATGGCTGAAACAAGAATTCCAATGGTGGGCCCAGGCCTGTCAATCAAACAAGGGACTTCCTTCCACAGCACTCAACCAAGCCAGACCATCACAACAGGCGCCTCAGACCTCGGTTGGGGCACACATGCTGGACAAGTGCATACAAGGCTTATGGACTCAAGACCAGCTGCACCTACACATAAATCAAAAGGAAATGCTGGCAGTAAAACTGGCAATTCAGGCATTCAGACCATTTCTTCAACAGGGTCAACTGCTGATAAGGACGGACAACACCACAGTTATGTGGTACATCAACAAACAGGGAGGCACACATTCATACCCTCTATGCCGGATGGCAATGGACCTCTGGAGTGTGGCACTGAGCTTCAACATTCAGCTACAAGCAATTTTTGTGCCAGGAAAAGAAAATATACTAGCAGATATCCTAAGCAGAACTACCACGGATGCCCACGAATGGATGCTGCATCCGGACATCTTCAAAACCATTACAGGGAAATGGGGACTGCCAGAAATAGACTTATTTGCATCCCCACACAATCACCAACTGAAAAATTTCTGCACAAGGACGTACCACCCACTTGCTTGGAAAGTGGACTCCCTATCTTTCAGTTGGACAAACCTGACAGCATATGCGAATTATTCCCACCTCTTCCTTTGATGCACAAGGTGCTACTGAAGATCAAAGAAGACCGTCCAAGGATCATCCTGATAGCTCCAGACTGGCCAAGGCAACATTGGTACCCATTACTGAGGAGTATGTCTCGGGAACAAATATGGCCTCTGCCCCTAGTTCCCTTGCTGTTAACAC
Source organism: Protopterus annectens (assembly GCF_019279795.1). Classification (NCBI taxonomy): domain Eukaryota; kingdom Metazoa; phylum Chordata; order Ceratodontiformes; family Protopteridae; genus Protopterus; species Protopterus annectens. The sequence goes on from NC_056739.1 coordinate 787,929,710, forward strand.
AGAACAACTTCAAAACCCTGCATCCAAACCGGAAAACACTGCAGCTGACTGCCTGGAACATTGCATAAGACCAAATAACCCAGATTTATCTCAAAGGGTTAAAGACATTATCTTGGAGGCTCGCAGACCCTCAACAAGAAAAAATTATTCAGCAAAATGGAAAAGATATCTCATTTGGAGTACTGCAAAGGGAGAGAATGTGTCACTGGTAAACATAGCTAACATCCTGGAATACTTGGCAGAGCTCTTCCACAACGGCCTGTCCTATTCTTCCATTAAGATTCATGCATCAGCTATTTCAGCAGAATACAACTTGGATCCTCCAGTATTCTCACACCCTCTGCTCAGGCAGTTTCTGAGAGGGATTAAAAATGTAAAGCCACCCAGGAAGCCGCCATTGCCAGCATGGGACTTGAACTTTGTGCTAGAAAAGTTGACACTCCCTCCTTTTGAGCCAGCAGTAACAGCAGAATTACAGTACTTATCATGGAAAACTGCTTTCCTGCTTGCAATCACTTCAGCAAGAAGGGTATCTGAGCTACAGGCATTAATGGCAGTACAGCCCTTCCTGATCTTCCATCAAGATAGAGTGTCCATGAGAACTAATCCTACTTTTATGCCAAAGGTGGTCTCCAGTGTATCTTTAAATCAAGCTATCCACCTACCTACATTCTTCCCCAACCCACAAAACAGGGGAGAAAGACTGCTGCATACCTTGGATGTACATAGACAATTACGTTACTACCTGGACAGGACCAAGAGCAATAGAAAAACTGACCAGCTACTGGTAGCATATGCAACAGGAATGGAAGGAAAAGCAATTTCAAAACAGACAATCTCTAAGTGGATAGGAAATTGCATTAGATTTTGTTACTCCTACCATGGAAAGAAGACTCCAGAAAACATCAGGCCTCACTCTACAAGGGCTATAGCCACTACCACAGCTTTTTTATGAGGAGTGGCTACCAAAGACATTTTAGAGGCTGCTACTTGGAGCTCCGTGCATACATTTGCCAAGCATTATAATTTACCTTTATACTCCAGATCCCGAGCAGGTTTTGCCACTGCTGTTTTGCAAGGGATCTTAACTACACCATAATCTATTTCTCCTCCTCCCCCAGTTTGGCTATGGTATTCTACCCATTTGTAAGGACTGCAGATGCATCCTTGAAGGACATAGTACAGTTTTGTACCTACCATAAATGTAGGCATGCATCTGCAATCAGGATTACCCACCCTCCTTCCCCTCTGTGGTACTTCTAGGGTATTTGCCCATCTTGTAGCTAGCTGGGGGAATCTATTATGGTGTATTTGTTTGTATATATGTACATACATGCTTATTTTTTGTTTGCTCTCTACTATTTGGAACCATTTGCATTTATCCAAATTTAGCCTTTCTAGAGGGCACCTGGCATCTGGGGCAAGAAACACTGAGGAAAATGGCATCGGCTGATGCCTTTATACCCGAAGAACTGCCGCTATGACGTCGGGTGAAGTGCGACACCAGCCGAGGCCAGACCCAGACTTTGGAATCCGGCCGACTGAGGGGCTGCCTGACGACAGGACAACCCATTTGTAAGGACTGCAGATGCATGCCTATCGGACATCTACATTTATGGTAGGTACAAAACTGTACTTTGTCTACATCCCAATGAATAAGTTCCATAGTGAGCCTGTCCGTAGCATTGAACAGGATCTCACTGATAACACTGGGGACTGTAGTGGATGTTGCCTAAAAGGACTGCTGCAGCCTGCTGCCATAGCCTGGGGACAAAGCCTCAGAAGAAGCTTTCATTTATGAAGAGGTGAAGGGGATCCCTTTATGTGAAGATGCATGTAAAACGTCATGCTCACTAACATTACTGAAATAACGCTGATAATGAATTCAGTTGCTACAGCTATACATTAAGCCTCCTGACTCCCCAGCTCCTAAATTGCTTTTCTTATACTTTATTTGCCTTGAGCCTGAGTCATGGTTACAGTTTGCAAGGGGTCCTCTTAGCCAATCCATCTACTAATTTATTAGGGAAATAAGTAAATCTATACTGAAGAAAAAGACACCGCTGCTATCTGAAGGTCCAACTCGATAAACAAAAAGCAAAAAATACCATATGAAGAGACAAAATGAGTAAGGACCACCACGAAAAACAAAGGAGTTTTATTACATGTGCAAAGGATGAGAGCTTTCACGTACTGCCAAGGTACGCTTCATCAGATCTCAAAAACCTTCCCAAAACCTTACTTTTTATAGGACAACCAATCTTAAAAAATCCTACAACCACCTTGAACATAATCATCTAATTAAACAGTCAATCAGTTCAGAACCATACTAAAAGCTAAGAATTCCTATATATCTTCATGAATCAGTGCTCTTAAAATGTAGCATTGAGCTACTGAACTAGGACCGTTAAAAAGCACTTTGAAATAGTAATATTAGAACAATAACAATAATAAAACAATTGCAGAATATACTGACTTAATCTTAAATATCATATAAAATATATATATTTCATATATTTATTTCATACAAATGTAAAATATTAACAAAAATCAACTTCATAAGATATATAGGAATTCTTAGCTTTTAGAATGGTTCTGAACTGATTGAATGATTGTTTAATTAGATGATTATGTTCAAGGGGGTTGTAGGATTTTTTAAGATTGGTTGTCCTATAAAAAGTAAGGTTTTGGGAATGTTTTTGAGATCTGATGAAGCGTACCTTGGCGATATGTGAAAGCGCTCATCCTTTGCACATGTAATAAAACTCCTTTGTTTTTCGTGCTGGTCCTTACTCATTTTGTCTCTTCATATGGAAATAAGTAAATAAAAGTATTATGTTTATAATTGTATCACGAGAATTTATATGCTTTATCACAATAATACTTGTGCCGCGTTATACCTTTCAATACCAGGAGCCTAGCCTGGATCTTGCCAGAACATATTGTAGTTACTAAAAATAAGCACAAATGTCTGTCTTTCGGCTTTTCCCGGTTAGGGGTCGCCACAGCGGAACTCCGGTCAGCTAATGATTGGCTGTAGATTTTTACGTGCTGGCTTGCCGGGCCTAATGCACAACCTTCAATGAAGGACGGCCCATTCATGCATGTCGACACACAGAAGACGCTCTAACTGAGAATTGAATGTGCAACGTCTAACTGTGAGGCGACAACGCTACCGCAGCACCACCACTGCAGTTTACTAAATATAAGCACAAATATTAATAATAAATTATGTTTCATTTCACTTTACATAGTTTTGGAGAAATACTACATGCTTTCTGCAGTAGTATTACATACCATCCGTATATAGCATTTCTTTTATCTGTGCAGAGTTTGAAAGCTGAAAAGTAAACATCACAGAATGTAGTCCACTAACAGTGCATATTGCACTTGTAATTGTAAGCCTTTCTGGAGTCTGCTGATGTCCCTTTGAACTATACTTATCAAAGTCCTAACAAGTGGGCGTCTGCATGACATGTGCAAGTGAGGAAGGCCCTTGGCAGAAGAATTTCATGAAAGCTTCTGTCTGACAGGGAAGGTTTTTATGTTCAGTAAGAAGTGCGTGCATGTGTGTGTTGTGTGTGTGTGTGTGTGTGTGTGTGTGTGTGTGTGTGTGTGTGTGTGTGTGTGTGTGTGTGTGTGTGTGTGTGTGTGTGTGTGTGTGTGTCTGTGTGGAGTCAAAGAGGCATTGCTAGGAGGCACTGACAATGCTATTAAAAATGATCATGTTATGCACAGAGTCGAGATATACCCAGCCTTGTGACAGCCGCACACCACTGATGGATCTAGAATGCCATAACCTAGTGACCTCTGACCCTATTTAACTGAGCTGTTTGTTACCACAAAGTTTCAGCTGCTGCATGTTCGAGTGAGAGATGTTATAGTTCCTTTTTTTTTTGTCTTATAGCTATGTGATTGTCATGGTGGGGCAGGAAGGGGAATTGAAACACCAGAGGCCCTTGTGCCTTCATTAAAAAATGATGGATAGAAGAGGCACACTTTCCAAAAAAGAAAGCAATGTTGTTTTCAGTGTGCAGGTATGCAGGTAATGTTTTTATGTAGTGGTTCTTTATTAGCCATTAGAGCATTGTGAAGGATTCATGTTTTTTTTATATTTTTATGTATTTACTGATAACCGGGTAGGTAAGATATTCATGACTCAAGCCATTAAAGGCTATAGAAGTCAGAGGAAGAATCTAATAAACAAGTACAAAGCAGTAGTATGTGACGTATAACAGCACTTCCAGTTTTGTTTTCATTTGAACAGGATGTGCTGTAGGACACAGTGCTGCAAACTCCAGCTTCAGGATGAAGTCACTAGTTCAATAGTGAGGGTCTATATTAGATGAACGAATGCTTAAAATGTCGAGTATGACATGCTCGATAGCTTTTAAGTGAACATTCATCTAAGAGAAACCGCAGAATGTCGAAACAAAGAATTTCAAAAAGTTATAGTTGGTCAGCCATCAGGAAGCCAACGTCTGACGGCTAAAGTGTACTGTACACCATTAAAACCTCCCTCCCAAAAAAAAAAAAATAAAACAAAATAAACTGGGGGGCTTCACCTCCCACCCCCCCCACTTAAATAAACCAACTCCGAGATTGCACCACAATGGAGGACTGTCGTAACATTACACAGGGTGAATGACGAGACTGCATCACAATGGAAGACTGTAAGAACGGCTAGACAGGGTGAATGTTCTGACGTCAGCCGTTGGCTTTATGACGAGTGGCCAATTATAACTTTTCGAAACTCCTTGCTTCGACATTCTGAGGTTTCGCTTAGATGAACAGTTGCTTAAAAGCTGTTGAGCATGTTGTACTCAACATTTTAAGTGTTCATTCATCTAATAGCAGACCCAGAAGTGATATGTTAGTCAGGAATTCTTGCCTTATTTAGTGTTCCTGAAAGTCTTGTCTGCATCTGCACACTCCTTGGAAAGTGGTCTCTGGCATTTTATCATAAAACGGAGTACTCTATAGTCCAGAAATCTTTCAGCATCGCATAAACCTCAAATGACTCTGGTTTGATTAGTGACCCTATTCCTAGGAGTCAGCTGGGGGTAAAGAGGAACCACAGATTCTTCGAGGTGCACTAAGGACAATGTACTAATGCTGGTCTCCTTTTTTTTGGGGGGGGGGGGTTAATGGTGGCATATGCTTGTGTCTGTCTAGTGGGATGAGGAAGTATTTCTAATTGATACAGTTAACTGTCATGATCCACAATGGAGACTGGAACTTGGATGGAAACATTTTCTTACAAAGGGAAGGTGGGGTAGAAGTTACATTACCTGCAGACTAGCATCACACACTTCCATAAATGCTGTTGTCATGCTACAAGAGAAGGAGAAAACCTACAGAAGTTTGGACCTAAGTCCTTGCCTGGTTATTTATCTAAAAATAAGGTTCCGTGTGAGTAATACACAAGGTGAGGTCTGAATCCTGTGCTTAGTTTAGTCTACTGGCTGTAACTGGGAAATGTAAAAGATTGAGTGCTATTGTGGTTTGCAAGTGAAATTTGATTAAATAATATTCAAACATTATTTGGATGTGCAGGAAAATCATTAGGATGTAACCCCCCCTACACACATACGCACACACTTCTTCTGCACAGATGATGGAACCACCACTGATCGCTGAAGGTGGGAAATAGATGTTACTAGTAAGCAACATAGATGGACAGATAGGTAGATAGATGGATTCATGGATAGCTGGATAGATAGATAAATAGATAAACAAATTAATAAACATGGTTAAATGTAGCTAATGACTTTGATTAACAGTTTACCACTTTGCTCTTAGTGTCCCTTCCCAGTTGCTGCTTGCATTCCACACTATAGTATGTACACCTGCAGTAGCAAGCTTCATTTTCATCCCAATATGTACCCATTTTACAGTGTGAAGTTTAAAATTCAGTCCCTCATAAATTAGTCATTTTTCTCTATGTGATATCACCAGAAAATTAATTGAACTTTAACCTCAGTGATGTTAGTGTAGGGAGAATATGTTGATGTGTACATAGACTTTAATGGACACAGCATAGCATGTGTGGTCCCCCATACATTAAAGTCTATGGGCACAGCCCCGTAGTATCTCCACAGTGACATCAGCAAGGGATACAGTAGAATTTTGTGAGTGGTTCCTTAATCAAAACTATACAAAGCTTAAGAAACTACCTAGGATAAGCTGGAAAATACACTGTAGCACTTAAGCAAGATTTTAGCATAGGTTCATAGGTAGGTACTAGGCTGTCAGCCCAAGGGCGTACGTAAGCCTAGCCAACAATGTTCCCTGGCTTATGCCACCCAAGAAAGTTATTTTCTTGTGCCACTGTCGAGCAGAGACACAGAAGTGATCCCCGGGGTGTATTTCCTATTTCCCATCCACTCATCAAGATTTTTCTTGAAGAGTGCTAATGAAGAACTTTGCTTGGCATAGATGGGTAGCCTGTTCCAGAGTATGGGAAGTCTCTGGGACAGGAATCTATCCTTCCAGCATGTCCTGTTTATTGTGGTGACAAGGGTTTGTCCCTAGAGCATGTAGCTCAGAAGGATTGGTATTTCTTTAGGTGTAGCATGTCCAACAGCTTTGGGTTTGACATAGCTTTATATGTTAGGCAGAGATCACCTCGGAGTAGGCGATATGCTATGGAGTAAAGCTGAAGTTTTTTGAGACGGTCAGTGTAGGGCATTTGTTTGAGGCCAGTAATCCTCTTTGTGAGGTACTTCTGTGGCCTTTCCAGCTGCTGCAGATGTCTTGTGAGGTACATTCCAAAAGGGGCATTGTACTCTATAATGGGTCTAATGAGTGCCAAGTAGAGGGGAACATTGACCTCTTTTTTCTACTGTGCAGTGTGACTATCAAAGGAGAGACTACTGTCCACCTGGGTCCCAAGGTCTCTTATCACACATTCGGTGTTAAGTAGATTGCTGCCTATATGATAGTTCATGGGTACAGAGTTTTTACTAAAGGGAATGACACTGCACTTTTTGGCATTGAGCTTGAGGCCATGGCTCTGACACCAGGTATCTCTCTCAGCGAGGCCCTTCTGTAAGATGTCCACATCATTTGGGGACTTGACTATGGCTCCTAGTTTGCAGTCATCTGTGAACTTCATTAGCCAGAGGCCTTCTGTGTTAGCCTGTACTTCAGAGAAGTAGATACCAAACAGGAGAGGTCCCAGGACTGAACCCTGTGGTACTCCACTTGTCACTGGTTTGAGGTTAGATTTGGAGTCTGCAACTTTTACAGTGTGGGTTCTGTCAGTGAGCCAGTTGGCAGCCCATCTTGTGACATAGGGATTTATACCTAGTTTAGTGAGTTTAGCTATAATTCCAGAATGGGGGATGGTGTCGAAAGCCTTGGCGAGGTCAAGATAGGCTGTGTGAACCACCTTACCCTCATCTACGGCTTTGGTGCCTGCCTCAAAGCTTAAAGCAGAAAAAAACTGATCAGCAATTACCCATCCCAATAATATCATTAAAAAAGTAACATGATACGAAACTCATCTTAGTTTATTTAGCTAATCATATATCTGCCATTAAGAGACAAACTTGCTGCAGTTTTATATAGTGACACAGATTGACTGTGCATGCAGCAGGGTTTTTGGCTTGGCTTTTTTAGTAGACAGCCACCCAATAAAGAGAGTTTTTACTAATAACTGGAAAGTAATTCTGGGCAGTGAAGAGGCTACCAAAGGTTTAGGCACAGCTTGTGTACTTGTTAACAAGAAGGGTAATAACTGAAATTTCTGTTGGAAGAAAATGAGTGTAGCCTAGATGTCCCCGTCAGTCATAACTAATGTCACCAGGACAAAGTGGACATCCCCATCAGTTGTGAGCCTGGTGCCATGTATGCCTGTGCTACTATAAACTTGCAATCACATAGATGAGGAGCCCACGTTAAATCTGATTTCTATGGCTGGGACTTTTAGGTTGGGGCTTGATACAAATGAAGCTCTCAGGGTATTAGTTATGTGGCTGGGTGCTTAAGCTTTGGTAAAATAATTAGAAGGCTTGGGCAGTGGATCCATAAGTGTAGCTGCTCTATAAGGCAGCATAGTGAGAGTAATGCTTTATACAGACATACAGAAGTGTGTCCCAAAAATGTATCAGGGTGTCCCAATTTAAAGAATTGTCTTTTTCGTGTTTGATCATGTGCCCTTAGATCTAAGAGGAGGTGGCTATAATAAAAAATTAGTAATTAAAAAATATCAGTGGTAGATCAAACTAAATGCTAACAATTCTCCGGATTTGAATGAGCCCTTAAATGTCAAGTGTGTATTAAAGGATTGTTAGTTACAGTGGCAGGACAGGAAAGTGCTGACATCTGTATATGCTGTGAGAAATGAAATGCCATCTGTTATAATACAGCTGTGATATAACACAGATGCAGATGTTATGCAAGCAATAATGCCTGACAGGGTGGGTGGGAATTAACACGTGTCCAGGGGTGTTATGAGGTCTGACACCACAGGAGGAGGGGGCCTTACCACCCTGGAAGAACGAGAGTTGAGTTGAGCCTGGGGAGGTTAATGTGGGTCTGACAGACCCAGTGAATGAGGAGAAGAGCTGGTGACAGCTGATGATCATTTTGGTGGGGGGGGGGGGTTGCATCATTTCCATTGTCAAATCTAGCATTTCCATTGCTTAACATATTTAAAAAATTCCACTTAAATCTGATCAGGGACAAGGGTACATAGGCTGATAAATTCTCCTTTGAACACACCTCTTTGGTAGTTAGAAAACCCTTGTACCTTACGCAGCATATCTTTGTGGTATCTCTTCATAAGTAAAACAAAATATAGCTCCACTTTACTTCTGCCTTATCAGTCCCATCATTTATTTATTTATTTATTTAACATTTGTTGACCGGGAAAGTCCGACTAGGTTCCAAAGATCCTGTTTTCAGCAGAGGCCCGGGGAGAAATGCTCCAGATGCATGCCTTTAGAATGTGGGAGGAAACCCACGCAAACGCAGGGAGAACATGCAAACTCCGCACAGAAGGCACCCCGGCAGAGAATCGAACCAGAGAACCTCTTGCTGTGAGGCGACAGCATTAACTGCTGCACCACTGCGCCGCCCAGGGGTGTTATGAGGTCTGACACCACAGGAGGAGGGGGCCCATTCTGCTTGTACCATGCTAAGCACCTAAACCAACTCAGAGACCTCGATGTTTGCACATTTCCTCACCAAGAAGATCTACATTATCGGTACCCTTAGCTATAATGATAGACTGAAAGCCTTATCCCTCTACTCAGTGTCATACAGACTTCTGAGGGGCGATCTCTGCTTAGCCTTCTGTGTGCTGTGAATAACCCAGTACTATTTGAACTACTGCATTAAGTAGAACAGATGGTTAAAAAAAAAAGACCAGATGTTACGACAGATACCTAACCTCAAGTATCCCTGTTTCTGGCATAGGCTGCCCTTACCTATCCATCAGAGTACTTCCCTAACAAACTTTAATAGCAGTCTGGATGGGTGATCACAAATTTTCACCTGAAATTTGTGAATAAGGACCGCTTGATGGGGGGGGGGGCGATATGGCTGAGCTTAATGGCCTCCTTGGCTATAAGCTTAGAAAGGAACCTATGAACCACGCAGACAATAACCAGTGAGCAGAACTGAACCACAGACCCTGGAGCTGTGAGACAGAAATCTTGAGCAAAAATAATAAAACCCATTCTGAATGATTTAAGCACTCTACTTTAAATCACAAAAAATGAAACTGAAACTGGCAGACAAACTGATAGTTATGTAGGTTCTGACACTGGTAGATGCAAAAATAGCAAGTGACACAGTGAAGAAGTAAACACACACACCTGGGGAGTTATTGCTGGATGAATGGAACAGTACGTACATCAGCTGTAAGAGAAGATTTTCAGGAGAGAAAGGACAAGATACATTTGAACTTGGGGGGCATAGTAGTACAGTAGGCATTGTCCTTCACAGATTTTGGGTCTGCAGATCATTTCCTGGTTTGAGTGTTTGCTCTATAACATCTTTGTGTGTTTTCCCTTTATACACGTGAGGTTTCACATAGTATTCCATTTAATCTAATTTTTCCAAAGTCATGTTACTGGATGGATTGTCTGCCATCTCAGTTGCTTGTTGGTGTGTGTGTGTGTGTGTGTGTGTGTGCGTGTGTGTGTGTGTGTGTGTGTGTGTGTGTGTGTGTGTGTGTGTGTGTGTGTGTGTGTGTGTGTGTGTGTGTGTGTGTCTGAGTGTGTATGTATGTGTCTTGTTTCTGTTTGTATGTCCTGCGATAGACTGGTGTCCTGTCCAGAATTAGTTCTCTATTTTGTGCCCATTGCTTCCTGAGATAAATCTCTCTTGCAAACCTGAATAGAATAAAATGGGTATCAGAGAATAAATGAGTGAATGAATGAATGAATCTAAACTTGTCTGGAAAAGGAGTTCTGGCAGTAAAAATAACAAGCAGTAGGGAGCCCGTGTAGGGTGATGTTTTTAAAGGCTCCCAGACTGCGTATATATAAACATAAGGAGTCACACAAAAAGGAAAGAGAAGAGAGAAGGCAAACTGAAATTAAACAATGTGCTATGAGGAATTCCAAATGAGGTACAGTGACAGGGGAATATGTCACTCAATCTATACCCATTTGAATGAGTGACGATTGAGCAAAGACATGTGGATGAAATAACTTTTGTGGAAGTGGAGTTTTTTTGTTTGTGTGTGTGACTTTGGAGTATGTATATTTAAATTTCAGGGATGCATCAACCCCACACACACACACACACACACACACGCACACACACATGCTTCACCAAATTTTACTTTGGACTTTTTTTGATAGATTGGTACTCAGTTAAAAAGCTGTTGATTAATTGACATGAACCCAGTGACAAAAGGTGCATGGAGACTGGAAGGTACCCTGTAACTGGTGCTTTTAAGCAATGCATAATAGCAGGAGATGTAGCTGTTTTACAAAAACTAATGGAAGATAGCTGAACCTCAGTCTACCATCAGAATGTTGCACATTCTGTTTTTTTTTTGTTTGTTTTTTTGAGGGGGTCAATTTTGAGAACTCTAGGGCAGAATGTCAATTGTTATGCACTGTACAGACCACTTACGACAAGTAGTGTAGATCTGTAACTGTTCGAAGGATTTTAGTGTGGTTACTTGGGTTCAGGTGGAATTCTACTTTAAGTACAATGACTCTTCACTGTATAGTCTACAAGTAATATAATACTGAATGCAGCAAGGCAGAATCAGTCCCTAAGGATGAGTAACAATCTGATCTTTTTTTTTTTTGATTAGCAATCTAATCCTAAGGCATTACATAGGCTTCCTCCACAAAAGAAGGTGATGTTTTATATCTGGTTTTGAATACTGTAATAAGAGGACAGGTTAACTCCTACCAATCTAAATTCTACTTTCAGGCAGTAACAAGAGTGTAATAAAAATAAACCTAAGTCTTGAGTACAATAAAAAAGAATTAGAAGTAACAGGGGACCATACACATACAAGATTTAGGTTAGGTATATCCCTGTTATTAACAGGAATCTGAAATAAAATGCAGTCAGATGACACAGATTCTGATACATTTCCAAAGGATTTCAGGGAGCTAATAAAGAACAATTTCAAGACTTTCCATCTAATAGCCAGAATGTAAAGGGTGTGTTAATGTCGAACAAAATGAACAATCAGATTAAACAGGAAGGACAAAATGTGCAAAGTATGTATAGGATCCAGGAATAGTGATGGACTGAAAATATTAAAAATGTAGAAAGCAATAAAAAGTATGTAATGCAAAAAAGAGGCAAGATAAAATAGGTATGTGTCTAGAACTGTAGCTGTGTGTGTGTGTGTGTGTGTGTGTGTGTGTGTGTGTGTGTGTGTGTGTGTGTGTGTGTGTGTGTGTGTGTGTGTGTGTGTGTGCATAGCAAAGTAGATATATAGACTGTAATGCTTCTAATCTGGGAACAAAAAGTATTGTTAGAACCATTAAATATATTTTCAGTGACTCATTTGATATATTTTATGTAGAAGACAATGAAAAATGTGGAGGAAATAGAAATAGAAATATACAAAAAACATTTTTGAGATACCAAACATAACAGAGGAATACTCAGAGTCAAATATGAAAGAATTAAACATAAAGCATCCTTAGGCTTGGATAATACAAAATAAGGGCATAAAAATAGCAGCTACCTTCCTGAATTCTGTAGTCTACATCTTTAATGCTTTAATGCGCTAATTCAGCAATCATTTGTTTCTGAAGAATAAAGGCACACAAAGATAGCACAGCGGCATAAATGGAAGGGAGAGAAGGCCAGAAACTATAGCTACTATATGATAAGGTTAACAAGCTGCTTAAGAAAATTATTTAAACAGTGTCTCCTTGACATAATCCTAGATAACTGGAAAGCTCAGGGACTGTGAATGACAAATTGTTTGCATAATAGCTAAATCTTTCATCTGCATTAGCAACTCATAGCTTCACTAAAGAGGTAATGAGAAAGACATCATGATACTAACAGGTGCAATCTATAATTTAGATTATAGGAAGGCATTCAGAAAGGTGTAGCATAGTAGATTTAAAATTAAACTGCAGTTATTAAACACTAACTCATAGCTAACCAAGTGAGATAGAAATTTGATATTAATAAGAAATGGCAGGTAAAACTTAGCAACAAAATAAGAAGAGTAAGAGCAGTGAAATTGGGAGTGCGATAAAGATCGCTGTCTTGGGGTCAGCTCTTCTTTATACAGACTTCCATTGCAGGTGCACCAAAAGAAGGAACGTTATTCAAGTGTGCATAGGCAACACAGTATCATAGTGGTTTGTTTTGCTGCCCACAATGGTCGGTTCTTTCCATAGCCCAAAGACATACAAGAGTGAGTTAGCATTCCCCAGGTTTGCCCGTAGGGGTGTATGTTTATGGGGACATTGTGTGCATCTTACAATGGCTTGATACTCATTCAATATAAATTTTTCTGACAGGCATTCACTGACTGCTCAGATTGGCTCTGACTCTCTCCATGGCCCTCAATGGAATTAAGCAGGAAGTGAGCAAACAAATAAATGAAATATGCAGATAACAAAGAATGGCTGTATGATAACTTGAAAAGTAGAAGAATGTGTGGTAACACAAGTAGAGAGCTAAACCTATGCTGTAACATCACCAAAACTAGATGTGGTGAGACAGGACATGCAGGTGGTTGGTGTGACAGAGCAAGATGCAGAATACAGGAAGAAATGGAAAAAAAAAGAACACGTAGCCTAATGTATCTCCCACTTCTGGAGCAGGCTACCCTTACCGTTAAAACCAGTCCGGATATGTGATCACAAATTTTCACCAGGAGTTTTTGAAGATCTTCTTAACTGGGGACATTGTTAGTCTCCCATCATTATGTCTTCCTTTGTAGCTGTCACTGTGTGTAATATTACTTCTTGAATACAGCATGTGGAAGTAACAGTGCATGTACAGCATTAGTATTCAAGACATGATCAATCAAAAAGCAGTGGCTTGATCACAGCTGATCAAGAATGCAACAATGTAGGACAACCCCCATTGGACAAAAATCAACGTTTATCTGGGGTACAAACTCCCTGCACCCTCATATGGGGGACTTAAGCATCCCCCCAACTTTTACTACTTATATACATACACTAACTCGCACAACAATAGAGAAAGGGTACTCTTCTTCTTTTTCTTTCGGCTGCTCCCGTTAGGGGTTGCCATAGTGGATCACCTGTTTCCATTTCTTCCTGTCCTCTGCATCTTGCTCTGTTACACCAACCACCTGCATGCCCTGTCTCACCACATCCATAAACCTTAACTTAGGCCTTCCTGTTTTCCTCTTACCTGGCAGCTTCATCCTTAGCATCCTTTTCCCAATATACCGAGCATCCCTCCTCAGCACATGTTCAAACCAACATAATGTCATCTGTCTGGCTTTGTGTCCAAACCATCCAACCTGGGCTGATCCTCTAATATACTTATTCCTAATCCTGTCCACCCTCGTCACACCCAGGGCAAATCTTAACATCTTTAACTCTGCCACACACAGCTCTGACTCTTGTCTTTTTGTCAGTGCCATTGTCTCCAACCCATACAACATAGCTGGTCTCACTACCCTCTTGTAGAACTTCCCTTTTATTTATTTATTTATTGCAGTTGGTTTACCAGGATAGTCCATTGGGCCTTAAAGAACCCGTTTTCAATGGAGTCCTGGGGAGAAAAGCTCCAAAAAAAAACAAAAGTACATATAATATTCGACAGAGACAGTCTAGGGACAGAAAGTTATTAATACAATGTAGGCAGAATAAAGTGAAACTAATCAGATATATAATAGCAGTCATAACAATTAATACATTGAGAGAAAAAAAAAAAAACATGCTAGCAATAGAACATATGCAAAACATTAATACAAATTATAGATTTCTCTACGCACCCCTAAAGTATATGGTGCGTAGAGGAATCTACTGGTACTTGCCTGTCACAAATCACTCCTGACACTATTCTCCATCCAGCCTGTACTTTCTTCTTCACCTCTCTTCCACACTCATCATTACTCTGAACTGTTGATCCCAAGTATTTAAACTCATCCACCTTCGCAAACTCTACTCCCTGCATCCTCACCATTCCTCTATATGTTTATGAAGAAAGGGTATAATTTGTTTAAAAGTGATCTCTTAAGTAAAGAGGTACGACACAACATCAAAAAGCTTCGGGGAACTCTAGGAAAAGTAACATCAAGGAAATTTAACTGGGAGATTAGAACTTGACCGAATTTCCCCAGTAGCTAGTGCAGGGATGTTACTCACTTTTATTGCTGACAGTCAGCTTAGTGAGAGGGCATCTGTGGAAGAGTGTTTCTGTGTATTGTGCTGAGACAGTGCTGGCCATATACTTTAGGGGTGCGTAGAGGAATATAAAGTAAAAACATACTTTCAACCTGGAAACATCAAAAATCTGGGCAAAGGCCCGTGAAAAGTAGGTACAACTTGCCAAAAATCGGGGCACTAATTAACATAAAATTTACATATATAATGAATGTAACCCCCCCGCCTACTCCAGTGGAATTGTGGGATAACAACATGAAAACTGACGTCACTAAATAATAGTAAAAAAATGGCAGACATCTGAATTTCAGACTTCATATACCTCAGAAAATACACAATAATGCAAAACCTGTTATTCTAGCAAGTATACAGGAGAAATATTTAAAACTTCTCCCTGCTTTTGTGCTGTTGTCCCACCATTATTTTTGCCTTTGTCCAGATTTCTGAGAGATTGAGAGGTATGCTGTCACTTCACTAGTTTTAGTATCTTCAAGAGTGCTCTAAAACCCAGTGTGATGCCCGTGCCCTGGCCCAGCAATCAAGGAGCCTCAATCCTCACCACTAACACTAGGGAGTTCATCTCATAGAAAAGGAAAGGATAACTAATACACACAGTAAAGTACAATTTCCCTTAAGTGCACACAGAGATCACAGTCAGTCTGGGGCTGGTTGCTCCCTTGCTCTCCAGGTCCCCAGTAAGACTCCCCACTGGCACAGATATAGAGTCCAGGTCTCAGCCTAGCTGGGCAAGCTAAACCTCCAGTACCCTCTCTGTCCAACCAGTGCTTTGTGTCCCTGCCCAAATAGCTGATACAACACACACACACTTTGAGATAAGTATTTATACAACTTCACAGACACTCCTGGGAAAGGCTGACACAGATTCTCTAGGTATGCCCCTTTACCCAGACTACATGGTAGTAATTACTGCCACCACCCAACTAATAATATGAGCTACTAAAAGGCCCTTAAAAGTGTGTCCAATTATTACTGTGCAATATTAATATCCAATGGTAGTATGACTAACAGTCAATGCTTACTTTAGAGTGGCCTATTACAGTAACCTCTATAAATATGCAATGTACTCTAGATCTTATCTCTACACAAATCAGCCACAGGTAGAAGGTTTTACAAATATTTAATAATAAATAATTAAAACACAAGACAAAACTACTACACCATAGAGATATCTAAGAGTTCAGAGATCACACAGAAACTTAAAATAATACAGTAGGACAGGTCTGATTTCAAAGAAAAATACCTAATTAATCTTTACTAGGTTTAACTATTCCTACAAGAAATCACAGTGCTAAAATTTACATGTGAGCACAAGGTAGAGTGCTGATAAGTTGGATAACAAGATCAAAATGCTTCCAGTCTCTTCTCAGAAAGAGT
Source organism: Protopterus annectens (assembly GCF_019279795.1). NCBI lineage: Eukaryota > Metazoa > Chordata > Ceratodontiformes > Protopteridae > Protopterus > Protopterus annectens. The sequence continues at coordinate 787,945,918 of NC_056739.1, forward strand.
ATTTAAACATTACTAACAAACATGTTTCTAAGGCCCTCCCCAAATTACATAATTTTTGACACTTAGGTTTTCCCAGTATTCATATTGCATCATCTTAACACCTGGTCTGAGTTCTCAGGCCACAAACTGCATTATTTAGCAATCTGACATCTACTCAGGAACTTACAACAATACAAGGCATTTCACATATATATTCTAGCAGAAACTAGAGCAATAAAGCACCTTCCACATCTAAATTCTGGTCGTAAACTTTAGCTTTAAAACAATGGGCATGAAACCTTCATCCAGCCACACTGGAGCGAATGGTAAAACATTAAAGAGATTTATAAGATCTTTTCAACTTAAAAAGACACATTTGAAATACTTGGCTTGGTTTTCCTTACAGCAAATGGCAATGTTGCAACAATCTTGAAGTTCACATTTTACAGTGTTTTCTTACATTTAAAAACACAAGCCTGTATTTTACATTTATTTATACAGTGGATAGAATTATGTATTAAATTCTATTTGACTAGGCTGGCAGCCTTCGCCCATTTCCCCTCAGTCGTCACACCCAGTGTTATCAAATCTCTCACCAGAGAATCAACAGCAAGTACCAAATGCTATAACACAAAAATCATCATTAGTGCAATACCAAAACCTGCAGAAATACTACAGCAACAGCACTGTTATTTTCTAACCACGTGTGTGCCTTAAAATGTCACCTGAGATCTCCATTTAGCCAATGCACTTGGAAAAAAACACATCATAATCTCTCCCACCACAGTCACTCACCCAACTTCCCAACAAGTCCATTTTTCTGTACCAGGAACCTGCCTTCCGAAGTTCCACCAGACCCGGCCGTCAGTAAAGGCAAACAGATACCAGAAAGGCTTTACTGCACACAACACGCCACGTCAGCATCTGCCTTAAGTACTGTAATGGGAATGCTGACCATGACTTCCTGAACAGAGACATCATTTAAGGGATGGCAAAGTGTTGTTTGAAAGTCGGTTCCAAAATATCATACTACTTAGAATAATATTCGGAACCCGGTAGTATGCTGTTTACTATACTGTGCTGCCCTATAGTTGAATTCCCATCTGAAAATTGGGTTTAGAAACGTAATGTGCCCATGCTCCTTCATTATTTTCCACTGGAATTATAGGGAAGCATCTTAGTAAAATTGAAAGAGTTTGGGGAAGAAAAGGAACATTTTGGTGTTTGAGTTTTGACCAAGAGTTACAAATTAGTAATTAGGAGTTGTTGATTTGTGCCTCATTGATTTTCCTTGTGTTTTACCATTGGTAATAAATATCTTCTACATTTTGAAGTAGTGTACTGTTTGGACGAATGAGTTAAGTTAAATTCATGTTGTCCCAGAAAAAGCATAGCGGTCTCATACCTTCTCTTAACTTTTAAGTGTGGTCAGTTTGTCACCCACCCAGCAGAGCCTTTTATTTTGCTATGAACCTATAAATGGACTGTATGTTGGCTTTGCAGCTGTATGCTACACAAATGTACATTGAATCTTTTCTTAGGTCAGTTGACTTGACTGTTCTTGCTCATGATAAGACTTTTTGCAAACTGCAGAACTGCACACAAACAGGAACGTTAATGTAGTCACAGACATACAAACTGGCAAACTTTTATTGACACTAAGCTTCACAAAAAAAAATATAAGTGCTTTGTTTTTAAGTTAAAACTACATATTTGGTGGTGATAATTTTAAGAACTTACATAATTCTATTAAAGTCATATGGTAACCAAGCAACTTAACTTAAAAACAAAAGCACTTATATTTATTTGTGAACCTTAGTGTCAATAAAAGGGTACCAGTTTGTACTTCTGTGACTATGTTCCTGTTTTGTGTGTGATTCTTGTTGTTCACCCCAAAATTTACTTGGCTCATAGCTTTTTTGAGGGTAACATGGGATAGCATCTGTGACTGGTTGAGGATTTATGGTGGCTAGTTATGATGGCAGGTACCAGGTTACGAGTTTGCTTGACTTGGAGATAACCTTAATGCTTGTCTTCAGCCTGCATAATGTTCTGAAGCTACAGCTTTGAGTCATTGCTTAATTCTCCTCACCCCTGCTCTTGTCTTGAGTATATGATCATTCCTTTAGCGTACTAATTGCTTTGGAAGTCCTGTCCTGCAATCACGATTAACCAATGATGGGACATCAGACTAATTTCATGTTTCCGCTTTTGGTTACAGTTTGTGACGGTAGCATTTTTGGCAAATCAGAACAATGTATTAGTAAAAGTTTGAATAATTCTCAATGTGTATCCTTCCCCTTCTTTTTCTACTGTTTATTTCTTCACAGGATAACAGCTTTCCCTTAGAAGCTTGAGTAGGTACAGCATAGCTTACTTTGCTGCATGTGGTCGTGGTAGCTCCTATCATGGCAACTAGTTACATGGTACTAAGTAACTGCTGTTTCATTTACCTACAGAAATTTATAAACCCTCTCAATTTTGTGTATATTTTTCATGTGAAATCATGACTCTTACAATGTACAGTGTGAATGATCATCCAAAACTGTAATACGTACTTTATTACATTCTCTATTGCAATTGTAAATAAAAAAAAAATCAGGAAGTAAATGGGCCACTCAGGAATTTGTGGCACCCCATTATTTTGCCCTCAAAACTGGTAACAACTGAGGAATTCTGCACAGTTGAGAGGTATCTTAAAAATACCTTTATGCTGCATATATATTTTTATTTTTTATTTTATTTATGTTGTGTTAACCAGGTTAGCCTCACTGGGTAAAGCCCATTTTCAGATTGGGACTCAGAAACAGACATGCAAGCAACAAGCAAAAGATAATGTTTATAAAATATGAATACTTCATAGAAATCTGAGCCATAAAATAAACACAGTACAGAAGAACATGGCAATAGTGAAACAAGAATAAGTATCACAGTAGTAAGAAACAAAAATAAAGGAGAATTTGTTTACAGACACAAACATCTGAAGATAGTGTATAAAAATTAAAAGTAATGGATTGCCAGTAGAAGAATACATTGTGTAATCTTATGTTTTTTTGATTTGTGGGTTAGCAGTAGTATGCAACTGAAAACAAGATAGGTTGTTCCAAGTAACAAAGATGCTTTGCAGAAAACATTAAGTAACAAGAAATAAGAAAAGCAGAAGGAAAATGGCATATACTTACAAACATTTACATTTCGCTGTAGAAAATAACTGCAGGCTGGTTAGGAAATAAGAACAATTTTGCTCACAAATTGCGCCATATGTAATTAAGATAAAATGTTTAAGTATGAAAAAGCAAACCAGGAGGAATCAGCATATTTTACAAAGATTATTTATGCATATAAAATGAAGAGATCGAGATTCAGTACTGGCAGAACTAGAAGTCCTACAAGTACAGAAAATGAAATGAGATCCTTGTAAAGTGTAAACAGGCTGCACCCCCATCCGTGATACTTATGTATACTAAATCACAGATTGCTGTACCATGGAAAAGGAGAATTATATTTAAATTTTCACCGTTCTGTAGTTACACTTAAAATCCTCAAACATAAGACAGGAACTTGAGAACAACTGTTGGCTGATTAGGAAATAAAAAAGATTTTGCTCACAAACTGTCGTTTAGGTAAATAAGATGAAATGATTGACATAGATATGCTGCATGCAAGGTAATAAAGAAATATATAGTTATACTGTTGCACATTGGGAGCCTAATTTTGAGTATGATATGATAGGTTTTGCAAGCTGTTTTGAAGTTGGCATTGTTGTCTGTGAATTCCAGGAGGGATGTGAGGAAGGTATCCGGTCCCTGTGCTAAAAAGTCTTTGAACATTGAGGAGTGTCTTATTAATGGACTTTAGTGTAGCATGGGCGTTCCTTCGCTGAAGGTTGTGCGCTAGGCCCGGCAAGCCAGTACGTAAAAATCTACTGCCAATCATTAGCGGACTGGAGTTCTGCTGTGGCAACCCCTAACCAGGAAAAGCCGAAAGACACAAACAAAGTGTAGCGTGTGAGAAGTGTATTGAGGGCTAGGCATCTTTTTCTGTTTAGTAGTTTACATGTAAAAGTGATGTGCATGAGTTTGATTCTGTTACTTAAAGTCATCCAATTTAAATTATGTAGTGCATTGTATGTGTCTACTGTCTTTCGGCTTTTCCCGGTTAGGGGTCGCCACAGCGGAACTCCGGTCCGCTAATGATTGGCAGTAGATTTTTACGTACTGGCTTGCCGGGCCTAACGCACAACTTTCAACGAAGGAACGCCCATTCACGCATGTCGACACACAGAAGACGCTGTAATTGAGAATCGAACGTGCAATGTCTAACTGTGAGGCGACAACGCTACCGCAGCACCAAGGGTAGTTATTTGCTTAGACAGCAAATCTGATTCACTTGTAAAATGACGAGTCTGGAGTAGACCATACCTTCTTGTTAAGGTTACCAATAATGTTACTACCGTAGACAAGTTTTGCCATAAGATTTTGTGTGAATGTAATTCTTGTGCTGAGAGACAGATGCTTATTAAATCTGTAGAACTTGCCAAGTTTTATGTTTGTTTTTTAGTATAGTGTTGATGAGGGGAATGAAAGATAGCTTGCTGTCAATAATAAGCCTAGATATTTGTATTGTTCAGGAATTTTATATTTGATTTCTATTTGCTGTGTGGGATTTGTAGAGTCGTTATGGTCAAAGAGTGCAAGTGTTTTTTTTTATTATTTTTTTATTTTTTTTCTTATTGATTTTAAGTTTGAATTGATGTAACTAAGCGAGAAGAGACTTCACTGAGTGCTGTAGTTGGGTAATTGGTATGGGTATATTGTTGGGGGCATAGATGAAAGCTAAATTGTCTGCATACTGTATTGAAGGTCTTTTGTATGCTTATATATGTCATTAGTGAATATCGTAAATGTGAGTGATCCACATATGAGGCCTTGTGTTTTATGTAAATTTATATTGTAGACTGCTTTACCATGCAACTGACTGGGTTCTGTTTTGTAGACAGATAGTAAACCAACATGTGACATTAGTACTGCAACTTCTGCTTTGTCATTGGATAAAAATAGTGCAGTCTATGACACTGAAAGCTTCTGATAAGTCTATTAATGGGACACCAGTAGTAAGACCATTGCCACAGTTTTTATAGTGATGTGGTTAATAAATGTAAGTAGAGCTGTTTGAGTACAATGAAAGCCATCCTGAGTGCTGGTTAGTTTCTTGTTTGTGAGTAAGTACTATCTTAATTGACCCTGAATCACCGTTTTGTAGGACATTATAACTGGAGTGAGTACTGAGATAGGTCTGTAGTTTTCAAACTTTTTTTGTTGCTTTGAGTGGTATATTAAATTTAAATTTTTTTCATATGGAAGTAAACTTGCTTCTTGCAGGCTTTTATTAAAAACTATGGGTCTATATCACATCGTCGAACTTGTATAAGTTCGAACGATGCAATATCAAACCCAAAAGTTTGAAACCACACAATAACAAACACACAGAACAGAGATTTTTTTCCCAGGGAAATAAAAATCACTGTTCCCTTAAAAAAAAAAAAAAAAAAAAAAACATAAACCTTAAACTAAAACTAAATTGGGGGGCTTCACCCCACACCCTACCTACTTAAATATACAAACTCAGAGATTGCACCACAGTGGAGGAAATAGCAAAGCCCCAAAAACGGCCCACCGATTTTTTTCCCTGGGGAAAAAATCGATGTGCCGTGGCTTCACTATTTTTGCGTTTCTGACTTTTGGGTTCGATATTACATCGTTCGAACTTATACAAGTTTGATGATGTGATATATAGACCCAAAAATTATTGTTACTGAAGAAGATGTGTTTCATGAAGGCTGATGTTGGATTATATTATCCATGGTCCAAGTCATTTGAGTTTATGGAGCTGTTTCCTGGCTAACTGTGACTTTAATTGGTTTACAACTAAGTTTTATTTTTGTCCCGTATGCATGCCTGACAGCTGCCCATCACCCACTAGAGCCAGTCCTCATTGTACCACTGTTAGTCTTTGTGTCCCCAGTACTACCATAGGGGCTGGGTTTGCATCAGTGGTACATGAGGAAGATGAAGTGGTTCAAACCAGAGCAGGTGTATGAGGGGATTTTTTTCAGCGTTCTGACTAAACAGCCAAAATGCTGAAGGCAATCTGCTGCTCAGTTATGGCACCATCCATCACTGGAGACATGTCAGGTTGTGAATAGGTGCAACCTGTTCCTCTTTTGCTGCTTCCTACATACCTCAGCCCTCCTGCCAGGCTTCTTTAACACCTGAGCCATTAGTCAAACATGGCCAGTCTGAGTAGTCTGAGCTCCACGCCTTCTTTCCATGGAGCTTGTTAAATTCTTAATTTGAACTAGTTCATCTTGTGGATGATTTACTCAGGGAAGAAAAAGTTGATGTGGTATATGTGTCTGTGATATATTTAACCTGTTGGTAGCACTGGTTTTGGCTGTGTCTTTGTTACTTTTAGATTTAATGGACTATTTTTGGTTATTTTACATTGCTTAGCATTTTATTGGTGATAGATAAAAAAGCAGTAGGGTTGTTTTCGTTTGTCTCCTGAAGTCATAGGAATTTTAGTTTAACTAGTCAACTGTTTTTGACACTTGTTTTTCATGTCCTTGTATTTTAATGCAGTCGAGTGACCATCATTGACTTTAAATGTTATCCATGCCATGTCCCAAGATTTTATTAATCTCCTTTTGTACTGAGCAATTCAGGAAGAAATTTATTTATTTTTGTTAGTACAGTTCCAATGGGGAGGTATTTGTTGAGAATTAGTAGTTATATACCATTACTTACGTGTTTGGCTTCATCAACAGATGCAGTATGATTGAATATGGGTCAGTTAACTGCTAACAATTCTTATCATGGAGTATCCGTTTGATGTTTGTGCCATTTGCCCAGTTGTAATGGTTTTTGTTGTGAAAAGGAGGGCTTTGTATTTCCAGAGTACGTATATGTGGGTTTCATCAGTGAAATAATTCGTTAGGATCCCACATGAGGGAAACTAAAGATATTTTGGTGCTGGTCCTTGTATCAGTTCTGGTTGTCAAGTGGATCATGTGGGAAACCTAGTGATGGGATTTGGGAAGATTTGATTAAGGTCAGATTGTGAGTCCCAGGATCCTTTCAGCAGTCATGCTATCTAGCAAATGCCATCCCTCCATGAAAGAACTATATCGGGGGAACAAATAAATGTTGGGAGTTGCTGTGATTGTAAGTCATAAAGGGCACAATACCCCCAAACCTTGCATACTGTGCATTCATTTCTTATTGCTATTTATTTTAATGAAAATGTTGTGTATATTTGTATATATTGGTTCCATCTGTTTTTATTGGTCTGTGACCTGGCAGGTGATGAAGAGGATTAAGGCTGTGAGCTATTAATAATTTACTTCCTAGCATACAGGGTTTGATTCCCACAACCTTCCTTTGCTTATTGTGTGACCTTGAGCAAGTCACTTACAGACAAGTGCTTTGGGGCTATTGGAAAGCTGGGCTAGTCTCATTAATGGTTTCAAGGACTATATGCCTATTAACTACTAATGAACTGTAACATCTGTTTATTTGTTTGTTATATTGGTGCCTATGGGTGATAGTTACAGGAAGTTGTGTGAGTTTCTTTGAGTAGAATGATTATTAACTGTATACATGTTGACGGGAGGAGTGTTAGAAGTCATGATATTTTTATTGCATTGTTAAGCATCCTTTACTTGTGAGTTTACCTGTCAAGAGTAGCAAAGGACTTTTTTTATCAAGCAGTGCCACCTGTAGTTGTCTGTGTTTCAAGTAATGGGATTTATCATCTGTATGTTCTAGACTATCTGCTAATGTTTCTTTAGTGATGAGAAATGTATGTCAGTGAGACATCTTCCAGTAGTGGGATAACAGAGGTGCTAGACAGAGCCACCTGTGATGTGCCAAAGTACATTGCTATGCTGTGCTATTGTATGAATTCTGAGTTTTACGGGACAAGTTTGTGTTTAAGTGTCCACACCACAGACGTTACATTGTTATAGGTTTTCTGCCTTATTAGCTTGAGTGAAAACTATGTCCTGATTTGTTTATCCCCCAAAACCACCTACTGAGAGTGTACTGTCTACAGAAAACTGCCAGTGTTACCTATAATGTGTAGAAAAACACCAGTGTGTAAGGCTAGCATGTCACTGCTCTTTCCTGTGTGTTTTGTGGGCTACAGGTGCCATTATATCACAACTGAGAATGCAGCATGGAAATTTGCAACAGAATACAATTATGCCACTAGCAAGCAATTCCACCCACCCAACAACTTTCTTTCTGGGCTCTCAGTTGTCAGCTCATGTCATTGGGAGAAAGCAGATTTTGACTCAGGAACAAGAGACATTCCAGTAGCTTACAGTGATCTGGCAGGTTCAACAGCCTGTGTTCACCCTCTGGCACATGCTAAAAACTTTAATTAGTCCTGACATCCGCTGAAACTTTAGTTTTTTAAGTAACTATTAAGTTGTCTGAGATGTAATATGCTATTTCCTGATTGCACCTTAAACTCTAACTCACTTTCTCCTTCTTGATCTCTGTGAAGAAAAATATGCCTTTAGTCTTTCTAGATACAGACGTCAGTTGGGGGCAGGGAGCAGAAACGCCTGGAATGTCTTCTGATTTAGAGTGCAACTAGGCCTTCTGGGTATCTCTGTGACTTATTAGGTTAGGCTGAAGCCTGTACTCTGACATGGCTTGTCCTGATGTTTGTCTACTGAGATTTTCATTTAAGAGACTGTAAAAATGGTGGGGGGCAGGAGGCGAGTTTAAGAATGGCTAGGAATTTCATGTCATTTTTTCTTAAGCTGTAGCTGCACTGTGGCTTGAGTTACTTGGGCTGCAGTTTGGTGCTTGATTGTTAGTGTTACACCTACATCCCAGGGATTGTTTCATTTTGGACTCCTCTGAAAGGGTAGTGCTCCCACAACAGCAGAAACAATCTATGTCATTCACTATGCAAAGTCTTGTACCCAAGTTTTGAGTGTCATTCACGATGCAGTCGCATGCTAATGTCATTCACGATGCAGTCATGTGCCCAGGATGTGAATGTCATTCATGATGCAGTCATGTGCTCAGGATGTGAATATCACACACAATGCAGGTATGTGCTCAGGATGTGGATGTCATCCACAATTTGGTCATGTATCCAGGATGTGAGTATCACTCACAGTGCAGTCATAGGTCAGGGATGTTAATGTCATTCACAATGCAGTCATGTGCCCAGGGTCATTCACGATGCAGTCATGTGCCTAGGGTCATTCACAATGCAGTCATGTGCCTAGGATGTGAATGTCATTCACAATGTAGTCATGTGCCCAGGATGTGAATGTCATTTACAATGCAGTCATGTGCTTAGGTTGTGACTGTAATTCACGATGCAGCCATGCCAAGGATGTGACTGTAATTCACGATGCAGTCATGCCCAGGATGTGGATGTCATTCACGATGCAGTCGTGTGCCCAGGATGTGAATGTCATTTTCAATGCAGTCATATGCCCAGGATGTGAATGTCATTCTCAATGCAGTCATATGCCCAGGATGTGAATGTCATTCACAATACTTTCATGTGTCCTAGATGTGAATATCACTCATGGTGCATGCATGTGCTTGGGATGTGAGTGCAATTCACAATGAAGTCATGTGTCCAGGATGTGAATGTCACTCATGATGCAGTAATGTGCCCAGGGTGTGAATGTAATTCAGTATGCAGTCATGTGCCCAGGATGTGATGCTTATACCATATGGGCCAACATAGATATTTTTGACTGTGGACTCATATTTTTTAACAGAAGTCTGAAACATATATATGTGCTGTTACAGCAGTTAGGAAGTGATGCTGGTGTACAGAAAAAAAAGGTCTGGGAGCCTTAACATCTGCAGCACGTTTTTTCCTCTGAAGATGTATTGTGTGGTATGTAGATCCCTTAGGGATGGCTTGCATAAGTCATGTAATCCTGCTACATAAGAATATTAGTGTGGAGGTAAGTAGCTTACATTTTGAGGGACTTTAGTGCCGTGTTTGCTTTACATGTGTAGATCTGTACATCTGGCAGAAGAGCAGAAGTACACAGCTGGCAAAAGGACATTGTAAGCTGATGGCATGTATGCCATATTGTCTAGCATTTGTTGCCAGAAAAGAAGATTAAAACAGAGGGCAGTAAATACACAAGATTAGACAATGGCAGGGAGGTGGGAACAGATGTAGAAGTGTGGCATTACTGTAGCATGCTTGCATTTAATAATGATGCAGTAAATGCCAGCATGATGAGACAGCATGTATGACGGTGAGCACAGGTAGGATGCCTAGGTGATGGGGAAAGATGCCAGGGAAGTGGACAGAGTGCTAGGATGATGGAGTTGCATTCTTGGGCCATAGGAAAGATGACATATGAGTGTGTAGATGATAGATCTGTGAACAAGATGTCCTGGGGAGGTGATAGGATGCCAGGGTTCTGCTACATGGTGCTAGGATGATGGATACTGTACAGGGTCACTAGATAGGACATCTGGGTTACGTGGCAAGATGCCACATTGAGGTGGCTGAATGTTTAATGAGGCAGCATGCTAGGGTGAGGGAGAAGAGTAACAGAAGTGAAGTGCCAGAAGGTTGAAAGAGCGAGAGACAGTGTGAGGATGAGAGAGAGAGAGAGAGAGTTACAGAGAGAGAGAGAGAGAGAGAGAGAGTTATTGAAAGCTCACAACTATCTTTTGTCTTTTGTCTCTCCAAGTTCAAAATACACTGAGTGCAGGTAATATGGGGGTGGGGAAGTGCATAGTTAGTTTCTGTTTTCCGTTAAGTGATACTTAGACTTAAAATGTGCAACACTGCCTTGTGTACTTAATTCTGATATGCATGTCTGTCTACCTTTTTCTGTTTCTCCCAGTACCTCATTATCCCTGTATAATTTGCTGTTCTCTGTCAGGGACATCAAGTAAGAGTCTTAGTCCATGTTACCTTTCTGCCCTGATCTTTATGTATGATTATACTCAGTAGCTGTGCCACAACTCTGCATGTTTTGTAGTTTTCCCCAGTGCAGTTGTATCACATCTACTTTTGCCCCATTCCTTCTTCCCTTAGTTTCAGGCATCCTTGATCCCTGTTGCCCTATGTTGTGCTGCTTCCTCTGGCCATGTGTTACTTGACCACAACACCCTTTGTGTGAATCAGTGTTTTCTCTAAGTTAGCCTAAAATTATCTTTGCTGCAGCTACTGCCACTAACCCTTCTCCTCACTGGTCTTTCATCCTCATCCTTGCCCCAACATGCAACCACGCTTGCTGCTAGCGGTGAGATATATCTACATCATAGCCATTCTTAGTTTCTCTTTTCTTCTGTCATCATGTAAACTTAGTGTTCTCTTGAGTTTTTCTTCAAATCTTGGCACTTCCATTTCCATCATTGATGCAGTGATTTTTTTTTATTACATGCTTTCTGCTAGAGTGGTGTTCCTTTCTCTGCATGAGTACGAGAAATGGACAGAGGGCCCCAAGTGTGCTTTATCCTGTGCCACATACAATAAAAGGGTGACCGGCATCACCTGAGTCCACTGTTACATGTCATCTACTTTCTCTCTACCCACTCTGCTATTTTACAAGTAGTCATAGCAGACATTAGCCCCTACATCTTCTATAGATCAGATCTTCAGTCTGTGATTGCCACCACTAGAAAGTGGACCTTTTAATTTCTAGTTACCGTTGCACAAAATTCATCCTTTTGCCTATAATTACCATTACTAGAAACTGCACCCCCCATCTGGGATTACCGCTAGTGGAGATTGCTCCCTCTGCCTGTGAGTGTGATTCTACCACCAGACATCTGCCCTTCCCTTTGGGATTACCATCAATGGAGATCAACCCTTTCATTTGTGATTGTCAGCACAAAAGGTCACTCCCTTAGTTTGTGATTACTGTTACTGAGAATCAAATGTTTCAGTTGTGATTACCAGCACAGAAAGTAACTTGGTTAATCTCTAACTACTATCACTGGAGATCGGCCATTTCATCATGTGATTAATAGCACAGAAGGTCACTTCTTTAATTCCTGACTACCATCGGTGTAGATCAGCCTTTTCATCTGTGATTACCAATACAAAATGTCTGCCTGTCATTACTAAAATAGTACCACATTGTTTACCATTACCAAGCTTACCCTTATTCCAGGATGCACCAAAGTATGGTCAGTCATGTTTCATCTTATAATCAGCTTCATTGAAATTATTTTCACAGCTGTCTCTTCCCATCATCTCCAGATTGCAAATATTTTCACATTGTGTATCATTGAACAACATAATAATAACAGCTCACATCACAGAAATCATTCTTCTTCTTCTTTTGGCTTTTCCCAGTTAGTGGTTGCCACAGCGGATCATCTGTCCGCTCATGATTGGCAGTGGAGTTTTACAGTGTCGAGTTGCCAGCCCAGCTCCCAACCTTCCACAGAAGGCATACAAATGCACGCACTCACACGTAGGGCCAATTTGGAGTGTCCAATCCATCTACAGCATGTCTTTGGGATGTGGGAGGAAACCGACGCAACCACAGGGAAGACAGGCAGACTCCACACAGAAGGCACCCCAGCCGAGAATCGAACCGGAGAACCTCTTGCTGTGAGGCAGCAACACTAACTACTGCACCACTGTGGCCGCCCTTACATCACAGAAATCATTACATCAACATAATAACAGCAGCTGACTTCACAGAAATCATTACATCAACATAGCAGCTCACATCACAGGAATCATTACATCAACATAATAACAGCAGCTCACATCACAGAAATCACTACATCAACATAAAAACAGCAGCTCATATCACAGAAATCATTACATCAACATAATAACAGCAGCTCACATCGCAGAAATCATTATATCAACTTAATAGCAGCCCACATCACAGAAATCATTACATCAACATAATAGCAGCTCACATCACAGAAATCATTACATCAACATAACAGCAGCTCATATCACAGAAATCATTACATCAGCATAATAACAGCAGCTCACATCACAGAAATCATTACATCAACATAATAGCAGCTCACATCACAGAAATTATTACATCAACATAATAACAGCAGCTCACATCACATAAATCATTACATCAACATAATAACAGCAGCTCATATCACAGAAATCATTACATCAACATAATAACAGCAGCTCATATCACAGAAATCATTACATCAACATAATAACAGCAGCTCACATCGCAGAAGTTATTATATCAACTTAATAGCAGCTCACATCACAGAAATCATTACATCAACATAATAGCAGCTCACATCACAGAAATCATTACATCAACATAACAGCAGCTCATATCACAGAAATCATTACATCAACATAATAACAGCAGCTCACATCACAGAAATCATTACATCAGCATAATAGCAGCTCACATCACAGAAATTATTACATCAACATAATAACAGCAGCTCACATCACAGAAATCATTACATCAACATAATAAAAGCAGCTCACATCACAGAAATCATTACATCAACATAACAGCAGCTCATATCACAGAAGTCATTACATCAACATAATAACAGCAGCTCACATCACAGAAATCATTACATCAACATAATAAAAGCAGCTCACATCACAGAAATCATTACATCAACATAACAGCAGCTCATATCACAGAAATCATTACATCAACATAATAACAGCAGCTCACATCACAGAAGTCATTACATCAGCATAACAGCAGCTCACATCACAGAAATCATTACATCACTGACATATTTACCATTCTTGTTACCTCGTTGCTCAGACTTGAAAAGAATTAACCAAGTCCCTTAACCATAGAGCCCGATGAAACCAGTTCAAAGGTGACATTGTGCTTTTTTTCCATCCGTAAACTCCAATCTCTTTCCTTCATTACCACAATGTGAGCCCTGATTTGGTGAGGCAGTATTGGCCATGTTGGCTTCCAGCCTCTGGAGAATCTCTGCAAGAATTGCTGAATGCATTTATTTTACCTTACCCTTGTCCTTGTACTGAGGGCATTAGACATTAGCCTACATTCTAAGTTGCCCATAATTCCCATAACTGATCTGGCATTCTTTCCGGAGTAGGTTTTGCATTCAGAGCTAGTAACTTGAACCTGGGCCACTGTAAACGAGAAAGGGAATCTGCTACTGAGTTAGCAATGCCTGGTATGTGTTGTGCCTTAAATGTAACATTTAATGTCAAACACTTTAAAGTAAAATGCCCCATCGTGTTGCCCAATACTCCTATAACCCCCAGCTGATTGTTCACAATGTGCACAATGCTACTGTTATCAGAGCGAAGCCAAACCACCCTATGCTTCATCTGTTTCCCTCAACTTTCCAGGGCCACTGTAACTGGAAAAAATTCTATCTCTGCAATTGAAAGGCTCAGCCTGCCTCCGGCCATGCCCCACTGAACCACTGTCTCTAGAAGCAGCCACCAAAACCGCAATTTCCTGCAGAATCTGTGAATACCTGAAGTGGGGGTTGTCTCAACTTTTTCTGCCATATTGCCACACCATTCTGTTGTGTTAAAAAATTTTAACTATACTTTTAAGTCTTTCGTACAACCAGACCCTTTGGCAGCTAGTCGCCTCATGAATAACCAGCCCACTGGAATTACCCTGCATGCAAAATTCATCAACTAAGTCAGGCAGCTGTTTGAGTGTTGTCTTACTTTGGTCCAAGACTTGATTCAAGGTTGACTGCAACGTCTTAACTCTGTCTAAGGGAAGCCTGAATTGACCTTTCAAACTATTAATTTCTATGTCCAAACATGCTAATCTATTTGTTGGGCCCTGCACTTTATCTGTTGCTAAAGATACCCCCTAATTCTATGCATATTTGATTGAAGATATCTACCCAATCCCAGGACAGCTTGACCTGCCCTCATTTCTTGCCCTGTCCTGTCCCTACCTGTTCCTCCACCTCCCTCCTCCTCTCCTCTGAGACCTGAGTCCAAGCTGACCTGCCTCAGACAAATTGACAGCTTGCTGCATCCTGGCTAGCCAGCCGTTAGACTACCATCTTTGGAGATCAGCCATGCCTGCTGTGATTACCAGCACAGAAGGAAATTCCCTTCATCTGCAACATCTGTCACTGAAGATCAGCCATTTTATGTCTGATCACCAGCACAAGATTTAACCCCTCCTTAGTCTGTGATTACCAGCACTGAGGATCAGAGGTTCTGGCTGTGATTTCCTGAACTGGGGATCAACAGTTCTGACTGTGTTTTCCTGCACTGGGGATCAGGAATTCTGCCTGTGATTACCAGCACTGAGGATCAGAGAATGTCCTTACATTCGCTGCTGCAGTATTCATAACTTATGGGATTCCTTGCTGTGGAGGCCCATTGCCTTGGCCAGTGTACCAAAGCCTACCATTGCTTTAAGGTATGCTGAATTTCACCTAAATGCTCCTTGCATAGTGTAGGGTATAAAGGTGATGTTCAGGCATACCATCCTCAGAACTTCTTTGCCGCCAGTCTGAACACTGTTTTTAACCATCAGTCTGTTTGCCTCCATCTTGTTTTCTGCCGTTTTTTACTGTTTGCTTATATTCCGGTGATTACTCCTATTTGCTGAAGTCCTCACCATTGCAGGTAAGTACCCAGTTGGGACTTTTGTTTTTTTCTTGAGTTTTTTGTGCTGTTTGGGGGGGGGGTTAATGTCATCCAGGAAGGTTAAATTCCAGTATAGGAGACAAATTCCCCATAAACACTGCCACTATAAGTGTCTTTTTTGCCTAGAAGCCTCTCATGACCATGCATCTTGCTCGATTTGTCAGGCGTTTGTCCCTAAAACCTTTCATAGTAGGCTTTCTTCCACAGCTAGTGGGGTTTGGCTTTATTGGCCTGAAATTGTCCGTTAAAATGACAAAACAAGTCATGGGTATTCAGAACCATCAGTTAGCTGAAACACCTGGTGTTCATAAGGGTAATTAGCATATATCCCATGTGCATCTGATACAAGAGGTTTGAGAGGTCACTTATTGGAAGGTCCAGTTTGGCTGGAGTTTTCATTTAGTTTTTACTGATTGGTTTTTCAGTGTGACCTTCTCACTCATTGTTTTAATTTCTTTGTATCATGAGAACCAGCATCTTAAGCTTCTTGCTAAAGATACTGTGGATGGACAAACTAATAGTAAAGTCAAACAGAAACACAAACCAGTCCAAAAAACGAAAGTAGCCCAAGAGAAGCAGCTGGATTGGACCCACTCACCAAAAATGGATAACTCAGTAGTATAAATCACAAAACCACTTTAATCAAAATAGTACATAAATCCAGGGATAAAATGAATAAGCGCTTGTGTCTAGATAATCTAGACTTCATCAGACAACAGTTAAAGCATAGATACTTCCTTTTATACAAACCAAACAGGAAGTGACATCATTTAAAGTTAATTAGGGCAGATAAATGACTTTACATTAAATATTTATGAGATGAATATGTTATAATGAAATGCTAAATATAGCAACAGACTGCAAGATACAAACCCCCCACAGCAGTATAAATACAAGTTAAAAACATTAAATATAAAAAATGAAATTACAATTTTATAAAAAGACTGATGATATGTAATAAATAGAATAAAAAACATTTAAAACCATGTAAAATAACAATATGATATCTCTGTGTGTAACTTGGTATATTAAACCGTAATTACTTGGGAGGTCATATTACCTCTCTAATGCCTTTAATTTCAGTAAGGAGCTGATTGAAATATTTTCGTTTAAGCCTGGCCAGTGCCCTGCATTCAGATATAGCTGTTAATATAATTCTCTTTTTTCCAACAGTAGTGACCATGCTCCTCCTGTAACATCAGTGTTAATACTGTTTATAATGAAGAATAAAAAGTTATGATTGTTGTTCTCCATTACGTGCTTACTTAATGCATTGGTGTCTTTAGTATTTTTAATGTCATATAAATGTTCGCAGATGCAGTTCTTCAGCTTCCGGTTGGTCTTGCCAACATAGAAACACGAGCAGACAGTGCACATAGCGCAATATACTACTTTCTCAGAACTATTGTATTTCTGCCTGATCATAATTTCCACATTGTTGACACAAAATGTATTTCCTTCTTTTACAAATTTACAGTAGTTGCATCTACCACACTTATTCATGGAGCCAGTTTTTTGGTGGAAGAGCAGGCTCCTAGTTTCAAAAATGTTCTTTAAATTCTTTCCTTTTTTATACACAATAGTAGGTTGTGAGTCTATATCAGATCTAATATTCTTTTCATGTTTAGGAATGGACCAGTTTTTCAATGAAATATCCTTTAAAATGAAACTCTCATCAGTAAAAACAGTAATAAATGAGGTTTTAAAATCTCTACTTTCTTCCACTATGCTAGTATCATGAATGTTGGATGAAGGTGAGGTAATGGATGTACTATCACCAGAAAGTAAGGAGAGGTAAAAACCTCTCTCCCTTTTGTTGACAACCTCATTCATAATATTATTAATAAATTTGGGTAACCTCTTCTTAGAAACATTTCTTTCAGCGTGTCACATTCATTCAGAAATCCATCCATTAAAGACACCATACATGCTGCATGCACTAATTGGCCTTTAACAATAGCCTTCTTCTGTTTAGTAGGGTGGGTGCTAGAATAATGTAGTAGACAGAATAAGTATTTTTTCTAAAAAATCTTTGAAACAAAATTCTTATCATGATAGTCCTTGAGTAAAAGGATGTCAAGGAAAGAAATCATATTAAAATCACTGGTGTGTGTAAAATTTAAGAAGTCAGTGGTACTTGCAATATATGCAATAAAAACATTAACAAGTTTGTTAGGTCCATCCCATAAAATAAACATGTCATCCAAAAACCTGGAATAAAACTTAATATATTCAAAATACTTTGAGGGAAACAAGAATTTTTTCTCCCATTGTTTTACCATGATGTTAGCATGTAGTCCACCACATGCTGATCCCATGGCCACTCCCTCCTGCTGTAAATATATTTCCTTATTAAAAAGTATAAAATTATTTTTGAGAACCATTTCCATCAAATGTATATAAACCAGAACATCAAAGTGTGCTATACCTTTCTCATAAAGGTATTCAGTGAACCAGTCTAAGCCTGTATCGTGGGGTATTACTGAGTAGAAATCCTTGATGTCGATGGTTGTAAACGTATAGGTATTTTTAAAAGGTATTTTATCAATTGCTTCTAAAAAATTCCATGAGTCCTTACAAATGTGTGTTTCATTGAGTACATATTCTTTTAACTTGTTGTCCAAATATTTTGCCAAGGGGTGAGTAATAGAACCTTTAGAATCAGCTATGGGGTGCATAGGCGGTTGTGTGAGATCCTTGTGTAATTTTGGTAGTCCAAACATTAGAGATAGTCTGGGATAGGGAACTGATAGGTAATTAAGCGTATCAATAGTAATTGATCCTTCAATGAAAATATCTTGTAGTTCATTTCTTATTTTCTTATATGACACATTTAACTCATTTAGAGAACCTTTTGAGTATGCTTTTCCTTCTAAAATAAATAACTTGTCATTATAATCATCGTAGTTCATTAGAACTACCCTCTGGTTTCATAATTCTAGTTGCATGCGCAAAAACCTTTATTTCATCAGTTAACCTTTTTTTCATTTACATTAGAGTTCCTATTTGAGAACTTGGAATTATGTATGTAGGGTTCACAAATGTTCTCGAATAATTGAATCACAGGGTGGAGTGTAGAGGGTTGTAAGTGCTAGATATAGCCAAAGGATTGGCGAAAGAAGCTGAAAGGGAATTATTAAAAATGATTTTCAAATTTAGTTCACGTGTGCAAATTCTTAGATCGATTAAGGTACTGGCAATATCCAGGGATTGTGAGGGCACAAAGGTAAACCCTTTGGCAAACAGATCGCAATGTTCTGGCATAATTTAATTGCTGGAAAAATCTATACATTAAAATCACCCAAGATGTTAGTGACAATATGGCAGGGTGGCAGTGGATGATCCAGAATTTGTTTTGGTATAGCCAATAACATGTTGGAAGTATCAGGTGTAGATACAATTAACTCCTGTTGTTACAGTTCTGGAACCTCCTCTCACCCCTGTTCGTCATCCCTCCCCTGTTCCATTGGTTGTGGGTGTTCACAGGAGCCATCTCCTGGTTGTTCATAGGTGGGCCCCTGTTCCTCAGACGCTCTGAGCATCTTAGAGGTAGAAATTCCTGTGGGCCTAAAAACCTTCCCAGAATTCCTGGGTGTATCATTACTATTGTTTTCATTAGTATTGTTGACAGAATAAGAGTTGTTAAATTTGTTACCCCATTCTTGTGATGGCGGAGGTCTGGGGTATGTCATACCTTTGCCATAATCATTTCTGTCTCTAGTCAGTTTTTTTCACCTTTCTAGCTTTTATGGAACAGCCAAGTTGGTCAATACTCTTGAATATTCTCAAATTTAAACTTATCATAATGTAAATGCCCACAAATACTTTTATCCAAATCAGAAACAGAAGAAATCAATTCATTAATTAACAAATCATTATGTTTGACTATTAATCGCATATATTCTATCCCGTGTTTGTCAAACATAAATACTAGCTCTTTAAACAATTCAGAATTATGTTGCAAGCCACTAGGATAGCGCCACATTCTCAAACCTTTTGGGACTATATTTTCCTTCATACATTCAATGAAATATGCATTATCAAGTTGCAAATGCTTAATTTTAGATAATTTATAATCAAAAGCTTCAAACAAAGTTGGTAATTTATTGTTACCATTAGTTGTTGAAAGTCCTTCAGTCTGTAAGCCAGTCCTGTAAAGCAGGCATGGTTCCTGCCCTCAAAGCCATCTCTCCTGTGTGTTCCGCTTGCTGTGTACGTTGTCCACAAGGTATGGATGAAGAAAGACTGCCAAATCCATTGAAACTAGATGGAAAACCATTAGATGCAGTTCATTATTTTCCAAGTTACAGTCACTCAAAGCAGAAGCTGGTAGAAGCCGTTTCAGTTCCACTAGAAGCAGGAAAATGCGGTCTGACGTCAAAAGGGGATGGTCAAGTAGAGCGTTCACTTTATGTGAAAGAGACTGCACTACAGAACTTAAAGTAAGCACAGTTTGCTTCAAAGCCTCACTGTCCGGGTTCTGTGAACTGAGTAGGGCCGATGAATCCCCACTATTTTCACTGGCCATGACAAACTAATAGTAAAGTCAAACAGAAGCACAAACCAGTACAAAAAACATAAGTAGCCCAAGTGAAGCAGCTGGATTGGACCCACTCACCAAAAATGGATGACTCAGTAGTATAAATCACGAAACCACTTTAATCGAAATAGTACATAAATCCAGGAATAAAATGGATAAGCGCGTTCGTCTAGATAGTTAAAGCATAGATATTTCCTTTTATACAAACCAAACAGGAAGTGACATAATTTAAAGTTAATTAGGGCAGACAAATGACTTTACATTAAATATTCATGAAATTAATAAATTAAAATGAAGTCCTAAATGTAGCAACAGACTACAAGACACAAACCCCCCACAGCAGTATAAACACAAGTTAAAAACATTAAATAAAAATTAAATTTACAAATTTAAAAAAGACTGATGGTATGTAATAAATAGAATAAAAAACATTTAAAACCATGTAAAATAACAATATGATGTATGTGTGTGTACCATGGTATATTAAACAGTAATTACTTGGGAGGTCATATTACCTCTCCAATGCCTTTAATTTCAGTAAGGAGCTGATTGAAATAGTTTTGTTTAAGCTTGGCCAGTACCCTGCATTCAGATGTAGCTGCCAATATAATTCTCTTTTTTCCAACAATAGTGACCATGCTCCTCCTGTAACATCAGTGTTAATACTGTTTATAATGAAGAATAAAAATGTATGATTGTTGTTCTCCATTATGTGCTTACTTAATGCATTTGTGTCTTTCTTTCCTTGCAACATTGTTCTTGGAAGACAGTTCTTTTGTTAGCTCTTACTTCTGCCAGATAGGTGTCTGAGTTGCAAGCCCTTATGGCTTGTCTGCCTTTTTTGATATTTCATGAGGAAAAGGTGTCCTTGCGTACTAAACCTTCTTTTTATGCCAAAGGTGGTTAATGAGTTGTCACTTAAAAACACTATTAATTTGCCTACTTTTTTCCCCTCTTCAAAATCTAGCAGTGAGAGGGTGCTGCATACCTTAGACATGCATAGACAGCACAGATTGTATTTGGATAAGACTAAAGCTATCAGAAACTCTGATCAGTTGTTTGTTTCCTTTCATCCTAGGTCTTAAGGATTGGCTGTTTCCAGGCAAACTGTTTCTACTCGGATTTCAAAGGCTATTTCTTTTTGTTACACTTTTCTTCTGTAAAGGCTCATTCTTCTAGAGCTTGTGGCTTCTTCTGGTGCTTTTTTCAAGAGCTCAGACAGTAAAGTAGAGTCTCCATTAACTGGAACTCAAGCAACCGGCACTCCCAAGCAACCGGCAAAATTGCGTTTTGATTGGCTCATATGCCGGTGTACAAGCCAATCAAAAATCGCAAAGCGGAGCCTCTTCTGTTCAGTGCTGTTCTGCAGTGAGTAGAAGTGGCTCAGCTTTGGGATTTTTGATTGGTTCATATGCCGGTTATACAAGCCAGTTAAAAATCGCAAAGCAGAGCCTCTTCTGTTCAATGCTGTTCAGCATTGAGTAGAAGTGGCTCAGCTTTGGGATTTTTTATTGGCTTGGATGCCGGTGTTACAAGCCAATCAAATATTGCAAAGCAACTCTCAAGCAGCCAGAACCTACACTTATCTGGCATCTACCAATCCCCATGGGTGCCTGTTAAGTGAGAGTTTACTGTAATTCTATTCTTGAAGCAACTGCCTGGACTTCTGTGCATACCTTTACCAAACACTACAAGCTAGATGTTATCTCCAGAGCTACAGCTGGTTTTGCTAATGCCATTCTTCATGGCTTCTTAAAGGGCCCTACTGCTGCTTCCTCCTCCCAGATTTCTTCTTGACCTTTGGCACTCTCCCATAAGTTATGAATACTGCAGCGTGAATGTAAGGATATGGTAAGATTTTACACAACTGTACTTTCTGACTCTGACTATCACACTACACATAGTGTCATAAGAGAACAGTGTGATTTTGCTCTCTAACTTCCAGATCAGAAACTGAAAATCCAATCTAGTCATGACACTGAAACTTGCAACATTGTACTGTCTTTGATATTTTTCTTTATAGAGTTGTCTCACTGCTGCCCTCAGCTTCTGCCCGTTTAGCCTTGTTGCTTTGGCTTTTCTTTTTGGTGCTTCAGGAATAAGTTTCCAAACAACATCATGTGAGGCACAGAGCCAAAAGTCATTGTGAAGGCCAGGTACTCCTGTTCAGCTGAGCTCCCTCTGGCCACCTGACTGGTTTGCTATTGAAGTGGATCACGTCAAACTGTCAAGGTTTCTTCTTTGTAGTTGGAAGGATTAACATTTAGGAATTTTTTGCCCATCTCATTTCAGTCACCTCCATGACCTTTCCAACAGTGGATGTTAAACGGACAGCCCTGTATTTATTTGCCTTCTTCCTAGATCCACTTTTGTGCTAGAGAACTACAATCACCACCCTCCAATCCTGCACCACTCTGGTTTCAAAAAACGATTTGCATAGTTTAATCGACAGGTTAATAAGTACTGCTGCCCCCACTCACTTAGCCCATGATAACATACCTTCTTGTCCATGTCCTCGATCTTATTTACCCAAGCTGACTCGAGTTTCAACTCAGTTTCTTCCACAGTTAGTAACTCATCTTGCTTTCCACGTCTTGCATTTTATCTTCTTATTTACCCAAAGTCATGTGAGCTTCTGCTCTACCTTTTCTGCAATCATCAATTTCCTGTTTGTTTTCATTTATACCCACCATACCTTGCAGTATTGGCACTTACCTGCCCTTGTGGTCCTCTGTTAACAGATAGGCAATACATTTCTTTGTGACCCTCTTCAATTTTCAGACTTCTTTATCTGCTTTTCCAGTTATCTGGTGTCTGGACAGCTTTTTTTTTTTTTTTTATGCACACCCACATACCTGCAAGCACAAAACAGATTGTTTTACACCTGTCATAAGAAATGCCATATAAATGCTCACGCATTGTTGAATCACATTACTGCTTCTGATTGCAGTGCGTGGTAACTACTCACTACTGTTTCATTGAACATCTCCCTTGATCTGTCCACTGTGAAACTTCCCTTTCTATCCTCTTGTTGTCATGTATACATATCCACACACACACACACACACACACACACACACACACACATATATATATATATATATATATATATATATATATATATAAAGAGAGAGAGAGAGAGAGATAGTTTACCTTTAAAATGTTGAAAACGATATGTTTGAGTGTTTCAAACCACCAAAATGCCGAAAACAACACTTTGCGCACACTCACATGTGTGAACCAGTCACTTTAAGAAAGTCGACACTCAGGAATGTCGACTTTCACCAAAACCACTGCAAGCCCACCTGCACCCCACACCCCCTGCTACTTATATATACAAACTTCGAGATCACACTACAGTACAGTGAGGGAAAGGGTACTGTTCCTGATCCCCATTATGGTGCAATCTCCACTTAGAAGGCTGAATTCACAACAGCGAATGCGACTGTGCATTTGCTGTTGTGAATTCAACATTTTTTTTCCGCTAAAATAAAACTTTGCAAACTGCCTTTTTCATATGTCACGTTACACAGATGACTGAAGATGTTTTAAAGGTAAACTATATATATATATATATATATATATATATATATATATATATATATATATATATATCTGTGTATGTATGCATGTATATAGATATACGTTTTCTTTTTAACATGTGGTACCCATTTTGACTATTATCTGTGAGGCATTGAAAACTTTCTGTTATGTCCACATTCTTCAAAAGTAAACACAGTTTCTGTAGAATCTCTTTATGAGGTTTACACCATTTGTTTTCTTAGCATTTGAGTACCCTTTGTTTAGTTTTATTCTGATACTGCCTGTAGGTCTGGTGACAGTCCTCCACATGTGGTCTTACCAGCAGTCTTCACAGTGTATTAATAACTTTTAGTTTCTTTCTGTTACTCTGAATCCCAGGTCTCCAGTTAGTGGTCTTTTCTCCTGTGCCTTTGTTTCTCAAGTGCTTCAGCTTGCATTTTTAATTGAATTGAATCTGTCAGATTTTAGACTATTTTTCCAGTGTTCTAAAACTAATTTCATCCTTTTTACACATTCCTCTCTAGCAGTGCTGTGACTTAACTTTAGAGCCATTAGTCAGTTTCTGTGATTTTTACCTACGTATGAGGTCAAACTGCCAGGTCATTAGTTCGACTTTGTCTTGTCCCAGCCCTGTGGAGTGGAGGGAGGGGGTGGATTATATTTGTTCTCTTCTGTGATTAGGACAGCTCAAGCTGCTGTGAAAAAGTATTATTTCACAGAAAATGTGGTGAATATCTGGAACAGCCTACATGAAATGGTATAGACAAGAAGTAGTAATGTCATCCTCAAATGCATGGAGCAGATAAAAAGCAGGCTAGTTGACAGCATAATGCATCCGAGGTTATCCAAGTGCAACTAACTCTGGGCAAAACTGCAATCCAAATTGTAGCCTGCTACAGATCACCCACCATGCCCCAGGATTCCCACTCCTCTTTTCTTGATGTACTGGAAAATATTAGGGTTCAACCAAGCACTCTAATAATGGGCGACTTCAACTACCCCACCATTAACTGGGAAAACTACTCGTGTACCAACTCATTAGCTCAACGCTTTCTGGAATTCATAAACTCCAGTGCCCTGGATCAGCTTATCCACACCCCCATCAGGGGCAACAGTATCCTAGACCTAGTCATTACCAACATGAGTGACCGGTGTTCCACACCTGAAGTCAACTCCTCGTTGGTCTGGTCTGATCATAAGCTAATCACCCTTGATATCCGCATCCCGCCTCCACCCCCCATTAAGGAAACTACAGTAAAACATTTCTCCAAAACCAACTTCATGCTTAAGACAGAAGTGGTGAACTTCATGACACCCATGCAGATGGAAAATACAGTTACAACTGCTGAATCCTACACAGATGCACTCTATAAGCACTTACACGTGTGCATGGATCGTGCTATCCCAAACAGAACCAAGATGCTATCCTCCAAAAAAAGGAAGCCAATCTGGTGGTCCCCTGCCATAAACAAACTGTACAACACAAGGAAGAAACTGTTGCAAAAGAGAGTAAAATCCCATGAGTGGAGGAGCTCCCTGGTCAGCCTCAGTAAGGTCCCTTATAAGATCCTCCAAAGCTAGCTACGAAAACAAAATCGCCACTAATTCCAAGGACAACCACAAAGCATTCTATAGCTATGTCAAGAATCTCGATGGCAACACCCAGATCTGCTCTGAGTTACAGCACATAGGCACGTAAATTACAGAACCAACTGATATTGCCAACATCCTGGCAGATAGGTTCAGTGCTAACTTTACCCCCCTCTCAACCCCTAAAGGGCCCATATCTATACAGGAAGAATGCAGAGTCCATGTAATCACAACTATGCAGGTAAATGCTGCACACTCTAAAGCCAAAAACACAGCATCCATGGGACTGGACAGCATCCCAGGCTGCATTTTACACGAACTTCAGAACAAACTGGCTCCCCA
The DNA here is from genome assembly GCF_019279795.1 of Protopterus annectens. Lineage (NCBI taxonomy): Eukaryota > Metazoa > Chordata > Ceratodontiformes > Protopteridae > Protopterus > Protopterus annectens. The sequence goes on from NC_056739.1 coordinate 787,971,554, forward strand.
CTTAAGCACCATGTTCAGTAATAGCCTCGCATCAGGCTTTGTGCCCACTGAATGGCGCACAGCAACAGTTATCCCACTCCATGAAGGGGGAGCCACCACTTATCCCGGGAACTATCGACCTATTAACCTGATGAGCCTGGTCTGCAAGGCCATGGAACGTATCATCATGGAACTCATAAACAAAGACATTGGTAACCTCCAAACTCTGGATCCCACCCAGTTCAGGTTTGTGAAAGGCAGATCATGCCTCCTGAACCTGATCAACTTCTTTGAGTCAGTCACCAAAGCCGTAGATGAGGGTAAGGTGGTTCACACAGCCTATCTTGACCTCGTCAAGGCTTTCAACACCATCCCTCATTCTGGAATTATAGCTAAACTCACTAAACTAGGTATAATTCCCTACGTCACAAGATGGGTTGCCAACTGGCTCACTGACAGAACCCACACTATAAAAGTTGCAGACTCCAAATCTGACCTCAAAGCAGTGACAAGTGGAGTACCACAGGGTTCCGTCCTGGGACCTCTCCTGTTTGGTGTCTACTTCTCTGAAGTACAGGCTAACACAGAAGGCCTCTGGCTAACGAAGTTCGCAGATGACTGCAAACTAGGAGCCATAGTCAAGTCCCCAAATGATGTGGACATCTTACAGAAAGGCCTCGCTGAGACAGATGCCTGGTATCAGTGCCATGGCCTCAAGCTCAGTGCCAAAAAGTGCAGTGTCACCCCTTTGGTAAAAACTCTGTACCCATGAACTACCACATAGGCAGCAATCTACTTAACACCAAATGCATGATAAGAGACCTTGGGACCCAGGTGGACAGTAGTCTCTCCTTTGATAGTCACATCGCCACAGTAGTCAGGAAGTCCTTCTACGTGGCACACCTCATCATAAAAGGGTTCTCATCCAGGAAAAAAGAGGTCATTGTTCCTCTCTACTCAACACTCATTAGACCCATTATAGAGTACAACGCCCCTTTTGGAAGGTACCTCACAAGGCATCTGCAGCAGCTGAAAAGGCCACAGAAGCACCTCACAAAGAGGATTACTGGCCTCAAACAAGTGCCCTACACTGACTGCCTAAAAAAGCTCCAGCTGTACTCCATAGCATATCGCCTACTCCAAGGTGATCTCTGCCTAACATATAAAGCTATGTCAAATCCAGAGCTGTTGGACATGCTACACCTAAAGAAATCCCAATCCCTCCGAGCTACATGCTCTAGGGACCTAAACCTTGTCACCACGATAAACAAGACATGCTGGGGGGATAGATTCCTGTCCCAGAGACTTCCCATACTCTGGAACAGGCTACCCATCTATGTCAAGCAAAGTTCTTCATTAGCATTCTTCAAGAAAAATCTTAATGAGTGGATGGGAAATAGGAAATACACCCCGGGGATCACTTCTGTGTCTCTGCTCGACAGTGGCACAGGAAAATAACTTTCTTGGGTGGCATAAGCCAGGGAACCTTGTTGGCTAGGCTTACGTAGGCCATTGGGCCGAAAGCCTAGTAACTACCTATGAACCTATGAATCTGTAAGAACAGTACAGCAACTCTGTCCATACCAACTGGTGACCACACTCTTGTATCACTTGGCTTTAGTACCTGTGAAGCATTATTTTAAGTACTTCTACTAAGAAGTATATCTTTTTTTAACTCTGTCTTCCTAGTAGAAGTCAGTTGGCGTAGAGGATTAGGGACCTGTTAGCAAACCGTTTCTTGTGGTGCAAGGTTTGATTCCTTCAGCTTCCATTGCCTCTGTGGCTCTGTGCAAGTGACTTAACCAGACACCATTCCCAGGCTGAGTCTGAAAATGTACTGTGGTGATCAGTGTTCTATCTACCCCAGAAAATAAATAGCAGGGTTTTGTTCCAGTGCTTTAGGGGAGACTCAGGATCCATATGCATAGGCCTCTCAGCTAATTTGTAAGTAGTGCTTAGATCTTATGCCCATAGCCTGGCTTGCTATACTGTGACCAGCAATGTCAAGAAATAATTGTATATGTTGGTTTGATGTGCCCTTGGCAAGACTGGAATTATATTTTATTTATTTTTATTTTAATGTTTATTAACCAGGGTAATGAACTGATTCTTTAAGGATACATTTCAGCCACTGTCTGGGAAGACAAAACACAGAATTTGACTTAATTGTGTGGTACATTTACAGTCTGGATAGTAAAAATACAGTAGACTCCCTCTTATCCGGTCTCACTGGGACCAGACCTTAGGCTGGATAAATGAATGGCTGGTTAATCAGAAAAAGCACACAAAGCTGCATTTATAGGTTATAAATCAGCTAGAATAACAGGATTTGTATTAGTTTGCATTTTTGTAATGAATATGAAGTCTAAAACTCAAATGTCTCATTATTTAGCCCAAAGGTTCATAGGTTGGTACTAGGCTATCAGTCCTAGGGCCTATACAAGCCTAGCCATAACAATTCCCTGGCTATTTCTTCCCACACTATTTACTTCAGAAGTGTTCTTCTTCTCTGTTGTCTTTTGCTAAGACTATGTTAGAAATTTGATGGCCAGTTAAAGGGAGGCCTGATAAGAAGAAGTCTACTGTATAATGAACACATATAGAATTAACAAGCTGTGTCCAGGAACTGAGATATAAGCTGATGTCATTGACTGTAGGGATGATGGTATATAAAGTAACAGCCTAGTAACAGCATATTAAAAGCCGCAGTCATGGGGAATAAATAATAACTGCAGCATATAGTGTAAGAGATATAATGCAAGTACAAAATAAAGATGTAATGAGCCTTAGTTCTGGCTATAAAAGAGTCAGGGTACCAACACTGCTTCACTTGAAGTGTGCGTACACTTCCTCTTTTCTCATGCGTCTGTGTGTGCGAGTGTGTGTATGTATGTATGTATAGTTGCACACACTCTATACAGACATATGTTTATGTATGTAGTTGGATCTATTCACAGACATGCATATAGACATATGTATATGTATGTGTTTGGATCTATACACAGACATGTATACAGACATATGTGTATGTATGTATTTGGATCTGTACGTAGACATGTATATGGAGATATATGTGTGTGTGTGTGTGTGTGTGTGTGTGTGTGTGTGTGTGTGTGTGTGTATATATATATATATATATATATATTATATATATGTATTTGGATCTATGCACAGGCATGTATACAGACATATGTATATATATGTATTTGGAGCTATACACAAACATGTATATGGACATATGTGTATATATGTATTTGGTTTTATGAGTCATGGAACCTTGCCTGCATTTGAAGTGTTTGGGCAGGAGAAGGTTACACTAATAGATACATAGGAATGACCTTTTGTTGCTTCCTGTATACTCGACTTGGATTGATGTTTGGAGATAGACTTCACAAGCTGTAGTGTTTCTTTGGAATCCCACATCGTTAATATTGCACTCATTGCCAGAGCTGGACATCTCTTGTCTGATATTAACTCTCATTTGATATTGGATATTTTTATCCTCCTAAACTGTCAGCTTTGCTTACTGTCACTGAGTGGGGACATTAGGCAGCATTTGTAAGAAGCAGTGACCTAAATTCTCTCTTATCATGTTCTAATTTCCTTGAAGCTTGTTCATCTTTTTTGTACCTAACAGGAGGCGTCCTTTGTTTTGTTGTTCAGTGCTCTGTAATGTTAAAACGTGTAGACTGCTATTAATGAGTTACAGGCAGCAGTATGTGTGTGAGTGCGTGTGTGTGCACGCGCGCGCGCGCGCGTGTGTGTGTGTGTGTGTGTGTGTGTGTGTGTGTGTGTGTGTGTGTGTGTGTGTGTGTGTGTCTAGCAGGAGGAGGCAGAGACAGGACTTTATTAAGTGGGTGTACTGACAGTAACACAATATGTATACTCTTTGTAGAGTCCTGACTTTAGAGCCCTGCAGGCAGTCCTCTTTCTGTCGCCTTGTCAGTAAATGAGAGTGTACCGTGCAGTGGATATGAACCCTGGAGACTTTTTTATTCTTCTATCATGAAAGAGGAATGTCTGCATGCTTTCCAGAATCTCTTCGTTAAGCATGGCTTTGCTTTATGATTTTGCTTATAAAACCTAGAATTCATTGGCCCACTTCTTTTTGCAGGGTCAGGTACTTCAGTGTTTTCCATGTTGGGAGATGCTGCAAGGCAACAGCTTTAATTACATGTCACCAGCCCCTTCTGTAGCATCTTGTTTATGAGCCTGCTACACTTGGAGAGAACTGACCGGATAGCACCCAAGTGTTGGCAAAACCTTGCCACGTAAGTAATGTGGCTATATACTGTGTCACTCAGGAACACTGTCTTATATCAAGTGGAAGATATAACTCAGATCTGCCCTCCCTTGTTACATGAATCACACTGTCACAGACTGCCTTTAAACTTGTCAAATTCGTAACACCAATACCCTCTTTTTCCAAATGAAACCAGTTTTTGCATCTTCATCATACATATCACTCCTCTGCCTGGATATATTACCTCTGAACTTGCATCTCTTTGTCAGTTTTGTATCTTACTTCCCATTTCTTGTGCCGTCCTGATCAGCTGGCTCTTTATTTTTCATAATAGTCACCGTGCTATTTGTATAATCAATGATTTTTGTAAACGTTGTAATGACTGTAGTGATATAACTTTATTGTCAGATTTCTGAACTTTTTTGTGTTGTGTTTTACTAAAAAGCAGGCATTCTGTTCATTCTTTGTTTCTTTCATTCATTTGTTTGATTGATTGTTTGATTACTCACTTTATATAATTCAGAGTCGCAGAGAAATCGGAACCTTTCGCTACACTTAGCTCAAGGTCACACCCCTACATTCATTGGAAACAAGGCAGAGAAAGAAATCCTGGGTAAAATGCCCGTCTTTTATCAGAGACATGCATATTCACACATAGCATACACACCTGAAGGCAGTTTAAAGAATCACCTTTTCACCTGTCTCATGTCTTTGAGATGCACAAGGAAACCTAAAAACCAGGTGAAACCCCACAAAGGCAAAGGGGTGGACCTGCAAACTGTGCATAAGGTAGTCCAGTGAAGAACCTAACTGGAAAACCAGGTGCAAAGAGGCAGCAAATAGTTTCTGTATCCATTGTCCCAGTTTCACTATTATAGTGTTGTGTGATTGAATTTATTTTATAACACTGCTGGTTTACCAACTGCATTTTCAAAGTATGACACCTTCCATGCTACACATGAATCTACTTTACAAGCTCAAAGTTTCAAAACTTCAAACTGCAAATGGTCGAGACTGTAAGATTGAAGTTTTGAAACTTCGAAATTGTAATTAAAAAATAAATACATATATATATATATATATATATATATATATATATATGTATATATATATATATATATATATGTTTGTGTCTTTTGGCTTTTCCCAGTTAGGGGTCGCCACAGCGGAACTCCGGTCCGCTAATGACTGGCAGTTGATTTTTACGTACTGGCTTGCCAGGCCTGATGCACAACCTTTAAAGAAGGTACGCCCATTCACGCATGTCTCCACGCAGAAGACGCTCTAGCGGAGAATCGAACCAGACAGCTCACTTACTGTGAGGCGACAACGCTACTGCAGCACCACCACCGCGGGTGTGTATATATATATATATATATATATATATATATATATATATATATATATTTTATGTTTTTGCAGCCCTGAGCTCCACACCCCCTGCTAAATAAATATACCAACTCCAAGATCACACTACAGTGAGGAAAATGGTAAATTTCCTGTTCCGGACTGTATGGCGAGCTCCATTCAAAATGTTCGAAGTTTAAAAATTTTGAACTTCTGGTCTCGACCATTTGCAGTTCGAAGTCTTGAAACTTTGAGCTTGTGAAGGGAATCCATAAATATATATATATATATATATATATATATATATATATATGTGTGTGTGTGTGTGTGTGTGTGTGTGTATATATATATGTGTGTGTGTGTGTGTGTATATATTTATATATACACACACACACACACACACACATATATATATATGTATATATATATATATATATATATATATATATATATATATATATATATGACAGTTCATTTGCCCGACAGTTAATTTGCCTGACAATTAGAAAAAGGCAAATAAAAGGTATATGTCCCTTTCCCCACAGTAGTGGGAAACTGGAGTTAGAATATATAGTTAGGGGGGTGTGGGGGTACGAACCCCCCCACCTACTTTGGTTTTAGTGAACAATTAAAAAACAAACTGAACAATATAAAACCAAAGTGGGTGGGGGGCTGTGCCCCCCACACCCCCCTAACTATACATTCTAACTCCAGGATCACATTATTGTGGGGAAAGGGACATGTACCTTTTATTTGCCTTTTTCTAATTGTCGGGGAAATGAACTGTCGGGCAAATGAACTGTCAAGCAATTGGGCTGCCTGAAATTTCTGTCGGGCAGATGAACTTTAGGTGAAATGAAGGTGACCCGTATATTATTTATTATTTATTTATTGACATTTGTTAACCGGGTTTGTTCAACTGGGCTTGCGGCCCATTTTCAGTGGAGACCCAAGGAGAAAAGCTCCAGTAATACATTTTAAAAGAAGTACAATTTTAAACAATATTGCTATAATAGCAGTTATAGCAAAATGATTCACATATGTTGGGTTGCATGCATAAAGTTAAAGTTGCATTAAAAAGAAGCTAAGTAACAGTTTTACATTGGTATAGTTCAATAGGTCAACAATAAACATTTTTTGCTTGTATAAAATTATGCAAATGCATAGTAGACACATTGGAGAGAGAGGTGTAATGAGGTACTAAGTATGGACCTTTTGGGGGTACATAACGGGAAGGAAGACTAGGTGGGGTCATTGCAAGGGCAGTTCCTGGAATTGAGAAAATAAGCTTTTAGTTCATTTTTAAAGTGTGAGGTGTGGGAGATTGAACGTAAGTCAAGAGGAAGTTTGTTCCAAGCATGGGCAAGGGAGTGTTTGTAGAGTAGTTTGCCTACTGACCTTTTTGGATGGTAGATATCAAGTAATTGTTGGTTAGAAGTACGGATGGTCCGGGATGGGATGTAGATTGAGACTAAGGAAGATAGAGATAGACAGAAGGAGGGTTTATAAAGAATAAAGTGTAGCATATGAAATTGATAAGATAGCAGAAACTGGGGAAGTTCAAGCCATTGAAGAGAGTTTAAAGAAATGCAATGGTGTGAGTTGTATGGGGAGTTAGTAATGCATCTGGCTATTTTATGGTAAGTCTGTATATACACACACACACACACACACACACACACACACACACACACACACACACACACACACATATCTCTGCTGGTCTGTACCAGATGTCTGTCTCCCTTGAACCTGTTCACCACAGTTGGTGGTAGACAAGTCTTCAGTGAACATTAAGGATCCCCCTTGGGATGGTAACGTGGTGGACAGTCACCTGTGGAAAGGGAATTTGTGGGTGACACTCTACTAGGAGGAGGCAATTAGGTGATACATACATGTGTAAAAAGTGTCAGACATGACTTGTACTTTCTCCTCATCCCTGGGTAGTTGGTGCACTGCAGAATCATTGCCTGCTAGCATGGCATTTCTTTCTACTGCTGTGATGTGCATATACGAGTGAAGTAGAAGAGGGCGAGTCTGTCATTATTCAGATTGTTTGCAAATTACATCATCAGACTTTAGCACCATACAATGTCACTTCTGAAGAACTGAGGGAAAAAATGGAAAGGTGCACATGGCTGGAATTTTTTTTTTTTTTTTTATGAAATGTGATGTTTTAAGGGTCTTTTACACTTTTACTTATAGAGTTGTAACCAGGAATGCACAATCCCTCTGGCCAGTGTTCAGGAGGTTGTGTAAATGGGAGGTGTCCTCTGCAGTGAAATGTAACAGGCTCTCCAATGTTTACATCTTATTGTCAGTGCTGAAAAGCTGTTATGAACCCCAGAGCAATTGTAATCATTTATGTACAAGTGCACCACGAGGGAGCCTAATAAAACATGCATTTTCATGGCTCTGACTGCTGCTTACTACCTATGGTGTGTGTGTGTGTGTGTGTGTGTGTGTGTGTGTGTGTGTGTGTGTGTGTGTGTGTGTGTGTGTGTGTGTGTGTGTGTGCGTGTTACAATGCCATTGTCATATTTGAAGTTGTTATTGTACACAATTACATTCACAATAGCAGCTGATCTCCTGCAACAGTAAAGCGCATGCCATAACTACCAAGTCCCTCGGCTAAAACAGTATGTTGTTTGTGAGGCACGTGCTTCTGTGAATTACAGTGCTGTGCTTCCCTTTCTATGTAAATTATGTATTGTGCTGCTATTGAGTCATTAATTTCATTAAAAGAAGAAACAGTGAAATTAAATGTTTTGGAGAGCAGTATATCTTGGAACTCTGTGTTCAGTTCTCTTTGCACATATATCCCTAAACTGGCATGTAAAGAGCTGTTTCATCTGACTTGGATGAGGCTTTTTTTTTTTCATTTTGTGTTTTTCTGTGTTAAAAGAAAGGAGATCTTCTGAAAGGGTTAAGTTACCAGATAAATACACAAGATCAAGAAGGAAGGGATACAGTATTGAGTACCAGCTTTCCAGTGCACAGTCAACATGAATGCATTTCTCAATTTCTTGTACATGCAGCAGGACTTTTCTGTAGAGACTCTCTGGGTAGAAATGAAGGGTTACATAAGGCCGTCTGGAATGCATCTGTGGATATGATGGTCTCTGTGCCTTTTTGCTGCATATCCTACTCTGAAAAACAGATGCCAGCTTTATTTTCCACTCAACATAACCAGTACACGCTGTCACATCCCATGTAGCCAAGATGATCCCATTAACAAAAAAGAAAAAAATGCTTCCTCTAATCTTGTCACTTGATGGCAGTAAATAAGTGCTGACAGGTGATTGATCAGGGGGGTATAAGGGCCACCCGCTGGGACCAGGTTGCTTTTCTGTTTAGAGTACCGTGAAGTTCTGGGGGGGGGGGGGGGGGTTATTTTCTTTATGAGTGATCTTTTCTATCTGTTGAAAAATCGGCTGTGGAGAAACTGAAGTGCATTCATCATGTTGAGATGTTTTTGTTCCTGGCAGAGGGGATAATGTTTTTCTGTAATTTGCATGTCTCTATAAAGACAGCTTCAGGACAGCAAACATCACCGATCTGTACTAGGCCTTAAGTATGCTTTAAAATGAGCTTTCTGCTTGTCTTTGTTTTGCTGCTTAGTTTTGGTCAGATTATTGTGCGTCTATGTGTGTGTGTGTGTGTGTGTGTGTGTGTGTGTGTGTGTGTGTGTGTGTGTGTGTGTGTGTGTGTGTGTGTGTGTGTGTGTGTGTGTGTGTGTGTGCACATCCATGTTTGTGTGTGTGTGCACATCCATGTTTGTGTGTGTGTGTGTGTGTGTGTGTGTGTGTGTGTGTGTGTGTGTGTGTGTGTGTGTGTGTGTGTGTGTGTGTGAATATTTGCACTGTACAATTACTATGCCCTTCTGTGTCTGTTCTTTGACCAGTTTAACTGGCCACATCCACTACACATACAAACGTACCACAGGTATTTTTTAGTTTTAGTTGAAAAAAACTTGATTGAAGGTTCACTCCTCTCAGTTAACAAACATCGGGCTTCATTTGGGTGAATTACAAATCTCAAGCAAAGTGGAACAAAACTTGATGTAGAATATGCATTTTGTTGCCAACCTCAAGCAGGACTGAATCCTAGAACATCAAGTATATTTGAAGATGCTGTTTGCTACTAAAGTAGGAATTTTTAGTTTTATGTCATTAGATAGCTGTATCACATGGTGACCCAGCTGAAGAATGGGTTGCAGGATGTCTCTGGTGGACATGGCTGTGGCGTACTTACAGTGGGCTGTGTTTCTCAGGCCACACTCCTATAGTGTTCTTGGATCCTGCATGACACACTTCACCTGTCTTGTTAGATTGCTTGGATTATTATTTGGATGCACCTGGGTTTAAATTTACTTTTTTTAGAATAGTGTATTTTAATACTTTTACGTAGCTTTTCCCACTGGAGCTGGTTAATGTCTGTACTGCTGCTATACTCCCAGAAGTGTTTGACAAAGGAAATTTCTACATGTCATCTGGTTATCTCAGTCTGAATTCATTAATTAGTACAATGTGTAATCCTGTAATAAAGTCTCCAGAAAGATGTATATACAGGGCATCTGCATAGCAGAATAGCACATTAATGAGTTAGTGTCACTTGAGAGAACACTTTGAAAACATAGTAATTAATTACCAGTCAGTTTGCATTCTGTGTGCCTGTATGTGTGTGTGTGTATGCGTGTGTTTGTTTTCGTGTGCATACATGCATTTGTAGGTTTGTGCTTACATTGCTGTTTCCATTTGTTTAGTGTTGTATATCTATCAGTAATGTATAACATCTTCCTGTTGCAGATGCCTGTGTTTTATGTTCCTTCTGTAACTTGCTGTGCTCCAGAGCTTCTAATTCTGTTTGGTGAGATCACTGTCATGGGGTACTTGCTGATTCCCCTCTCCTGTCTGTGTGGTACCTACTGATTCCCTCCCTATGCCACGTGGTACTTGCTGATCCCCTCCCCCTTTCAGTGTGGTACTTGATTCTTTTCCCTCTCTGTGTGATACCTACTAGTTCCTTACCCATCAGTGTGGTACTTGCTGATTCCCTCTCCTGTCTGTGTGGTACCTACTGATTCCCTCGCTATGTCACGTGGTACTTGCTGATCCCCCCCCCCTTTCAGTGTGGTACTTGATTCTTTTCCCTCTCTGTGTGATACCTACTAGTTCCTTACCCATCAGTGTGGTACTTGCTGATTCCCTCTCCTGTCTGTGTGGTACCTACTGATTCCCTCGCTATGTCACGTGGTACTTGCTGATTCCCTCCCCCTTTCAGTGTGGTACTTGATTCTTTTCCCTCTCTGTGTGATACCTACTAGTTCCTTACCCATCAGTGTGGTACTTGCTGGTTCCTTATACACCAACACAGCAGCCAGCACTCCTCACACTGTGGTGAGCAGATAGTTAATAAATAGCACAGTTACTTACTAAGTAAACATAACGTTATTCTGCCATAACAGCATACCAGTTTCGGCTTAATTAACCTTCATCAGTGCTTCATTACCAACAAACAATGTTACAGGACTTAAATACATACCCCTTGCAAATGATTGGTCTCTCACAAATTCTCATTAATGAGTTCTGTATACTTAGTAAGGAATTGTGCTATTTATTAACTGTCTATTCACCATAGTGTGAGGAATGCTGGCTGCTGTGTTGGTGTATATTAATTGGTGTTTTTGCCGTGCACCTGGCCTTACTTGCATTAATTGTTGGAGGTTTACTTGCTGACTCCTTCCCACTGTTAATGTGATACTTACTGATCTGCCCCCCCCCCACTGTGATACTTAACGATTCCCTCCCCTATCAGTATGGTACCTGCTGATTCCCTCACCCTGTCAGTGCCCAAACAACAATAAATAATCCAACCACACCAAAAGAAATCGAGCAACAAAACACATAAGCCACCTCTGAGGATTGCAGTTGGAAATTTAATTCCAAAACTTAAGTGCTTTCATTCCTATGTGTTACTAAACTTCATCAGATAACAAACCCTTTAGAACACAGCAGGAGCGGCCTTAGGTCAACTGGTGCCCTAGGCAAAAGGGCTGCATGGTGCCCCCCACCACACCACCTGGTGCCCCCATCCTGGCTGCCTACACCAAATAAATACTGAAAAAGCACCCCTGCTAGACCAGCACCCTAGGCGGCCGCTTGGTTGGCCTATGCCTAAGGATGGCTATGAGAACATTCAATGTTGTTGCTGTTTGTCTTTCGGCTTTTTCCCGGTAAGGGGTCACCACAGCAGAACTCCAGTCCGCTAATGATTGGCAGTAGATTTTTACGAAACCCCAAGGTGCCAGCTCGACGCCCAACCTTCAACAAAGACACGCCCATTTACGCACGCATGTCTTTCGAATGCTACCCAACCGCGGGGAGGACATGCAGACTCCACACAGAAGGCACTCTCAAGCCAAGCCGAGAATCGAACGGGAGAACCTGTTGCTGTGAGGTAACAACGCTACTGCCTTACCACCGCGGCAATGAGAACACTCAATGTATACAACTAAAAATTGCTCCGTCTGTTGGCCATGCATTAAAAAATCATATTTGTCCATTTTTAACCATCTGTAGGGAAAACACTTTATAAAATTACTGATATTTTTTTTAAATTCCTTAGTACAATAAAGAAATGTATACTGTATAAAAATTGGTAAGAATATTGAAAAGGTAAATGTGCATCATAAAACTTGAATACATTTTAAACCTTAGCTCTTTTAAGGTCTAGTAACTATTAATGGATATCCATTTGTTAATTCCTGGCTTGCTCGTAGCATACAATCGCAACTGCCAATGTAGTTCTCTTTTCTCCAGCTGAGCTGACCATTTGCCTCCCTTATAAAAAATGGTACTCTTTCTAATATATAAAAACATTTTTTTTAAATACAGACATGTTCTAGAAAGTATAGTTAATGTGTTTTTGTCATCATTGCAATGATCACATAAACATGTTAATAGATTCTCTTTCTAAGCACATTTTCAGTTTTGCCCACATAAAATGATGGGCATGTTAAACATTGAGCCAACTACACCATTCCCTTTGTGTTGCAATTAAATTTACCATTGGGGTGATACACCCTCAAAGGTGAATCTGCACTGTGCACAATTCCAAGTTTGTACATGCCTTTACTAGATATATGTTCATTCCTAAATCTTCCTTGTACTTTTTCAAAACTTTTTTTAAGTTCTGCTTACTTTTGTGTACCACCCAGGGCTCTACCCCTACCAGGGTTTCCATTTGCAAGAGCTCTATAACACATTTCCAGTTATTTTGTAAAATATTCTTTATGTCCCCACTTGCCATCAAGTTCACATACCATTGCTTTGTAAAAGGTGTCTTTAGCTGACTTTGTGTCACTTTTCCTAAACAGTTCTTCTGGGTACTTTAGTATACATCTGTATTTTGTACACCTCCCATTAACACTTCTTTCTTAATTTCTAAAATTATATTTCTTGGATAAGCCCTGTTCCGAAACAAACATGTAAATGGAAGAAAACCACACCTACCCATGTGGGGGTTTCAATCCCCACATTCCCCTATGTGGGGGGCTGCACCCCCCACACCCCCTAGCTAAATATACCACTTCTAAGATTGCACTACCATGGGGGTAAGGGGCACAATTCAACAGGATGGCTGAGTGGTTGTTTACCTGGAGTGAATAGTCGGTGTTGTGGGACATCGGTGTTGTGGTGTTGTCAGTTTTCGTGTCTCTGTGAAACAGGTTTTGGGTAAGTGGCATTTCATTCATCTAAAGTAGAACTGGCTTCAGAACACCAGTGCAATCCAGCAGTAAGGGGAATCACTAAGAAAAAATGTTTTAGATCTATTACCAGAAACAACAGCCCATCATTGTATTCTAGAAATGCCATATATCTTGCAGTATGTATTTTTCTATTACAAAAAACTATTTCAACCTATGTACAAACTTAGCAAGTGGTTCTGTTTTTGAACCTCTGTGCTGCTATAATTGGTCATATTGGGGGATCCGCCACTAATTTGTGGATTTTTGGAATCCCCAAAAATACTTGAGATGATAGTTTTAATAACTCGCAAATAATCATTCAAGTCCAACCAACCATAAATTGATTTTGTAGTAAGCTACTTTGATTTAATTTCTAATAGCCCCTACAAAAAATTCACCATTGCTCATTTTGTGATGACCTTCCACTGGACCAGAAATCAAAGGGCCTCAGTCCTCACCACTGGCACCAGTGGGGGACGTACACTGGGAGGATGACAAGTACACACACAGTATTTTCAATATGCAGCTCTCTACATCAATGCAATTTTCCTTAAGAGCACACAGGGAACACACACAGTCCAGGGGCTGGTTTCTCCCTCTTTCTCCAGATCCCCAATAAGACTCTTCACTGGCACAGCTGTAGAGTTGAGTTCTTAGCCAGGGCTCCAAGCCAAGTCTTCCGACACTCTGTCCAACCAGTGCTTCATGTCCCTGTCCAAGTAGCTGACACACACACACTCTTGGAGACTTGATTTACACACACACACACACACACACACACACACACACACACACACACACACACACACACACACACACACACACACACACACACGCACACCTAGGAAAGGCTTGCACAGGTTTACTAGCTATGCCCCCTTCTGCTGAGACTATAAGGTAGTTAGCATGCCACCAGAACCCCTTATCAGCTACTTTAAGGCCCTTGACAAAGGGTGTCTGATCTTACCGTGTAATATTAATGTTAATACAAATGATAGTTTGACCAAGAGCAAGGCTGTTAAGAGTGGCCCACACAGTGTCACCAAATAAACATGCAAGTACTCTCAAAACTTAAATATCTCTACACAGATCAGCCATGGTGAAAGGTTTAAATATATTTAGTAATAATAAAAGGACAAGGCAATACTAAATATAGATTCACAGTGACATATTTCAAAACCACAGGAAATATTTAAAACAACATTGCAGGGCAGTCTCAAATAAAAAATGAAAAATATATAAACTAAGCTTCACTATATTCCTGACTGAATCTAAGAGAATTACTATAATCTAAGAACTTACTAGTAGAGCTTGGCAGATGTGGCGAATGGAACTTCTACCTGTTGTCAGGTCCAAGACAGAATGCAGAATGCTCTGTCTTACTAAGAGACTTCTCAAATTAATGCCTAAAATATTACTTCTGGGGTAGCTTGCAGAATAACATAATTTCTTATCATCTGACTGCTGGTCCCCAGGCTCAAACCCTCCATTGCTAGAAGCTGGCAGCATTTAGCATCTACTTGTAAAACTATACAGACAAGGGCTACTTCTCAGATGCTGGAAGTCATAAAACAATTGCATTTCTTCATGCTTTCAAGACTAGTAATTACTTCACCCTAAAGACAATTTAGAAAGTTCCCTAGTACAGACATTGTGTCTCTTGCTGCACTGAAAACGGAAAGATACCATCTTTTATGGCCTAGCCATAAAGTAATTTAATTTCAGTTGTTTTTCTAAAATTTACTAGACTGAGGTTAACCTCCTGTGTCCCAGTTTCCACTATTAAAATATATACATTTAAACAAGTTACAATAGTGCATATACATTTCTGTTCTTTTCCAGTAGGGCACACTGTGGTTTCATTTCAAACAGCACTTTGCAAATACCTTTTCAACAAACACACATCTGTACAAACAGTTTGATATACACATGACATACATTTCCAATACATTAGCAACACAAGCATCCTATATAAATCATTTCAGTATTCGCCAGTGACATATAATTGTTTACAAAATTCCATCTAGCTGGACTGGCAGTATCTCCTTTCATCACATGTATAATTCAGCATCTTCTGAGAAGAAAGAAAATTGTCTGTAATTACAGCCCTCCACCCTCCCCCCCATGTCTAGCTTCATAATTCTTATGGATTTGTTGTTAGATAACTTGTTTAAC
Organism: Protopterus annectens; assembly: GCF_019279795.1. Classification (NCBI taxonomy): domain Eukaryota; kingdom Metazoa; phylum Chordata; order Ceratodontiformes; family Protopteridae; genus Protopterus; species Protopterus annectens. The sequence goes on from NC_056739.1 coordinate 787,987,048, forward strand.
AAACTCCTTTCCTTTAAAGACAAGTTATAGAAATTGTTTCTTACCTTAGGAGCAAGGAGCCTTATATTCCTCTAACAAACACTTTCAAAAACTGTCAAAGGGGGAGATTGAACATACTAGACCTATTTAGGCCTCTTTCAATCATTATATCCAAACCCCCAACCTAAAACCACAGCGCCAAGTTCAGCTTACGTATGTAAAGTTTTAAGTCTTGCAGATATCATACTAGACTATAATCTGAAGACGGTGTACATGTAAAACTTTGACAAAACAGCTCCACAAATGTTGGAGTAATATCCAAGTTAACTATAATTGTATGTTGCCTTGTGGTTAAAAACAATGTATTTTGGGGTCATTTGTTCCTCCATTACCAATGGCTGCCCCTGCCCCTCCGTCCTGTGTTTGATTGGGCATCCATCCTTGTGGCAGTTGTTGTTTTGTAATAAAAATCCCCTTAGTTGTATTCTAAGATGTTCATCGTGTTTCACTGTTGCAGTCATTACACTTGGGTTATCCTGCTGACAGGCTACCCGCACTCAGCTTGAATTCCAAAGTTCTGGTCCGGCGTCGTTTGCTGTCGCATCTTCCCTGACGTCAGAGCGCCAGGGGTATAAAAGATGAAGCTGACGCCATTTTCTTCAGTCTTTCTTGCTGCGCGGTGCCCGAAGCAAAAGCAGTTCGCATGTGCCGGTCAGCTGACTCTTGAGATTTTCGAAATTGAATTTCAGATCCGAAGTCTTCTATAAAGCTAAGTACCCCATTGGGGAAACTTTTTTCTTGCTCCAGACCGATGTCAGAAAAAGTTAATAATTGTATTTCTTGTGGGAAGCAAATACCTCATAAGGATTTTCATTCTTTCTGTATTCCTTGTCTAGGCCCTGACCACGACGTTGCAAGTTGTCGGTTTTGTGCTAGATTTAACCAACGCACTATCAAGCGTTGGTACGATTTTGCTTTTCATTACTTTGGCCGAAGGTTTAACTATATAATGCCATCGGAACAACTGACAACTGGAATTCATAAAAAAATGCAAGGAGAAAGAAAAGGACAGGCATCCGAGGTCCAAAACCGATGACGAAGCCTCTTCTATGCCAGTCGCCGGTGCTCAGTGAGGCGCTTTCACAGCCCCTGATACCCGCTACCTCAGAGCCACAGGCCGCCTCCGACTCCCACATGGAGACAACTAGGCCTCTGGATACTCAAGGTATTGGCCCTTTGGAAACTAATTCCTCAGATGGGTCCGGAGCCGCTGAGCAAGCATCGGCTTCTGAGGGTGTTTTCAGACCTACACAGCTTTATATCAAACCTACTTCAGCATCGAAGACAAAGTCTAAAACAGTTTTAAAGACAAGGAAACAAGTACAGCCTTCTCCAGGACAGACTTCTATGCCTAAGAAACAGATGCTCAAAATGGCCGAAGACCTAATTACTTTGATCAGGGGTACCCATCCCCCTCCTGATAAGAGGCCTAGGCAAGATACTGAATATGATTCCTCTGATCAGGTTTCCATTTCCTCTGACTCCTCTTCAGAACAGGGATATTCTATTCCTCCCTATGAGGATTCTGATGCTGAAGAATCTATTCCTTCAGCTTCTCTTCCTGAGGATTACTCATTTGGGGAAACCCTGCATACCATGAGGGAGCATTTCCACTGGGAGAGCCAAGATTATTCAGATTCTAAGAAAAGGCTTAGAGACTTTCTTCTACTACTTCAGCACAGACCTCTTGCAATTCCACCTGTTCTTTTATTTTATTTGTATTTTACATTTGTTGACCGAGCTAGTCTGGCTGGATAACAAGTCCATTTTCAGCAGAGGCCCGAGGAGAAAAGCTCCACTTTCTACTTGTACATTACATAAGAAATATATTGCTAAAAAATACATCTTAAGGATTAATAACACTGCAAGAGAGATATTCAACAGTAATGTAACAAGTTTTCTGAAAAAAAAAAAGAAATGTACTGTTCTTCAATTCCAACAATTTTACAGAGAATGTATAATACTTATAGTTCTAATAGTGGTAGAATCAGAACAGGAGTTGGAGTGGAGAGGAAAGGAGTAGAGGAGTAAGAGAGTAATAAATAAGATAAATTAGTCAGGTGTACTGCAGGAACAGAGCCAGTGGTTTTGGAAGTACAGTTTGATTTTCTGTTTGAAAAGAGGCAAAGATGTAGTCAGAGTTATGTCACTAGGTAGAAGATTCCAGTTTCTACCTACTGTATTAGTGAAAAGACAGTCACCAGCAAAGTTGTTTGACTTAATTGCTTTGGCCATTAGTTTATGAGAAGAGCGTAGGGAGTTGAGATTGTTATAGGGGATTATCAGTTGAGAAAGAATTGGGGTGTTGTCAGGTTGATAAAGTATACTATGGGCAGTAGAGAGTTGAGGGATAAGCAAGTAGTTTTGGAATTCAAGCCAGCCTAGAAGTTTTAAGTTAAGACAATGGTGGGTTCTAAAGGGGTTACCAGTGGCGAAGCGGGCAATATTGTTGTAGAAGGTTGCTAATTTAGCTAGATTGCTTTTCTTAAGGTTGGTATAAATAGAGGAGGCATATAGTAGTGTAGATAAGAGATGGGATTGGGCTATTTTGGTTCTAGTTGCTGGGGTTAGAAAAGGTTTAATTCGATATAGGGATCCTATTTTTCTGTTAATTAATTTGATGGTGTAATTAATGTGTTGATCGAAGGAGAGATTATTGTCGATAGTTATACCTAGCAGTTTTGTGGTAGAGTCAGGTGAGATGATAGTGTTAGTGTTTGAGGAGATGGAGAAATGTAATGGGGGGGTACGAATGGTGGGGGTGAAAAGGAGAAGTTTTGTTTTTTTGGCATTAAGTAGGAGCTTTATCCTCCATTTTCAACACCTCTTCTGCCTTAACACCAAACAAAGTATCATGCTGAAATGGAGCATCCAATACATTCTTGACATTGTAGATGATGTATTTTCAGAGTCCGGCCTGTCTCCTGACTCTTTACCTCCTGCACCTGTTAAGCCGGACAGATACTACAGGGTACCAGATTCTCATAAATTTCTATATAAAAACCCTGCCGCTGACCCAGAAACTATCTCTCAGGGTCCAAAAGGGGTCAAGGCTGCTACTGCTAAAAACCCTGTCCCCTCAGATAGAGATTCTAGGGCACTGGACAGATGGGGGAAAAAGTATACACTTCTGCTACCTTGGCTGTAAGGGCTTTAAATTGTCAGTTTCATATGCTCAAATATCAGCAATACTTAATGTCTTTGTTAAAACAGAAAATGTTGACAAATTCTGAATGTTCTGAGAACAAAGAATTTCAGGATTTATTGCATGCAGCTGAGCAAGTGGGAAAACATACTTTGCAATGTGGTTATGATTCACTGGAGGCCTCTTGCAGGGCCGCTGTAACAGGTTCTGTTATTAGAAGCCATTCTTGGTTAAAGGAACAGACTCTGTCTGATCATGTTAAAGCAAAATTATTGGATGCTCCATTACAGCATGATACTTTGTTTGGTGTTAAGGCAGAGGAGGTGTTGAAGAAAATGGAGGATAAAGCTAAATCTATGCAGACAGTGAAGGATTTCTTACTGGTACAGCCACCCAGATTTAGCAGGAACTGGCCTTCTAAAAATTGGTCCTTTCCCGTGTCAGACAGGCCACAAAGAGGCCAATACAGATGCCCTAGAGGCAGGCAACAGCCCCAGGGCTCGTACAGGCCCAAACAATGGTGCGCTTCTACCTCCAAAAGCGGAGAAGACAAATCACAGCCATATAGGAAACAGTCCCAATGACTTCCCTCTGCCATTGCCAAGCATTTCTGTCTTGGCAGCACCCTTGGGGGGAAAGCTAGCACTTTTTTCACAAAATTGGCACACGATCACACAGGACAAATGGATCCTAAACATAGTCTCTCAGGGCTACAGGTTCCACTTTCACACCCTTCCAAATGCAAAAGGTATGCCAGACCTGCCACACAATCAATGGGCAGAGGCACAAAAACAAGTATCATCTCTCATGGACATGAAGGCCATTCAGCTTGTGCCACAACAGGAGCAGGGACAAGGATTTTACTCAAGACTTTTCTTAGTACCAAGAAAGGATAAAGCATGGAGACCAATTCTGGACCTGTGTATTCTAAGTACTTTTTTGGACGTACCAAAATTCAAAATGTTGACTCTGAAACAGCTTCTGCCCATGCTGGGAAAGAAGGCTTGGCTTGTAACTTTGGACCTCAAAGAGGCATACCTGCATGTCCCAATCAGACAATCTTGCAGAAGATACCTCAGATTCGTAGCTGGCTCAATGCACTACCAATTCTCTGCACTGCCCTTTGGCTTATCTGCTGCACCCAGGGTCTTCAGAAAATGCCCGGCACCAGTAATTGCATTTTGCAGACAAAGAGGAATACAAATATATCCCTACTTGGACGACTGCCTTATTCAAGCAGAGACCAAATACATTCTACTAAAGCATCGGGCGTTTGTAAAAAGATTACTAATTTGCCTAGGGTACACAGTAAACGAAAAGAAATCAAAACTAGTACCCTCTCAAGTGATAATATTTCTGGGTGCAAGCTTAAATACAACTGCCCAGATGGCTTATCTCACGCCAAACAAAGGCAACTGACTTCTTACTTCGAAAGCATGGCAACAAAGACCCAGTTATCTGCAAGAAAAATTCTGCAGGCTCTGGGCTACATGTCCTCCTGCATTCTGCTAATAGGTTCATAGGTTCATAGGTTTATACTAGGCTATCTGCCCTAAGGCATTTATAAGCCTAGCCCAAAGTTTTGTGGCTTACGCTACTCCTTATATGAAAAAATACTGTACCCATTAGTTTGTTGTGCCTCTGTCCAGCAGTGACACAGGGATGATTCCCGGGGTAAACCAACGATCTCCCATCCACAGGTCAAGATTTCTCTTGAACAGAGCCAGCGAGGTGCTCTGCCTCACATGGACCGGGATTTTATTCCACAGCATAGGGAGTCTCTGAGTGATAAATCTATCCCTCCAGCACGTCCTATTTATATCCGTGCTAAGGTTTAAGTCGCTTGCTCTAGTGGTTTTGGTGGATTTGGATTTTTTGAGGTGGAGCATGTCCATTAATTCCGGGTTGGACATGGCCTTGTATGTCAGGCACATGTCACCTCTGAGCAGACGGTATGCGACTGAATAGAGCTGGAGTTTCTTCAATCTGGCAGCATATGACAGATTTTGGAGTCCTTTATCCTTTTGGTGAGGAACTTTTGGGGTCTCTCCAATTGCTGCAGATGTCAGGTGAGATACATCCCGAATGGGGCATTGTACTCGATCATTGGTCTGATAAGTGAAGAGTACAGGGCAACAATGACCTCACTAGATCTGGATGTGAATCCCTTCATGATCAGGTGGGCAATGTAGAAGGTCTTTCTAACCACTTTAGCAACGTGAGTGTCAAAAGAAAGGCCACTGTCAACCTGGGTCCCCAGGTCCCTGATAACCTCTTCTGTGCTTAGTGGATTGCCACCTATATGGTAGCTTGGGGTTACCTTGTTTTTCCCGAAGGGTATGACTATACATTTTTGGCATTTAACTTCAGGCCATGGCTCTGGCACCAGCTATCTGTTTCCGTGAGTCCCTTCTGAAGGATATCCGTGTCCGATGCACTTTCCACTATGGTGCCCAGTTTGCAGTCATCTGCAAACTTTGTCAGCCAAAGTCCTCCCATGTTGGCCTGTACTTCTGAGAAGTAGATGCCGAACAATAGGGGGCCAAGGACCGAGCCCTGTGGGACACCACTTGTGACCGGCTTGGAGTCTGACATAGCGCCAGCAACTCTAACCCTGTGGGTTCTGTCCTTAAGCCAGTTTGCAACCCATCTTGTGACATATGGGTTTACATAGGTTCATAGGTTTATACTAAGCTAACTGCCCTAGGGCATTTATAAGCCTAGCCCAAAGTTATGTGGCTTACGCCGCCCCTTATGTTAGAAATACTGTGCCCATTAGTTTGTTGTGCCTCTGTCCAGTAGTGACACAGAGATGATTCCCGGGGTAAACCTACGATCTCCCATCCACCGGTCAAGATTTCTCTTGAACAGAGCCAGCGAGGTGCTCTGCCTCACATGGACCGGGATTTTATTCCACAGCATGGGGAGTCTCTGGGTGATAAATCTATCCCTCCAGCACATCCTATTTATATCCATGCTAAGGTTTAAGTCTCTTGCTCTAGTGGTTTTGGTGGATTTGGATTTTTTGAGGTGGAGCATGTCCATTAATTCCGGGTTGGTTATGGCCTTGTATGTCAGGCACAGGTCACCTCTGAGCAGGCGGTATGCAACTGAATAGAGTTGGAGTTTCTTCAGTCTGGCAGCATATGACAGGTTTTGGAGTCCCTTTATCCTTTTGGTGAGGAACTTTTGGGGTCTCTCCAATTGCTGCAGGTGTCGGGTGAGATACATCCCGAATGGGGCATTGTACTCGATCATTGGTCTGATAAGTGAAGAGTACAGGGGAACAATAACCTCACTTGATCTGGATGTGAATCCCTTCATGATCAGGTGGGCAATGTAGAAGGTCTTTCGAACCACTTTAGCAACGTGAGCGTCAAACGAGAGGCCACTGTCAACCTGGGTCCTCAGGTCCCTGATAACCTCTTCTGTGCTTAGTGGGTTGCCACCTATATGGTAGCTTGGGGTTACCTTGTTTTTCCCGAAGGGTATGACTATACACTTTTTTGCGTTTAACTTCAGGCCATGTCTCTGGCACCAGCTATCAGTTTCCGTGAGACCCCTCTGAAGGATGTCTGTGTCCGATGTACTATCCACTATAGCACCCAGTTTGCAGTCATCCGCAAACTTTGTCAGCCATAGTCCTCCTATGTTTGCCTGTACTTCTGAGAAGTAGATGCCGAACAATAGGGGGCCAAGGACTGAGCCCTGTGGGGACTGCAATGGCATCTAAAAAGTGTTTGGACTCAACATTGCCACAGCCTGGAATCATTAATTTCACTCATTCCCTGCCTGCAACAGGAGTTTCGATGGTGGGCACAGGCCTGTCACCACAACAAGGGACAGCCATTCACTTTACCCACAGCCAGGCAAACACTAACAACAGATGCATCAGATTATGCCTGGGGGGGCCCACATGGCAGGAAAATGTATTCAGGGCACATGGCCCCCAAGCCAAAGGCACCTTCACATCAATCAAAAAGAGATGCTAGCTGTACAAAATGCCCTGTGACAGCCTTCAAGGACCTACTTCACCCAGGCAGCTGCTGATAAAGACAGACAACACCACAGTTATGTGGTACATAAACAAGCAGGGGGGCACGCATTCCTACCCCCTCTGCAGACAAGCCATGATTTTGTGGAACACAGCATTGACCTACCAAGTACACCTGCAAGCACAATTCCTGCCAGGAAAAACAAATGCTCTGGCAGACGAACTAAGCAGAAACCTCATGGATCCTCACGAGTGGAAACTAGATCCACAAATCTTCAGCATGATAACAAGAAAATGGGGATGCCCAGACCTAGATCTTTTTGCCTCCCCTCACAACTGCCAACTTCAGAGATTCTGCACAAGGACTTATCACAAACAAGCATGGAAAGTGGATGCCTTGTCATTCAGCTGGAACAACCCTACATTATATGCCTTTCCTCCACTGCCTCTCCTCCCAAAGGTACTCCTAAAGGTCAGACAAGAGAAGCCACAAATTATACTAATTGCCCCAGATTGGCCACGCCAACACTGGTACCCAATCCTAAGGAGCTTGTCTCAAGGCCCAGCCTGGACATTGCCTCAAATTCCTCATTTGCTGACCCAACAAAACAATCAGATCCTGCACAGCCAACTCAGAGCCCTAAAGCTAGCTGCATGGCGGATAGTGTGACCATTCAGAATACACTTCTCTGTAAAGCGGTTATGGATGTTATTTTGGAGGCCAGGAGGCCCAGCACTAGGAAATCTTACGCAGAAAAATGGAAGAGATTCTGTGCTTGGAACCAGGCGCAAGGAATTGACACGCTTGTACCAAATATTCCTCAGATTTTACAATATCTGACTGAGATGCTGGACAAAGGCCTATCCTTCTCATCAGTTAAGATCCATGCCTCTGCCATTTCAGCTCATTACAATACAGAACCACCAATTTTTTCACATCCATTGCTTAGGCAGTTCCTCAGGGGGGCCAAAAACATAAGACCTCCAAACCTCCAAGGAGAGCACCAATACCTGCATGGGACCTCAATTTTGTCTTGGAAAAACTCACACTGCCTCCTTTTGAGCCAGCCAATACAGCTGATATTAAATTCTTATCATAGAAAACAGCTCTGTTCCTAGCAATAACTTCAGCAAGAAGAATCTCAGAGTTACAGGCATTAATGGCTGTGGAACCTTTTATTATCTTCCATCCAGACAGGGTTTATGTAAGGACAAACCCAACATTTATGCCTAAGGTGGTGTCCAGTGTGGCTCTTAACCAAACTATTCATTTGCCTACTTTTTACCCAAACCCACAGAATAAAGGGGAGAGACGTCTGCATTCTTTGAACATACACAGACAGCTACGCTTCTACTTGGACAAAACTAAAGTTTTCAGAAAGACTGAGCAGCTTTTAGTGGCATATGCTGCAGGATCACAAGGAAAGGCTATTTCAAAGCAGACTATTTCAAAATGGATAGGACACTGCATTAGTTTCTGCTATTCACAACATGGCAAATCAGTGCCGAAGGGCATTATACCACATTCTACCAGGGCAACAGCCACCTCAGCAGCCTTCCTCAGAGGAGTACCAACCAAGGATATTTTGGAGGCTGCAACTTGGACTTCAGTGCACACTTTTACCAAGCATTACCACTTACCTCTTTACTCTAAATTCATAGCAGGCTTTGCCACTGCAGTTCTACAGGGCCTTATAGCCACTCCTAATGCTATTTAGACCCAGCCGCCCTACCTCAGCTTTGGGATTCAACCCAAGTGTAATGACTGCAACAGTGAAACACGATGAACATAGTACAGTTGTGTACCTACCATAAATGTAGATGTTCGAGCATATTCACTGTGAAGTCCAGGTTACCCACCCACCATACCCCCTTCTTTGCTGGGACTTCTCTGTACTTCTCTATCCTGTACAACCTATGTGGTGTATTTGCTTGTAGATGAAGGTTTTGTATATGTTAGTGCATGCTTTTATTAGCAATGTTTTTATAGCCTACCCTTTTGGGGGCACCTGACATCTGGGGCAAGAAAAACTGAAGAAAATGGCGTCGGCTGCATCTTTTATACCCCTTGGCGCTCTGACGTCAGGGAAGAGGCGACAGCAACCGACGCCGGACCAGGACTTTGGAATTCAAGCCGACTGCGGGTAGCCTTCCAGCAGGATAACCCAAGTGTAATGACTGCAACAGTGAATACACTCGAACATCTACATTTATGGTAGGTACACAACTGTACTTTGCTTGTTTTGTTCAGCAGTCGTGAAGATCGCTAAAGTGGAACTGGCTCCTCTAAAAAATTTCCATGGCCCAAATCATTCTCATTGTTCACATTTGTACTCTCCTTCAAAGTATTACATGTCCCTGTTGTATTAAATTTTACTGTATTTTTGTTCTTGGGGAGGGGCTTGTTTTTATAATCCTCATCATCTACTTTTAATTTTTTTGTTCTTTCTCCTTTTTATCACTTCATACTCCTTGTCTGTTGTATTGCATACTTGAAAAAATGAGTCCTGCATAGAAATAAGTAACAAATCTCCATTCATTTCATACTTTAAAGTTTTTATCTGCTCTTCTAAAGTCACCATTTCTCTTTCGGTGTCACTGACGAAAATATCCATAAGATCAAAACTCTTCTGGTCAAACAGTTGCAACAATTCTCCATGCACACCGGACCTCTCATGCAGTCCATTAGGAAATGTATATACCTGTAAACCTTTAGGTACATGTTTTGCTGCAGTACTGTCCTTGGTAAAGGTGTTATCCATCTGCAGCCACCTGTATTTAGATAAGAATATTTAAATTCTAGTGACTTTCTCTTTTAAGGTGTCAGAATTGTCCAGTCCAACCAGCCCTCGGTTTTTAACTAAAACAAAGCACTTACAGACCCAGTCAATTGTTTCTGTTATACAACTGTCACGGGTCTTTAATCATGACTGCATTTGTTTTATGAGTTACCTTGGTTGCTTTCATAACATAACATATGCATCATGATTTCTGGATGTCTCAGCATCCATCCCTCTGTCAGTGTGTTTCTTACTGATTCCCTCCCCTATCAGTGTGGTACCTACTGATTTTCTCCCCCATCTGTGTGGTACCTACTGATTCTCTCCCCATCTGTGTGGTACCTACTGATTCTCTCCCCATCTGTGTGGTACCTACTGATTCTCTCCCCCATCTGTGTGGTACCTACTGATTCTCTCCCCATCTGTGTGATACCTGCTTATTCCCTCCCCTTATCAGTGTGGTACTTACTGATTCCTTCCCCCATCTGTGTGGTACCTACTGATTCTCTCCCCCATCTGTGTGGTACCTACTGATTCTCTCCCCCATCTGTGTGGTACCTGCTGATTCCCTCCCCTTATCAATGTGGTACTTAATGATTCCCTCCCCCATCTGTGTGGTACCTGCTGATTTCCTCCCACTATCAATACAGTCCCTACAGATTCCCTCCCCCCTTTCAGTGTTAGAGCTCAAATGGAGATTGAGGCATGCAGGAAACAGACCGGTGGCATTGTCTAAGGGAGGCAGGGACAATGGCTGAGTTGCCATGGAGGTGGGACAGTATACCAAGATGACCCATTGGATGTACCTACCAAAGAGGGAACGAGTACATGCAAGGGGAAAAAGTAGGGCAATAAAAAACTTTCCCCTTTTTCCTAAGGATCTTCAGTGTCCACTCACTGTTCCATAGGATGCTAAAGCAGGTCTGGTAGACCTGGTGACTAAAGAGACAATGTTGGGGCAGCCGATGGTCAGCTGTGGGGAGCCAAACACAATCTAAAAATATTTTTTTTTCACTAACATGATTTACTAGGGTAGCTGAACCTTTTCTTATGTGTTAGAAAATGATCCAGCAACGCAGTCTATCCTTGCCCTGAAAACTGTTAATCACAATATTCAGAAAATGACCAAATTGAAAAAAAAAAGGTGGCAATATTCATAGGTTTATTTTCTCAACTGCTGTCTCACATACAGTGTGTGTGTGTGCGTGCGTGTGTGTGTGTGTGTGTGTGTGTGTGTGTGTGTGTGTGTGTGTGTGTGTGTGTGTGTGTGTGTCTGTGTGTGTGCGCGTGTGTGAGATGGGGCCATGAGTATGATAAGCATGCATGGACAGGACGTAAGAATGGAATATTTGTGTCTATGTGACTAAGTTGTTTGTGATATATGTTTATGGGTATTTCTGAGTGATAAATACTGTGCAGTCATTGCACGTCTTGTATGTGTGTGTGAGATAAGCAGATATAGACAGCATGCAATACACATATCTGAGGAACTTTGTGTTTGTGTGTGTGTGCCTAATGCCTGCTGATTCTCTCTCGTCACTGCGGTGCCTGCTGATTCCCTCTCCTGTCTGTGTGGTACTTATGTGAGTGAAGTGATTCGTGTTCATATATGAACACATTTGGTCTGTATCTGCATGTATCTGTGTTGCTGACAGGGTTGTTGACTTTTGTCAGGAAGGACAGGAGTATATTCTGTAGGGATTCTGGAAGACATCCAGTAACAAATAGTTCCTAGAAGAGGACTAACAGTCTATTGTGTTGTGCGTCTGTGGGTCGAAGCATTTTTCTGTACCCTTGTGAGCTCATTATCTAACTGTGCTGTAGTGCTTGGACTGCACAATGCAAGAAAAATTGCCAGGATGTGGAGCGCTTGCACACAAATCTATCAACAGTAGCTTGAGCTCATGGCACAGAAGAACACATGATTGAGTGTTGATATTGATATTTGGTGTGATGTACTCTACTCAGCAGTTTGTGTTTTAAAGGCCCAGAGTATATTTGGCATTGTAGAACTGAACTAAATGATGTACTTCTAGTATCCATTGTAGTCCCGTAACTTGCATATGTAACGGACACTTTTTGTAACAAGTTGATGTATTGGGCGATTGACTTTGTTATTTTTGTCTCCCTGCTGCCTTTTGTTAGGGATAGTGTTAAGTCTGATGATGTGCCCCGATTGCTGAACGTGTTGTGTAATTAGAGCACTTCATACAGAACCTCTGACTTGTACTGTCAGATAATTTGCCTCATTTCAGCATTTAACACAGAGTCCTGGGCTTTTACAGCCAGAAGCATCTTTTCATTAGAATGTGTTACACCGATTTTCTGCTTCATGCCCAGAAACAAATCTTCATTGTTGCATTTGAAGCAGATTCTGTGGTTAAGCATTTTAGTGTTGTTTTTGAGACAATTTAACATATCCTTTATTCCTGTCTGTAAAGATAACATTGTCTGTCAAAAGTGCTGCAGCAATTGTTTTACCACGCAAATTATCTGCTTTTTGTGCATGAAGACTGTAATATTTATTTTGTTATTTAAATTAATGTTTTATGTAACGTAGACACATCCTGCTAGTTTTATTAGTCACTGTTTATGTGATCCAGCACACGGTCTCTGTTTTTATCTCAGTTCTTCAGCACTTTGCAGAATTTTATACTATGTGTGTAGGTTGATTGCACTGATAAATCTGTTTATTGTAGTGCACAGAACTGTCGGCATTCTGTGCTCCATAGAGCTCCATGCTTTGCATCTTTCTTTGCCTCATTGAATTTAGTGCCAACACTGTCTCATGTGTACCATATGAACTGTTGTTATAGCCTTCCTTACAGCCGTGTGCAGCATCTGGGTTAATGTGTTTTACAGAATTTAAAACTGATTTTGTGCCTTAAGAATCCATCATAGCTGATTGTTATTATAGAATTTATTAGATTAATCTGTTCAGCATTTAGTCTGTGTTATAGCACTTGTTTGTCTCTGTTAATCAAACCACCTAGTAAAGACATTGTACCTTGTCTGCTCAGATTAATTCGACTTGAAGCTTTTAGGAAACGCAAAGTGCCTTGTGTTAACATTAATCTTTTTATCATAACATTTCATATGGACCTGATGAGTTGAATATCTTGATTAAACCAATAATTAGAACCATATATATATATATATAACTTGTCTGTCTCGATTAAACTGCTGGTCTTAAAAAAAGTACAGACACAGACATATACTGCTGGATTCTCATGCCACTTTTAGAGTTTTGAACACATCCTGCTTTTAGCTTACATCTTGTAACATTTAAACATTGACAGTTAAAAATAATTTTAAATAAACAAACAAGTAAATAAATGATGTTTACTGTTTGCTGCAGTTCTCCTCTGGAGCTTAACAATAGCTGCATTCAGCCTAACTCACTTGCTGTCTTACCAGGGATTTGTCCTGTTGAGCTGGCATTGTTCTACACGGGTCATACCAAGCGTTTGCCTTCCTTGGGTCAGTGGCAGTTTTTGACAAGTGCTTCACTGTTATATCTCATCCTGCAGTTTCCTTATTGAAAAACCAGAGGGAGTTGGATGTACACTGCCTCATCAGACCAGAGGTACTACCACTGCACAGATCTTTGGACAAACCACATTGTTTAGACTGCTGTGGACTCTTGTCAGATAATCAGCTGTCAACTGCTGAGGGCTCAAGTTTATATTGGAAGATTGCCTTTTATGAGCTGTTGATTTTTTTAGTGGCCATAAACAATCATCCAGGTCAGTGGATATAGCCTTCCTGCCCTGATTCTGCAGCTGATCATTTAGGGGAGCAGCAGGTGGGTACCTATTTTGCTATTGTCATCAGACAGTGTAATTGCTTTTGTAAATCTGTTATTCTTGGACGGTATACTGTGCAGAACTCTAGTTCTCCTCAGTAATGTGTTTTTCAGGCCATGCATCTCTGCACAGTTGTTCCACAAAAGATACTTGAGAAGGATTTTGACTTTAAGCTCAAAGTACACATTTGCATACAGCATGTATCCTGTGCTGTAGATTACATGTACCAAACTGAACACCTACCAGTATTCTTAAATTTAATAATAACACCCATTTGTTAACCAGGTAGGCCCACTGGACACACAGACCCTATTCAGGGGCAACCCAGGAGAAATGACTGGTTACGTGACTTGCTCAAGGTCATACAGTAGGCAAATCTGGGTTGAAGGAATCAAATCCTGTACCCCAGGAACTACAGCTGACAGCCTTAACCTCTGTGCCAACTGTCAGACAATAGCCGTCTCGGTGTACAGCTCAGCAGCTGGCATTATGGTAAGAAGTAACACAGTTGTGAAGAGACTAACATTAAGCCTGGTGTTGAGCCTGTCTGGACTGTCTTGTCAAGCCTTAACAGACTAGTCTAGACTACATTATAATACTTCTGGCTTGCAGATGAAGCCACGTTTTGTTGATGGCCAGAAGACCGCATCCTTTTCATTTTGTCTGAAAAGGAACATTTGCTGTCCTTGCTTTACATCTGATGTCTTTGTCAACAAGGAAGCAAGTACTTGCTGTTGCCCTATCTTCCATACTTTGTGGCCAAGGAGCTCACTTGTGGTTGGATTGTACCTGTGAATGTGTGTATTTTTTCAGGCTTTGCTTTTTGATTTTCTATTTATTCATGGGCCGTTGTAGTCATCCTCCTTTTAAGCAGCAAACTGCAGCTCAGTTTTGGATATCCCCAGACTGATGCCTGTTCCTTCTGTCATGGGAACTCTGCAGGATGCTTTCCTGATAGATGTCCAGGAATGAGGCTGCCAGGCTCCTACCCTGAATAAACCAGTCAGGTTCTGTAGGGTCCAAGCGACCCATAACTTCCTCTACAGTACTCAGTAGTGAATCCAGCTGTGGAGTCCCTGGATCTAGAAAAGGTGGTCTAAATTGGTTCCTTCTTCCAGTGGTCTTCCAAATGATTTATTTAGAAAATAAATGGAAAGGAAAATGTTGAACAGAGAGTTAAACAATTTTTTCATATTCCTCTGTGCCACATCCAGCCTTGTAGGTAAGGTAAGCCAGCAAAATGTAGAAAAGGGGCCAATACAAGAGTAAATGTCAAGAGAGAAAAAAATTGAAAGTTTTTGGATCCCCAGGAGTCTGCTACAACCAGGGGCAGCCATGACTGGATCCTCTTTGCATCCCAAATTATCACCCCCTCCCCCAGTGGATTCTAACACTAATCCCCCACTCCAAACAAGAAAGCTGTAGAAGACTGACAGAGGGATGCCTAAAATGGGAAACAATCACACAGGATAAATGAATCCTAAAAATAATTTTCCAGGGTTGCAAACTACAGTGTGCACACATTCCAAAGATGGCATGTATTTCCCTTCATAAAGATCAACACAACATAATTCTACCCTCCCCCGAATTCTGACATGGGGGTGGTGATAGAACTGGTACCAATAAAAGAACTAATCAAATGATTTTACTCACAGGCTGGAAGCAAATTAAGAAAGTAAACATGCCATGAAATGGATCAGGGTTAGAGTTCTCAGAACTAAAGATGTAGGTATTAAGAAGATGCATATAGGCAAAAAGTGAGAACTAATGTAGTTAATAGGCATGCGAGGCTAGCAGTTAGAATAGAAAACCTAGAAGGGGTGGAAAATGAGTGGGGGGAGGTTGAGGAGGCAAAGTACAAGAAGGGAAGCAGAAAATGTAACACGTGGTGATGGCAGCAAAGATTAAAGGTGAAAGGGAGTTAACAGAAGGGATTATAAAGGAAAGCAAGAGCTTTTAAGATACATAGCAGAAAGGGGGAGCATAGGGTTTACAAAATGGGAGGTAGATCAGAGAGCAATGGGGAAAAACAAAAGTGCTGAGTGAATACTTTACTTCTGTCTTCACAAAGGAAAGCAAATGGAGGTAGCAGTTGCTTTGAGGGAGGCAGTGAGTGTGTAGAGGAAGGAACAGTGGGGCAGACACCACGGTAGAGAGGAGGAAATGGACAGTGAACTGACAGTTCTTATGGAGGATACAGTAAAGGGACCCGATGGCTACTCCCCAAAGTCCTCTGAAGTTTTGCTAGTTTGCTATGCGACCCTCTGGCTGAGATCATTAACAGATCACTGGTTAATACAGATGTGCCTGAGGACTGCGAGATAATATATGATCACTTTGCACAAGGGTCTGAGAGCAAGAAGAATCTGGGGAACAACAGGCCTGTTAGTTTAACAACAGTACCATGGAGAATACCAAGGTAAAAGCTGTGTTTTTACAGGAAAACAATCGTCGGTACAGCAACCAGCATGGGTTCATGGCCAGAAAAAGCTGCCATTTAGATTTTAGTCTGATTCAGTTTTGACGACTAGGTTACAATGCACTTGGCAGGGGAGTACCAATCGCTGTGCCGCGCTTGGACTTCATCAAGGCTTTGATTCCGTCCTACACAGAAGACCGATTGGAAGACTGGATGAGTCGAAGGTAGGAACAAGGATGTGGGATGCTTCGTGGTTGAATAGTCGGTCAGAGAAGGTTATTTGGGATAATGTCAGCAGTTAAGAGAAGTGACTAGTGGTGTACTGCAGAAACCAGTGCTTGAGTGGTTCTCTTCAGTGTGTTTGTCTCAGAAATAGAATCTGAGGGACTGGAGGAGATAATCCGCCTCTTTCTTGATGAAGTAAATTTACGTGCAGCAGTAGAAGATGGGGTGAGTGAGATTAGATTCCGGAAGGATTTAGAAAAGCCGACCAAAAGAAAATGTGGCATTTGAAGTTATTTTAAATTACAAAGTGTTGTGCTTGGGTCACTACCTCCCTGGTGTTGTGTCAGCTGACAGTCAGTGGTCAGGATAAGGATTTGGGGGTGCTGATCACATCATGGTTTGACCACCAGGAGCAGAGTCAGAGGACAGTGGCATCAACAAATGGGATACTCTATTGCATTCTCAGGGATTGACCCCAGAAACAGAGAGGTAATCCTTCCACTTTAAAAGGCCATGGTAAACCACACCTTGAGCCCCATGTGCTGTTAAAATGGTATCAGGCTGCAGAAAGATGTGTAAGATAGATGGGAAAGAATATTATCAGTGACTAGAGAAACCAGAGCTCTTCTCACTGGAGCGCTGAAGAGAGACAAGAGACACGATACTGATGCACAAGACTATGTTTTTGGTGTTGAGGAGGGGTCTTGCTGAATAGAAATGGCAAAGGAGTAAGACGGGCATGTGTAGCAGAACCCCGGGACTAAGCACTCTTTGGATCTTTGAAAAGTACTTGAATGTAGATCCACAGAATGGGTTAATGGGATAAGTATTGGAGTAGGAATCTGCAGAGGCATTGAAGATGGTATGTGACAGGCAGAGAAAGGGATAAGGAAAAGGTAGGAATGGAGAAGAGACAGTCAAGTGCAGTCAATGGACAAACTAAAAAGGTTTGTACACTCCTGCTGTAAAACAAGTGTAGTATAGTAGGAAATTAGTGGAAATTGTCCACTTGCATCAGAGGGCTTATTCAAAGGCTACAAAATGCAGCACTGTATTCAATAATGGGTCAGATTAATAAGGCATAGAGTGGTACAAGGATCTCCTTGGAGTAATTAGGCATGCTGCTAAGAGTAACATAGGCTACAGAATATGCTTGTCTGATTTTGGTATATGCACACGTCAAAGTTTAAATTGTTCTGTCCCATTGCCCTTCGATCTTTAATTATGGTGTACTTTTTGCACGATTTGACCATTTATTCTGTAATCAGAATTTGTCTTTTTTTTTTAAATCTCGACTCTTTTTAAATCTCATATTAACATTGAGCTCATTATCTCCAGGTATGTACTTTTGTACGTAATATATATATATATATACACACGTGTGTGACGTAATATATATATATATATATATATATATATATATATACACATGTGTGTGCATATGTGTGTATATATATATATATATATATATATATATATATATATATATATATATACACATGTGTGTGACGTAATATATATATATATATATATATATATATATATATACGTGTATATATATATATATATATATATATATATATATATATATATATACACGTGTGTGACGTAATATATATATATATATATATATATATATATATGTATATATATACACATGTGTGTGACGTAATATATATATATATATATATATATACACATGTGTGTGACGTTATATATATATACACACATGTGTGTGACGTAATATATATATACACACATGTGTGACGTAATATATATATATATATATATATATATATACACACGTGTGATGTATATATATATATATATATATATACACACATGTGTGTGTGGCGTAATATATATATATATATATATATATATATATATATATATATATATGTATATATATATATATACACGTGTGTGAGCGTATGTATATATATATATATATATATATATATATATATATATATATATACACACACACACACACACACACACGTGTGTGACGTAATATATATATATATATATATATATATATATATATATATATATACACACATGTGTGTGACGTAATATATATATATATATATATATATATATATATATATATATATATATATATATACACACATGTGTGTGACGTATATATATATATATATATATATATATATATATACACACATGTGTGTGTTTAGCCGATGGTAAGAGTAACAGGCACTTTGTGGGAAGACTCGGACTCTAGCAATATTGTCTCTACTTTTCTTTGTTCTTTACAGTGTCCTTTGTGGACTTTGTATAGTCATTGAGGGCTTAACTTATTCCCTTGTAAATGACCTAGAGGACGTTGGTTAAAAATGATGAGACATGCCTCAGTGCTGCAGTTTTCTGAACTCCCAGCTGTTTCTGCCTGTTGTGATGTCATTTGCTGGAAGGCTATATATATATATATATATATATATATATATATATATATATATATATATATATTTTTTTTTTTTTTTTTTACCAGGTAGGTGGGCTGAGGCAGAGGACTGTTTTCAGCCACAGTCTGAGATTTCTGGAATTTATAAATGGCTGGACTCACTCTGAGTGTGTGGTCATTTTAGGTACACTGTTACAACTGCTTTAGTGATTAATTTCTGTAGTGATTTCTTTGGCAGCATGCCAGATTTTTGCATTTGGCTTGCTATTCATTTCCCTGGATTATTCAGTGGATAAGCTGCCTTTTATTGTACATTTGGGCCCTTGCTTCTCATTATTTGTAGCCAGAGCCAAATGAGGTACAGAGAGGCTTAAAGAGATTTGTGCCCATCTTCTCTTTCTATTTTGTAGGTCTGTTACAGTGGTGATGTCTGAACTCAATCTGACAGTCAGAAAACTTGCCTCTGGTTACAGTGTCTGTGACATTCATAGGATTTGAAGGGACAGATTGTTTTTGGACTTTCCTGTACAAGCACCGAAAGCTTTGACTTTCTGCTGTTGCTTTTGGGGAAACCTTTGACATAGAGATGTTGAAGGTTCCAGGAAAATTAACAGCAAAGAAGTAAGATACTTCTGTGCTAGTAGGTAATATTCTTGTAGTTAGAATTTATTTATTAATTTGTACCATAACGTAGTGAATGTGTTTTCAGTGTCCTCCTCCTTGTTTTACATCTCACTTTAGTTTTGCATTACTGACAAGAAAACTACACACACACACACACACACACACACACACACACACACACACACACACACACACACACACACACACACACATACATGAAATGAGGATGGGATTTGAACTTTGGTCCTACATACTGTGAAACTTCATTTCAAACCAACAGAGCACATGCAGTTTAATTGCAGTGATCAGGGTTACTCTTTTCACCCCTCCAAACTTGTTCCCCACTTGTGTATTTCTGAGAGCTCATATTTCGCAGTCTTCTGGTTTGTGCGGGAGTGAATACAGTTGTACAGTTGTCTCTTTTTCTTTTAGTTCTTTCTCCTGAGATAAATGCAAACTTGAAGAATTTTTTTAGTTCTATTTTTGGAAGACACTAATGAAGATTTTCCCCATTTGCCAGGTTTGTCAGTAACTGAAATTGCAGTTTGTAGTGTCTAATTCATCACCAGGCTCTCACCTTGATTGCTAATTGTTGTGCAGCTTGTTGGGTAATTGGCTGCAGTAAATCTTGGCAGTGAGCCAAGCTCAGCACTGTGGAGCCATACTGTGAAAAAGAGGAGAAAATGGGATGCACTTGTCAGGTAGTGGTTCCCCCTGTTCTGTGCTGCACATGGGAAGTTATCATGTAGAAAAAGGCAGCCCAATGGCTCAGCTCTTTGCTGACTGTACCACGACAAATCGTGCATCATTTGTCTGTCCTTTTGTTTGCCATTCCACCACTGTGATTATCAATAATTCTGTGTTTCTCCTCCCAGTAATTACCTCTTGGTACTTGCCGCACTGTGTGCCTAAAATTCCGAGTTAGTCCAGACCCTCCACTGTCGTTTGCTTCACTTCTCGTCTGTAATTCTGAGTGCTGTGTACCCCTCGTTCTGAATAAGACCTATGGATGCCCAAAGGCAGCAGTCATAGATATTGTAGGAATGTCAGTGATGAAAAGGAAGCATCACCGTCATGAAAAGGGGGTGGGGCTTTGAGGAGTTACAGGGAAACATGGTCAGGAAAGGTTTTTTTTTTGGTATCTCTTATTTAAATGCTAAGTCATCTGTTTCTGAGAAGTGTTTCAGCAGAAGCTTCTCAGGTTAGTGCCAAACACAGGTCGCTAGTATAAATGACAGTGTTCTGTAATTGCTTACTGATGTAAACACAGCCTTTCAGCATAAGAAGGGCATTGTGACTTCATGAAGTACTCATGTTTTATAGGACATGCACTTTGTTAGCTGTCCAGGTGGCACTCCTCATACAGAATTTACAGTGTTTTCTCCCTGAAGTATCAACGACTGCTACATGTCAGGGCTTACTAGCTGTCTGTTATGTACAGCTTTGAACACTGCAAGTGAATTTTAGGCTTTTAGGATGGCAAGCAGTAGGTTCAACTGCATACTGTACCACCAGCCTATTATTTAAAATGTGATGAGATGGAGTTTTAAGCATGTGCACACATACACACACACACACACACGCACGCACACACACACACACACACACACACACACACACACACACACACACACACACTCGCGTGTATGTCCATATGTATACACAAACACGCACATACACATACTATCACTTGCATATTCACACATACACACACACACATGCTCACAAGCACGATCTTACACACACACACACACACACACACACACACACACACACACACACACACACACACACTCGCGTGTATGTCCATATGTATACACAAACACGCACATACACATACTATCACTTGCATATTCACACATACACACACACATGCTCACAAGCACGATCTTACACACACACACACACACACACACACACACACACACACACACACACACACACACACACACACACACACATACACAAACACATGCACTACAAATTGATACCCACCCAAATCAGAAATACATTGGTAATCAGCTGTAAAGTCTGTCTTCCACTTGGGTGGGAGGTACAGAAAACCTAAGTTGCATTTTTTGACTCTGAGTTTCAGCCTCAAAGGTGGTAGACCCAACTCTAGGACTGTCAGTGCCATAATTACTTCACCATCCCAGGTTCTGCAGTGGTGCTTTTCTCTTATATAGTGTTTACACTTACTTCCCTACTAGTTGCTGATCACCAGCCTTCTACTGACCAGTTTGCCCATTTTCCTCTTCACCAAGACAAGGCTCGACCTGAAGGTGCCATCATTTAGGCAGCCAGCAGGATTTTTTTTTCCCCTGTAGCCCTGCATCCACTTTGCATTGTGGTTTGACAAGGGAAGGAGGAATGCAGCAAGATGAATGCTTTGGTCATTCCTTTCTTCATTCTTTCTGCATGTGCCATCACAAACAACCAACCCTGCCCTCTTATCTTCAAGCACAGGTGCTGGTTCCTGCAGTTTCCACCAGAGAAATCATAGTATGCCATGTGCTCACTGAGCACCCACAACCTATCCCTTGAGGCGAGTAGGCCCTGCCCCTTCACTTTTTTCCCTCCCTAGGGAATAGGTAATAATTGGGCCCTGGTCACTCTGTCACTGTGCCCCAGGGAGCCAGGCTCATTTAGAGTAATTTGCCAAGTTTCAAGCCTGCATCATGGTATATATTAAGTATATTATATTATATATATGTGTGTGTGTGTTGTTGTTGTTGTGACTTTCAGCTTTTCCCGGTTAGGGGTCACCACAGCGGGGTCCACTAATGATTGGCAGTTGATTTTTATGTACCGAGTTGCCAGCCCTGAAGCACAACCTTCAACGAAGGTACGCCCATTCATGCATGTCTCCACGCAGAAGACGCTCTAACTGAGAGTCAAACCGGACAGCGTCTTACTGTGAGGTGACAATATCTATATCTATATATATATCTATATATATCTATATCTATATATATATATATATATATATATATATATATATATATATATATATATATGGGTCCCCTTCACATTGCCGACATTTCAAAATGGCGAATTTCATATTGCCAAGACCATATGATCGATATTTGAAATGCCGACAATGTGGAACCGGCATCTCCGTACAGTGCGGAATGGAAAGATTTCCATTCCTGCATTGTAATGCGATCCCGGAGTTGGTATATTTAAGTTGCGGGGGGGGTTGAGCCCCCCACGGGGCATGCAGGGTGGGCTTGCCCCTCTGCTAGCAGTGTTTAGGTAAGTGTTTGTTGTTTTTTACTTTTGTATTTCATATGTTCAACATTTCAAATGTTGATCATATGGTCTCAGCCATATGAAATTCGGCATTTTGAAGTGTCAAACGTGAATTATATCTATATATATATATATATATATATATATATATATATATTTATCTGTATATCTATATATCTATATATCTATATATATATATATATATATATCTATATATATATATATATATATATATATATATATATATATATATACACATACACAAACATGCACACACATAATATGGGGTGTGTTTTATGAATCAATTTCACTGAAAGCTAACAATATGAAACCAAACTTAGGTGGGGGCTATGTCCGTACCCCAACTATATATACTAACTCCAGGATCACACTACAGTGGGGAAAAGGGCATATACATTGTATTTGTCCAGCAGTACTTACATTCAGTGAAATGCAGTTCAATTAAATGAGTTTTCAGTGATTTGAGGTTTCAGCGATTTGGTGTGTGTGTGTTTTGAAATTCAGTGAAATGTGTTTTCAGTGACTCAAAGTAGACCCATATATATATATATATATATATATATATATATATATATAGATAGATAGATAGGCAGAATAGATCTGGGGTTCAAGCATATTTTTAAAGAGGGATATTTTGTAGTTGTCTTGATACAGCAACTGAAAAATGGATGGACTCTTTATCAAGGCAAGACTGGCAGTTGCTGCAGAGGATACAGGCGCCAAGCTATTAATGAGCTGCTATCTCCAGTTCATTTGGGGTTGTGGGTTGGCATAATGGTTATGTTATTTACCTTATAGACCCAAAGCACAGGGTTTGATTCTCACCTTTAAGAAGCATGGTTATTCTTAAAAAGGTACTCTGATGTTGTTAGCTTTGTAATTATCTATGAACCTAATAATCTTTTATAAAGCTAATCAGTGGCAATTTACATTTAAGCATAACAGTGATTAATGTTTTGTCTGTGCTTTTGCGGTAATTACTTGAGGGGAAAAAGGAAGTGTTGCATGTGCTATGAAAAGGAAGGGATGGTGGACACGTATTCACAGTCTGGTATACTCAGCATTAGGGTTCTGCAAGGGTCTGTTCTTCATCCTTTACTCTATGTTTGTAACAACATTACTTTGGATCTCCCACAAATCAATGTAGGTGTGTAAACTGATGATATTTTATTTTTTGTTTGCACTAAAACATTCAGGAACTGCAAGAGCTTCTCCAAAACAAATTCTTAAATCTCTGTAGCTGGACCCACAACGATTAACTCATCATCATCATCATCCCAAACAAATCTAGCTTGATGCTGTTCAGCACTCATCAAAACTTGCAAACCTTCCTCCAGCTGAAATAAAAGATAACTCAAACAATGTGACACCTCATGCCACACCCCAGAAGTAACTAGAGGTACTCTTTAACCCACTCTGTCCTTCAGACCTCACATTGAGATGGTTGTTACCAAAGTACTAACTCAGTTAAAGCTTTGCATCCATATTCCCATATCCTTTCCGAATAGCTCACCAAGCCATAACCAGGAATATCTTCATACCCAAACAGGAGTGAGGCCTAACATTACTGTTACTCCAGTCTGCTAGTAACACCCAGAAACTCTAAGCTGCAGAAGACAAAATGTGTGGCTTTATCTAACTTGCAGGTAACGAAACCTATCATTATGACATCATAACTTATTTAGATTACTACCTGTGGGAAGAAGCAACGACAACCGACGCCAGACCAAGACTTTGGGATTCGTCCGACTGCGGGACCGCCTGACGGCAGGATAACCCAAGTGTGATGACTGCAGCAGTATATACACTCGAACATCTACATTTATGGTAGGTACAAAACTGTACTTTATCCATTGTAAGACCAAAATTCAATACCCCTGTAGGCAAAAGAGCTTTTGCAAAACTAACCATTGACACATGGAACCATCTTTGATTTGAAGTAAGATTTTAAGAAACAGTGGAAGCATTCAAAGTAAGACTGAAACAACTTCTTCAAAATACGGTGAAATGGGCTCCCTATTAAAATGTTGGATGCCGAGTGCCAGCATACTGAAAACAAAAAGACTGAAAACCCAGGAGAAGAAGAATCTTGAAGATTGTTCTTCTTAAAACTTATTTTTGCAGTGAGGGCAAGCCCACCTACACCCCTTCATGTGGGGGGCAAGCCTCACACAACCCTTGAAATTATATATACCAACTCCAAGATCACTATACCTTAGAAAATAGGGAATATTCCAAAAAAATGGCATCTCGGACTTAGTATATTTAAGTCTGTTCTTTCAACCATTCATTCACAGTATGTCAGCACTTGCTCTAGTGGGTCCCAGCAATTCATACAGTTACCGGTAAAATGCAACTGCTTTAACAATGCCAGGTAACTACTCTTAAGAGTCAACCCAGTGATTAGGGATCTGGGTACACACATATATAGTAGCCTTACCTTTGATCACTATATGGCCTCAATGGTGAGGAGATCCTTTTATATTGTGCAATTTATTAGCAAGGACATGGCATCTAGGACCAAAGAGGTCATTATCCCACTGTACTCTGCCCTTATCAGACTACAATAACAGAGTACAGTGTCCCTTCAGTATGTTCTTGACCAGATATGTGCAAAAACTAGAGAGTGACCTCAGAGGTTCCTTACAAAATGACTACAAGGCATAACAAACCTGCCTTATGCAGAGTCCCTTAAAGCCTTTTCCCTGTATTCAGTGTCCTGTGGATTGCTGAGGGGTGATCTGTGCCTAGCCTACAAGGCATCCTCAAACCCCAGACTTATGAGTCTCCTCTATATTTGTAAGCCAAACAGTATCAGAAATACAAGGTCGAAGAACCTGAATTTTTGTCTGTGACTTAAACAGAACAAGCTGGAGAGACGATATGTGTTCCAGAGACTGCCCTTTCTGTGGAACAGACTTCCCATCTCTGTGAAGCCGAGTTTGTCTATTACCCACTTTAAGCACAACTTAGACCAGTGAATGGGGAATAGGAAGTTTTCATTCTGCCTGGAATCCATGTCCCTTATGAACAGAGTTAGCTTATAAATGCCTGGCCTTCAATATCCTGTTTGGGTACAGGATGCCATTATTCTTATGGTAAAACTTGGATAGGCGTACAAAATCCCCCTAGATCATTAGCCTAGTAATAATATATGAATCTGTGTTGTACTTGTAGTCTGGCATAAGCCGTCTTTTCACATTAGTCGGAGGTACACACTCATATAGTCTTTAAATTTACTTTTTTGCCCTTTCTCACTATAATTTGTTCTAGTTATTATTACGAACTGCACATCTGTATCCTTTTGTGTGGACATAGTCCAGTACTGAGTTGTGTATACATTACTGTTATTGGTTATGAATTGTGCATGTGTTGCCATTGTCGGTTATGAGTCATATATACATTACTGTTGTCGGTTATGAATCGTATTTACATTACACACACTGTTCTCTTTGACTTTTTCTCCAGATGGAGTTACTTTCCATCACCTCTAGCTTTCTCATCTACTGTGCCTGTACTGCTCCGGTTTCTGTACCATAAAGTAGTACTGATCTCACCACTGCTTTGTATACCTTATTTTTCAACTTCTTTGGTATTCTTCTGTCATTCACTACACCTGACACTCTGTGCCAGTTGGCTGCAGGCCCTCTGATTCTAGTTTTACCTCTTCATTCAGACTTCTCTTCTCAACCACCCCTCACATATTTGAGGCTCTTAACCTGTTCCACTTTCCACCCATTTATCTCAATTATCAGCTTCTTCTGATTTCTCCAGTTTGCTGTCTTATCTGTAGTTTTATTTAGTCTTGCATTCCATTCCCCTATCCTTTGCTGAAGTTCTTGCACAGAGTCTGCCTGTAATGCTACATCATCGGTACACAGCCCCTAGTTGATCTGCCTCCTCTGACCTTTGTGCTAATGTAGTCCATCACCAGTATGAAGAGCAGTGGGATCAGAGCTGAACCCTGGTGCACAACCACTCCCACAGGGAACCCCTCTGTGAGACCGAACACTGTAAGTACTTGAGTTATTGGGTCCTTGTACATAGCCTGCACTAATTCTACCAATGTTTCTGGGGCTTCAAACCATCACCTGACTGCCCAAATCAGCTTTCTTGGGATCTTGTCATATGCTTTCTCCAAATCTAGAAATTCCCATTTGGACTCTTTCCTCATCTCTAGCTTCTTCTCAACTGTCTGTCTCACTGCAAACATTGGATCAGTTGTGCTGCATCCTGATCTGAATCCAGACTGCTCATCTCCCTTACTTTTTTCTACTCTGCATATTTGTTTATTCAGTCACCCTCTCCTGCACTTTCATGCAGTCTTTCTGGAGTTTGATGTCTCTGTACTGCCCACAGTTGTGGATGTACCCTTTGATCTTGTACAATGGCATGAGTATGCTTATTCTCCAGTCATGTGGGATATGGATTTCTCTCCGCACTGCTATTTCTCTCCTATCTCAGCCAGTATCTTTATGATTTCTGCTGTGACCTCACCTGAGCCTGCTCCTTTCCCTGACTTCATTTTCTTTAGTACTATTCTTACTTCGACCTGGGTGAGCTCCTCTTCTTCTCTCATCGTTGGCTGTGTCTTGGCAGTACAGCTTCTGTGGGGTTTTCTTCATTCAGAAGCTGTTGGAAGTACTCCTTCCATCTGCCTTTGATGTCCTGTGGACTGGTAAGCAGGTTCTTGCTGTCATCCTTTATGAAGGGTGTCTATCTTCTGTACCTTTCTGTCTTTGCCTTGTAACCTGGTATAGTTTCTTTGTGCCAGCTACTGAGTCACTTTCCAGAAGATAGTAGAGTGCCTCTGATGCCTTTTTCTTTACTATTGCAACTCCGTTCTTAGCCTCTTTGTTAGACAACCAGTATTACTTCTTAGCCTGATCTTCTTGCTCCCACTTTTTCCCGCACTCCTTTTTTTCTTTTGATGATTTCTGACTTCTGCATTCCATCACCAACTTTCCTTATGTACCTTATTGTCATACCTGGCTTGGTGGCCACATTCTCTAGTCCTCATACATGATTTTTTGAGGCGCTGCCATTCTTCTTCAACTGTTTCCTTCTGTTTATGAGGTGCTAGAGCCCTGAGTAAATTCCTTGAACTGTTGTCAGCTTCCAGGTCTTCAGCCTGGTCTCTGTTGACCTTAGAGCCTTCTCTGGTCATTAGCTATGAAATCATATGTATATTACTGTTGTTGGTTATGGAACCTGTATACAGTACTGTTGTTGGTTATAAATTGTGTATACATTACTGCAATTATGAATCATATATACACTACTATTGTCAGTTATGAATCATGTATATATCACTGTTGTCGGTTATGAATTGCATATACATTATTGTTGGTTATATACAGTATTGTTGTTCATCACTGCTTTTGTGTATTTCACTGTTGTTCAACTTGAGTCTGGGTTGTAGCTGAAAAAAAGCTAGTCGGCCAGCCAACTTACCTGGTTAACAAATTGCAATAAATACATAAATTAAATAAGTATATAAATAAATAAATTACTATTGCCAGTTTTGAATCATATGTATATTACTGTTGGTTATGAATCATTCATACATTACTGTTGTCGGTTATGAATTTTGTATACATTACTGTTGTTGGTTATGAATTATATATGCAGTACTGTTGTCGGTAATGAATCCTGTCTCCATTACTGTCTGTGGTTACAAATCGTATATACATTACTGTTTATTATGAATCATGTATGCATTATTGTTGGTTATGAATCGTGTATGCATTATTGTTGTTATGAATTTTGTATATATTACTGTTGTCTGTTACGAATTTTGTATATTTCACTGTTGTTAGTTATGAGTCGTATGCATTACTGTTGTTAGTTATGAATTGTGTATACATTATTATTGTTGGTTATATACAGTATTGTTCATTACTGCCTTTCTGTATTTAACTGTTGTTCAACTTGAGCCTTGGTTGTGGTTGAAAAAAGTCAGTAGGCCAACTTACCTGGTTAACAAATTGCAATAAAGACATAAATTAAATAAGTATGTAAATAAATAAATGGTAAATGAATTGGTGACTGTCGGAGAGATTTGATTTTAGGCATTTGGATGTAAGGTTTATGAAGGTATATGTTTTCAACTATAAATGCATTGACGATAGAGGGTTGTTGGTGTGTAGAACCCAAAACATCATTACTTATGTCCGATGTGAATAGTTTGATACCCTTAGTATTGTTTATGGAAGCCATAACGTGGAATTCAGTAAACCGTACAAGGAGCTATTCTCTGTGTAGGAATAGTGTAGTGGCCCGAACACAGAACATGACCGCTGAGCAATCCAGGAAACAGGGCTGGGGGCAAGCACGAGCATGTGGACACTGTGTGGACACAGAGGTGTCTGCGGAATGCAAATCACCTCATAAACTGGTGAAAACCATGCAAATGAGGTGAATTTGTTATTCAGCAAGCAGAAAGGCACCCGTGTAGGTGCAGTGGCAGTATAACAAATATATCAGTTACAAAGCATGTACCAGAGTATAAACGTTAAACAGGGGCTGTAAAATCCCCCCCAAAAGGGTGGATATTGCACAGTAGTCATGCAAATGGCCAAAACTATGGCCAGTGAGTTAAAAAAGCAATGCAAATTATAAAAAATGTATCTTTTTTTTTAATAAATATTTTAAGTTTAACCAGGGCGCAGTGATGCACAAACATGGCGTTTTGCCAAAAAAAAATAATAAAAAATGTAAAATAATGAAATTTAATATGTGCAAAAGTATTGCATTATAGTGCCCAGCATGCAAAGTCATGCAATGGCAGGTTACAGTGGTTGCTAAGGAGATAGGCCCTGGTGTAGTGCAGTATCTAGGGGATACACAATTCGGTGTATGTAAATGAGCAAGTATTGAATAGCAGAAAGGACCACCTTGTCCGATGGTACTAACTGTGGTGGGGCTAGAACTGTTTTGGTGTAGGCAGAACAAATAGCTAACATCAAAAGGGGGGGGGTCTCATGCCATGTTTAAGTGGATTGGAGCTTAGCGGCACCTGTTTATGCTCAGCTAAACACAGCTAAGCAGGGGGTCGTGTCTGAGGCTGCTAAGCTATGCTTAGCCCCACTGCGCGTATTTTAGCTGGTTAAAGAAAAGCTAAGTGTGCCCATGTACAGGGGAGGGTCCAAACTGCTGAGCAATGTTTACACTAGCGCTGTGGGTTTGAGCAGCACACCTCAGTGCTTATCAGTGGAAGAAATAAAAAAAAAAAAACAAAATAAAAGAAAATAGCCTGGGAAAGCCAATCAAGTATAAATGACTGATAAGCCTTGTTCCACTGACACTGGCCCATTCAAACCCCTCAATGATATACCTGGCAGGTGGAATGTATCATAGTCAGCCAATCACACAGGCTGCATCTGTAGCACACCAGTATAAAGTATGCATACACCTTTCAATCTGCTTTTTCCCACATACTCTGCACCATTGGAGTACACACTTGGGAATTTTAACAGACAAATGATAGGGGCTGCTGCTGGTCTGGTACATCTGTATGTGCTAGAGGCTCTGCTAGAGGCTGAGGTCATTGATGATGCTGATGCTGACAATAGGCCCAGACTGAGAAGGAGAAGAGTGTTCAGGCCCAGGGTAACCTTTCAGGGGCTACATGAGCTGGGGATAGTAGAGTGCTACAGGGTGGACAGGTACATACTGCAGGAACTCACCGAGCTCTGCCGTCCTCACCTCAGACCCAGAGCAAACAGAGGGGAACCCATCCCAATGGAAACAAAGGTATGTGTAGCCTTAAGAATACTAGCTACAGGTACTTTCCAAAGACCTACTGGGGACATGATGGGGTCTCACAGAAATCCGCATCCAGGGTACTCCACCAGTTCCTGGGTGTCATGCTAACACATGCCAGTGAGCACATTTATTTACCCCACACCTTTGAGGAGAGGACCAGCAATATGTATCTCTTCCACAGTGTGTTGCACACGACCCAGAGGTATTGGGTGCCATAGACTGCACTCATGTGCAGATCAAAGCACCACACGGTGAGGAGGGTAGAGTTTATGTTAACCACAAGGGATATCACTCCATCAACTGTCAGGTCATGTGCAATGCCCAGGGCATTATCATGAATGTGTGTGCTGGCAGCACTGGCAGTTATCACGACTCCCACAAATGGCATGCATCATACCTGTACCAGACATTTGCCAGGAGGAGACATCCCGTATGGCCATCTGCTGGGGGATGCTGGCCACGCACTGGAACTGTGGATGATGACACCCATCAGAAATGCACACACACCCACTGAAGAATGCCATAATGAGGCACACACACAATCTAGGAACATAATAGAGTGTGTGTTTAGGCTGCTGAAGAACCGGTTTCGATGCCTTGACATATCCAATGTAGCCCTGCAGTCCTCTCCAGCTACATGTGCACACATGTTCAGATTATGTGCCATGCTACACAGTATGATTCTGCGGAAACAGCTGTGGCAGGAACAACACAGGGAAGGGACACACAGCCCCCCATCAGTCCCAAGGATTCCCACAGGTACAGGGGGACTCGGAGGAGGAACCCCCTAAACCTGTCCCTGTAGGTAGATGTAGGTGTGCCCAGTATGCCCTTGCCTTGGCAAAGAGGCAGCACATAGCACATGCACTGACGACCGAGGGACTGACTCTGACTCACAAACATAGTAAAAAGGATGCTAGCCACACTACACTATCTGTACCTTACCATATATAGGCTGTGTACTGTGTGCATCTGACAGAGTCAGCCCTGAAGCACTCTCCTCTCAACTGCTGCAGGCACAAGGTAAGTCACCCTTCTTAACAACAAATGAATGGGGTACTCGACTGTGGTAGCATATGTGTGGTATTGCTGCATGTATGCAAGGGAATAGAGTAGGCTACCGGGGTAGTAGCAGACAACTGGCAGCTATATGGGACAACAGGGACTCTCTGCCAAATACTGGCTGCCCCAGAATATGCAGTAGCATGGGTTCCCTGCAATGTATAGATTCAGTAGATAATGTCTATGTCAGTGGTTCCTCACATTAATCTATACTGATCTGCCACTGACATACCAGGACATCACAGTGCTGTGCAAAATGTACCTCACATATTCTGCAAAACTCTGCTCAGTCCAATACAGTCTGTACCCACCCTAGATATGACTCAG
Organism: Protopterus annectens; assembly: GCF_019279795.1. Classification (NCBI taxonomy): domain Eukaryota; kingdom Metazoa; phylum Chordata; order Ceratodontiformes; family Protopteridae; genus Protopterus; species Protopterus annectens. The sequence continues at coordinate 788,018,937 of NC_056739.1, forward strand.
TTAATAAGGATATCACACAGCCAGGAGATCTCTCAGCCAATATGTCAGTGAGGTGCTGGACTGTTTAAACAGGTTTATCAGCCAATTGGCTGTAGCACACAAAATCCAGGACCAGAGTACAGGTAAGTCTGGCCTGGAGTCCCACTGTTAGTGTTGATGGTCATACTGGGAAATGTCTGAATCCACATCTGGCTATAGAACTGTGATGTCCATATATGCCTGTGCATACAGACAGCTATGTACACCTTAACTGTTTCTTCCCCACCTCCATCAGACAAGATTAGCCTTATCTATCCGTATGTGGCACATGTAAGATATATGGATCTGTTGGGTGTGATATACATACATATATAGATAACATATAGATAACATATACAAATATATCATTTATAGAGAGGCAGACACAGGGAGAGAGAGAGACAGACGGAGAGAGAGAGATCCTGAAAGGCATAGATTGATGTAGTGCTGCAGCCTCTCTTACACCGATTGTAACCAGTAGCACATGTAAATACTATGGTGAGCTCCATTGTGTAATAGTAGTTAGGTAAGGGTTGTAATCCCACATCACCCACCGTGTGTGTGTGTGTGTGTGTGTGTGTGTGTGTGTGTGTGTGTATTACACTTACAGCAGAGTACACATGCCCAACAGTCCTATGTCTGTGTAATGGTCACCCATTTTATAGCCCTGTGACTAGTGTCCTGCACACAACAGTAGCCTACCTGTCAGCAGCTACTGATGTCATCTACCCAGCAGCAGTGGCAGACACTCTCCAAATGCAAAAGTACGTAACACTATAGCGAAGACAGTTAGGTAGTGGTTCTAATCCCAACAATGGCAACTCAGTGATTGTGTGTGTGTGTGTGTGTGTGTGTGTGTGTGTGTGTGTGTGTGTGTGTGTGTTTATGTATATCCCCTTTTTGCTGTGTGTATTTTCTGCCTATGTGTGTGCAGTGCCAGTACATTTTAAGGCCTGTTCAACTCTGTTAACCCCCATTGCACTACTTTACAGGGCCTGTTGATGTCCTCCACCTTAGATGCACAGTTGGACAGTCTCCAACTATATAAGCTCTGTGTAGCACAAGATAAGTACGTAGCACTATAGTACATACAAATAGATAGGTAGGGGTTCTAATTTCAATACTGGCAAGTGTGTGTGTGTGTGTGTGTGTGTGTGTGTGTGTGTGTGTGTGTGTGTGTGTGTGTGTGTGTGTGTGTGTTGGTTATACCATTTTGAGGCCTGTTTCATCCTGTTAACCCCCCATTGCACTACTTTACAGGGCCTGTTGATGTCATCCACCTTAGATGCACCATTGGACACTCCCCAGCCATATAAGCTCTGTGGTGCACACGATAAGTACGTAGCACTATTATACATACAACTAGATAGGTATGGGTTCTAATCTCAATACTGGCAACTTTGTGTGTGTGTGTGTGTGTGTGTGTGTGTGTGTGTGTGTGTGTGTGTGTGTGTGTGTGTGTGTGTGTGTGTGTGAAGCATATCCCCTGTAGCAGCATGTCTGTCTTGCCTGTGTGTGTGTGTGTGTGTGTGTGTGTGTGTGTGTGTGTGTGTGTGTGTGTGTGTGTGTGTAATGGTTATACCATTTTTTGGGCCTGTTAACCCCCCATTGGCAATCTATTCAGGGCCTACTGATGTCATCCACCTTGTGCTTAAAAGCACAGTTAGACATTTTCTAACACAATAACATTGTGGAGCATGCAATACATACATCGGTCTATAGTGTACATAAGTAGGTAGGGATTCTAATCTTAAATGTAGCAACTCTGTGAGTGTATGTGTTTTTCAGTGCATATCCTCCTGCAGCAGTGTGTGTGTGTGTGTGTGTGTGTGCGTGTGTGTGTGATTGTGTGTGTATCACAGTTATACCATTTTAAGGGCCTGTGCAAACCTGTTAACCCCCCACTGGCAATCCTTACAGCACCTGCAGATGTCATCCACCTGAATAGTAGTGTTTGACACTGCAAAAACATATATGCTCCATGGCACATGTAATATGTATCTAGTGCTCTTGTATGGAAAACTAGAAAGTTAAGAGCAGTTTGAGTGTGTGTGTGTGTGTGTGTGTGTGTGTGTGTGTGTGTGTGTGTGTGTGTGTGTGTGTGTGTATGTGTGTATCCCCTTGCAGCATTGCAGCAGTGTGACTGTGTTAGGGCCACCACCATACCTCTCACCACCTTAGAGCAAGACGTTTGGATAAAGACATACAGAAAAGTGGGACAAAGGCCCAAAATTAGGGTCAATCGTTAAATATTGCTCTTACAAACATAGAAAGTAGGTAGCATAACAGGTTGTGCATTAACATGCAGTTTCTAAAGAGTATGAAGTCTGAAATGAAAATATCTCTCATTGTCTAACGTCAGTCATTAATCATGTGCCACTAATTTGCCAGAAAATCAAAATGTCATGACAAACAGACCTAAAATATGTGGCAAACATTAGGACATTCTGCAGAAATCTGTACAGGTGAGAGGTATGGCCACCGCCTGTCCCACCCTGTAGGTTGCAGTCCATGTTTGGCCAGGTCTGACCTGTGAAAACAACTCAAACAGTACAGAAGTCCCAAGAGTGTAGGACAACAAACATTTCCTAAAGTTGTGTAATAGTGGCATAAAGCAGTTGTGTCACATCAGAAGCACCTTAATGTAATGAGAAATAGCATAAGCTATGGAAATTTGACACAAAGAAGCTGTCATACTGGAAAACTAAGAGAACTTCTATTCGTTGCACTTGCCATGGGTATGGTTTGTCCTGCCAACTCTCACAATAATACAAGAAGTGTTCTACATTGCACATTTGATTAGGTGGCAAGCCTACTCTTTTTTGCCCATGTGTGTGCAATATGTAGACATGTGGAGGCCTTGTGAGTAGCTGCTGTCCCCAATGACCCACATGTATCTAGGCATGAATGATAACTGCCACCACCCACATTTGTAGATACTGCCTAAGGCTGTGGCGACTGTAAGTAGTGTGCTGTCTGTCATTGACCCACCAACTGATGTTAACTCACTGCAACTGGGTCATACATTGGGTATGGAATGGTGCCAAGGTCCTGACATCAAGCTGAATCCAGAAATAGTACCATCATCATACCATACAGCAAGGACATGGTCCCACTATTTCTCACATCAACAGCAACTACATAAACACACAACCTGCATTGAGCCACCTGGGTAGTCAGGTTGATAACACTGTTGCATTCAGCCATCAAGTGTCAGCAGTTGTCAGAAAAGGCTTATACGTGGTTCACCACATAGGAAAAGGGACTGCATCCAGACTAAAGGTGGACATTACCTCTGTATAGTCCTCAGTCAGTACAGTAATTTAGCACCATGGCCCATTCAGTATTTACCTATACAGACATCTGCAGCAACTGGAAAGGCCATAGTAATACCCACAAAGGTAATCCATGGCCTCCAACACCTGCTCCATGCAGACAGCCTGGAATCAGTAGTGGCCCATTTGGTATTGGACAGGTTGTCCACAGGTGGGCTGTGGCACACCAAGATGGATGTTGTGCCCAGACGTTCAACAGTTCGCCCATATATGTGAGTCTAACTCTTCGTGCATTACCAGCATGACAAGCCTGAATCTGTTATGCAACATCAACAAAACCTGCTGGTTTGTCTCCCAGAAGCTGCCTCATCGCAGGAATGCACTTCCCAGACATGTCAGAGTACCATGCAGACCCACATCAAGTACATCCATGATGAGTGGATGGGAAACCACACATCTATCCCAGTGGTCGCACCTGTGTCCCTCAATGACAAGGGCAATAGGTGCTGATCGATGATTCTGTCAAGGATAAAGTAATGGCTAGGCTTATAAGGGACCCAGGGCCATTACTCTAGTAACCTTCTATGATCCTATGAACCTGTGATCCTACACAATTCCCAGGTGACATGTGTCAAGGGGTATGCATGCCCTCCCCATTGTCCCTCACACAGTGTTCTACACATACTCACCCAGGTAACCATGCACATATAGAGTCGTACCTTGCTGATGTCACATTTCTGCATTCCCACTATGCCATCCTGAGCTGCTGTATTGGCAGCAGGTCCCCATGACGTACACAGAACAGAATAAGGTCTGGGAGACAGCAGTCACTCAGCAATACTAGCAGCAATGCAGAATCATGGCATAATGGTACATACACTTTGATGTGTACGCATGACAATTGCCAGCACACAGCACCTTACAGGGCATACACTACTGTACTACAAACTGCCATTAACTGTACTATATTTTCCCTGTGCATCAGACACAAATTAGCAAGTCCTTGCATCGATGATATGGATGACAGGGATGTAGTGCAGGTATCATCACATGCCCAGGGTGTGGTGTGGGGTTGCCAAAGGCCTAGGCTGTGCCACACAGTTGACATCATGTGTGTGTGTATCTGGAGAGGTGCTCATCATCTGGGCCATGGAGAGGAGTTGTGTGTGTCTGGTGGTGACCTGGATGATGTGATAGTGATGTGTGAGTGTGTTCATCTACACAGTCAAGCCATTTGCCAGCCCTACATGAGGGTATGTTGGACACACTTGGACCGTACATGGCAGAATGGTCACAGACACGGGAACTGGTTCTGCCAGGAGTGGCACTGGCACCACCATTCCCAGGGCCATATGTGGCACTACTTTCTGACAGTGACCGTTGTCTGCTGGGTCTGTGCCCCTCACAGGACTGCCCAGGACTACGTGCCCATGGCCTGCCACATTGTGGTGTGGACAGTACTCTCCCTTCAGTAGTGCTGGTGGTACTGCCATTATGGGAATCTGACTGTGCATGGCCATGTAAGCTCTCAGCTGGCGTTGTTGCTGACTTACATCCACGTGTCCGACGCCTTACTCCCACCACATTTTCAAGCACAGGCATTACACGGTTACAGACTGACAATGTCTCACCCCACCGTCTATCCACTACATCAGCGAAATGATGTAAGGCATCACCAATGCCATGGATGGAGTCATGCATGCCAGGCAGTGTGGCATCTGTGACCCTGAGCATCCATCGGGTGCACCGTTCACAATATGCCTGTGCCTCTGTAATGGACCGAAACATGCGTTGGGTGACACGTGCTGTGACACCACTGACAGGTGCTAGATGGGCAGCAGTCCTCCTTCAAGCACCCCTATCAATCTGCGTGTGTTGGACCCAGCTCTCTGGCTATGGATAGTGTCTACAGTCACAGATGCCGTAGTCGCCACACTTTCCTGTTCGATGCCACTACCCTCTGACTATCCAATATCTGTGGCTGCTGGGGACAGGGTATGTGTGGACTTACTGACTGTGTGTGGGGACATTGGGGGAGGAAGTGGGATGTCAACCAATGGGACAGATTCAGCCCCCAATGACCCCACCTGTGCCTCACTATGGCCAGCATCATCATCAGAGTCCGATGAGACATTGATATCAAGTTGTGAGGGGGATACACTCCAGCCCCCATGGTCACCTGTTAGGGGAAGACAACATGACTACATTAATCTCTGCACTATTATGTCTGCTGATCCACACACACACACACACACACACACACACACACACACACACACACACACACACACACACACACACACACACACACACACACAATTCATAGCTCTCAAATAATCAGGAACATATTTCAGCAGAATCTGGGACAAACCCAGAAAAAAATCAGGGACAATCAAGGGCATTTTTAAAATATTAATACTATTAACTTGAGACATTGGGAGAATAGAAGAATGTTAATTACTATACATTTTGTGAAATGAAAACATCTATAACTCTTACTTACTGCCATTATTCATTGAGTATAATTCACCACATTTCCACCAAGAGTCACCAGTTTTAGGAGGGATTAAGAGGGATAGAGCTAAATTTTGGAGTCAAAATCAGGGACAGTTGAAAGGTATGAGACACACACAGGTGAGGTGCCACAAATGCATTATACAGATCACACATTATGACTGATGCCATGCACAGTACACAAGCAGACCACATCAGACATACACAAGACAGGCCCTTAACAACATGCAGTGCAGCTACGTCCAGTTAATGTTGCTAGTACTATGTACCTGTGAGGTAAGTGACATATCAGTGTATGTGCTGGACCTTCACCTAAAACACAGTGCACCCATTTCCACAATAGTAATGCACCCCTTTATAGCAGACTGCCTACACCTTCAGAAAAATACATACTAATATGTTACAGCTCCTGCAGGTATGCTACTGTCATTACCGATGCAATGCACTACAGTGAGCCCCTCCACAAGTGAGCATGCAAGTATTGCAGTATGGCTAAGCTTAACAGTTGTGTCCATGGCAAACTGGCAGCCCTTAGCATGCCTGGCGTATAGATGAACCATAACAAAACAGTTCCACACTCATAGGCTACAGCATGATGGACCTCGGCCACACCAGAAGTACCTATGGATTTGTGTGGGAGAGGTATTGTCAGCAGACACAAATGTGTCATTAGTACAGGATAATATCTGCATATATCAACATGTACAGTACAAACTGTGATACTACGCACATTGCTGACATTCACACTATGTGTGCACACATGTGCATTACAACCCCCCACACACACAAATGCAGATTGACCTGATATATGTGTACAGGTATGCAAAGGCTGCCACTATGAATGCTGCAGTATTAACGTGATGACAATTAGATGCTTACCTGGACACTCCTCAGCTGTGGAGTCTGTGCCACCCACCTCCACAACATATGGTGTTATTGATTCTTGTGAGCTGGTGGGTGAACCCAGGTTTGCCAGGAACTCCTGTGTGGCCGAGAGTGGTTGTTGTCTAGCAGGCCTTCCACTGGTGCCAACGCGGTCCCTGGCCACAGCTGCAGCCCTTTGCTGTGCATGATGTATAAGATCCATGGCTCGGTGTTGGACCTGCTCATAGCTCCTGTCATGCTGGTCCACGTGGTTAACCTATGCCACGAGGTCTGCCCACAGTGCAGCGCTTTCTTACTGGTTATGTCGACTCCTTGACAACAGCATTGTGTGATGGAGTCTCAGGGCATCAATTATGGTGGCGGTCTCAGCCTCTGAGAAAGGTATATTCCTACAGTGGTACATCCCACCTGAAAGACAAGAAGACGGGGACACATCACAGGACCACATACATTGCTCACCGTTATGTACATACTCTGCACATCTACTTTTGCCACCACTGTCCACCGCTAACTCCCACATCATACCCCACCATCCTTCACCACAGTATGTATGTGGCTATCAGCAACATACTGGCAATACATCATGCATTCCCTCCTGATCTTGATGTTTCCTGCTACTTTCTGCATGTCCTATGAGGTGTTCAAATGCATTGTCCTGTTGCACCTATTACTGCTTGTTCATAGCCTGTCTACATTGTTTGCAGTGGTGTCAGCCTCCTACTGTTGTATTAAGCATGTGTGCTATAGGCCCACCACTTAGGTATCCCTGGCCTTCTTCCCTCAGATTCTGGACTATATGACTGGACAATGTCCTACCGTTTCCCCTGCCAGTCTGGTTGATATGAGTGTCCTGGTACAGTGTAGCACCTGTCTCATGTAAACGGATGGACAACCATCTACAAACACCAGCAAGGAACACACTGTGTGAGAGATGCAATGACATTAGGAACCTACAGTCCATGCTGTGCCCCTGTCAAGCCCGCTTATCTGTCCCCGAACAGGTTGTGAACACAATCAGTACACCTCATACACCACCCACACCTACTCAGCACACATATCAGCGGTCCCCAACAAACACATCCACAAACAAAGGAGAGCTCTGAAGCAAAGACACACATGAACGACACAGCCCTAGACAGCACATACCACACATGTCCACACACCTATGTCCCACAGGCCCACAGGCGTCACCACATGTCAAACATATTACACATAGGAGACTCCATTGTGAGACCCACTGATGTGCCTCTCACCTGGCTATATATGTGGATGGACACAGTTACCTGTGTGTTAGGTGACAGAATCCACCATATCGCATATGCACTGCTGTCTCTAACAGGTACTGTCATGAGTCTGTCAAAGTCCATCCAGAGATGTACATCCCTGGGCTATATGCAGTGAGACATGAGTGAGCACACTGATTATGTGTCCCAAGCAGGTATGTCCCTAGCCTTATGCAGCATTCCATTGTCATTCAGACTGATGCAGCAGTACATTCAGGAAATGATTGACCTTAACATGTTGCCTTTTATACTGTGATATTCCAGGGGGCTGCAGTACCTATGAGTGTGGGATGATGTTCATAGGTTCATAGGTTTATACTAGGCTATCTGCCCTAACGCATTTATAAGCCTAGCCTGAAGTTTTGTGGCTTACGCCACCCCTTATGTTAAAAAATACTGTGCCCATTAGTTTGTTGTGCCTCTGTCCAGCAGTGGCACAGAGATGGTTCCCGGGGTAAACCTATGATCTCCCATCCACCGGTCAAGATTTCTCTTGAACAGAGCCAGTGAGGTGCTCTGCCTCACATGGACTGGGATTTTATTCCACAGCATAGGGAGTCTCTGGGTGACAAATCTATCCCTCCAGCATGTCCTATTTATATCCGTGCTAAGGTTTAAGTTGCTTGCTCTAGTGGATCTGGTAGATTTGGATTTTTTGAGGTGGAGCATGTCCATTAATTCCGGGTTGGACATGGCCTTGTATGTCAGGCACAGGTCACCTCTGAGCAGGCGGTATGCGACTGAATAGAGCTGGAGTTTCTTCAGTCTGGCAGCATATGACAGATTTTGGAGTCCCTTTATCCTTTTGGTGAGGAACTTTTGGGGTCTCTCCAATTGCTGCAGGTGTCGGGTGAGATACATCCCGAATGGGGCATTGTACTCGATCATTGGTCTGATAAGTGAAGAGTACAGGGGAACAATGACCTCACTTGATCTGGATGTGAATCCCTTCATGATCAGGTGGGCAATGTAGAAGGTCTTTCTAACCACTTTAGCAATGTGAGTGTCAAAAGAAAGGCCACTGTCAACCTGGGTCCCCAGGTCCCTGATAACCTCTTCTGTGCTTAATGGATTGCCACCTATATGGTAGCTTGGGGTTACCTTGTTTTTCCCGAAGGGTATGACTATACATTTTTTGGCATTTAACTTCAGGCCATGGCTCTGGCACCAGTTATCAGTTTCCGTGAGACCCCTCTGAAGGATATCTGTGTCCGATGTACTTTACACTATGGCGCCCAGTTTGCAGTCATCTGCAGACTTTGTCAGCCATAGTCCTCCTGTGTTTGCCTGTACTTCTGAGAAGTAGATGCCGAACAACAGGGGGCCAAGGACTGAGCCCTGTGGGATCCCACTTGTGACCGGCTTGGAGTCTGACATGGCGCCAGCAACTCTAACCCTGTGGGTTCTGTCTTTTAGCCAGTTTGCAACCCATCTTGTGACATATGGGTTTACATTTAAGCTGGTAAGTTTCTCTATAATACCCAAGTGGGGTATTGTGTCAAAAGCTTTTGCAAGGTCAAGGTAGGCTATATGGACTGCCTTTCCCTCATCAATGGCCTTGGTGACTGTTTCGAAGAAGTCGGCCAAGTTCAAAAGGCATGATCTGCCCTTGACAAAGCCAAACTGGGTCAGGTCCAATGTCTGCAAGTCCCCTATGTCTTTGTTTATGATTTCCATTATGATCCTCTCCATAGCTTTGCAGACCAGGCTTGTTAAGCTTATGGGGCAGTAATTTCCAGGGTCCGTAGAGGTACCGCCTTTGTGGAGTGGGACCACAGTTGCCGTATGCCACTCCTTGGGCACGTATCCTGTGGTAAGGCTAAGATTAAACAGCTGCCTTATATGCGGGTTTAGTTCCTCGTTGAGTTCGTGTAGCACACAGCTGGGGACACCATCCGGTCCCATTGATGCTGTGTTTTTAGCTTTAGAGAGAGCAGCTTTCACCTGCGCATTAGAGATGTCTGGGAGGCTACACTCTGCTGGGATAGTTATCTCTCCTTTTGGGGGGTGAAGTTTGCACTGAACCTGTCTGCCAGTATGTTGGCAATGTCTGTGGGTTCAGTGATTTTTGTATCATTTTGGACTAATTCTGCGCATATCTGGGAGTTTCCACCCAGGTTTCTAACATAGCTGAAGAAGGCCTTATGATTGTCTTTTGAATCTATTGCAATTTTTCTCTCAAATTTGGCCTTGGATGATTTTATGAGTGCTCGTATATTTTACTAATAATGATCAAGGGTGTCTTCTCTTTTATGGATTTTGCTCTATCATGTAACAGCTTTCTCCTCTTATTGTAAAGTTTGTTTATGGCTGGGGTCCACCAGACTGGACGTTTGCCCTTGGTGGAAAGAGTCTTGGTTTTATTAGGGATTGCCTGATCCATGCAGTCCTGGAGGTGTTCATAGAAGGCATTTGTAAGGGCTTCCGCAGCTTGGGTTGTGGTTTCCACTGGCTCGGGGGCCTTGAAGGATACCACACCAGTCTTGAGTAGTGTGACGTTTGCTTTAGAGAAGTTCTTCACTGTGGTCTTTTTTGTTAACAGACCACGGTGCTTTGCCAGAGATGGCCTCCATCTGTCTCAACTGCCCTTCAGGCATCTGGCAGTGGTTCTTGCCACCCCTATAGTGCCTTCATTAAGAAAAGTGATGAGGTTATCACTACCAACATACAACTGTCAGTGCAGCACACACTGAAGGCCATGCTGCTAAACTATAGGAGTCTACACACGACTCTGCCCTCAATGCAGGCATTCTTTACCCTGGGAAATGCTGACATCTATACAGTCACACATACTTGGTTCAAAGCTACAGAGAACACCCCATCCTTACCTGGTCAACCATCCTATCATACAGTCATACCCCAAAGTGTGGGCAGAAATGCCATGGGACATGTGATTTCAGTATATATGAGACACATACACACCTCCATGCTGTACAGACTGTAAGATGCACAGGGAACATTACAGGGGCAGTTCACCATTGCCAACACACCTATCAGTCCATTCATTTGCCAACCTTCTTTTCTAATCCACAGAACAAAGGAGAACGAATATTGCACTCCTTGGACGTGCACAGACAGCTTAGATTTTACTTGGACAGGACTAAACCTCTTAGGAAATCTGAACAGCTGCTGGTTGCATTTGCTGCAGGGACAGAGGGGAAGGCCATTTCTAAGCCAACCATTTCTAAGTGGATAGGCCATTGCTTTCATTTCTGCTATAAGCACCATGGAAACCTAGCCCACAGGGGATAAGACCTCATTCCACCAGGGCTGCATCTACCTCTACAGCCTTTCTCAGAAGTGTCCCTACCAGGGGCATCCTAGAAGCTGCTACCTGAAGTTCTGTGCCTACCTTCACCAAACATTACCACTTGCCAATTTTTTCTAAATCCAGAACTGGCTTTGCCACTGCAATCTTGCAAGGCCTTATAGCTGGTCCTAATGCCATATAATTGCCTCCTCCCAACCTTAGCTTGGGAATCTACCCAAATGTGATGACTGCAACAGTGAAACATGAAAAACATAGTACAGTTGTGTACACTTACCATAAATGTAGATGTTCGAGTGTATTCACTGTTGCAGTCCTGGTTACCCTCCCTCCAGCCCCCTGACTTCTATTGACTATACCTCTATTCTTGTTTACTATGCTTAAAGCTTTCTGGCGTATTTGCTTTTTGTTGGAGGTGTAACATTGTATATAATTGCTTCCCATTATGGAGGCACCTGACATCTGTGGCAAGAAGGACTGATGTAATGGCATCGGCTGCATGCTTTGTACCCCTGACTATCTGATATCATGGAGGATGGGGACCGCAGCTGGCGTGGAGCCCGGGACTTTGATGGTCGGGCCGACTGGGGGCTGCCTGCAAGCAAATAACCTAAATGTGATGACTGTAATAGTGAATACACTTGAACATCTACATTTATGGTAAGTGTACACGACTGTACTTTATTGCTACACCTAATGGAGTAGGAGTCCATCACAACAGATCGTTGAGTGTTGCAGATTATATCCTGTGGTTATTCAGTCCCATCCCTCGAGCCACCTCTGCCACCGAAACACCTCCCGGATGTTCCACCTGCTCACCGGCAGGATGCAGCACTGGAAATAGCAAAGCTGCTAGAAAAATGGGTCATCCAACACGTCCCCCCAAGTCCAGTCCGGATTAGGCATTTATTCCAGGTTCTTTTTAGTGCCAAAGAATATGGGGGACCTAAAACCAATTCTGGATCTATCCACCTTGAACCTGTCAGTGGCCAAGATGAAATTCCGGATGGTCATCCTTTAGTCTATCCTGCCCTTCCTGCAGGAGAACGATTGGATGTGCTCGATCGACCTCCAGGATACATACTATCATATCAAGATGAACAGGTGCTCTCTCGGAAGTTTCTTTGCTTCCGGCTGGGGGACAAACATCATCAGTTCAGAGCTCTCCCCTTTGGTCACGCCACAGCCCTCTGGGTGTTCACCAAAGTGATGGCAGTAGTAGCGGCTCACCTGACACTCCGGGGCATTCAGGTTTTCCCGTACCTGGATGATTGGCTCCTCGCTGCCCCTTCCAAACATCAACTCTGTCAAGCGAAGGATTCCTTCCTTTTACTATCCCAGAGTTTAGGCATCATCATCAATCTCAGCAAGTTGTCTCTAGGCCCAGTTCAGACATTAGACTTCATTGGGGCTTGGTTACACAGTATCCAGACAAAAGTTTTCCTTACTCCAGACAGGATACCCAGTCTGAAGCTGCATGTTCTTTGCATTCTTCAAACTCCGTCTCTGACAGCAGAAGTAGTACTACTGGCGTTGGGGTCTATGGTGGCTATGACCAATCATCTACCCTTGGTCCGTCTTCACATGAGGATCCTTCATTGGACTCTTTCCGTACAGTGGTCCCTGTTAGATCTACCGTTGTCTCATCCTGTTCTAATTTCAAGTGTGTGCAAGGACTCTCTTCAGTGGTGAATTCATTCTCCAGACCTGGTCCGGGGACATCCTTTTCTCCCTTCATTCACCAAGGCCACGGTGACCTCGGACACCCCCCCAGCTGGGTTGGGGGGGCATTGCTCGGGAAGGGCAGCCAAGGCACATGGTCCCTATCCTAGATCCGTTTGCTTATCAATGTCATCTAGATGAGGGCGATGCTTCTTGCATTGCAGGCTGTCCATGCTCATCTTCCCTTAGGAACGATTGCTATCCAGACAGGCATGTCAGTGGTCTAGTAAATCAGTAGACAGGGGGGAACCGGCTGTTACCTCCTTTGTGACGAAGCCATGAGAGTGTGGGAATGGGCGATCTCCACCGGCCAGTTTCTGGTGGCAACGCACATTCCAGGATGGTCCACCATTCTTGCGGACTGGCTCAGCAGATCTATCCTGATGCCTTACGACTGGTCTCTGAATCCTTCAGTAGTGGAACAGATCTTTCACAAATGGGGTCTGCCTTGCTGCAATCTTTTCGCATCTCCTTCCAATGCGAAATGCAGTGAGTTCTTCGCTCTGCATCCCCCATGGGGAGAAGCCCCCACAGAGACGCTCTGATTCATGCTTGGCCTCCCAGTCTTCTGTATGCCTATCGTCCTCTACCCTTGATATCAAAGTTTCTTCCGAAAGCTCGCACATTGGCGAGTTTTGTAATCCTCATTGTCCCATTCTGACCTCACCAAGTCTGTTTTCCCTCTCTGTGGTCTCATCTGGTGGCTCCACCATGGACGTTGGATCCAGTTCTGGATCTCATGGTTGCTCCAGTTCCCATGATTATCAGGACTCCCGGTTGATCATCTCCCTTTAAAAGAATTCTGGTGGCAGCTCTTAAGTCTTCCACCCGGAAGGTATACTATAACAAGTGGAAACGTTTTTCTATATGGAATTTTCAGTGTGCATTGGATCCTTTTACTGCTCCAGTTTCTGCCGTGTTTGAATTCGTATCGGGGATTTTTCAGCAAGGCGCCAGTTCCTCCACAGTCAAAGTTCAGCTGGCTTCAATTTCCAATTTTTCATATGAGGGAAAATAGGGCTTCCTTAGGATCTTCTAAGCTTTGCAAGACCTTCCTTAAAGGTGCCTGTTTTCTGAGAGCCCCAGTGAAGGATCCTACGCTTCCATGGGATCTTGCATTACTGCTTCAGGCTTTAGTTTCGCCCCCCTTTGAGCCTGCAGCTTTGGTGGATTTGAAGTTTCTGTCATGGAAGACTGCATTTTTAGTTGACATTACTTCTGTCAGGAGAGTGTCGGAATTTCAAGCACCATCGGTCAAGGCCCCTTATATGATTTTCCATAAGGAGAGTGTGTCTTTGCATCTTCTTTTCTTCCCAAGGTAGCTTTAGAGGTCAACATTAACCAGATGATCAATCTCCTGGTTGTCTTTCTAAATTTTCAAAATAAGGGAGAATATAAATTGTATTTGTTGGATTTGCATCGACAGTTAAATTTCTATTTGCACAAGACAAAAGCATTTCATAAATCTGACCAACTTTTCGTTTCTTATTCGAAACCCCTTTTAGGGAAACCAATATCTAAAGTTACTATTGCCCGTTGAATTTCCCAGTGTGTTATCCGGGCATATTCTTTCAGGGGGATTTCTCTGCCAGGTCAGGTAAAAGCACATTCTACTAGATCTATAGCTACTTCAGCGGATATTTGGTCCAGTGTTTTGCTGGATGAGATTTATTCTGCAGCTACTTGGTCCTCATCTCATACCTTCATTTCACATTATAAACTGGACATTGTCTCCAGAAACAGGGCATCCTTTAGCTCTGCCGTGCTCTGGAATATCCTTCCATAAGGCCCTCCTAGGTGTATAGTAGCTGGGGACTCTGTCCCACGGGTTGAAGAACAAATGAAGACAACTACTTCAGATAAAGAAGTTATGTACTCACCATAACATTCCATCTGAGTAGTTCGTCATTTATCTTCAACCATACCCCCCCTTCCCTTGGCCTTGTCTAACATCTATATAGATCTTTCTCTCCCCCCTCCCTCACTTTTTCTCTCTCTGTCTGTGTATGTATGTATGTATATATATATATATATATATATATATATATATATGTGTGTCTGTATATATATATATATATATATATATATATATATATATATATATGTGTGTCTGTATATATATATATATATATATATATATATATATATATATATATATATATATATGTGTGTGTGTGTGTCTGTGTGTATATATATATATATATATATATGTGCTGGAGGGATAGACTCCTGTCCCAGAGACTTCCCATGCTCCTGAACAAGATTCCAATCTACATTAGGTAGGGCTCCTCGCTAACCCTCTTCAAGAGAAATCTTGACGAGTGGATGGGAAACAGAAAGTTTACCCCAGGGATCACTTCAATGGCTGTGCTGGACAGAGGCACAGGGAACTAATCTAAGGGGGTGGTGAAAGCCAACACATTCTGGCTAGGCTTATAAATGCCTTCGGGCAGATAGCCTATTACCTACCTATGAACCTATTAAAATCATAGATAGCTACTGGCGACCACATGTGACCAGGATGCCCATTCTGCCTATCTGGACCTCATCAACTGTATTATGATTTGGGTCTGTACCCTGATCCTGGGTCACTTGAATGACCCAAACATACATTGGGACACTTACCTATGCCAGCACACAAATGGCCAGAGAGTCATCAACAGTGGAATTACAAACACCTCAAGTGCAGCTAGGGGCTACCCCCACATGAGGTGAATGTGTGTTGGAGTTGGTATTACACAACACGTTACCACTGCAGCATCCCTACAGTGTCATCCTCCATGGCAAAGCAACTGTCATGCGGTCATGTTTGCAATCACCGTCTACCACAATACCCATCTAGCTAAGGTCAGACATACATAGACCTCCAACGTGGAATACAGCCTCCTGGGGGGTGGTATACATAGCTTCACAGCCCCCCAACCTCTTTGTAGGGACTGGCAGCATTGTCCACACAGACACACAAGCGCTATATGTGCATTTGTATAGATGCATGGAGTCAAGTATACCTAACAGGACTACATTATCCTCTGCAAGGATATGTACACTTGTCTGGTGGACTTCTGCAATACATATATGTCTATAACAGGGATGACATACCACTGTCCGAGACAAAGTAGGAACAGGTGCTCAGTTTGGAGCAATGTCTCCTTAGTGTGAACAAGTGAATGGGAACATTCCGGGAAACCTGCACAGCAAACCCTGAGCCCACATTGTTGACATCCACTACAGACAATCATCTCCCATTCTGCACATATGCCTGCAACATCACAGGAAGCACTTGCATCTGCCCACTTGTGGTGGTCAAGGGCACCAGCTATACCCAGGCTGTACGTATGGCATACTTGATGCCTGACCGAGTCAGTGTAGGCTTCACCCCCTGTCCCCCCATCAGTACATCAGGATGTCCACAGTACCTGCCTCTTCCTATATGTAGGGAACAGGTCACCACTACCATGTGAAAGTCATGGTATACATCCACCATGGGAGCCTATCACATTACAGGATGGATCCTACATGACTCCAAGCATAACCTTGCAACAACATAAGGCACTGTATTCAAAGGAGACCTGACTACCGCCTTTGTCCCAGCCATGTGAAGGACAACCATTGTCACCCTTTTACATTAAGTTGGGGTGTCCACCAATCTATCACATTATACACCCATCAGCCTAACTAGGCTGTTCTGCAAGGTTATAGCACAGTTTATAATGAACCTCATTAACAAGGTCATTGGCGACCTCCACACACTCCATCACACACAGTTAGACTTTGTGAAGTAAGGGAACATGTCTGTTACACTCTTTTAACCTCTGTGACACAGTCACCAAACCCATGGAGGGGGGGGGTGAGAGTGCACACTGCCTACCTTGACCTCGACAAAGTCTTTGACACTGTAACCCACTTGGCCGTAATAGATATACGCTCCCAAGTATGCATCATACCATATGTGGCATAATGAGGCAGGTAGATCTGTTTATAGCCGCTTCATCTCTAAAATCTGGAACTCCCTTCCAGCCCACATAATAAATAACAACTCCACCACCCAATTCAAAAAACTACTCAAAACACACTTCCTGAATCACAGATTATGTACCTGTACTACCCCTGGATAGTAACTCATATGTCTCTGTTTTCAGCAACTAGAGTAACAGCTTATCTACTGCTTTTGTAATGTATGTATGGGGTAATAGTATTACTGAACACTAAAGAAACCTAAAGGACATAGCATGTCTCTCATGTGTAGAAATGAGTTATGGAAGTTATCTACTATATCTTCTTGCTATAGTTGCTGTTAAACACCTCTATTACATGTATATATTAATGTAGCCTTTTGAATGTTGGCAAATAGACTTTTTGGTTAACTCACTATCTTATATGTACTATACTTCTATAAGAAGTATAAAGATTGTATACTCTATATATTGTTTAATGAACCTTTTGGTTAACGTGTCTTTCTCTTGTTAATGATTTTACTGCTCTGGAGCTTTTCTCCCCAGGCTTCCATTGAAAATGGACATATATCCAGTTGGACTCTCCCGGTTAACAAATGTAAAATAAAATAAATAAATAAATGTTACAGTAGAGGTATCACACTGGCACGCTGATGCGACCCAACTAATCCGCATAGGGTAATCCACCTCAAGCGGTTGACCCATAACTAGCGGCATAACCTGTTGGTCTATGTGTGGGCCTCTGTTATGTGTGATGTACACTTCTGAGGTGCAGGGCACAGCCATTGTCCTATGGCCAACCATGTCTGCAGACAACTGGATGTTGTGTGCTGTCTCCAGATTCACTAGTGATGTGGACATCTGCCTGGGGGGGGGGGGTTCTCACTCACATACATGACCGGTGCTAGAAACATGGCCTCAGGCCACATACCAGCAAATGCAGTGTCAACCCCTTTGGGGAGAGTGAAGTCCCTGCATATTGTCACAGTACTAACAACATCCTAGGTACACAATCAGTCCTGAGGGAACTGTGCACACAGGTCTATGGCAACATGACATTTTACCACCGTGTTGCTTCCGTTGTATGGTAAACCTACTACATGGTCCACCTCATACATAAGGGTATGTCATCCAGGGACATGGGGTCCTAACATCCATGTATTCCTCCCAGTAAGGCCCATTGTTGTGTAAAATGCCCTGTTCGTCATTCACCTCACACAGCACATGTAGAAGCTGGGGACATCACAGAGATTCCCCACCAGGGAATACGAGGGCTTCAAACATCTACCGTACACAGATAGGATATAAACCCTAATCATCTATCCGGTTTCATACATACGCCTCAGAGGTGACCTCTGTTTGCCATGCAAGGCAATCACGGACTTCACATTGTTGGGACTGCCACACAAGTGCAACTCAGGCTCCACTCTATTAACACACACATGCACCCTCGACCTGGTGTGTGACATCACCTGGGCTTCTTGGCGGCTCAGATGTGTGTCCGACACACTTATGCTGCTGTGGAATGGTCACCCTGTCCACCTTTGCAGGTGGAACCTGAATAACTGGATGGTTAACTGCACATACACCCTTGGGAAACCACCTGTGTCCTTGTTGGACTGGGGCTTCAGGTGCTGCCTTGCATACACATAGGCTAACATCTGGCCTAGGCATATGGGGACTCAGGACCCATAACCTAGTAACCTTGTATGCTCCTAGGTATACCAGTTGTGGCCTATGTGCTGTGACAGACTGTGTTGGTATGTGTCCACACCCATCACTGCCATCGACTGTGGTGTGTCCCCTGTGGGCAATGCTACAGTACCATTTTGTACAGCCAACATCTGACAAATAGTTGAGTGGTACTACTAGTGCATATGGACATTCCAGCAACATCTGTGCTATACAATAACTGAGAGCATTGCATATGTGGTGTAGGGTTTCCTCCTCGTAGGTGTCTGACATCTGCAGTACCCACATGTTTGTGGAATGTGTACATGTTGGGCAATATGTAATGGTTGTCTCCAGAGTGTGGGGAATGTGGCTGTGACATGCCAGATCCCTTGGAACACAGTGATGGTACATTCATATCTGGTACTGTAGTCATTCCCTTACATTGTATTCTCAGTGTGTACACACTGTTGCTGTGTCCCCCACTACTACTACCTATAACCTGCTGTCCTGCTGCAGGGGGTCAACATGTATGCTATCTGTAGCTGTCAGGCAATGAGATACAGGTGTGGAGTACATAGTGACCTTGCCAGAGTACATTGGGAACAGTGAGGGACACCTGAACAATGTTTTAATTAACCCTGTATGACACTCACAGACTGAGACGGGCTCACTTGACAGTACATGATGTAATATTCCAGCTGTATCCACCAGTAGTTACTGTCACTGTTGTACAACAGACAATGCAGTAGCATTTGTACGTGAGCTGACCGTTGCTGGGGGGACTCAGGGACCAGAGCTGTGATCTGTGTTACTGCAGACAGAGCCAAAAGGGAAGACGGTAGGTACTGGACAGCAGACTAACAGCAACATGTCATTCCAAGATATGTTGGTGAGAACTACTGTTGAAATTCCTATTTCCCACGATTGCATCCCCTCATTTGCAGTCCATTACATGGTTAATTCTATAACATACCTGGTATAGTGCTGTACTCCTTTCTGAGCAGAAATCCAGTGTTAGTTTTCCTTGGAAATCACGGTCTGTCTTCATGAAGAAAGTCACAGACCTCTTTACGATAGGCAGCAACTTACCTTTTGTAGGTAATGCTCATGAACAGGTGATTGCCTGTGTACCAGTCTGTCACTCACACTAGCTAATAGCATCCAGAGCAGCTGGGTTGCATTTTCATTAGCCAATGGCACGGAAACACACTGCTATAATTGAAGCCTTCATGTAGGCCTTGGCCCTTTTCCTGGCCTGTGAGGAGGACATTATCGAGGTGTGGGAGCTACATCATCACAGAGGGTAGGTAGAAATACTGTCCACGGTTTCGACTGATGTGGTATTGCACAGTTTTGCATGCTATGGTTAGCCATTGTTAACAGAGTTTCTGATTCTGAGGCAGTTTACTGTTTAACAATGTGTGTTGGGGTCAGTAAGGTGACAGCAGATGTGAGTGTCATAAGTCATTTTTATTTGAATGTGCATAATGCTGCACTTGATGCTGATCTGTCAGCTGTGTATGTTTGTAGGGGGAGACTGTGACACATGTCCCTGCCACCTGAACATTTCCACCCCCAACCCTTTTATGTATGGATGTTGTGTGGATGCACTGTTCTAGTTGTTTGGGAGGTATGGTAGGTCTGTAGCAGGTAACTAAACATACTGCTGCATGTGTAGCAGGCTGCAGCTGCTGCATTCTGGCCAGGAGTCATACTGGGGATTTTGAATACATTGGGCAATAGTAAGCTGTATATGCCAGTGAGGGGGCAGTGTCAGCTCTTGTGTCACAGCATGGCCAGGGTGAGGGTACCCATAACAGTCCAGGTGAAGCATGTGCCTCTGGTACATATGTTAAGTAGTAGTGCCATCCAGAGCGTGTTAGGTGATATTTAGGACACGTATTCATATTTGTGACATGTGTCACACCCTCCAGGCCTTTGACGTGCTACTGTGGGTGGCAGTGACTGCGGTAGCTGCAACCAGTTCTGCTGGACATTGCAGGGCTCAGTTATTTCTATGTTATATTGACAAGCAAGTAGTTGTCGTTCAACAGACTGGACTGTGGGCCAGGACTGTGGGTGTCCAGATGTCAGGCATGCTAGGAATGTAAAAGATAGAGCTACTGAGTCATTATTATGGGAAATGTAGTTGCAAGACATATTTGCATGCATACAGTATGTTACACAGGACTGGCATGAACATGTGTGTTTGGATGACTATGATGTGTGACACATACATGTCTGTCATGCTTATGTAATGTCAATCTGCACTGATCTGCCAGTACTTCTGTACACAGAATAAGTTTTATGACAGCCATGCCATAAGTAGGTGGCACAACTGTGGACATTCTGCAACATTCTGTGCAGTTGTCAGCTCTACCTGATATCATAGGCCTCCCGTACATCCATCAACATGTATTTGGCTGTGTACTGGTTCAGTGTCTACATCACAGGCCCAGGTAAATTGTCTTTTATCCCATTATATGTAGAAGTAGTGTGTCACTGGCAATCAGGATATGTTTGTAAAAATGCCAGTTATTCCCCAGAGCTGAGTTGGCCTAGTGGACTAATGCACTATGCTGTAGTTCAGAGGGTCCTGGGTTCAATACTTGGCAGGGGTATATATTTTTGCTGATGTGACATCACTGTAATGCATGATATAATTATAGAAACACCAGTTATTCTCCAGAGCTGAGTTGGCCTAGTAGGTTAATGCACTGTGCTGTAGTTCAGAGAGTCCTGGGTTTGAGACTTGGCAGGGGTGATTATTTTATTGATGTCCATAACAGTGTCAGAATCAGATAAGGGGAGTAAAGCAGTTCTAAGCAGGTTTGTGTAGGTGTGTGTGACGCACAGAGATGCTAAGCAATGCTTAGCCCCACTTAAACCTGCGCTATTTCTAAAATAAGAAAAGAAAAAAGGGGTGATAGGAAAATGGTAAAATGGGGGCAAGCGGGGGGAAAAGCAATATGAAAGGCAGATAGGAATATGCAGGACAGGTGTAGGAAAGGAACATTGCTATCCATTTCTTGTACAGCAACAGCTGTGCATGTTGTGGACAGTTTGGAAAATGGACCCTCACACCCCACAGGGAGGGGTGTGGGCGACATAACTTTGTTGATTAATTGCTGGGATAATTGATTAATGGCAGTGTATATGGGGTTGAAATGGAGAGCTATATATGGCGCGATATATATATATATATATATATATATATATATATATATTTTTTTTTTTTTTGCAGGACAGATGCCTTTTTTTTTTTTTTAAATGAGAGTGTGGAATGTTGGGAAAGGGTTGTAGGTATGTTTGGGGAGGTAAGTTGGGTAGGAGAGATTGCTTTTGCAGATGGACAAGACAGCAGACAGGGGTGGTGTATGACATGAGGGGGATAAACACCTTGGAGGGGAGGGTACTTGAGAATCAGAGGACTAAGTGCCCCCAAATGGCAACAGTGGAACTGAACTCCCCACTCATGGGCAGTCACCACTGCTCCTTCACAGCCCCGAAGGTGGCTGTGCTGGGAGCTGGGTGCTGGGGATGGTCTGCCCCTCCAGGTGCGCCAGTCTGCCCTCAATCTGATGCAGTCGGTCATCCAAATTGTGCTGGATAGCCCTGTGCACCATCCCTGGGAAGTGATTCCATGTTGTCACCTGGAATCAATTCCCAGAGATGGTGCGTAGGGTTATCCTGCACACCATTCCTGGGAACTGATTTCAGGATGTTGTCACCTGAAATCAGTTCCCAGGGATGGTGCACTGGATAACCCTGCACATGATCCCTGGGAACTGATTTCAGGTGACAACATCCTCTACACGCCCTCGCCCGGGGGGAGGGGGGGTAGGCCCCATCCCCTGAGGTGGTTCTACCCGTGGGTGGTGCAGGACCAATGGAGGAGGCAGTTCCTGCTTGTGGGACCCGGTGCCATGGCCAGATGAGGTGGGATAGGCAGATCCGCCAGAACTGCCCTACCCATTCGTGCTATGGTGTTGAGGTTTGTCAAAGTGTATTGGTTAGTCATGAACAGAACATTTCAGTGTTAGTTATAACAGCATGCGTGGGTGTTCCAGTTAACCTAGAACAACAGGCATAAATGGAATAACAGTCATTAGTGTGACAGGATGCCAGTGACAGTTACAGCAAAAGGCCAACAACATTGGTATTTCAGCAAGGTATATTAGTATGCAACCATTGTAATATATAACCAGTAATACAGCACAAGGCCCAACATTATTTTTTGAGAACAACATATATGAAAATGGAACCATACCCGTAGTATAAGAATAATAATTTGTGATGCAGATAAGTGGTGGGGGAGAGAAAGACATTCCATTACCAACTGTCTAGGCTATATTTTTCACACAGTACTGCTCAATACTGTATAGGTCTGCCCTTACTTTATGTCCACAAGTGCCTTAGAGCTTCTGTTGCAAGTACATACCTCTCAAGTTATCCAGAGGAGATGGTATTGGCCAAGCTGTAACACCTACAGGTACATAACTACAGGGGACTGTTATATGTCAGGGAAACATATATGATTACCAAGGTGTACTCTGCACTGATGTTGTGTGAGTGTGCTACTGGCATACTTCAACTGGGTTTATATCTGTATCCAAGGTTTTTGGCAGCAATGATCACTATTTGTGACAGCATGACACTTGAGAGACATGTATTGTGCATGGTACAGAGAGTTTACACTTATCCTGCTGTCATTGGCAGGCTCGGGGTTAGGCTATCAACAGACATTCACAGACACACCAGGCATACAGCCATACCAACAATAGACCATTTAATTTGTCTTATTAACTTGGAATAGTACTGTACTTCATGTCATTTTATTTAATGGAGTCTTATCACCTTGCTGAGAAATGCTGTTTACGCACTAGTATATCTGGACACAGACATTGTAGTAGCTATATGTAGAGTATACTAAACATTTATTTACCTTTAAGTCCCCTGGGGAGAATATCTGTTAACAATACATAACTGTTTCTGTAAATAGTCAGTACTACTTGTCTGTTACTATAAATATATTTTAGCATCTGTCCATGGATTCAAACCCTGGTCTGTGTGTGGCAAAATGAACAGCATATATATTGTTCATCACACTAAGCTAGTGGGTCACCACTGTGTGTTGATTGAATGATATGCACCTAAAGCTCACCTGGTGACAAAGTGTGACCTGGTAATATAGGTAGAGTGTCACACAAGACTGCAGTGACAGTTGAACATACATGCATGACATTCATGCATGACAGAGATATTAGGTGAACTGTATATTAATACTTGAAATGTAGGTGTACACAATTAACTCCTAGTGGATGGAATATGTGTGATCTGTACAGACCGTAGCAGGGTGCTGGGTTGCCTACCTGACCCATATACATTTGGAGATGGTATATTTGCAGTCTATAGCTATTACACTTTCATACTTGCCTGGATCAGCGTACCTGCGTTCAGGGATGCATATAGCTGAAATGCAAAGGTTTACACAAGACAATCCTGGAAGAAACACACTATATTACCTTACACAGTACTACCGTAGGTTCAGATCTTAGTGCAGAACAAATATCATATTGCATTATATCATGTAGTACAGCTCC
Source organism: Protopterus annectens (assembly GCF_019279795.1). Lineage (NCBI taxonomy): Eukaryota > Metazoa > Chordata > Ceratodontiformes > Protopteridae > Protopterus > Protopterus annectens. The sequence continues at coordinate 788,043,132 of NC_056739.1, forward strand.
ACATCTACACTTTAGCGTGACAGTTATTTATTGGATAGCCTTCGGTCACTTCATAGTGTTATACCCATGTTTACTTCACAAAACCCGTAATATTTGATTTCTTGAACAACAGCCCAGAATACACACAGCAATTGGCAGAACACAGATTTATTGAGGGTGACATGACACAGTGACTGGTTTACAGCTGACAATCTTTATTATTCTACGCTTTAAATAATGCAAGCATTGGAAGACATCTGTTGTTACACAATCTATGCATTACTACCTTTATTTCTTCACAATTCTGACTGCACTTGTACAGTATTTCTTGTAGATTAGGAATGCAGTTAATTTATTCCCTTCACATTTTCAATGCCGGTGTACTTTATTACCAGAACATGTATTATTAGTACAGTATACACATTATTCCCAACCATTATTAATGCTGTATTACCTTTGTTAACAGTAACATGTTTCATGCTTTCATCTATATTGAACTGTACCCGGCAATACTCACTTATATCAGTCCAGGTCTATATACACATTCATTGCAGTACACTCACAACAGAATACCTACTGGCAGTTACTACTGTACTCTTTCTTAATTAGATTACTATATATTGCAAGATATGTCTATACTCACCATACTATCGGAGCATCCTGTTCAGGCACTCTGTGTGGACCTTGAGGTTGCAAGCCCTTTCCTCTGAAGCTGTGTGGGGGGGGCACACCATTATGCGTACCTGTCTATCAGATATTCATACCAGAATTAGGTAGATCAATGGTTCCTGTACTTACAAACTTCTGGGACATTGTGGTCCTGAGCGTCTTGGATCCATTGGGCCAAGAGCTCAGCCTTCCTTCTCTTCAGGTTGTCATAATGATGGCTCACCTGCTTGCCAGTGTGGGGGATTCCAGTTGTAGTGGTGAGGTCATGTGCCAGATGGTCCCAGGCCCCTGACTTGCATTCATAGCCCTGGTACTGGCCCTGCAGCAGCCGGTCGCCATGGTCTTTAGCAAGAAGCCTAACCATGACCCTGGACTCCAAAATGCCCCAGCACTGTGCCCGGAAGCACGCACCCTCTCCAACTCTAGCCATAGCTCCTGCAGTTATTAAACTCCAACAGGTTTTGGCTGTATTCCCACCTGTTCAGCTTAAATAAGGCTGATTTCCCACCCTTTGCCACCATTGGACCATTTTTAAAAATGCTAAGTGAAGCTTAGCACCGGGCAAACCTGCTGAGCTTAGTTGAGCTTAGTTAAGGACCTGAGAACTGCTTAAACTCAGATTGTTTAGCAGTGCCCAAACCAGCTAAGCAGAGCTGCGCGTTGCTAAGTACTGCTAAAACAGGTCCTGTTTAAGCATTGCTTGGCATGGCTTAGCAATGCTTAGTAGAGCTTATCTATGGGCAAACCAGAGTTTTTCATAAATATAAAAAACAATTACTGAAAGTAATTATTCATTAATGATGCTCTTATTATGTATATCTCTTTTACTTTATATCTCCTAAACATAGCATTTCACTACATTATCTTGGAGTGTAACTTTGATGTATTGGGCAATTGTGTGAAACTGGGGATTTTATTCTCGGGTCTTCATTAAGCATGGGCTTCTGGTCCAGATGGACTAACCCGGTTGACAAATGTCAATGTATCCATAAAATAAATAAATAAATAAATAAAATTTCCCTATCGCGTGTGAAAAGCTGAATGGCCTGTATTAGAATTGTGCACCTACTGCACATGAAGCCGTCACTCTAACCCTTCAGCTAACGAGGATAAGATGATTAGTTATACAGTTCTGTATAGCTCTCAGTTATGTTTAAGCACTGCTGAGCAACATGCCGCACAACGCAAACCCATTCAGCTATGCTTAAATTTGACCTTTTCCATTAAAATTAAAAGCATCCGGTTTCTATTTTTAGATGTCTGGCACGTGTTTATTGCTAAGCACTGTGCCTCGCAAACACAAGATGCAAATAAATTAAAAAACAAAGGAAAATGACATTTTCACATTTATATTTCAGTGCCATCTGACACTTTGACAGTACAAGTGTTGTGTTACTGACGCTGTAACACACCCCCTACAAATAAAAAAATTGGTCAAGTTAACACAATTCAGTGCCATCCGACACTTTGACAGTACAGGGGTGTGTGTTACGGACACTTTAACACACCCCCTACAAATAAACAAAAAAGTGGCCAAGTAAACACTTTTAGCATTTCTATTTCAGTGCCGTCTGGCATTTTGATGTTACAGGGGGTGTGTTACACATCTCCGAGCACTGTAACACACCCCCTTCACTGATTCAGTAACCATGTACACAGCTCTCGCTCAGTAGTGTGCCTTCATTAATATGCAAGGCATGCTGCGAGGGGGAGCTGCAGACATGGCCACGGTACACTCCGTGTAGGGCTTGCACCATTCCTACATGGAGTTTATTAAATCTGGGTGATACTTATTTCTGAGCTTAGACAACTGCAACTGCATGGAGACAGGCTGGACAAGCAGCAGAGAGGCTAACACAGTGGAGGGAAGTACTTATGATGAGAAGTAGCGTACATAAGCAGTGGAAAAATCTAAAGCAGTACAAGGAATAAGAAAGTATAGTAAACGATAAATGGAGAAGGTTGGAGAGAAATATAGAAGGCTATAAGAGAATGAAGAACTGGTGGAAGGAATTAGGCTTGTCAGTTAAATGACTCTCTTCAAGAGGAATCTTGATGAGTGGATGGGAGATCGTAGGTTTACCCCGGGTATCACTTCTGTGTCACTGTTAGACAGAGGCACAGTATACTAACCTTGAAAAAGGGCATAGCAAAATTAATTTAATATGGGTGGCGAAAGCCATACACACTCTGGCTAGGCTTATAAATGCCCTAGGGCAGATAGCCTAGTATGAACCTATAAACCTAACAAAGACGGTATTGACAGTGTAGAAACACTGAGATTCAGTAATACCGGACTGCAAACAATATGTGTGTGGGTGTGTCTGTGTGTGTGTGTGTGTGTGTGTGTGTGTGTGTGTGTGTGTGTGTGTGTGTGTACTCTGTTTTTTGGAGGGGGGGGGTACCTTAGTTGTGACTTTCCAGTCAACTTGATAAATGAAGCTTATCTGAAAAAGATAGCATATGATTATGGCCTGCCCTCCAGGTCCACTGATTTAGTTATGAACGCTGATATCTGTGGCCAATGTTAAATGCCAATATCAAAAATGGAACTGTTGTTCTAGTGTCTGCATTCTTTGAAATACTGAACACATAGTGACTAGGGGTCCTTCCACAAACCTGTATTATTCTACAGCTCCTCCATGGTGTCCAGCTGGCTAATTAATAATCTAAAAATTGTGCGAGCACAGCGGGTACATGCCGTGTTGTTCATAGTCACATTTTGATCTGGATCGGACACCCCAGCTTTAGTTTCTGAGTCTGGCACTTGATAGTTGCAATTAGTTTCATAACCTGCATGTCACTGATAAAGTTATACCTGCTTTTTCGATTTCAGGTAATAGTCTGTGACTGGAGGGGTGGAGGACAGAATGTATGGCCACAAAATTTAGGTCTCTTTGTTCATTTTTTCTGCCATAGTGACTAGTACTAAAATACTGGTTGCTGTTCACTACAATTTCACTTTAAAAAGCCAAATTTTTTAAGCACAATTTAAAGTTTTGTATGATAGACAAATGACACAAAAGCACTCAAACTTAGCACTGCTGTTTTAAAGGACATATTTAGATCATTTTGGTGCTATCAGGGTAAAAAAGAAAATTAAATACAGGTAAATTGTGCTGTTTTTGCTATCCTATTTAACTGTTTTTCTTCACTGGATTTCCTTTGCAGATTTAGTAGCATCTGCCTGCTGCCTTTGATTAAAGTGTTCCTACGTGTAGGCAGAAAATGAAAAGGAAAGGAGTTTTTGTGGTATTGGACTAACTTGGGTATTTCACAACTGTGCTCCTAGGTATGAAAGGGTTCTGTCTCCTTGTATGTTTTATCATGCTTAGCAGAGAATACCTCACACACACACACACACACACACACACACACACACACACACACACACACACACACACTAGATCTCAGGACTTGAGTGAGCATCCCTGTTTTAAGCAGACTCCTGGGAGGTAGCATACATGTACAGAAAATTCTGGAGTTAGCTGACTAAAAGGGAGTTGCCCGTCAGTGCCCGAGAGATGCTTTACTAGCACCTGGCAGAGATAGTTGTCTAGGATGGTATGTGATAAATCAAAAGCTGCTTTTTTAACAGAATTCTCCAAGCCGCTAAGCTGTGGAGGTGATCAGTGTGTGTGTGTGTGTGTGTGTGTGTGTGTGTGTATGTATATATATATATATATATATATATATATATATATATATATATATATATTTGGATTTGTTCAAAGGGAAAAAAATGACTTTGAGACCTGGGGACTAAAGAAGGGTACCAATATTATTTGATGGTGTCAGCTGTATGGGAAAATATTGAAATGTACAAAAAAGGGAGAATATTAGTCCTATAATCCACCTTTATTTGTTTTGTGTGTATGCTGAAATCCATTTGTCTTATGTTCAGAAGTGAAGTACAATGGATTTTTGCTCTGTCAGAAGAACGTTTTAGCTTTTGCATTGACTAATTTCCTTACTCATTGTTGTAGGTGTAGTACTCGCAGTTGTTATTTTCATTTGCGTTAAATTCTGTAGCAATTTCTGCTGTAGAGTAACCATCTTTTCTGTGAATCAGTGCTTCTTTGTAGCATCTGCCCTGGTAAATTGTGGAGAAACCATAACGTGGCACATAATACCTTTGTCTGGCACGCCAGTCCTAATATGTTACTGGGCATGGAAACTGCAAGTCTTTAGGGAAAATTATAATAATGTATTTGAGACTTTGTTAATGTTTTATCGCTGTTCTCAGTATACTAGTGAGACATTTCTCTCATTTGTTGCTGGACTTTAGACGGTAAAGAATGAGTCTAAAACAGAATGCCACTTGTTTAAAAGTATAACCACAATGTGTACATTGTCATGTGTGGGAGGAAGGCTGTACCTTACCACTGCTGTATTTTTCTACAAGGGGATTGAGGGTTGGCATAATGATTAAGTTTTTTGCATTGCAAACACAAGGTACAAGGTTTGATTCTTAAATGGGATAATTGGCTAAGCTTAAAAGGGCCCACAGGCCATAGTATTGAGCTATGAACCTATGGACCCAGCATGTGTGCACATAATAAAATTACCGGGAGTGGGTGGGTAAAGGAGTATCACAGAGAGAGAAGGTTTTGGAGACTTTGTAATGTTAAATGAGGTGCAGGATTTCATAGTAGGTGTCGTTTATGTTGGTGCTGTTGTTTCTGTAGGTGCAAGTATAGGCAGCACCTCTCTCAAGCTGCCATAATGGCCCCCCCAGATCATTGCCACAGGGACACAATGAGTAAATCACAAAGCTGCACAAAAAACTGTATCTGCTTTTAACATGTACTGTAGTGCTGTCCATATTTTATCATTTTCATATGGTATAGTAATGGAGAGCGAGTAGGTAGCAGGACATGAAATGATCATATAAGCCAGTTATATTGACTGTTATTGGCTTTATATGATCATTGCTATAAATAGCCGGGTAGCGGTGTGAACGTATAAAATTATAGCTGCCACTAAGGTATATGACAGTTGCTGGTGATATTAACATCAAGGCAGTGATGATGTTTGCTCACTTACAGGTATTGGAAATTAAATACATGAACATGAATCCAGCATGGAAGCTGAAGGGTTGAAGATGAGCTACGTTACTAGCAGCTGTGTTTATTGAAGATGAAGGCTTGCTTATTACTGTTAGGCACAGCACCAGTACGGACATTGACAAAACAATTTCAACACTGCTGTTTATTATAGTATTGCTTTCCCTTGACTCCTGGCTTGTACGGTACTCCTTCTTTGACTTCTGCAGTTCACCGGTGTTCCTTACTTTAAAATAAAAAGGAAAGTACATGTTTTAAATTGTGTAGCCCTACTTCATTTTCTGCATTCTTATTATTTTTTCTGTATCTCTGTAGCCATAATTCTAGTTTGTCCCAAGTGACTGCATCATCTCTCCTCGTTTATTATTGAATTGACTGCCTTCTGCTTCCTGCTTATAGAACCCTTCATACCTCCTCTGTCTGTGCTTTGATTGCCTTTAGAAATTAACATGACTTACTGTGTACTTTTCTCGTCTCTGCCCCTGCGCTGACCTGTAAAAGCATGTGTGTTCTACTGCTCCCCTCATTGTAAGATATTGATAGTACCCTTTGCTTGCTGCTCAGAAACTTTCAGCATTTCTAATATCAGCTAACAGCTTTGTTTACATGTCCCTAACAATGGTCTTGCAAACCACCATACTGAAAGTCTGTGTTTTATGTAGCATATGACAACTACCACTTAGCCCATGTACTATGTCAAGCCTGTAGACAGAAGCATTGTATTGTTGGCATTTTACTGTGTGGGACTTCCAGGGTCTTAACTGAAAAGCAGCTTTGTTTAATGCAGCTGCACTGGGTCGGAATACAGTTAATGTGTGTGTGTGTGTGTGTGGGGTGGGGGGGGGGGGATACAGCCCAGCGGTGTGTATCTGTCTGCTGACAGAAATTTGTTATTGGGCAGGTTGCATGTATAGATTACTGATGACAGAGGTTAAGTTTGGGGATACATATGTATCTTTGATGGCGGAAGCTTAATTTGGGGAGAGATACACTCCTGTTTTATGTAGCTGTGTGGGTAACAGAAGTTACATTTGAGTGAATGTGCACTGCTGTCTGGCAGTAGATATTTAGTTTGGGGAAATTGCTTCTGGTTTATGTAGTTCTGTAGTAACATGTTTAGTGTGGGGGACAGAGCCCTGCTGTATACATCTGTCCATCAACATTCATTAGGTAGGGATGAATGTAACATTGTTAATGGTAGCGTACACTTTGCATTGCCTTGAGCAGCACACACTTCACAGCTGTATCATGAGATAGTGTCACTCAAACACTGCTGCCCACCACCATCAGGAACATGAAGTTATGGGCTGTATAACAGGGACTAAATTAGGGATGGGTGTATGTCACCACTGTGCCAGCTCTGGCAATGACATGCTGTGATCCATAATGTCCAGCTAGTTTAGAACCTGTATCCAAGTTATTTTAAGGTGGCAAGCTTTTTAAATTTATATGATAGGGACATTATTCCTATCTCAGGAGCCCAATTCTCAATATAGTGGGAGAGACTGTCTTTTTGTAAGCTCTTCAGGTGTCTCCACTGTTGTGAAAATACAACCACTATTTACAAGTCACATCTGACGCCAGTAGTGATCCCATGAACAGCTGTCACCATGCATGCAGTTTACTAGGCAGCTATGGAGTGGAAGTACATTTCCTGCCCCTTCTTCTTCATCGCACACACATTGCATGTACACTGTCAATTTGCTCACTGCTTGCCTTTTTGGAGGTGGGAAGAAACCACAGTACCAGGAAAAAAACAATGCAAACACAAGAAAGATATGCAGATGGTTCACAGAAGGCACCCCAGCCAAGATTTGAACTGGAGAACCTCTTGCTGTGAGTTGACAGTGCTACTTGCTGCATCACTGTGTCAGATGTCATATAATACTGTTAAAACATTGTAATGTGTAATGTTATAGTAATTATAATATATTATTAAAGTAATATTAATAATGTAATGTTATAAAATGTTATAATGTATGTAAAGCCATACATGCTCACATATCTGTAGAGTAAAAATGCTTTCTATAATCTTCTACGGTGTGAAATATTGATAGTAATATAGACATCTGAATGCCTGTAACATTACAGTGATATGACAATTCTACAATGCATTGGCATTTATCCATAACTCATTTTTCTTTCTTTACTTACACATTTTATGTCATATATTCTTCTGATATTTTTTTTAAACATCCAGAATCTATTCAGATTTTGCACAGTAATGGAAATTGTGTTGTTATGAATCTGTTAACAATGCTGGAATTGCTTACTTGTCCTACATGCATCGTTGTATTTTTATGTTTCCAAAATGAAAACAACGGTCCAGGCACACTGAAGACGGCTGAGAATAAATTTATTATAAAATTTAATATACAAGCGCTTTCACCCTCCCCAAGTGCAAGGATTTTTCAAGTAATAAGAAATAACTAAAGTTCTTCTATTTAAATACCCTTTAACCTCTAAAAAGGCACCAATTCTTTAAAGAAACAATGTTTTTTTAAGAAACCAAACCATTTAAAGAGACCAAAGTAACCAAAGTGTTTAAAAAGACATATCCTTCTTATTTTTATGTTTTCCATAAAATGGTACTGTTGTCTACTTGTTCTGCGTTGTAGCTGAGAAGGGTGTCTGGACCAGGCCATTCACCCGGTTAACAAAGTAAGAAATTAAATAAGGCATTCCTACATACCCAGGGCCATAGGCCCTATCCTAATTTCCTCCTGTTCTGTCCCGGCTGACCTGATGAAACACATGCTTCCTTCCTTCAGGCAGAAGCACTTCACTATGCATTGATCTCCTCTCCTCCTGTTCAGCACCCACCGGTATGAGTATAGGTACTGGCATGATGTCGGTAGTGGTATCCCATGCCCCAGTCCCCCTAGCAGGCTCCTTTAAATGTTGTGACAAAATGCAGATTGTTTTGCTGCAGATTTCTGGAACAAGTCAAGCCGTCTCTCAGCCTTTCCAAGGTCAAGCAGTGTTATTCCATGAGGGGTAGCACAGAAAGAAACCAATGGGAAGTACTGCTGAAGTTTGTTATTAATAACTTTCCTGCTGTACTGCAATAAGTCTCTGTTTTACTTAACGGTGGCTGTCAGACTATAACATGAAGATTTTTTTTTAAGTAAATATCTAAACATTTGTATTTTAATGAAAAGTGGTATTTTTATTGCACTGAATGAATGCTGCCATCCTAACTTAACTTCCTCAGGATACATGTATATATGTTTACTGGCACATTCATGGCTCTCTTTTATGTTTATGGGTCTGGGGTGGGTCCTGTTTCCAGTGGGACCCAGTATTTTAGGCTTAGCCATGTGTCATTTGCTGTCAGTGCCTACCCACCCTAAATAATGTCTGTGGTAGCAGTTAAACTGCCGAGATCCATCAGTAAGGTAGCATTGTAGCTGCAACCTGTTCACAAATGGCAGCCTAATGCCATTCAGCCTGTGCTAATGTTAACCTTTCATAGTTCTACAAGTCTAACTAGCCAGTATGTGATGAGAGGGAGAGAGAAGCAAGTTAGAGGCCTCACTTCATGTCATGATCATGGCACAGGACAGCATGTAACACGGAAATGACAATTGACAGTATATGCCGCCTGTTCCTCTGTGGTTCAGTTATGCAGAACCCAGAGGACTTTTAGGCTGTTTCCATTTTCACAGTGTCATCCAAGCCATTAGTTGGCACTCTTTATTAAGCCTTGTTATTGTTATACCTTGAAAAAGGTATGAGGTGTGGGCCGAACCACTGCCAGGTGTAGAAATGGGGAGTATTTACTCAGAAGGCAGTGTGGCACATTTTTTCCAGTTGCTTTGCAGTGTCTGTTGGGATTACAAACAGTGGTTTCATAGTGTGTCCGCATGTGCTTTACAAATACTATAATATTGTTGACCTTCTCTCTCAACTCAGCTACCCATCTGACCTGGGATGATTATGCAGGGGAAGTGTGCTACTTTATGCTTTTTGTTACAGAAGAGCACCAGTTTAGTTTTTGCTACATTAAAAGTGAGATCTAAAGATCCTGTTTCTCTGCCTTTGAAGAACAGCCTGTACTTTGTTTTGAATAACAGATGCTGACTCGCACACAGTAAATGTGGAGTTGTCAGCTTATTGGGTAAGGGATGCAATTCCCAGTACCTAAGCAAAATTTAATTATCAAATGAGTAAAGTAAGAGGGACCAGACGGATCCCTGAATGAGTGCTTTCCCAAACAGGAGAGGTTCAGATAAAGGGTTCTTCTATATTTTGATGTTTATTCTAATTAGATTCACTAGAACTTGAAACCAGTCGAAAGCAAGCATACCTCCCAAAGCAAATTCCTCACACTGTATGTTTGGGAAAATCACCAACATTTTTTTTTTTTTTTGCAGGAAGAGAAAAGGACAACACCCCTCCCGGCATCTCCCATGTGGGGGACTTTACCCCCTGACACACTCCCTGAGATATTGACATAGGAATGGATATATACATGCATACTAAATCCATGGTTGCACATACCTTGAAGGAAGCAGAAATCACCCTTATAGGGTGAAACATGGCTCACACTACTGCGGTCTTTCACCAGACCTAAAACACAGCATACACATTCTGGGAACCGATCCTTTGGATGTGTGTGTATGTTTAGAGCTGTAAACTTTATTTCCACTACAGCAAAAGAAGCTTGTAATCTTTAGTTAAAAGAGATACGCACAAACATGCACAGACAATTTAAACTATATGCTTTGATAAACATCTGGAATGTATCTAAGCAGTTTTTGTCAGTCTTTTCTCAAATAACTTTGTTTCCCCATCTTTTTTCTTAGTTTATAATGAATAATTATTGATGCTTTGTTTTTAGTTCTGTATTCCCAACTCTGAAATCATGGAATATTGGTCTTGGAATGTTTGCCATGGAAAACAACTTCACATTTTTGCTGGATAGAATGTTGTGGTTTCAAAATACTGTGAAAACTGAGCAACAAAGGGCTTTATGACAGCCTGGGGCTTTGTTATGTAACTGTCAGGGAAAACAAGAACTTTCTGTAATGAGAAGGAAAAGTTTTCAGGAAGCTATTCCACTGCCAACCGAAAGTCAGATGTAATCCGAGCGATGAATAGTGTCTGGGTGTTTTATGAGTTTGCGTGTATAAGGAAAGCATCATAATCAAAGAAACAGTGTTTAAGGTTGTTGTTTTGCTTATTACATGGTTCGTTTTTAATTCCTGGACCTAATTTCAAAGTTTTAGTTTGAGTAAAATAAAGAAACCATATTAGTAGTGTAGAATTGGTTCCAAATTTACATATGGATTTGTGTGTGTGTGTGTGTGTGTGTGTGTGTGTGTGTGTGTGTGTGTGTGTGTGTGCGCGTGCGCGCGTGTGTGGGGTGTTCATATTACCTGTGCTAAGAACAGTTCTAATGTTCTGATAATAACATAATCCAGCTGGTCAGTTTTCATTCCGTGTTTTGTATGTAAACAGATTGTAAGATGAAGATAATGAACTCTTAACCATAAACTATATCCTGCTTACAGCATATAGTTTGGTGCCGGAATAGCTGCTTGCAACATACAGCTTGGTGCCGGATCTGCTGCTTACAGCATGCAGCTTGGTGCCAGATTACCTGCTTGCAGCATGTAGTTAGGTGCCAGATTTGCTGTTTACAGCATGCAGCTTGTTGCCAGATGTGCTACTTACATCATACTTGGTGCTGGATTAGCTGCTTACAGCATACAGCTTGGTGCCAGATGTGCTGCTTACATCATACAGTTTGGTACCAGATTAGCTGTTTACAGCATGCAGCTTGGTGCCAGATCTGCCGCTTTTAGCATGCAGCTTTAGGTATGCTGCTTACAGCACTTAGCTGGGGTGACATATGCGCTGGTTACAGCATACAGCTTAGTGAGAGATGTGCTGCTTACAGCATAAAGCTTGGTGCCAGATGTGCTCCTTATAGCATGTAGATTTGGATTTGCTGCTTACGGCATTCAGCTTGATGCTGGATTTGCTGGTTACACCAAGCAGTTTGGTATGTGGTTCTTATCCAGACTCGTTTCTCCTGTCCCACACTCTTGCACACCCGCTTCTATTTTCCTTAAGCAGTTTTTGTATTGCTTTGGCTGTGCTCAATTTTTCTTCCACAGGATTAAGTATAACCTGGTCTAACACCTCAGTAAGTACTAGCAAGATGGAGGTGCACTGCAGCTTTAACTTACCTCTGTACTTTTATTCAAGTGCTTTAACATAAGAACTTTAACAAAAACGAACAAGCTGTAGCAGTAATAAAAAAAAGTTACTTTACTCACTGATTTCACAGTATGAAGTATTGTATCATGGTGATGTAGCCATACTCTTGAGAAAAGATTTCATATAAGTCAGACCTTGTGATCATAAGAATTATGATGGTATTGTAGTGAATTTGGTGGAATGCATACTAAATCCAGGGTTGTTATACCTCAGATTATTTTGTTTACTTCAAAGCACAGCAACCTTGGTGGAAGTGTATATAAATACTGTGAGGGTGCAGGAATGCAGGGCAGTGTATATAGATAAATACTGGAAGGGTGTGGGGATGCAGGGTAATGTACTGTACATAAATACTGGGAGGGTGCGGAGGTGCAGGGCAGTGTATATAAATACTGTTAGGGTGCAGGGATACAGGGCAGTGTATATAAATACTGGGAGGGTGTGGAGGTCCAGGGCAGTGTGTATAAATACTGTTACGGTGCAGGGCTGCAGGACAGTGTATATAAGTACTGGGAGGGTGCGGGGATGCAGGGCAGTGTATATAAATACTGGGAGGGTGCAGAGGTGCAGGGCAGTGTATATAAATACTGTTAGGGTGCAAGGATGCAGGACAGTGTATATAAATACTGTTAGGGTGCAAGGATGCAGGACAGTGTATATAAATACTGTTAGGGTGCAGGGATACAGGGCAGTGTATATAAATACTAGGAGGTTGTGGGATGCAGAGCAGTGTATATAAATACTGTTAGGGTGTAGGGAGGCATGGCAGTGTATATAAATAAATACTGGGAGGGTGCAGGGATGCAGGACAGTGTATATAAATACTGTTAGGGTGCAGGGATACAGGGCAGTGTATATAAATACTAGGAGGTTGTGGGATGCAGAGCAGTGTATATAAATACTGTTAGGGTGTAGGGAGGCATGGCAGTGTATATAAATAAATACTGGGAGGGTGCAGGGATGCAGGGTAGTGTATATAAATACTGGGAGGGTGCAGAGGTGCAGGGCAGTGTATATAAATACTGTTAGGGTGCAAGGATGCAGGACAGTGTATATAAACACTGTTAGGGTGCAAGGATGCAGGGCAGTGTATATAAATACTGTTAGGGTGCAAGGATGCAGGACAGTGTATATAAATACTGTTAGGGTGCAGGGCTGCAGGACAGTGTATATAAGTACTGGGAGGGTGCGGGGATGCAGGGCAGTGTATATAAATACTGGGAGGGTGCAGAGGTGCAGGGCAGTATATGTAAATACTGTTAGGGTGCAAGGATGCAGGACAGTGTATATAAATACTGTTAGGGTGCAGGGATACAGGGCAGTGTATATAAATACTGTTAGGGTGCAGGGATACAGGGCAGTGTATATAAATACTAGGTGGTTGCGGGATGCAGGGCAGTGTATATAAATACTGTTACGGTGCAGGGATGTAGGGTAGTGTATATAAATATCAGGAGGACGCTGGGATGCAGGAAAGTATATAAAAATACTGGAAGGGTGCAGGGTACAGTCCAATGTATATAAGTAACAGGAGGGTGCAGGGATACAGGGAAATGTATATAAATACTGGGAGGGTGCGGGGATGCAGGGCACTGTATATAAATACTGGAAGGATGTGGAGATGCAGGGCAGTGTATATAAATACTGGAAGGTCGTGGGGATGTAAGGCAGTATATATAAATAATGGAAGGGTGCAGGGAATACTGGACAGTGTATATAAATACTGGGAGAGCACAGGGATACAGGGCAATGTATATAAATACTGGGAGGGTGCGGGGATGCAGGGTAGTTTATATAAATACTGGGAGGGTGCAGGGATGCAGGGTAGTATATATAAATACCAGGACGGTGTGGGGATACAGGGCACTGTACATAAATACTGGAAGGACGTGGAGATGATGCAGGGCAGTGTATATAAATACCAGGAGGGCATTGGGATGTGGAGCTATATAAATACAGGGAGGGTGCCGGGATACAGGACAGTGTGTATAAATACTGGGAGGGTGCAGGGATGCAGGGCAGTCTATATAAATGCCGGAAGGGTGTGCAGGGCAGTGTATGTAAGTACCGGAATGGTGTGGGGATACAGAGCAGTGTATATGAAGACTGTGTGTGTGTGTGTGTGTGTGTGTGTGTGTGTGTGTGTATATATATATATATATATATATATATATCTAAAATGTGTATAATATATATATATATATATATATATATATATATATATATACACGTGTTTGTGTGTGTGTGTGTGTACGTATAAATATATAGTTCTGTATAGGTGTATATAGTTAGTCATATATGTGCGTGTGTGTGTGGTGTGTGTGCGTCTATATGTATATATATATATATATATATATATATATATATATATATATATATATATATATATATATAGATATATTTATATGTGTGTGTGTGTGTATATGTATTTGTATATATTTTTGTATATAGGTTCATATGTGTGTACTAGGCTAGTGGCCCTGGAGCCTTTACAAGCCTAGCCCATAATATTACCTTGGCAACGTACCACCCGACCTTAGTTTCCAGTGCCTTTGTCGAGTACAGCCACTGGAGTGATCCCCGGGGTGAATTTTCTCTTTCACATCAAGATTTCTCTTGAAGAGGGCCATTGAGGTGCTCTGTTCGACATATATGGGAAGTCTATTCCATAGCATGGGCAGTCTCTGGGTTATGAACCTGTCCCTCCAGCATGTTCTCTTGATTGTGGTAATGAGGTTGAGGTCTCTGGAGCGTGTGGTGCGGAGGGATTGGGATTTCTTTAGATGTAGTATTTCTAACAGAGCTGGATCAGATATGGCTTTATAAGTCAAGCAGAGATCGCCTCTAAGTAGGCAAAAGTGTTTAAGGACTAGGATCCTCTTTGTGAGGTACTTTTGCGGCTTCTCCAGTTGTTGCAGGTGTCTAGTGAGGTACATGCCAAATGGCGCATTGTACTCGATGATTGGCCTAATGAGGGAAGAGTAAAGGGAGACAATGATCTCTTTCCTCCTGGATGCAAAACCCTTAGTAATGAGATGTGCCACATAGAAGGACTTTCTGACCACAGTGGCAGTGTGGTGGTCAAAAGAGAGGTTGCTGTCAACCTGTGTTCCTAGATCTCTTAGAACTCTTTCTGTGTTCAGTAGACTACTTTCGATATGGTAGTTCTTGGGAACTGGGTTTTTCCCAAAGGGATTACGACACATTTTTAGGCATTGAGCTTAAGGCCATAGTTCTGACACCAGTCATTGGTCTCAGTGAGGCCTTTCTGTACGATGTCAACATAACTTGGGGAGTTGATAATGGCTCCCAACTTGCAGTCGTCTGCAAACTTTGTCAGCCAGAGTCCATTCGTGTTGGACTGGACTTCTGACAAGTAGATATCAAACAGGAGAGGACCAGGACCGATCCCTGTGGGACTCCACTCGTGACTGGTCAGCAGTCTGACTTGGAGTCAGCTGCTTTCACACTGTAGGTTCTACCTGTGAGCAAGTTTGCAGCCCACCTAGTGATATAGGGGTTGATGCCTAGCTTAATGAGTTTTTCTATGATTCCTGAGTGTGGAAAGGCCTTGGCCAGATCAAGGTAGGCTGTATGAACCACCTTGCCTTCATCTACAGTTCTGGTGACTGACTCAAAGAAGTCGACCAAGTTGAGCAGGCATAATCTACGCTTCACAAAACCAAACTGTGTGGGATCCAGAGTTTGGAGATTCCCTATATCCTTATTTATTAGGTACATGATGATGCATTCCATAGCTTTGCATATCAGACTTGTCAGGCTAATGGGGTAATAGTTCCCAGGGTCTGTAGTTGCTCCTCCTTTGTGGAGAGGGATGATTATAGCAGTGCGCCATTTGGTAGGGACAAAGCCTGAGGTGAGGCTGCGATTGAACAGGGCACACAGGTGAGGTGCCAGTTCACTCTGTAGTTCATGTAGAACACAACCAGGGATATTGTCAGGTCCCGTAGAATCTGTATTCTTGGCCTTGGACAGTGCTGTTTTAACCTGTGCAGCAGTAATACTGGGTGCCTGGCAGTCTACTGGTATTGTGATTGGTACTTTGGGGGGGGGGGTTGGCATTGAATCTCGGCCAGTATATTGGCAATATCTGTTGGCTCGTTATAGGAGGGACCATTCTGCAGTAGCACAGAGCAAATCTGGGTATTGCCGTGGAGATTCTTTACATAACTATAGAAGGCCTTGTGGTTGTCTTTACTACCTGCTGCAATTCTGTTTTCATAGCTAGCTTTAGAGGATTTAATGAGGGATCTCAACTTTTTGTTGAGGCTGATAAGGGAGTTTTTCCAGTCTTGGGACTTCACCTTATTCCGCATCAGTTTCCTCCTTCTGTTGTAGAGTCTGTTTATGGGAGGGGACCACCAGATTGGCTTCCTTTTTTTGGAGGAGAGTGTCTTGGTTCTATTGGGTATGGCGAGATCCATGCATTTGTGTACATGTTCGTACAGTGCATTGGTATATGATTCGGCAGTCATGCAACTGTTCTCCATTTGCATGAGTGCCATGAAGTTAGCCACCTCTGTTCTTAGGAGCCCAAAGTTAGGTTTGGCGAAGTTTTTCGTGGTGGTTACCGTTGCGGGGAGGGGGGGTGGATAGATATATATGTGTATGTGTATATATATATATATATATATATATATATATATATATATATATATATATACATATATATATATATATATATATATATATATATATACATATGTATATATATATATATGTATGTATATATAGACACACACACACACACACACATATGGGTCTACTTGATATGGCCGACATTTCAGAATGTCGAAAACCATATGGCCGAGACCATATGATCGACATTCGAAATGTCGACCATATAAAAAAAAAATCTTAATTTCACGCTGCAAGCAGGGGGCTCCGCCCCACCCCCCGTAACGTAAATAGATTGCATAATAGTGGGGAAGATGGAAATCTTTCCATTCTGCACTGTTTGCAGATGCCGGTTCTGCATGGTGACATTTCGAATGTCGATCATATGGTCTTGACCCTATGGTCTTCGGCATTCTGCAATGTTGACCGTGTGAAGGGGACCCATATATATATATATATACATACACATATATATATATATATATATATATATATATATAAATATATGTATATATATATATATATATATATATGTATATATATATATATATATATATATATATATATATATATATATACACACACACACACACACAGATAAATGTACTAGAAAATTATAATAAAATTACAGTAACTGAGTGGAAGTAAGACTTAAAAATCTTGGTTATATTTCCCAATTTTATGTCATGAAAATGGAATTTCATCTTTCTGAGAACTGTAAAACACTGTTCCTGCTTATAGCGTGGATGAGGAGTGCTTGTGTTACATTAGAGAGTGCTATACTGTAGGGCCTGATAACTTGTGGGAGACAATAGGTGGGAACTGGAGTACAGGGTCCTTATAACAGACAGTGTTTCTATAATATGATCTTACAGTGGCAGGGTAGAGCAGATAGGAATGGGAAGTAACATCTATGACTGTTAGATGGGGTAGGTATCTAACACCTGGTTAGAAGGAGGCTAGATGGTACTGGGTAGTCTGCCTTGGAGCAGCTGGGAAATAGCCCACTCTCCCTCCCTCCATAATTTGTTAGCACAGTACCATCATGACTTTCAGTTTCCATTTCCTTTTAATTTAATTTCTTATTTAAGCAGTGTGTTGCATGTTTCCTGGAGAGACGTCGGCATCTGCCAGTGAAGGTGATTCGTGAAAATCCTGTGGGGGTAGGGCGACGGAAGGGAAAGACAAATGCAAAGAGTATTTGAAACATTCATGATAACTGTGGCAGTCTGATATTCCATGAAGTGTCCCGAAAGGCCTGTGTGTTATTAGAAACAGATGATGAAAGAACAAAGGGGGGGGGATATTGAGCGAGCGACTGCTGCTGCTTCTGTTGGCCATCATTCAGTCTTCCACTTCTGTTTGCCTGTTGCTGCACAGAGTAGTTGGGTTTGGACCACAGCGACTGCCTCAGAATCATGTGATCTGGCAGACAACAGCGTCTGATACTGAGTGCTCCAAAGATTGCTGTCAGTAATCTGTACAAAGTGAACAAAGGGGTCGAATAAGATGCAGTCAGCTAGAGCAGGGCTGAATAGGATATTAGGATGTGAAATGAAGCCAGTACTTATGAGTGAGATAGTTCAAGGGTAGTAAGTAATGGGGGTTGGGCATTTTCGTTTTTCTTTTTAATGAGCTAACTATATTGTTCACCTGCTAGCCTTCATTTTCAGACCTCACAGGAAGGTACTTAGCAGATGTTAATCACCTTGGGACATGAACAAAGCTCATGATTACAAACCAAATTTTAGAGTTAAGCATGAACAACTTTCTTTGTAAAACACTTATTATGCTGAACAGTTACAGGGCAGAAACGCTGTGGGAGTCCCAAATAACTGAAGTAGTGTATGTGTGCTATACAGCCAGATACATGGCTTGAGTCCTATACCAGTCTCTGGCCAATAAAACATCAGCAGTTTTCATTAAGTCTCTGTGCGTACTGATGATATCACTGAGTACTGTGCGTGCTGATCACATGATCGGGCACTTTGCACACTGATGACATCACCGGGTACTGTGTGTGCTGATGACATGACCAGGTACTGTGCACAATGACATCACTGGGTGCTGTGCATACTGATGACATTACCAGGTACTATGTGTGCTGATGACATGACCAGGTATTATGCACACTGATGACATCACTGGGTACTGTGCGAACTGAAGACATGATCAGGTAGTCATGGAGCTCTTTAATTAACCCCTGACAGTGTGCTACATATGCAGAACACATCAACTTAGTAGTGCTGTTGCACTTTTGTTTGCATGTTCATTATCAGCGAGTGGTGACCTTACTCACAAAAGTGCAGCAGCATGCATGTATGAGACAAGTCTCTTCCTTGTGAACAGGGGTGCATAATAATTTATTTTACACAGTCTAAAAATGAAGGACATGCTAGGGAGAGTGCTACCTATGGTGTCACAGGTCCAGTGCTCACTATTACTAGTCTAATGACTCTTGGAAGAGATACTGGCTCCTTCTGCTTCTGAATGTCCTGTTGCCACTCTGTTTTGATACATTTCTGGTGATTGCTCTCCATTACTGTCTATATAGCCTCCACTCTCTTTTTTCCTTCACTCTCCTCTTAGCTTTTGTGCATCTCCTTTAAACTACAGAAACAGCTGCAGTTAAATTAACCTGTTCTTATCCTTTCAATAGCTATGACTACATAGTTTGGTGGGCCAGACTTTGAAGAGAAAGGCCTGGTAAATTTGCCTTTTCTTACAACAGATAATGCTACTTCCCACAACATTCTAGCCTATCTGTTAGCATCATCGGCTAAACTTCCATTACCTTGCCCAGGATGTCATCTCACAGGTTTGTAAAAGGTTGGGCTTACCATACAACTCCACAGATTTGTACTTCTAAGGACCATGCATGATCATCAAGTGAGCAAACCCACAAGTGTGTATATACACACACACACACACACACACACACACACACACACACACACACACACACACACACACACACACACACACACCATCATGTGCATGCTCCTTCTAGTACTGTTGTGTAGTGAACAGACAATTAGTAACCACCTAAACAGTGCTTTTAGCAAAATCACTGCTACATGGAACCATATCACAGAATTTATTTATTTATTTTATTTATTTACATTTGTTTACCGGGTAATTCCAACTGGACACAGGTCCTTTTTCAGTGGAGACCTGGGGAGAAAAGCTCCACAGAACAATAAATGAGCAGCAGTGTACATGAAGAACCATTGAATATACATACAATAGCAAATAGTACATACTGCAGCAAACATTAGCTATACATACAGTATGAAACATAGTAATGAACAGATATACAATATCTAGCTAGAGGCTAGGAATAATGGTAGGATGTATATACAGGTAGTACAATGCTCAAACAGATACTGTTCTAAACTTGTATACCTAAATCTTATATACAAATATTGCACTAAACTCAAACAGATATAAAGCAGATGCTCCACATGAAGGTGGAACAAGCTTGAAGGGCTAATGAGGTGGAAGGGGAAGATAGAGGAGTAAGAGAGGAGACTGAGTGAGTAGTATATGTGGTAGTGAGAGGAAGCTAGGTGTAAGGTAGTTAGATATGTATTTGGAGTTGAGATGAAGTGAGATAGTTAAGCATGTTATAACAGGTCTGATAGATTGAGTGAGGAGGGAAGGGGAGAGTAAAGGGTGAGCCAGAGCCTGCAGAGGAAGGAATTCACTACTGATTTTGCAAGAACATGGTAGTCATTAATGTTTACCAGTTATCACCTCCCTTCCCAGTTACCCTGCAGGGAACCTGCTACCATTGTTTCTCAGTATTCTATGCCATTGATTTGGTGAAACTTTTCATCACCACCCCAAACCATTTCAAGTTAAGTAACAGTGTTAGCAACCTCTCTTTTGACCACCACACTGTGGTCAGAAAGTCCTATGTGGCACATCTCATTTCTAAGGGTTTTGCATCAAAGAAGAAAGAGGTCATTGTCTCCCCCTAGTCTTCCTTCATTAGGCCAGTCATCGAGTACAATGCCCCATTTTGCATGTACCTCAGTAGGCACTTGCAACAACTGGAGAGGCCGCAAAAGTACCTCACAAAGAGGATCCTCGGCCTTCAACACTTGTCCTATACAGACAGACTCAAAGAACTCCAACTATTCTCTGTCTCATATCGCCTACTTAGAGGTGATCTCTGCTTGACTTATAAAGCCATGTCTGACCCAGCTCTGTTAGAAATGCTACATCTAAAGAAATCCCAATCTCTCCACACCACACACTCCAGAGACCTCACCCTCATTACCAGAATCAACAGAACGTGCTGGAGGGACAGGTTCATAACCCAGACTCTGCCCATGCTATGGAATAGACTTCCCATACATGTCAAACAGAGCACCTCACTGGCCCTCTTCAAGAGAAATCTTGATGACTGGATGGAAAATAGAAAATTTACCTCGAGGATCACTTCAGTTTCTCTACTCAACAGAGGCACTGGAAACTAAGGTCGGCTGGCACGACGCCAGGGTAATCTTATGGGCTAGGCTTGTAAAGGCTGTAGGGCCATTAGCCTAGTACACACCTATGAACATATGGCTAGTCTGTAGCAACATCTTCCTGGCCACTCTCAAGTGGTGTCCATGCATGCCTCACCATGTCATAAACCGTTACTTGTGTGTTGTGCTCTGAATTGATTATGGTAGGTAACTATTTAAAATTTCGAGGCTTGTTAGTATTTTTCCTGGAATAGTGAGACCGAATGACCAAAAATGTGGACTTATGTGTACTAAGGCCAAGATTGATGTTCCTCAGAATATTTACTTTTCTTTGAGTTATGGCAGCCTTGGAGTAGGTATGTGTAAATTTGGAAGATGTGAAGCTTGGTGGCTTGTCCCCTCCAAAAAATAACTTTAAAGAAGAAAAGCGATGTTCGACATTTGCTGTATTTGTGCGTTTTCTGTCTTTTTTTTTTTTTTTTTGTAATTTCAGGACTCACTAGTACAAGTCTTGATATTTCAGATGGAGCTGTGGGTGTGTGCGCGTGTGCGCGCGCACATGTGCGCGTGTGTGCGTGCGTGTGTGTATATTTAATTAATTATTCCCCCTGCCCCCTTTCTGTTTCCTAGTTCATGGTCCCTTCAGTTTGCTGTTTTAAATTGCAGTATGTCTTCAGTTTCTTTTCCTTTCCAGCCCTTCTAATTTATAAGCAATGCTTTTGTTGTCCTTATGTTTGTTTTCTAGTCTATGAAATTTTCTTTGGATAGTATTTCTCTTTTGGTTGCTTGTCATCTTGATAGTTTTATTCTTGGCTACTTCTTTCATTAGCCCTATTCTGTTTTTTTACTGTCAGTCTTTAAACTGCTCAGTTTTTGGTGGAAGGAGCACTTTTTTGTCCAGTGGGATTACCAAAATGTAAATAAAGATGTGTAAACATATGTGTACTTCCAGGTTACATGGCACGGAGTCAGAAACACTTTAGTCAAGAACAGTATTAATCAAAACAGAATCAGTGCTGTTTTAAAACCTGGATTTTTTGGGGTGTGTCTGTGTTGGAAGTGGGGAGAATGTCATCTTTGTGGTCACTCTACCCCAGGGTAAGTGTAAAACCTAACCATAGTGACTTCACTCTCTGATTTGGGAAAGTGCTTTTGAGCCATGCTTTGAGCACTGGACTGTTGCACTTCTATCCAAATGCAACATTTCAAAAGACGAGGAAGCCGTTTAAGAATTGGGGGTGGGGGAAGTAAAAACAGAGTTTGCTTTTGTTGAGAAAGAAGTTAAACAAGTGGAATTGCCTTTGTCTTGAGGTGGCGAGATAGTGGAGGTGAAACTGAATATGCGCTGTAGCTCAGTTTGTCTGGCAGGTAGAAGCAGCTTGTGTATTAATGAAGTAAAATCTCTTGTGTGCCCTTTAGGCTGGAATTGCACCGTCTTGTGGGCCAACTAGCACAGATCTGTTACTGAAGTCTCTACAGTGCAGCTGGATTCCACCAGGTCAATACTCTCCCTCCCATCTTTTAAAACTACTCTGAAAGACTTCTTAGCTAAAATCTGCCTCTGTTCTTGCTCAAAACCAGGATAAATTATCTCCCTAAATGTGATCTGATACCTTTTCATTCCTTATACCTCCTTACTCTCCATTCTTCACTTATGTCCTTATTTTTATCAAATTCTCTTCCCTGACTTTCTTTCTAAATGTACCATAAGCCTGTTTTTTCTCTCACTTGATGGTGCAATTCCTGTTTGTATTTATTTGACTAAATTACCTTTAATTTCTGTACAAACTGTTGCCACTCTGTTTGGATAGATTTCTGGTGATTGCCCTCCATTCCTGTCTGTATAGCCTCCACTCTGTTGTTTCATTCACTTTGTTGTTTTCTTTTGTGCATCTCCTTTAAACTACAGAAACAGCTGCAGTTAAATTAACCTGTTCTTATCCTATCGATAGCTATGACTGTGTAGTTTGGGGTCTCCTTTGACAAAGGGCCAAAGACTTAGGGAGACCTACCTAGTCAGAAAAATGTAGTGAGTATGTAGGGAGTAATTGTACACTTTTGGTTAGAATTGCTGGAGCCATGTCAGACTCCAAACCAGTTACAAGTGGCGTCCCACAAGGCTCAGTCCTGGGACCTCTCTTGTTCGGTATATATTTCTCGGAGGTACAGGGCAACACGGAAAGACTGTGGCTGACCAAGTTCGCAGATGACTGCAAACTGGGCACCATAATCGACTCTCCAGCTGACACAAGCATCCTCCAAAAGGGCCTCATAGAAACAGACAACTGGTGCCAGAGCCATGGCCTCAAGCTAAACGCCAAAAAGTGTATAGTCATCCTCTTTGGCAAAAACAAAGTGCCCACAAATTACCGCATAGGTGATAATCCATTAAGTACAGAAGAAGTAATTAGGGACCTGGGGACCCAAGTTGATAGCAATCTCTCATTTGACAACCACGTGGCCAAAGTGGTTAGAAAAACATTTTATGTAGCCCACCTAATCATGAAGGGATTCACATCTAGATCAGGGGAGGTCATCGTGCCTCTTTACTCATCCCTCATCAGGCCTATAATTGAGTACAATGCCCCTTTTGGGATGTACCTTACCAGACACCTGCAGCAACTGGAAAGACTCCAAAAGTACCTTACCAAGAGGATCAAAGGGCTCAAACAGATGCCATATGCTGCCTGGTTAAAGAAACTCCAGCTCTACTCAGTGGCATACCGCCTGCTCAGAGGCGATCTGTGCCTGATGTATAAAGCCATGTCCAACCCAGAATTAATGGACATGCTGCACCTCAGAAAATCCAAATCCCATCGAGCTATGCACTCGAGAGACTTGAACCTCAGCACTGAAATAAATAGGACATGCTGGAGGGACAGATTCATAACCCAGAGGCTCCCTTCACTCTGGAATAAAATCTCAGTCCAGGTTAGGCAGAGTCCCTCATTGACTCTCTTCAAGAGGAATCTTGATGAGTGGATGGGAGATCGTAGGTTTACCCCGGGTATCACTTCTGTGTCACTGTTAGACAGAGGCACAGTATACTAACCTCGAAAAAGGGCATAGCAAAATTAATTTAAAATGGATGGCGAAAGCCAAACACACTCTGGCTATGCTTATAAATGCCCTAGGGCAGATAGCCTAGTATGAACCTATGAACCTATTTATGCCAAGTGCCCACTGAGACCACATCTACCTGTGAGCAAGTTGAACATGGCAAATTATAAGTCTTTGTTTCCTGGCCTCGCTAGTCCAGTGCTACAATGGCAGGTCATACTACATCAAACTGCTAGGGTCCTGGGTTTGCTTCTCACCTGTAATACACAGAGTTTACTTGTTCTGCCTATGTCTGCATGCATTTTCAACTTACTGTAGTTTTCTTTCATGTCCAAAAACATGCTGGTTGATTGGTTACCCTAAGTTATTTCAGTATGTTGCCTTTTCCATTGCTGTGGAGGTCATAGCTTAATTTCTTCACTTGCCTGGTTAATAAACAATCATTAAGAGGGTAACATAAAGTGGATGTCGTACTCCATTCTACCTCATGTCTGCGCTACATAATGAAGTCAGTGCCATTTCTGTTGGTGTTCAGAGCAGCAGTCTCACATTCCCACTAAGACTGATTCTTGATAACTGTTTGCCGTGTATGTATTATTTGCAATTTGTTATGCTGGGATAGAAATGTGTGTTTTTATCTCTGTCAGTTTTTCTAAAATGAATTAGTTAATATTCACATCTCAAATGCTTCTCACTGTTGATTAAGCTTTAGTTATATCTGCTGACTGCAACTGTCACATTAATTGTGTTTAATTAATATTTAATGGTGCTGATTAAGAGTTGTCTCAGTTAATCTGGAGTGGAAAAAGGGAAATGATAACTGGTGGAAACTGGTATAATGGAATGTGACCTGGGACACTTTCAGGTGCTGTAACTCTGTGGATTTTGAAAAAGCCTTCTTGGCAGCTTTTTGAATTTGTCTTCATGTCTTTCTTTAAATATTATTCTGGACATTATAATACTGTCTCTAACAGCTTGTTAATTGTTTTAACTGATGAACTTAATAATGTTGATGATGGCGTAGTGTTTATGCAGGGAAAGTATGGGGATCAGACCTGTTGACTGTCCAGACTTTTGTGTCATATTTTTGGTCTATTCTTCATAAAATTTGTGATTCTCTGGCAAATCACTGAGGACTGAAGTCACTAAATAGTGACATGCATTTGAGTTTCGGACTTCATATTCTTCAGAAAATGCATGCAAACAGAAATCACTTTCTAAGTTTATAAGACCAATATTTATAGTCTGACTCTATTTTTGGGTTTTGTCCCCCAATTATTTTATGATTTGTCCAGATTTTTTTTCACTAAGAGGCTGAGTGGTATAATGGGAATGTTCTGTCATAAAAACATTTA
This sequence comes from Protopterus annectens, assembly GCF_019279795.1. Taxonomy (NCBI): domain Eukaryota; kingdom Metazoa; phylum Chordata; order Ceratodontiformes; family Protopteridae; genus Protopterus; species Protopterus annectens. Next base: position 788,068,602 of record NC_056739.1, read on the forward strand.
TTTATTTTTATTTTTATTTTACATTTGTTTACCGATATAGTCTGATTGGAGGCCCGGGGAGAAAAGCTCCACATTGAAAATACAAATAATAAGAACAGAGGAACAATGCAACAATACAAGACAATGCAGTGTAAGGCACAATAATAATTGTAGGCTAACTTCCATTTATACACAACATTAGGCATTCTCTAACAGATGCTATTCAAACAAATAATAGTTAAATGGAATGTAATAAATATTCCTACAATAGGACAAAGGACCAACCATGGTTTTCAGGTGCATATCTATACAGTAATGAAGTAATAATCTTGGTGTAGACAATGCTTGTTTAATCTTGGGAATAAAGATGGTATTAGTATAGGTTATATAGGTAGCAGGAGTAGTAGCAGAAGAAGGAGGGAGCATAGAGACCTTTAGGTATGCTGAGGTAATGGCAAAGGTAGAAGACAGAGGGTGTAGTTAGTCGGGGTAGAGCAGGGACACAACCATCTGGTTAAGAGGTGACTTTTCAGAGTAGTTTTAAATTGAGTTAGAGATGCAGAAGTAGTATGGAATGAATTTATGTATCATTTGTGATTATTAATTGGGGCTTAATGAAGATTAATAAAGAGGGAGTTAAAATGGCCACATCTTTATTTTTTTTTAATTTTTATTTTATTTAACTAGGGCAGAGAACTGATTTCCATGGGAATCCCTAGTAAGGCCTGGTCAGCAGTTTGGTTGATCTTAACTCTACCTCCTGCTTTCCTTGCTGGGGCAGACTGTCCTTGTATAACTCCATGCTCACTTTGCTGGGGCAGAGTCTGCTTGTATAACTCCCTGCTCTCTTTGCTGGGGAACAGTCTGCTTGTATAACTCCCTGCTCTCTTTGCTGGGGAACAGTCTGCTTGTATAACTCCCTGCTCTCTTTGCTGGGGAACAGTCTGCTTGTAACTCCCTGCTCTCTTTGCTGGGGAACAGTCTGCTTGTATAACTCCATGCTCACTTTGCTGGGGCAGAGTCTGCTTGTATAACTCCCTGCTCTCTTTGCTGGGGAACAGTCTGCTTGTATAACTCCATGCTCACTTTGCTGGGGCAGAGTCTGCTTGTATAACTCCCTGCTCTCTTTGCTGGGGAACAGTCTGCTTGTATAACTCCATGCTCACTTTGCTGGGGCAGAGTCTGCTTGTATAACTCCCTGCTCTCTTTGCTGGGGCAGAGTCTGCTTGTATAACTCCCTGCTCTCTTTGCTGGGGAACAGTCTGCTTGTATAACTCCCTGCTCTCTTTGCTGGGGAACAGTCTGCTTGTAACTCCCTGCTCTCTTTGCTGGGGAACAGTCTGCTTGTATAACTCCCTGCTCTCTTTGCTGGGGAACAGTCTGCTTGTATAACTCCATGCTCACTTTGCTGGGGCAGAGTCTGCTTGTATAACTCCTGCTCTCTTTGCTGGGGCAGAGTCTGCTTGTATAACTCCCTGCTCTCTTTGCTGGGGAACAGTCTGCTTGTATAACTCCCTGCTCTCTTTGCTGGGGAACAGTCTGCTTGTATAACTCCCTGCTCTCTTTGCTGGGGAACAGTCTGCTTGTATAACTCCATGCTCACTTTGCTGGGGCAGAGTCTGCTTGTATAACTCCCTGCTCTCTTTGCTGGGGCAGAGTCTGCTTGTATAACTCCATGCTCACTTTGCTGGGGCAGAGTCTGCTTGTATAACTCCCTGCTCTCTTTGCTGGGGAACAGTCTGCTTGTATAACTCCCTGCTCTCTTTGCTGGGGAACAGTCTGCTTGTATAACTCCTGCTCTCTTTGCTGGGGAACAGTCTGCTTGTATAACTCCCTGCTCTCTTTGCTGGGGCAGAGTCTGCTTGTATAACTCCTGCTCTCTTTGCTGGGGCAGAGTCTGCTTGTATAACTCCATGCTCACTTTGCTGGGGCAGAGTCTGCTTGTATAACTCCCTGCTCTCTTTGCTGGGGAACAGTCTGCTTGTATAACTCCATGCTCACTTTGCTGGGGCAGAGTCTGCTTGTATAACTCCCTGCTCTCTTTGCTGGGGCAGAGTCTGCTTGTATAACTCCATGCTCACTTTGCTGGGGCAGAGTCTGCTTGTATAACTCCCTGCTCTCTTTGCTGGGGAACAGTCTGCTTGTATAACTCCATGCTCACTTTGCTGGGGCAGAGTCTGCTTGTATAACTCCATGCTCACTTTGCTGGGGCAGAGTCTGCTTGTATAACTCCCTGCTCTCTTTGCTGGGGAACAGTCTGCTTGTATAACTCCCTGCTCTCTTTGCTGGGGAACAGTCTGCTTGTAACTCCCTGCTCTCTTTGCTGGGGAACAGTCTGCTTGTATAACTCCCTGCTCTCTTTGCTGGGGAACAGTCTGCTTGTATAACTCCATGCTCACTTTGCTGGGGCAGAGTCTGCTTGTATAACTCCCTGCTCTCTTTGCTGGGGCAGAGTCTGCTTGTATAACTCCCTGCTCTCTTTGCTGGGGAACAGTCTGCTTGTATAACTCCCTGCTCTCTTTGCTGGGGAACAGTCTGCTTGTATAACTCCCTGCTCTCTTTGCTGGGGAACAGTCTGCTTGTATAACTCCCTGCTCTCTTTGCTGGGGCAGAGTCTGCTTGTATAACTCCCTGCTCTCTTTGCTGGGGCAGAGTCTGCTTGTATAACTCCATGCTCACTTTGCTGGGGCAGAGTCTGCTTGTATAACTCCCTGCTCTCTTTGCTGGGGAACAGTCTGCTTGTATAACTCCCTGCTCTCTTTGCTGGGGAACAGTCTGCTTGTATAACTCCCTGCTCTCTTTGCTGGGGAACAGTCTGCTTGTATAACTCCCTGCTCTCTTTGCTGGGGCAGAGTCTGCTTGTATAACTCCCTGCTCTCTTTGCTGGGGCAGAGTCTGCTTGTATAACTCCATGCTCACTTTGCTGGGGCAGAGTCTGCTTGTATAACTCCCTGCTCTCTTTGCTGGGGAACAGTCTGCTTGTATAACTCCATGCTCACTTTGCTGGGGCAGAGTCTGCTTGTATAACTCCCTGCTCTCTTTGCTGGGGCAGAGTCTGCTTGTATAACTCCATGCTCACTTTGCTGGGGCAGAGTCTGCTTGTATAACTCCCTGCTCTCTTTGCTGGGGAACAGTCTGCTTGTATAACTCCATGCTCACTTTGCTGGGGCAGAGTCTGCTTGTATAACTCCCTGCTCTCTTTGCTGGGGAACAGTCTGCTTGTATAACTCCCTGCTCTCTTTGCTGGGGAACAGTCTGCTTGTATAACTCCCTGCTCTCTTTGCTGGGGAACAGTCTGCTTGTATAACTCCATGCTCACTTTGCTGGGGAACAGTCTGCTTGTATAACTCCCTGCTCTCTTTGCTGGGGAACAGTCTGCTTGTATAACTCCCTGCTCTCTTTGCTGGGGAACAGTCTGCTTGTATAACTCCATGCTCACTTTGCTGGGGCAGAGTCTGCTTGTATAACTCCCTGCTCTCTTTGCTGGGGCAGAGTCTGCTTGTATAACTCCATGCTCACTTTGCTGGGGCAGAGTCTGCTTGTATAACTCCCTGCTCTCTTTGCTGGGGAACAGTCTGCTTGTATAACTCCATGCTCACTTTGCTGGGGCAGAGTCTGCTTGTATAACTCCCTGCTCTCTTTGCTGGGGCAGAGTCTGCTTGTATAACTCCCTGCTCTCTTTGCTGGGGAACAGTCTGCTTGTATAACTCCCTGCTCTCTTTGCTGGGGAACAGTCTGCTTGTATAACTCCCTGCTCTCTTTGCTGGGGAACAGTCTGCTTGTATAACTCCCTGCTCTCTTTGCTGGGGAACAGTCTGCTTGTATAACTCCCTGCTCTCTTTGCTGGGGAACAGTCTGCTTGTATAACTCCCTGCTCACTTCATTTAGACATGATCTGCTTCTGTAAGTCCATGCTCACTCCACTGAGGCAGTGCCTGTTTGTGTAACTCCATGCTCACTCCACTGAGGCAGTGCCTGTTTGTGTAACTCCATGCTCACTCCACTGAGGCACAGTCTGCTTGCATGACTTGCAGGTCACTTTGCTGGGGTATGGTCTGCTTGTGTAACTCCGTGCTTCCATGGTCTGCTTGTGTTACTCCCTGCTCATTTTGCTGGGGCACAGTCTGCTTAAGTAACTCCCTGCTCACTTCACTGAGGCACGGTCTGCTTATGTAACTCTCTGCTTACTTCACTGAGGCAGTCCTTGCTTGTGTAACTCCAAGCTCACTTCACTGAGGCATGCTCTGCTTGTATAACTTGCAGGTCACTTTGTCGGGGCATGGTCTGTTTGTGTAATTCCCTGCTCACTTTGCTGCATAGTTTGACTGTGTAACTCCATGCTGTCTTTGCTGAGGCACAGTTTGATTATGTAACACCCTGCTCACTTTGCTGGGCAACGGTCTGCTGTGTGACTCCCTGTTCAGTTTACTGGGGCACAAACAGCTTCTGTCATACCATCAGGATATACTTTTGTAGTAGTCCTGATGGTTTCAAAAACTAATGACCAGGTAGAGTTGGTGATCATATATGTATTCTGTTTATGCATCTTACCTGTCAGTTTATTTATGTTTACTTTTTCAGTGTGAGTGGCGCAACAGGTAGCACACTCATTGCAGTAGGCTGTAGGTTCTATACTCATGCCTGGCAGATGGATTACTGATACTGGAATGCCGCATAAGGGGGAAGGGTGCTTCACTCCTGAGTGTGTTATCCTTCAGGTGACACATTAAACTGAGGCTCCATCTACCCGAGTTGGTGATAGCTCAAGTGTGTGTAAAAGATCCCATGGCACCTGTCAAGAAATTAGGGGAAGTTTCCTGATGCCCTGGCCAAATTTCCCCTAGTTGTATAAATAATGCTTTGTGTCTCCCATGAAGAGAGGCTACTAGCATTGTGGAACCAACCCAGTCAACAAAGGATAAATAAATAAAGTACATATATATAAATATTTGATCATTTTAATACAAGGGAAGTGAAGTTTAAATAGTCTTCAGCAAGCTTCTGTAAATTCACAATTACCCAAAGTTGGGAGTACAGTTATTAATGATCAACTGCTTTTAATTACTTTTTGTAAATTAGGATGCAGCATGGCCATACAATGTATTCTGAAATCAAGCTGCAAGGATAAGACTTTTTTAGGGGGGTGGGGGATTTTGTGGAAGATACTTTTATATATAGTGAGGATGGCAATGTGGTGAGAACATCTGAAGGGGAACATTTTTTAGTCATTGTTTAATGAAGGAGATATTGCCTTCATGCAAAGCAAATATTTGGCTCTGTTTGGAATGCTTTCCTTCTGTCTTCAATAATGTATCTCAAGTTACACCACTATGATCTGTTCCCCAACTCTGTCCTCAGCTGTTCACAGTAAACCCCTTTTCCTCCTTCTTTTCCATATGCTGCATCATTCCAGTCACTGCTTCGCCTCTACCCATGCATAAATTCTTTCAAATAATAAACAAAAGTGCTCCCTCCCTGCTAGCGTACCCAGCAGCAGTAGCTTTTGTTAGCTGAAGTGTGGAGACAACAGATGAGGGGCCCTGCAGCAGAAGAGGGGGAGGGGTAAAGATACCAGACCATGTCTCTATTTCTAGTGACTAATTAGGAGGAGTGTAATCCATTTACTTAATTAGCTCCATTGCAGAGGGTGATTCACAAAAGGGAATTACAAGCAGATAGCCCATCCCACACTATGCTGCATTCAGAAACTGTCTTTTTGGAGATTCTCAAATCTTTCTCACATCACAATATTCTTCTTTTCTCCTAAATTTCCTTTCTTGTCTCCATCCTGTCTCACCCTTTGCAGACAGCAGGCCCCTACTTTCTGATCCACTGCCTAGCTTTCTTGTTCTGTCAGTTGTCTATACACATCATGTGACTGCATTCGTAAACACTGAGGTGGCATGTTTGGGATGCAAACATTGCCATCCCAACTACTGGAGTGCCTCTGAACAAATTTTGTTCAGTAGAATGGGAATAGCAATTTACTGTCTAGTTTGAACAATTTGCAGCAGTTAAGACTTGTCGAAGTACACTGCAGTCGCCAAAGATACATTGTGTTTCCCACTTGTACCAGGGTACCTCTCACAGTAGCTTAATGTAATAGCTTTTTATTTTTTTTTAATAAATGAAGAAAAGGTGAATGCATTATGAGGCACAGCTAGTTGAAACGTTTTCTAACACACACACACACACACACACACACACACACACACTACTTACTGAACTGACTGAGGTGCAAGGTACATTTTAAAGGTATAGTGTCTTAAATGCTTAAATAGTTCATTTATTCAATTCTCTAAGTGAGAAAATTGGAGGAGTGGTCCTTTTCAGCTACAACCAAGCCACAAAGGCAAGGGTAAATGTAATATATATGGACAATTCGGAGTAGCCAGTTAACCAGCATGTTTTTGGGAAGAGGGCGAGACTGGAGCACCTGGAAGAAGCGTGCAAGCTCCATGTAGTTACTGACTAGAATTAAGAACTGAACCCCAGAAGTTGGAGCTGTGAGACAAAGATCTTACCAAAGATCTCCCTTCTCAGGTCAGCAAAATTGTAAAGGATATATGATTTAACAGGTTTAGTCTGTAATATATCATTAGCGGACCGGAGTTCCGCTGTGGCGACCCCTACGGGAAAAGCCGAAAGACACACACACAGTCTGTAATATATTGTCATCCTTATAAATATTTGCATGTGCTGAATTTTTATAGCATGTTGTCATCTGAAATGAAAAACTTTCTTGAAATGTAAAGCACATCAGATGCTGATTATTTCAAAAGTTATAGTTTAGTCAGTCACCTAAACTGATATTTTATGTACGAGTTTAATGCGCCACCCTAATGTAGTAAATTTACAAGTCTGTATAACAATCATTTCAGACCATTTGAACTTTTCGAAGCAATCAAATAATTTTTAGTTATATTATTATCACCTGTTCTGCAAGAAAGATTGATTTCAATAAATGCTCCCTGTTTCTCGTGTGCATTGTTCGGTTCGGCATATACACCTCAGAAGATTTTCAAGGATCATTCTTAAGAAGCACAGCTGCTGTTTGCCTTGAGGGATGGTGTTGAATCCTGCATTCTCTCTTTTGCATAAATCTCTCTAGTTTGCCTGTCATACTAATATTTCTGTCTGTTTTGATTTTTTTTCTGCCTTGAATATGAACTTCATTCTCTGGTGTATGCACACTTGAAAGAAGTAAATAACTTGGATGTCAGTCTATAAACTTTAAGTACAGTAAGCTGGGGAAAATTTAGTTCCTTGAAGTGGATTGCATATACTTTGTAACAATAATTTATTTAGTCTGTGCATTGAGATTGCTTGTCTTTGTATTTTAATTGCCGTAATTACCACAGTTAGCTCAAACTAGACAGTAAATTACTATTCGTGGTTTTATATTTTGTCTAATGACCTTTTTTCTAAGTCCATTTTGCTCCCATGCTTGCTATCAAGTATCCTCCAATCAGGCTGTACTAATTAATTCTCACATACTAAGTATCTCCAGTACAGGGACAAGAGCCATCCAGTGGGGCTGTCATCCAGGTGTATGTGCCCTCTACAACATTCCAGCAGCGAGTGCATATCTGATAGGCCCTAACCCCTCCCGTGAGCGGGGAGAAGAGCGACTCGCATCATATGGGTACCATGACATTTTCCAGTGTGAGTGTAATGCCAAAGACATTTATTAGCCATCTCTTTAAGTGCAACTGGTCTTCCAAGGGCCCTGCTCAGCACCCCCCCGCCAAGAACAGGCACCCTTGTTCTTCCCATGCTAGACCCAACCAGTGTCTAAGCCACTAATCAAAATCCAGGCGTGTGAGCCATAATCAGGACTTGATCCTTGCACTATGCCCCTAGGATCAGTAATATATACTAAGTATAAAATGTCTTGATGCTAGAAAATATGTGCAAATACCATGGGCTGTGGTCTTCACAGAACAGCATATGACATTAGAAGTGCTCTGAGATTGTTGTTTTGATATTCATTACAAACAGTGCACTGTAACATTCTCTCAGACTGAGTAGACTTATCTAGCCAGTAAAGAATATCTCTTTCTCTTCCACTTTGTTTGACTCCTCCCAGATGTCGCTCACTAATTTTGCTTAATATTTTTTAACTGATTATGCACAGGGCTAGGAAAGTGGTTAGTACTGCTTACTCAAAGAGCATAGTTCTGTTCTTGGGTCTTCCTTGTACCTACATTTTTTTGATGTGTACCATATCTCTCACATCCCAAAGATAATATGCCATAAGTATAGTGGCAGTTGAGTGTGTGTGTGTGTGTGTGTGTGTGTGTGTGTGTGTGTGTGTGTGTGTGTGTGTGCAGGTGTGTGTGTGTAAACCCTTGGATGTGTGCCCATCCTTCAAAGACTTATTACCTATTTTTTCATCTATCACCCATATGTCTTGCTGTGTCACTTTCCAAGCAGTGGATGAATTTATTGTATACTGAAACATACCAATAAGTGTCATCAGTGCTTTCTTGTCCTCAGATAGAAGTAGATGCACTGAAGTTCGCACCTGTTCATCTTCTAGCTTGAGAGCCTATGAATCGAGCATATATTTAATATATGTTGTGACTCTTTCAAACAGGTCACGCTACACAGTAATCTCTCCTCAATTCAGAATGTTATCAGTAACATTAAATGCACCATCTAACTCTTCAGACATCTGAACTGCAATTATCTGAAACACTTCTGGAGGAGACAAAATTCCAAAGTTGAATGCAGAGATCTGTGTCTTTCACTTCGGCACATTAAACGTTCACAATTTGAAGACCTCATCTTACAAATTGAATTTCTAAACCCATTGATTAGCACGTAGCACAGAGAATAATTTTCTGTTTGACATACTAAGCACATCTTCAATTGTACAACATATAGAATGCTGCCTTCTAGTGGCTTTCTTTACAATTAAGCCCATGTGTTCCTTTCTGTGCAATTCTGCAGCCGTTCTGCCTTTCAAAGCTACTAGAACTTTCCTAGGAACATATACATTGGAGATGTCCTTCAAGAATGCAACTGCAGTCCTGACATATGGGTTGTCCTGCCTCAGGCAGCCCTTCGGTCGGCCGGATTCCAAAGTCTGGGTCCGGCGTCGGCTGATGTCGCCTCCTCCCCGACTTCAGAGCGGCTGGGGTATAAAAGCATCAGCCGACGCCATCTTCTTCAGTCTTTCTTGCCGCGCGGTGCCCGAAGCAAAAGCAGTTCGCAAGTGCCGGTCGGTCAGCTCCTGTGTTTTCAGTTACCGAAGTCATCAAAAAGCTAAGTACCCCGTTGGGGAACATTTTTCTTGCCTCAGCCGATGTCAGAAAACATTGGAAAAGTTAATAATTGTTTGTCTTGTGGTAAACAAATATCTCATAAGGACTTCCATTCTTACTGCCTTCCCTGCCTGGGCCCAGACCACGACGTCTCGGCCTGTGCTGCCTGTGCTTGCTTTAATAAGCGCACTCTCAGGCGCCGGGCAGAATTTGCCAAAGACTTTTTTGGCGAAAATTACGCTTATATCATGCCGTCGGAACAACCGACAGCACATATTTCCAAAAACCGCAAGGACCGGGACCGACATCCTCGGCCCGCGTCGTCCACCGATACCACGCCTAAGCCTTCCGCGAGTGCATCGGTCTCTTCGGAGGCGGTAATTCCACCGCTCCAGGCCAACGACACCGCTTTACCACGTACTTCGTTCCCGGAGGTTTCCCCGGTGCCGGTTGTTGATTTTCCTCCCGAAACCGAAGCTCAAGATTTACCAGACACCATACCAGTGGATAAAGTTACTCCTGCACGTGGGGCAGCTAGGCTTCCGGTCTCCATGTCAATCAAGGCCTTCACACGTGCTAAGGCCGCCAGCCAGGCTAAGGCCCATCCTCCTAAAACTTTTTCCCAGGGCCCCTCTTCTGATAAACAGATCATGACCCTAGCTGCAGATCTAATCTCTCTAATCAGAGGTTCTCAGTCGCATCCAGACAGAGATTCTCAGCCTCCTGCAGATAAAAGGCCTAGGACTGAGCAGACAGATACCCTCTCTTCGGATGAAGCCTCTTGGGATTCAGGGCATTCAGATACCCAGGAAGAATCCTTCCAGGCCTACGAGGACTCTGATGCTGAGGAATCAATTCCTTCTGCCTCTCCTCCAGAGGATATTTCTTTCGGATAAGTTCTCCACTCTATGAGAGAACATTTTCAGTGGCAGGGTCAGGAATTTTCTGACTCCAGGAAAAGGCTACGTACCTTCCTTAAGTTACCCCAGCACAGACCATTAGCTATCCCTCCAGTGTTGGATGTCTTGGATGATGTATTCTCAGACTCCAGTGCTTCCCCTGATTCTCTCCCTCCTGCTCCTGTCAAGCCAGACAGATATTACAGGGTTCCTGAAACGCATAAGCATCTCTTTAAGGCCCACTCTGTGGATCTAGAAACTATTTCTCAGGGGCCCAAAGGAGTGGCTACTTCCTCGGCCAAAAACCCTTTGCCCGCAGACAGGGAATCTAGGTCCTTGGAGAGATGGGGCAAAAAAGTTTATACCTCTTCCACCCTTGCCATGAGGTCACTTAACTGTCTTTTTCATATGTTTCAGTACCAGGATTACTTAATGGATGATTTGCAGAAAAAGTTAGCCTCTCCTGAGCCTATAGATAGAAAGGCATTGCAGGATTTGGTTCATAACACTCAGCAGGTTAGCAATCATTTTCTTCAGTGTGGTTATGATGCATTGGAAGCTTCATGTAGGGCAGCTATGACAGGGGCGTTATCGTAGACATGCTTGGCTGAAAGAACAGCCACTGCCAGACCATGTTAAAGTAAAGCTCCTAGATGCACCTCTGGAAAAACAGAAGCTTTTGCTGCTAATGCAGAGGATGTGTTGAAGTGTATTGAGGAAAAGGCTAAATCAGTACAGACAGTCAAGGATCTCCTCCAGGTTCAGCCACCCAGATTCAGCAGGAATTGGCCTTCAAAGAATTGGTCCTTTCCAGACACTGACAAGTTTCAAAGTGGGAAAAACAGGCGTGCTCGAGGTAGAGGGCAATACCGAGGCTCCTACAGGGCCGCCAATGGCAACCACCAAATCAGAGAAGTGGCAGGGAGTTCAGCTGCACCACAGGGACAATCACAATGACTTGACTTTCACTCCGACCAAGGCTCAAAGAGAAGCACCTCTAGGCGGAAAATTATCCTTATTCTCAAAGAACTGGCACATTTTAACCAAGGACAAATGGATTCTGGACATAGTAGACAAAGGTTACAGGTTCCACTTCCATACCTTACCAACGAGACAAGGCATGCCAAATCTGCCACAAAATCAAAGGGCAGAGGCACTCTACAAGTTTCAAAGCTGTTACAAATAAAAGCAATAGAAAAGGTTCCTCCTCAGGAACAAGGCCAGGGATTCTATTCAAGACTGTTCCTTGTTCCAAGAAAAGAAAAGCAATGGAGACCTATACTGGACCTGTCTGCTCTAAACACTTTTCTCATTGTGCCAAAATTCAAAATGCTGACTTTACAGCAACTCCTTCCCATGCTGGGCAAGGGGTCTTGGCTGGTTACTCCGGACCTCAAGGAGGCATACCTACATGTCCCAATCAGACACAGTTGCAGAAGATACCTCAGATTTCTTGCAGGTCAGAGCATTATCAATTCTCAGCATTGCCGTTTGACTTATCTACTGCGCCCAGAGTATTCACGAAATGCCTGGCATCAGTAGTTGCACATTGCAGGCTCCAGGGGATTCAAATATACCCTTACCAGGACGACTGCCTTATAAAAGCAGACAGCAAACAAACCTTGATAAGAAACTTGAACTATGTCATTCAACTACTACAGGCTTTGGGATACACAGTCAACATTCAAAAATCAAGACTACTGCCATTCCACCAGATTATTTTTCTAGGAGCCAAATTGGACACACAAAATCACAAATGGCTTTCCTCACAGAGAAGAAACAAGAACATTTACCAGATTACTTCAAAAGCCTAGCAAAGCTCACCCAGCTGACCGCAAGAAAAATCCTGCAGGCCCTGGGGTTCATGGCATCTTGCATTCTTCTGGTACCTCTGGCAAGACTACACATGAAAAAGCTACAATGGTACCTAAAAAGCTTATGGTCTCAACACAGCCATATACCACTTATTCCATGCCTGCAAAGGGAATTTTTGTGGTGGGCTCAAGCAAGTCATTTAAACAAAGGCATGTCTTTCAACAAACCTCTAGCAAGTCAAACCATTACAACAGACGCCTCAGATCATGGATGGGGGGCGCACATGGAGGGCAGATGCATTCAAGGGCAATGGACTCCCAGGGAAATGCATCTGCACATAAATCAAAAAGAGATGTTGGCAGTGATACATGCAATCGAGGCCTTCGGGAAATCCCTTCAACAAGGTCATCTGCTAATAAGGACAGACAACACCACTGTCATGTGGTATATAAACAAGCAGGGAGGCACTGACTCTTACCCCCTCTGCAGACTAACAATGACTTTTTGGGAAAAGTCCCTGAATCTGAACATACACTTGCAATCCCAGTTTGTTCCAGGCAAGGACAATGTTCTGGCGGACAGGCTGAGCAGAAATTTCTTGGATCCGCACGAATGGATGCTGCATCCACACATTTTCTCACAAATAACAAGTGCATGGGGAAGACCGGACATAGATCTCTTTGCTTCTCACCTCAATCATCACCTGGAGAAGTCCTGTTCAAGGACGCACCATCCTCTAGCCTGGAGAACGGATGCTCTCTCCTTCAGCTGGAATTCCCTAACAATTTATGCATTCCCTCCTCTACCATTACTGACCAAGGTGTTACTGAAGATCAAAGCAGAGCAACCAAAAGGAATTTTGATAGCTCCAGACTGGCCAAAGCAGCACTGGTATCCATTGCTACTGAGCATAACTCACACCAAACCGTGGCCCTTGCCTCAATGGCCTCTGCTTCTAACTCAGCACAATTACAGGACTGTTCATCAAAACCTGCAAACATTGCAGCTGACAGCTTGGAGGGTTCCATGACTTTCACCCATATCTCTCTTTCCGAAAAAGTACAAGAAATCTTACTGGAAGCACGCAGACCTTCCACCAGAAAAGCCTATTCAGCCAAGTGGAAGAGATTCATCATCTGGAATGCCAACAAGGGTCAGGATGCATCAGTAATGAGCATACCACAGATATTAGAATACTTGGCAGAAATGTTTCATAGTGGCCTCTCATATTCTTCCATAAAAATTCACGCTTCAGCAATCTCAGAAAAATACAACTGTGACCCACCTGTGTTTTCGCATCCCTTGCTAAGACAGTTTCTAAGAGGGATAAAGAATATCAAACCTCCCAGAAAACCACCAGTACCTGCATGGGACCTCAATTTTGTCTTGGAAAAATTAACTCTTCCTCCTTTTGAACCAGCAGCATCTTCAGAAATGCAATTTCTCTCCTGGAAAACGGTTTTCCTGTTGGCAGTCACCTCAGCAAGAAGAGTATCGGAGATACAGGCCCTCATGGCAGTACCCCCCTTTCTCATTTTTCATCAGGACAGAGTTTCTCTAAGAACCAATCCTTCATTCATGCCAAAAGTGATATCCAGGGTGTCTCTAAATCAAGCAATTCACCTGCCTACTTTCTTTACCAATCCTCAAAATAGGGGGGAAAAGCTGCTGCACACTTTGGACATACACAGACAATTACGCTACTACTTGGACAGAACAAAGACCACCAGAAAGTCTGATCAGCTGTTTGTAGCCTATGCTGCTGGAGTGCAAGGAAAGGCAATCTCCAAACAAACAATTTCAAAATGGATTGGACATTGCATCAGATTCTGTTACTCTTTCCATGGAAAAGGTGTGCCAGCCAATATCAGGCCACACTCCACCAGAGCTATAGCCACATCCACAGCATTTCTAAGAGGAGTGGCTACAAAGGACATTCTAGAGGCTGCTACATGGAGCTCCGTGCATACATTTACCAAACACTACAACCTGCCTTTATACTCCAGATCCCGAGTAGGCTTTGCTTCGGCAGTCCTGCAGGGCATTTTAGCTACACCATCCCTTTCTTAGATCCTACCACCCCCAGCTTGGCTATGGTATTCAACCCATATGTCAGGACTGCAGTTGCATTCTTGAAGGACATAGTACAGTTTTGTACCTACCATAAATGTAGATGTCCGATAGATATGCAACTGCAGTCAGGTTTTCCCTCCCTCCTACCCCTCTGTAATTCTCTTTTACTGGGTCCACTTCCCCTTTTCAAATTAGCTGGGGATATCTGTTATGGTGTATCTGTTTATTACTGTTTTGCATGTCTGGAATTTTTATCCATTCACTAAATTTAGCCTTCCTTGGAGGGCACCTGGCATCTGGGGCAAGAAACACTGAAGAAGATGGCGTCAGCTGATGCTTTTATACCCCAGCCGCTCTGACGTCGGGGAGGAGGGGACATCAGCCGACGCCGGACCCAGACTTTGGAATCCGGCCGACCGAAGGGCTGCCTGAGGCAGGACAACCCATATGTCAGGAATGCAGTTGCATATCTATCGGACATCTACATTTATGGTAGGTACAAAACTGTACTTTTTAGTAGGATTAGTCTGTGATGTAGACCTGGCAAATGTCCTTGACCAACAAAATAAATCCTCAGAACTTTGCAGCTAGTCACAGCCCTTAACAATACAGATCATGCATTGTCTTCACCATACCCAGTGTTTGAAAAATAGCTCAATCCAATATTGCTGGAGCATCTTTTCTCACAGTTTGAAACTTAATTTTATTTTCTATTTTTCCTTACAAGTAAGTACCTGTAACACGAGTGATGTCTGATTACTTGCATAAGTAAACAACTGGCATATGGACAGATTTAATTTGTCACTTTCAGCAATTTGAAGATGTTAGCAGACATGTTACGTTTGCTCTATTAACTAAAAGTAACACACTTATTTGATCTTGAATTCCTCAGTTCATGTGTACAATGATTTGCTTCTCTGCTATATTCTCTACATCAGCCGTTGACACTGTTGTCCACGTCAGAGTGTGTAGTTGCTTTGAGTAATGTATTTTCCTGCTCTTATTCTACACCACGTATGTGTTTTGATAGACTTGTAACACTACATATTCACACTTTAGTGAAATGATTCCTCCTGAGGCACAGTTTACATTTCTCACCATACACTGGATCTTTTTCATTTCCCTGCATTTTTTTGTCTGACTTCACAGAAGTTTGATGAAAATGTATTATTTTTTTGCCACACTTACTTTTATACACATCAGCTTCTTCATTAACCTGATTTATTAATTCAAAGTAATGTTGTTGGCTCAACACACATTTTGACTTTTATTAGCATCTGATCTGCGTATTTCAACAGTCTGCCTCTCAGCTGATAATGTTGCATGCCTCAAACAATTCTGCTGTTCACAAGCTAATCTTGAAGCTATCAAATTCACAGTATTTTGATTTGTTCTTTATATGACTAACATGACATTGTTTTTCTGTAAATCTTTGCTACTTCATGGAAAACATGAATGAAATGTAAGGTCAGTTCTTTTTCAGTTTTCATTAATATTGGAATTTTTATTTTACTACTACAGTGTTATGTTTTCTGCCTCTTGGAATCCAAAAGTGTTTGGATGTTTGTTGTGCTTTTCCTCAAATGATATTTAGAAATGTAAAATACTGCACTTCATCTGACCTGTAGTAGTCAGCAAAAAGAGAAACTTATTTGTCTACAGCTTCCAATTTTCAACCAGATGTTCTTAAAGACAGAGGTTTGAGGGAGTCATTAGCTAGAGGTAACCAAAGTATGAGGCCATGCTGAAGCTTTACTAACTTGTACCTCAGCACGTCAATTTGCAGCATAAGTTTGTGCTTCCTGGTACTGCTGAAAAAAAGACATTACGTGTAACAGATAAATTATGGCACATTTATTGATTACTTAAACAATGGATGTGCTAGATATTTCAACAGTTTTCTTCAGGCTGCACGACCAATGAGGCATAAGAGTTTTCAGTTTCCATCTTAAAGGGCTACCCAGAAACTGAAAAAAAAAAAATGTGTGTGTTTATTTTGGCCTTAAAAAGCCCCTGCAAATGTCATTATTTTAGGGTTCCCATTGCATGTTTGAGGACTGTAACTGTGGAAATTTAAACATGGTTTTGGGGAGGTATATATTCTACCTGAAACTGATGTATTGTGAAGTACTTTCTGTTCTCTGAGGTACAGTGATCTCGGAGTTTGTATACATAAGTAGCGTAGGTGTGCATGATGAATGCCCCTTAACTTCAGGAGGTTATTCTTGCTCCTCCTGAAAAAAAAAAAGCTTTCAATGTGAAACAGTAACTTTCGAGGTTTGCTTTTACTTCTTTTAAGTCATTCTTAAGAGTTTCTTAGTTTCAAGACTTGCTTTATTGAGTGTTGAATTTCCAATGGGGAATCCTTTTGTAATTTGCTGTACCCCAAAATGGCCTGATGGAAGCTGTCATACTGAAGTGGTTTTGCTTCCTATACAAGTTGCCTTCTTCTGTCAGTGCAGCCTGTATATCACATTTATGACATAGCAAGGCTAGTAATGGCCTTATTATGGACTGACTTGATATTGACAGCTCTCATGAATTTATGCTTTCTCTGACTGTCCATGACAAGAGTGTCTGTATATTTCTTTCCCTGATTCCCTCTGAGTTTTTGCTACTGGTAGTGAATCTCAACTGTATATGCTTTAAATGCTTTGCTTGCTTGGAAGTATTTTGCTGAAACTTTTCCACAAAAGAAAACAAGAAGGAACAAAAGAGATAAACCAAAATCATGCCCCACAACACAAAACTTAGAAAAAAGATAAAACTGTAAACGAAAAGTGCCTTCTAAGGGAGCCATACACCCGCACCCCTTTTTGTGTAGGTAGATATATGTGTGTGTTTGTGTGTGTGTGTATGTATGTATGTATATCTATATTTATATATTTATATATATATATATATATATATATATATATATATATACACACACACACACACACACACACACACACACACACACGCACACTAATATCAAGATTGCACTTACTTGTAGAAGGAGTAAAATGCACTTTAAAGTGCATGTTATTGTTCCCTTTCCTTCAATGCCTGAAACAACAAACAACATAACAACCCATCATCTATGTCACCCCTGAGAAAATATATACTTGAATAAACAGGCACTGGGCAAAACATGTGGTACAGGTTGTGCAGAATCACAGCAGGCACAGATGCTTTGTAGAGTAACAGCTGGCATACCTGCTTTTTCATGGAACAACTAACGGAGGTATTTTAAAGAGTCATACCGGTAGTAAAAACATTACAGGAGAAGGACATGCAGAAGGACATGTTGGGCAGGAGGTGTAACATCTGGGACAGACACACATGAGCATTGATGTCTGGCGCAGGTGTTGTAGGGAGGGTTGGCTTGTGTGGGTAATTTAAGGTGTAACATCCGGCACAGGTACTTGAGCAGTGATATCTGGCACAGGTGTTGTAGGGAGAGACAGAGGACTGATGTCGGATCAAGTGAGGTGTAACATCCAGCACAGGTACTGAGAGCAGTGATGTCTAGCACAGGTGATATAGGGAGTGACAGAGGGTAGGTGTGGGTACAGTCAAGTGTAACATCCTGCACAGGTACATCAGCAGTGATGTCTGAGATAGGTGTTGTAGGGAGGGCTGGAGGGCTGGTGTGGGTACTGTGAGATGTACCAACCAGCACAGGTCATGTAGGGAGGGTTGACTGGTGTGCGTACTATAAGGTGTAACATCCGAGACAGGTACATGAGCAGTGAGATCTGGCACAGATGTTGTAGGGAGGGACAGAGGACAGTCAGTACAGTGAGGTGTAACATCAGCACAGGTGCTCAGAGCAGTGATGTCTAGCACAGGTGATGTAGGGAGTGACAGAGGGCAGGTGTGTGTATAATAAAGTGTAACATCCTGCACAGGAACATCAGCAATAATGTCTGAGATGGGTGTTGTAGGGAGGGCTAGTGTGGGTACTGTGAGATGTACCATCCAGCACAGGTCATGTAGGGAGGGTTGACTGGTGTGCGTACTATAAGGTGTAACATCTGACACAAATGCATAAGGGAGAGACAGAGGGCTGGTGTAGGTACTGTATTACATAATGTACGGCACAGGTACTGAGTACAGCAATGTCTGGCACAGGTACTGTAGGATGGACAGAGTATCAGTGTGAGTACTGTAAGGTGTAACATCTGGCACAGGTTCTGATCACAGTGGTATCTGGCAGAGGTGTTGTAGGGAGAGACAGAGGGCTGGTTTGAGTAGTGTGAGGTGTGTCATCCAGCACAGGTACATGAGCACAGTGATGTCTGGCACAGGTGCTGTAGGGAGGGACAAAGGGTCGATGTGGGTTTTATAAGGTGTAACATCCGGCACAAGTACTTTAGTGATGCTATCTGACACAGGTGATGTCCTTCTATTCTCATGTTGCAGTAGTTATAAGCTTTAGGGTTAGCCTCCACCTAGCGACCTGAACGTTTGGCCAGTGTACAAAAGCTTTAGTCACTGCAGGGTACGTGGGACATTTGACATTGACCATAGGGTGCAGGACCATAAAAGTGACGTTTGCACGTACCTTCCGTTGAACTTCTGTGCTGCCAGTTGAACGTCAGCTCATCCTGCTGTCCCTGCCGTAGAATCCTGTGATTTAAAGATAAATACCCTGTTGGGGCTTTTTCTTGTTCTTTTTTGGTCACTGCATGCCTTCTCAGGTTCATGTCATCCAGAAAAGAAAAGTGTAGGTGTGGACATCCGATACCACATAAGGACACCCACAACCTGTGTTTGTTCTGCCTAGGGCCTAACCATGACCATTAGTCCTGCACGATTTGGCAGGCCTTTGTCCCAAAGACTCTTTGCAGCCGTTTGCATGCCCTCATTATCTGTCTAAAGAACCAACTCCTCAAATGTCTCACTCTTGCAATGGAAGTACTGTCCGGCCATACCGTCGAGCCACTGAAAAAGAAGTCCAAAGTTACCAGGCCTGAGCCTGCTGCTGCACCTCTTCCATCTGATGTTCCCCCTGTGGCCGAGGTATGCCTGGAGGAACATATGGAACCAGCCCACTCTGGTATAACAGGTATTGTTCTGGAGGCCGCAAAACCAAGGCCTGAAAGCACATCCATTGAGGTAATGCAGACGTCAGACACTGACAACAAATGGGAACCTCGGCTCGCTGCGGACGTCCAGACTGGTCCTTCCACTGTTAGTGAGGCTTCTGAATCTAGGGCCTCCATAGAGCCTGTGCCCTCCAGGCCTGTTTCTTCTTTAAAAAAGAAACAGAAAACCAAACATGTGACTTCACCTCCTGAGAGCTTGCCTGATTGGCAAGCTTTCTCTGTGTTTGTTTAATGCCTTTATAGTACTTAGGCCAACAATGGCTGCTTCGCCTCTGGTTACCCCTCCTGTTATCAGTCCTAGGTTTCAGACTGTAGAACCTCTTACAATAGAGGCTGAAGACTCTCTGTTTTATGCTTCACAAATGCCTTCCCCTCTACGATATGCCTCCCCAGAGGAGGACTTTGCTGAGGAAAATTCTCCTGGAGAGGACCTTACCTTTGAAGAAACCATCTCTCAGATGAGAGGGTTTTTTAAATGGGTCTCCACAGAAATGTCTGAAGTCCAAAAGAGGTATTATGAACTCCTACAAATGGATACCCCTTCACCTTCTGCCAGTCCACCAGTCCTACCAGCCTTCTTAGATGCCTGTTCTGCAGCTTCTAAAAATCCTGAATCCCAACCCTCTGCTCCTGGTAGGCCTGACAGATTTTATAAGGTCCCAGAAGAGGTGCAATTTCTAATAAAATTCCCTGTTGCAGATCCTGTTACTATTGCTGTCTCTGCAGACAAACCCTCCAGACTGCTACCTTCTACCTATGTCCTTCCTACTAATAAGGACAGCAAGACTATGGAGAGACTTGGCAAGAAGGTGTATACTCCAGCAACCTTGGTCTTTAGGGCCATCAGCTGCCAGACACTTATGTCTAAGTACTCTCTGGCCCTTTTGACTCGGGCTTCAAAGCTCTTGGATGATTGCCCTTATTTGGCCACAAAGTCACAAATCTGATCTCCTTGTCCTCACAAGGGATAAGACACTCAATCAAATGCAGTTGTGATGCTGCAGAGGCCTCGGCCAGATCTGTTGCCTCTTCCTCAGTGCTCAGAAGGTACTCTTGGTTGAGGCTCCAACCCCTACCTGACGATGTCATTGCTAAACGTCTACATGCTCCACTGGACAATACTGCCTTGTTTGAGGCCCAATTGGCAGAACATTTGAGAACCCTGCAGTAGAAGGGGAAAGACCTACAGGACTTGAAACGTTTGTGTTACCAATTCCTAAATTCCACAGAAATTCTCTCACTAAGACACAATTTATTAGGAAGTATTCTGCTCCTCCTCTTCCTGCTAGGGGCAAAACGAGTTCCAGAAAGCAGCAGCCATCTTCCAGGCCTGGACAGACATCACCCAGAAATCTCCATTTCAAGACAAATACCTGCCTCCTCCTCCTCCTCCTCATCCCCCTTCAGATCCTATACCCCTTTCCCAGAGAGTCTCTTACTGTCTTCTTTTCTGGAAAAGCATTACCTCAGACAAGTGGGTCTTGTCAATCATAGAAAAGAGTTACTTCATGACTTGGGCCATTCCTCCACTCTTAAGAGGTATCCCACATCCACCAAAGGACCAGCTGCCCCTATTCCAACCAGTCTTGGACACCCTCCTCTCTCAAGGGACTATCCATTGAGTCCCTGTGTCAGAAAAGGGAAGGGGCTTTTACTCCAGACTTTTCCTGGTCCCAAGAAAGGACGGCCCATGGAGACCCATCCTAGATCTGTCCCACCTCAACCCTTTTCTTCAAGTACCTACCTTCCGCATGCTCACGACTCAGACTCATATTTCCACTGCTAATGCCTCAGGCATTTTTGGCCACCTTGGACATCAAAGATGCCTACCTGGATATCCCCATCTGGCCCAAATACAGGAAGTACCTATGCTTCTCTGTTGGTTCCTCGTAGTTTCAGTTCTCTGCTTTACCCTTTGGACTAGCTACTGCTCCAAGGGTGTTCACCAAGTGTCTGGCTCCAGTGGTAGACTATTGCAAGGTCCTAGGCATACAGATTTTCCCATACCTGGATAACTTCCTTATCCAGGCAGATTGTTACAATACCTGGATGACTTCCTGATCCAGGCAGATTGTTACAATACCTTCCAGAACTATCTCCAGACAGTCATTTCTGTTCTGCAGTCTCTGGGTTTCACCATCAGCTTCCCCAAATCCAGCCTAAACCTCACCCAGAATCAAGTTTTCCTGGGTTTCAAAATCCAGACAGACATTATGATGGCATTCCTCCCACCCCAAAAGTTGGAAAATCTGAAGGAATACCTGTTGTTTGTCATCCAAGCCCCTGCAGTGACAGCAAGAGAAAATCTCAGACAATTAGGGCATATGGCTTCTACAATCCCCATGTTGCCCCTGGCAAGACTCCACATGAGGAAACTTCAGTGGTACCTGAGGTCCACATGGACCCAACACTCCCATCCCTTGGACCACACCATTCCCTTCCTACCATGCCTAAGGAAAGAGATCCTTTGGTGGGTGGATCAAGTGTATCCGAACCCAGGACTTCCCTCACAACCCCTAACTCCAGTCCAGGAAATGTACATAGATGCTTTTGACCTGAGTTGGAGAGCTTCTGTGGGCAGCTTGAAGGTGCAAGGCACATGGACAGGCCCCTTAAAGAGGGAGCACATCAACATCAGAGAGATGAGGGCTCTCATCTTTGCACTGAGGGCCTTCCAAGATATTCTGAAGGAAGAACCCCTGAAGTTGCTCACGGACAACACTACTGTTCTTTGGTATGTGAACAAACAGGGGGAACAATATCATACTAGTATGCAGACTTGCACTCCAGGCCTGGGAACTGGCAGTCCAGCATGGAGTCATTCTGCAGGCTGTCTATATCCCCTCAGCTCGGAACACTCAGGCAGACATCTTGAGCAGGTTCATGTCACAATCCCACAAATGGATGCTACACAGGGATGTGTTTCTGGACATAGTCCACAGGTGGGGTACACCACAAATAGATCTGTTTGCCTCCCCTCTGAACAGACAATTTTCACAGTTTTGTACCAGAGCACCCAGCCCTCTAGCGAGGGCAATGGACAGCTTCTATGTCGCATGGAAGGGGATGTTTCTGTACACATCCCCCCTTCCTACTCTTACAAAAAGTCCTAATAAAAATTCAGCAGGACAAACCAAAAATCTTGTTGGTGACTCACTTTTGGCCAATACAGCACTGGTTCCCCTCCTTCTGCATTTAGCATGGGGCAATCATCACAAGTTACCTCACAGAGTGGACCTACTTATACAGGACAAGGGACCCCTAATCCACCCCACTTGGAATCTCTGAGCCTAACCCTGTGGGTGATATAGTTTTGATCCCTTTCAGACACCTTTACTCTGAGGACATGCTAAATGTCCTGCAGGAGGCCAGGAAACCCAGTACTAGGAGATCCTATCTGTCCAAATGGAAAGGGTTCTCCATTTGGTGTCTAAATAGACAGCTAGATTCATTTCAAGGAGAGGTCCTCTTGATGCTGTGTTATTTGTCTGAATTGTTGCAGGCAGGGTTGGCATATTCCTCTGTTAAGGCCCACCTTGCTGCTGTTTCTGCTTGTCTGCCCCTTGACCCTACACTTGCTTCCAGACTTCAAATGAAGTTATTCCTGAAAGGAGTTCTACACCTCAGGCCTCCCAGGAGGAGAGTTCCACCACCCTGGGACCTGAACTATGTGTTAGAGAAGATGACCATATTTGAGCCAGCAGCTACAGCCTCTCTAAAGTACTGCATTTGGAAACCTGTGCTTTTGGTTGTCCTGACACCAGCCAGGAGAGTATCAGAGCTCCAGGCACTCATGGTCACCTCACCTTTTTTAATCTTCCTCAAGGATACAGTAACCTACCATGGCAAACACCTGGAGTCTAACATAAAAGCCCATTCCACTAGGGCGGTGGCCTCCTCTGGAGCATTTTTCATGGAGCTGGACACTGCTTCTATTCTAGAAACAGCTACCTGGACATCTGCCCATACCTTCACCAAACACTACAAACTGGACCACATCTCCAGATCTAGAGTAGGTTTTGCTAGGGCAATCGTGCATGGATTTGTGGAAAATAGTTCCAAACCACCCTCTTCTTCTTCCTGTTGAGTTATGGCACTCACCCAAAGGTTATGAATACTGCAACATGAGAATAGAAGGACATAGAATAGTTGTGGAAAATCTTACCATAACCATAGGTGTCCTTCTCTTCCATGTTGCAGTAGTCTATCCCAGCCTCCTACCCCCTGGAGAAGAAAAAAAAAAAAAAGCTTTGTTGGATGATTCAGGACTTGTGCAGCTATCATGGGACTGGGGTCCGACTGGGGTATTCACTTCTGAGGAATATGTGCAGACATCACTTTTATGGCCCCCGCACCCTATGGCCAACATCAGATGTCCCAAATACCTTGCAGTGACTAAAGCTTTTTGTATACTGGCCGGATGTTCCAGTCGCTGGGCAGAAGCTAACTGAAAGGTTATGAATACTGCAACATGGAAAAGAAGGTACTAGGCTATCGGCCCAAGGGCCTAAGTAAGCCTAGCCAACAAGGTTCCCTGGCTTACGCCACCCAAGAAAGATAATTTCCTGTGCCCCTGTCAAGCAGAGCCACAGAAATGATCCCCAGGGGTGTATTTCCTATTTCCCATCCACTCATCAAGATTTTTCTTGAAGAGTGCTAATGAGGAACTTTGCTTGACATAGATGGGTAGCTTGTTCCAGAGTATAGGAAGTCTCTGGGACAAGGATCTATCCCTCCAGCATGTCCTGTTTATTGTGCTGACAAGGTTTAGGTCCCTAGAGCGTATAGCTCGGAGGGATTGGGATTTCTTTAGGTGTAGCATGTCCAACAGCTCTGGGTTTAACATAGCTTTATATGTTAGGCAGAGATCTCCTCTGAGTAGGCGATATGCTACAGAGAAAAGCTGGAGTTTTTTAAGACGGTCAGTGTAAGGCATCTGTGTGAGGCCAATAATCCTCTTTGTGAGGTACTTCTGTGGCCTTTTCAACTGCTGCAGATGTCTTGTGAGGTACATTCCAAAAGGTGCATTGTACTCTATGAGTCTAATGAGTGCCAAGTAGAGGGGAACAATGACCTCTTTTTTCCTGGATGAGAACCCTTTTGTGATGAGGTGTACCACATAGAAGGATTTCCGGACTACTGTGGTGATGTGATTATCAAATGGAGAGACTATTGTCTACCTGGGTCCCAAGGTCTCTTATCATACATTCGGTGTCAAGTAGACTGCCATTTATGTGGGTAACTCATGGGTAGAGAGTTTTTACCAAAGGGGATGACAGTGCACTTTTTGGCATTGAGCTTGAGGCCATGCCTCTGACACCAGGCATCTATCTCAGTGAGGCCCTTCTGTAGGATGTCCACATAATTTGGGGACTCTACTATGGCTCCTAGTTTGCAGTCATCTGCGAACTTCATTAGCCAGAAGCCTTCTGTGTTAGCCTGTACTTCAGAGAAGTAGATACCAAACAGGAGAGGTCCCAGGACTGAACCCTGTGGTACTCCATTTGTCACTGGTTTGAAGTCAGATTTGGAGTCTGCAACTTTTACAGTGTGGGTTTTGTCAGTGAGTCAGTTGGCAACCCATCTTGTGACATAGAGATTTATACCTAGTTTAGTGAGTTTAGCTATAATTCCAGAATGGGGGATGGTGCCGAATGTCTTGGCAAGTTCAACATAGGCTGTGTGAACCACCTTACCCTCATGTACAGCTTTGGTGACTACTTAAAGAAGTCGATCAGGTTCAGAAGGCATGATCTGTCTTTCACAAACCCGAACTGGGTGGGATCCAGAGTTTGGAGGTTGCCAATGTCTTTGTTTATGAGTTCCATGATGATATGTTCCATGGCCTTGCAGACCAGGCTCGTCAGGCTAATAGGGCGATAGTTCCCAGGATCAGTGGTGGCTCCTTCTTTGTGGAGTGGGATAACTGTTGCTGTGCGCCATTCAGTGGGCATAAAGCCTGACGTGAGACTATGAAGATTTCAATAGCAAATTCCCACCTTATCTCCACCCTACTTTATGCCTCTCCAGTATATACCAACCTAAGGCAATGTGATCTAAACAAGCTAGAGACCTGCTACAACAAAATCGCCAAATTCGCTACAGGGGCATCCTACCGTAGTCACCACTGTCTCTCACTTGCTGAACTGGGCTGGTTTGAACTCCCTCACCTCCATCAGTGGTATCAACTCTCACTCGCCCACAAACTAGTAAACCATCCACTAAATGTCCCATCCCTCCAGAATCTACTCCAACCCTACTGCACCACCAGACCACTAAGATCCAGCAACAAAAATCACTTGCAGATCACTAAAGCCAATAACTCTGCTGGTGAAGCACTGTTCCTTGCGCCATAGCCAAATTATGGAACTCACTCCCACCCACAATTACCTCTGTACCATCATGCACCAACTTCAAAACTTTATTAAAAGCACACCTAAAAACATGCTGGCTATGCCCTTGCAACTCCCACTCTAATATCATCCACCCCATCCAACTACTACCTTTCTTTCACCTCCACTAACTACCTTGATGATAGCAAGCTCAGATGCTCATAAGCCTAGTACTTATTATACAGCAGGAACTTCTCATTGTTACATTTGTTAATGCCTGTTATGTACTTCACAGATAAAGATTCTAGTTGTCTACTGATGTACTATGTTCTTCATCTGTAAATATGTTGTAAGTAATTTCTATGTTAAATTGTTAATCGCTATGTAATCCAATGTAACTACTGTCTGTTTATTTTACTGTGGAGCTTTTCTCCCCGGGCCTCCGCTGAAAATGGACCGACGTCCAGTCGGACACTCCCGGTCAACAAATTTAAATAAATAAATTAATTAAATTAAATTGAACATGGTGCTTAGGTGGGGAGCCAGTTCATTCTGAAGTTCATGTAAAATGCAGCCTGGGATGTTGTCCGGTCCCATGGATGCTGTGTTTTTGGTTTTAGAGAGTGCAGATTTTACCTGCGTAGTTGTGATTACAGGGACTCTGCATTCTTCCTGTATAGATATGGGCCCTTTAGTGGGTGAGAGGGGGTAAAGTTAGCACTGAACCTGTCTGCCAGGATGTTGGCAATATCAGTTGGTTCTGTAATTTTTGTGCCACTGTGCTGTAACTCAGAGCAGATCTGGGTGTTGCAATTGAGATTCTTGATATAGCTATAGAATGCTTTGTGGTTATACTTAGAATCAGTGGCGATTTTGTTTTCGTAGCTAGCTTTGGAGGATCTTATAAGAGATCTCAGCTTCTTACTTAGGTTGACCAGGGAGCTCCTCCACTCATGGGATTTTACTCTCTTTTGCAACAGTTTCTTCCTTCTGTTTTAGAGTTTGTTTATGGCAGGGGACCACCAGATTGGCTTCCTTTTTTTGGAGGATAGCATCTTGGTTCTGTTTGGGATAGCAAGATCCATGCACTTTTATAAGTGCTTATAGAGTGCATTTGTGTAGGATTCAGCAGTTGTAACTATATTGTCGATCTGCATGGGTGTCATGAAGTTCGTCACTTCTGTCTTAAGAAGCATGAAGTTGGCTTTGGTGAAATTTTTTACTGTGGTTTCCTTAATGGTGGGTGGGGGCAGGATGCGGATATCTAGGGTGATTAGCTTATGGTCGGATCTGACCAACGAGGAGTTGACTTCAGGTGTGGAACACATGTTGGAATGACTAGGTCTAGGATATTGTTGCCCCTGGTGGGGGTGTGGATAAGTTGATCCAGGGCATTGGAATTTATGAATTCCAGAAAGCATTGAGCGAAGGAGTTGGTACATGAGTAGTTTTCCCAGTTAATGGTGACATAGTTGAAATCGCCCATTATTAGGGAGTTTGGTTGAACCCTAATATTTTCCAGTATATCAAGAAAAGAGGAGTGGGAATCCTGGGGCATGGTGGGGGATCTGTAGCAAGCTACAATTTGGATTGCAGTTGTGTCTAGAGTTAGTTGCACTTGGATAACCTCAGATGCATTATGCTGCGCAACTAGCCTGGAGGTGTGGATATCCTTAATGAATATGGACACACCACCACCTTTGGTGTTCTGGTACAAGTTAGATGGCCGAAAAGTGTGGTATGATTTATAGCCTGGTAATGCAGGGGTGCTCTCTAGAGCCTTGAACCAGGTCTCAGTCATTGCACAGATGTTGATGTTCTCCATTTTAAGGAGTGCCTCGAGTGAGTACATTTTGAGATTTAGACTTCTAGCATTGAGTAGCATTACCCTCAGTTTTTCCTTGCCTGTTCCTGTTACGGTGGTGAATTTGTCATTTGAACCTTGCCTAAAAAATCACTATAGGGACAGCAAAACCCTTAGCCAGTATCCAGAATCCCAGTGGAGACAGGTGCAGGCCATCTCTGGCAAAGCATCGTGGTCTGTCGACCATGTCATCTCAGACAGACAGATACTTGATCCCCTCAGAACGATACCAAAAGCTTAGCCAATTGTTGAAGTCAATCATTTTGTCCTTGTACTGCAGTATCATTCTGGGTGATGGCAGGATGCTACTCAGGGCTAGGGTCTTACCTGCCTGGGCTACAAGATCGGAGAGCTCTTCCATGTCTCTTTTCATGTATTCCAGGGAGGTACATCTCAAGTCATTCCCACCAACATGGACAATGATAGAGTCATATTTGTACTTGTTGTGGAGTGACCTGAGTGCATGAGTTATGTGGCGGATCCTGGCACCTGACAGGCAGCTGACAGTAACCTTCGCCTTGTTTAGCCTGGTGAGTGGGACATCAGTGTGCCTGACTATAGAGTCACGTATGACTAGTGTGTTGGGTACATTGTTTTGCCTTATGGGCTGTGATTTATTGGCACACTGAGTCTGTGGGCTATGTGTCATTTGGGTTGTGTTGGGGGTTGCTTGCATTTCTGCTTTGGAGGTCTCTGCTGCTTGAGCAGATTATTATTGAGGGCCTCCGCTGATGTTTTTTGTGTTTCTATGTGTGGATTTTGGTGGTGTAGGTTTGGTGGGACTATGTGATGAGTGTAGTGTGGTGCAAGTGTTTACCTTCTCCTCTTGACTGTCAAGTTCAGGCTTGGTTGGAGGGAGCTTTATCTCCATTTTGGCTAGATAAGTGCATCTCTCATAGCTTGTGGTGTTGGGTTGTAGGAGGACAGGGTTGTCTGTATACATGAGGCAATTGCTACATTCCCCAAGATGCCCAGATTCATCAGATAGATAGGAGAGAACACTGGGAGCTGACCATTGGACATGCCTGAATAAAAAACTACTTTCCTCTAGACAAGTGAGGAAAGTGAGTATAAGAGCTGTTTTTCTCTAAGCAAGTGAGGAAAGCAAGTACAAAAACTATTTTCCTCTAGATAAAGAGGAAGGTTGAGTGCTGTAGTAATTTGTAGCTTATTTAGTGCTAACAACAAGTTCTGAACAAATGTTGAGCACAAATAAGCAAATTCAAGTGCTAAAACTAAGAATTTGTACCTGGATCTTGTAGTAGATAGACCACCTAGTACTTACCACTCCCATGGATAAGCTAGAATGCTTCCCTCCAACACAGAAAGGCTTGGGGGGCCCAGAAGCTTACAAGCAGTCCTGGATACAGAAAATCTGTATCTGGACTAGACTAATTACAGGAAAGGTGGAAAACAAGTGTAAACGAGGGCTTTTAAACCAGAAAGTTGAAAGATGGAAAAACTGCCCAAACGGCCAATAAACTACAATTTCAGGGCCAGAAACCACCCTTGTGGTAGATAGGCTACCTAGTGCTTACCACTCCCACTGATGAGCTAGAAGGCTTCGCTCCCAACACAGAAAGGCCTGGGGAGAAGCTTACAAGCAGTCCTGGATACAGCAAATCTGTATCTGGACAAGACTAGTTACAGGAAAGGTGGGAAACAAGCGCAAACGCGGGCTTTTAAACCAGAAGGTTGAAAGAGATGGAAAACCTGCCCAAACGACCAATAAACTACAATTTCTGGGCCAGAAACAACTCTTGTGGTAGATAGGCTACCTAGTGCTTACCACTCTCACTGATAAACTAGGCGGCTTCCCTCCAACACAGAAAGGCTTGGGGGGATCAGAATCTTACAAACAGTCCTGGATACAGCAAATCTGTATCTAGACTAGACTAGTTACAGGAAAGATACGAAACAAGCGCAAATGCGGGCTTTTAAACCAGAAAGTTGAAAGAGATGGAAAAACTGCCATACAGACCAGTAAACTACAATGTGTGGGCTAGAAACCACTGTTGTGGTAGATAGGCTACCTAGTGCTTACCACTCCCACTGATAAGCTAGAAGGCTTCCCGCCAACACAGAAAGGCTTATGGGGGTCAGAAACTTACAAACAGTCCTGGGTACAGCAAATCTGTATCTGGACTAGACTAGTTACAGTAAAGGTGGGAAACAAGCGCAAGCGCAGCCTTTTAAACCAGAAAGTTGAAAGAAAGAGATGGAAAAACTTCCCAAACGGCCAATAAACTACAATTAATTTCTGGGCCAGAAACCACTCTTTCTGGGCCAGAAACCACTCTTGTGGTAGATAGGCTACCTAGTGCTTACCACTCCCACTGATAAGCTAGAAGGCTTCCCTCCAACACAGAAAGGCTTTGGGGGCTCAGAAGCTTACAAACAGTTCTGGTTACAGCAAATCTGTATCTGGACTAGACTAGTTACAGGAAAGACAGGAAACAAGCTTAGACATTTTTTTTGTTTGTAAAGTTGAAAGGGAGAAAGGAGAAACAGAAGATAATTCAAAATTAAGGACCTAAGTGTCTTGCCCTTCGCAAATGTTCTCTCTGTAGTAGGTAGAATGAGCTAGTGACACTAGAGTGTAATAGAGCTGGGATAGAGCTGAACAGATTGGGCTGGTAGGAGTGTCTGAAGTCAAAATATGATCTGACTGTACTTGGTTGAGTGAGCAAATGAGATAGACTCAGGAAGAGTGTTCAAACACAAATATATAGGAGGGGCGGGCAATTCCAAAGCCAACAAGATTAATACAAGAACAGGGATGGAGGGCGGGAAACTAACTGCAGAGAGAGAGAGAGAGAGAGACCACAGTATTCTATGAAACAATTAAATAGAAAAATAAATAACTACAGAGAGACACAGACCACAATATTAAATTAAACAATTAAATAGAAACATAAAATGCAGTACAATCTTTAACACTGCAAGTTTGTACTTAACTCAGCTAGTAATGCAGTTGATTGTAGGTATGTAGCAGAAGCCAAACAACTCAGATATTGAGCAGTAATTCAGAGATATGTGAATAACACTTATAAATATAGAGAAAGCCTCTAGGCTAAGAGTTTAACACTGACTATCAATGAAGTGAAACACAATATCCCTCACTTACTGCAGAGAGAGAGAGAGAGACCACAGTATTCTATGAAACAATTAAATAGAAAAATAAATAACTGCAGAGAGACACAGACCACAATATTCAATGAAACAAATAGACAGAAAAATAAAATGCATTACAATCTTTAACACTGCAAGTTTGTACTTAACTCCGCTAGTAATGCAGTTGATTGTAGGTATGGTAAGAGTTTACACAACTATTCTTTATAAGGAGAGGCAGGGTTGGTGTGAGTACTGTAAGGTGTAACTTCTGGCACAGGTACTGAGAGCAGTGATACCTGGCACAGGTGTTGTAGGGAGGGACAGAGGGTTGGTGTGGGTACTATAAGATAAGGTGTAACATCCGTCACAAGTACTTTAGTGGTGATATCTTGACACAGGTGTTATAAGGAGGAACAGAGGGTTTGTGTGGGTGCTGTGATATGTAACTTCTGGCACAGGTAGTGAGAGCAGTGATATCTGGCACAGGTGCTGTAGGGAGGGACACAGGGTTGGTGTGTGTATTGTGAGGTGTAACATCCTGCACAGGTACTTCACAGAGGAACAATTGGCATATATAGTGAGCATTAGTGCTGCATTGAGGATTGGCTGATGCAAGGTGCTGTTAGAAGGGATGGATATTCAGTGTACTGTGGGGAGTAAAGCTGGCGTAACATTGTATACCTGGTGTGATAGCTCTCTCAAATCGATTTCTGTAGAGTGTGCTGCCATCAGCACAGGTTCAGCAGTTGACTTAATAATTAAATCAAGCTAGATCTGCAGTGTTCTAGATGCCACAGTCTGCTTCAGGGAACACAGCAGATTGTTGACTGCTGAACACTTATGTGTTCCTGTAATACAAGCATTAAACGTGATTCTTACTACAAAACGTATGTGGTGTGTGTCTGTATGTGTGCATTTCTGTATCATGTTATGTCATAGTGATTGTGCTATGAAGTGTAAATTTAACTCTTTTGGATGTATTTTTCCTTTAGCCGCTAGCCTTGGACAGCTGGGTGTTGATCTCACTCATCCCTTATGAGCTAATCTTTTCCTTATCCAGAGTGGACCTGTGCTGAAAGTATAGTGAAAGGTATGTGCCATAAAATAAGTGAGCGGGTGGGATGGCAGGAATTAGCACACTGAATAATTCAGGTGATTTATCAGAGATGGAAATTGCAGTTCAGCATAAGTTAGGGGACAGAGGAGAGAGAAACTAAACTGACACTTGTGATCATGCAAAGGTGTGAAGTGAGCGGCAATAAGAGGAAGCCTATGATTTTACAGCAGTGATGAGTGCTTTAAAATGCATCTGCCTGGTGGTCAGGCCTAGGTGCAGTCTGTGATTTTACAGCAGTGATGAGTGCTTTAAAATACATCTGCCTGGTGGTCAGGCGTAGGTGCAGTCTGTGATTTTACAGCAGTGATGAGTGCTTTAAAATGCATCTGCCTGGTGGTCAGGCCTAGGTGCAGTCTGTGATTTTTACAGCAGTGACAAGTGCTCTAAAATGCATTTGCCTGGTGGGCAGGCCTAGGTGCAGCCTGGGATTGTACAGCAGTGACGAGTGCTTTAAAATGCATCTGCCTGGTGGTCAGGCCTAGGTGCAGCCTGGGAGTTTTTACTTGATGATCACATTGCAGAAATATGTTTCATTTAATTCTGGGAAACGTATCAGTTAGTGTTATGGGCCTTTGTCATTTTGCTAGAGCTTTGAGTTGGCTGTTATGCAGCAGATGTCCCTCCCCAAGCAGAAATGTGGCAGGCTAATCGTGTAAAATCAGTGAGACCTTGTTTGGATGTTGACAACATAAAAGCTTGCTCAAGTTTTGCATTGCTGCTGAAAGAGCATGTCAGTATACTTAGAAACCTGGAAACTGTGTGAAACAAGCCTCTAATCACTTTGCTGTGAGGTGAGGTCATCATCTACCAACTCATCTGTGGCCCCCTCACTTAAAAGTACATTCTGCTTTACTTGTAGTTCACTTAAACATTCAGTAAGCAGCAAGGAGATGGCTTTTGTCCAGATGTAGAAGGCGGTACTCAGCCAAACAGTTAATTCCCTCCCCCACCTGCTGTCTCCTTTCAGAAACCACTTCAGCTACCCCCTCCACTCCCTTGAACTGAGTATGTTAGTTAAGTAAGAAAGTGTGAGTGTATGTGTGTGCCCTGGCTTTTGTTTTAACTTCATTTCAGGTGGAGGTCCACCCCCCCTTCTCTGGCACCACCGTAGAAGCTGTCTGATATGCTTTAATGAGACAAGACCCCCTTCCCACAAATATCCAGTATTTCAATAGTTCTCTTGTGCTACCTTTTTTCTAAGGCTAGCCTGACTTTGTTTTACTCTCAGCTGGGCGTAGGATTGTTGTTAAGGTAGAAAAGTTTAGAAAACACAGATGTTAGGTTTTGTATTTATGTGTACATTTATGATGAAAACTCTGGACTTCCCCTGCTCATTGAGTACTTCTCACATTTACAAGAATTTTTCTTTGTTATACATCCTTTTTTATTCCTTTCTGACAGTAGGATTTGCCTTTTGTTTCTTCCAAACCAGTCAACTTTGGGATCTGTATTTTGGTTGTCCCAGAGCCCTTCTTTGGTGGCTTTCAGGACAACAGTGTGACCATGTGGACTGAAACCCAGCTTTCTTAGTGTTGAAGTTATGGATCCTGTTACATGACAAAGCATGTAATAATGTGAGCTCACAGCTCATTGACTGCGGAATAAGATAGCATTTCTTGGTATGAGCTTAGTTTTTACAGATCAGCATTTTGTCATCATAGACTAAAGCATCTAATTAAAATTAGTATGATTTGTACTGTGTAGTGTGCACGTGTGCGTGTGTGTGTATGTGTGCGTGTGTGTGTGTGTGTGTGTGTGTGTGTGTGTGTGTGTGTTACTTTGTTACTGAGGACATTTCTTACCCTTCTGTCCCCTCCTCCACCCGTTTCCCTTCACATAATTCTTTATAGTGTAAGTAGTGTATATTTTGGAAATAAATTCATGTAATGTAGTGTAAAGTATATCCAACCATATTTATCTATGAAGAAACTGTATTTCCCGTTGCATTTCTAGCGCTACCAGTTTTGGATCTAACCAATGTTTCATTGCTTTTTTTCTTTCCTTTCTTTTTCTTTTCTTCCATCTGTTTTGTACACACGCATGCACACACACAAATATATGTTATTTTATTGTTACTACTGGGCTAGTCTGAAAGTGGTCCATTGGGATCAATGCCTCTGCCTCGGATAACAAATTGAAATAAACGAATATATGCATAATAAGTAATAAAGCAAAAGTGGATGTAAACAATCTTAGCTTTAACCATAGCTGTTGTAGTGTGGCACCAAAGGTAAAGCTTGTGCTGTCAGCTCTCACCATCCTGAAGTGAATGTTTCCTGACCAGTGGACAGAGCATCTTATTGCTGTTATACAAGATTCATGTATTTGTATTGATTTTCGTGCTCTGTAATACTGTTTCATGAAAGGGGTTTGTTGCAGTGGAAAGGGGAACCATGGGAGATGATGAAAATAGTTTAATCAAAAACCACATTGATCACAAAAAAACGTGACCAGCACGGTGTTTCAAAAAATATTTTTTTTCTTCAAGGGGCAAGCATGATGCAAATTAACCTTACACCTCCAGACTTAATATAATCATCTAAGAAATTGCATACAGTTATGATAAAGGCAGACCAGACTCACACATCTCTATCACTGAATTGTGCAGGTGTGTGTAGTTGTGTACAGGCCATGAAATGGAGGAAGCTTTCTTGTGCACGTGTGTCCAGCAGTGTGCAGGCTGTAGAATGAAGGAAGTTCTCCTTGTGCATGTGTGCCCAGTGGTGTGCAGGGTATAGAATGGAGGAAGCTGTCCTTGTGCATGTGTGTGCAGTGGTGTGCAGGCTGTAGAATGGAGGAAGCTTTCCTTGTGATGTGTGTGCAGTGGAATGCAGGCTGTAGAATGTAGGAAGCTCTCTTTGTGAATGTGTGTGCAGGCTGTAGTGTAAAGGGAGTTCTCCTTGTGCACTTGTGTCCAGTGGTGTGCAGGTTGTAGAATGAAGGAAGCTCTCCTTGTGTATGTGTATCCAGCATTGTGCAGGCTATAGAGTAAAATAAGCTTTCCTTGTGCATGTGTGGCCAGCAGTGTGCAGACTGTAGAATGAAGAAAGCTGTCATTGTGCACGTGTGTGCAGTGGTGAGCAGGTTCACAAACATGCATTCTTAAATGCCTGTGCAGGTGAGTGTGCTGATGTACAATCTTTTTTTTTGTTCCCCCATTGGGACTTCACCAGATAGCTCTTCTACCTGCACCCATTCAGGCTATTCATTCTGGGAGGGATGAGAGTATGGCATTCCTGGGCTAGGTGAGAGCCCTACATTCATACTTAGCAAGGAATCCTGATCAGCCCTCTGTTCACTAACAAGAGTCACGTAGCTGGTCCTGGGGTGGAGGGGCAGCCTACCCTGTCCCCATGGGAGCACCCTCTTCTTCATCAGTAGCTGCTTCATCCTCACTGTTGTTGTCTCCATGCTTCTGAATGTCAGGTTCCCCTCTCTTTTTAGTGCAACTGCATTTCGATAACTTTAGCTTGGCAGGCTCAGACTTCACTGGATGCAACACCTAGTGTTACCACCAGGGGTCATACTTTTGGCAAGCAAGAGCTGCCTTCCTACCCCTGGATGGGGGAGTCAGCAGTAGGGTTACCACCTGTCCCACTTTGCGAGGGACAGTCCCTCTTTGGGCAGTTGTGTCCTGACAAAAAATTTTAAAAATGGCAAATGTCCTGAGATTTTAGGACAAAATTATTTCCTGTATTTTATGTAATAGTTGCATAAAACATTTATTCTGTATCTAAAATACCTAAATGTTATAAGAAACAGAATTAGCAACTAAAATGCTACAAAAATAAGCTTTTATTTAGGCAAAAAAGTTAAGTTCTATCCTTTGTACTGACTGTGGTTATATGTCGGCCTGTAAAATCTGATGTTTGTACCGAAAATGTCCCACTGTGGCCATTTGAAAAGGTGGCAACCCTAGTCAGCAGAGGCCACTCACTCCCATCCTCTCCAGCCAGCTCCTACAGGTACATTAGCTACTAATGAAACTCAACTTGCCTGTGGCATAGTCAGAGCATTATCCCTGTAGCCACTGAGCTGTCCTGTTATGTATGATTGTTTATTGATAAAATGCATTAGCAATGTTTGACTTCTGACTTGTTTAGGTCACATTTAGAAGGGATGACACTAGAGAAGCTGTAAGTACATGTATTTAAAAATTGTTGCAGTGGTAAATCTCTTATAAGCCAGTACATCTGACCTGATACCAGAAGTGTTGTAACAGTTAACAAGAGAAAAAAAATGTAAGCAAGTAAAGTACATAGGTGCAAGAACATTTTCACTGTACAGCTGCAGGAAAAGTACTGTCATGGATAAGACTGTAGCAGTGTTAGAAGGGTAGCTGCCACAGAAGTCACATTAATATGCCACACGGTGCCACATTTGCTACACAAACACCAGAACCGTTCATTTGGTAACACTGCAAGAATGAGAAAAGTGAAAAGGTCCAGAGGATTTCAGTCATCTGACAAATCTCCTTGCTTCCTTTGAAGCAGATCAGGAGAATACTTTGTATACTGCAAGGGATGTGGAACAGATGGTGTGTTAAGAGGGTAGAATTTAACTGAAGGTGAAAAGCAGCAGTATAGAGCAGTAAATGACACATTTGAAAAGATTTTCATTCTGAAAAACAATGTGATCTATAAGTGGGCAGGATTTCACTAGGGTGTACAGCTGCCTTCAGGAAGAGTGATTCTTTAATGACTGCCTTATGTGCAGTGGAGGAACATTGTGAGTATGGCGCACTCCACCATAAGATGATGCATGATAGTCATTGATCACATTAAGGAGACACTCGATTATTAGAAAGAATGTAGCTTGACATATGTCTGACCCTGGAAAAAACAGTGAGCATAGAAGGACAGTTTGAGGCAATCAAAAGATGGCAAACTGTCACAATGTTGATAAAAAATGCAGAGATTGATGTAATTGTTATAAAGCCAGAAGGCAGGCTTGAACCCAGAGAGGCCACTCCTGTAATACAGAAGCAGCCTTCATAGTAGTACTGCTATAGGTGTGAGAAGTCATGTCACCTGAAGTGGCAGTGCTCCACTAAAAGTGTTACATGCCATACACATGTAAGGAAAGGGCACTGCACAAATATCTGTATGTCAGACAGGGTGATACACACCGTGGAATAAGATATTAGTGGCTTGTTTCTTGCCAAGAGCCATGATGGATTCTGGAGAAGATAAATGATCTGCTGAACTGATCCTCAGAGATGATAAAGTGAAATTAGAAGACTAGTACAGATGCTAACATGACTGTCATCCCACGATATATTTATAAGTACATTGGGGGAATGACCACCACATACTCACTGAAGCTTAAAAGCCTGTATCAAGGTTGACAGAAGTGGTGCTAAAGCATTGAAGGGGGTGTACCAACAATGGTGTACTGGTGTAGAAATTGTACAGCAGTCATATGCCATTAAACTCAAGCCTGATATTATACTTTACTCTTTCACAATACCAAGACAAGTTGCAGCTCCATTTTTAGACAAGGTCAAGGAAGAGCTTACATGTGTGGCACGTCAGGGCATCATAACCAAATGAGAGGAGTAAAAAAAATGGTGTTTGTATGGGCTGCCAGTACCAAAGAAGAAGAACAGTGGAATACAAATCTGTGTCAACCTAACCTGACTCAATGAAACCATTTACAGGGAGAAAAGCATTATAATGTTTGTGGAGCAGACACCGAAGATAGTAATTGATGCACAGGTGGGGTCAGTAAGCTTGACGTAAATATGGGTTTTTGACAAATTCCAAAGACTAAAGAATCCGCCAAGTACCCCACCTTCATCACCCCACATGGACTTTACATCTTCAACAGATTACAGTTGGAGATTGCTTCAGCTCCAGAGCTGTTCCAAAAGCAAATGTCACTGGTCTTAGACAGACTTCCAGGTACAGTTTGAAATATGGTTGAAATAATGCTAGATTACATATTATGTTAAGGTGGGTCCAGAAAACAGGTATCATATTTAATATGGGAAAGTGTGAGCTGAGTAAAAATAAAGAAAAAAGTTCTAAGTCGTATCCTGTCTGCCAGCTGGCTGAGACATGGCCCAGAGAAAGCAGTGCAGTTCTGAAGACAAGAGACCTGAGAATTGTTACTGAGGTTTGCTGCTTCCCTGGGAAACCAGCTAGAGAAATATATCTCATGTTTTGCCAAGGAAAACAAGCTACTGAGCTACTTGCTGTTTAAGAGTAACTCTGATGCTGAAGCAGTACCCAGCGTAAAACATTTGACAAGCTAAACGTATTCCCCCACCAGAGTGTTGTAAAATTTGGACAGTGAGCTAAGCTAAATTTTCAACGGCCACTGGGAAATTTTATAGGCCGTGTTATAGAGAAAAAATGTAGAGACCAGGGATAAATGGACAGTTAAATGAACTTGTACTGAACTGCTGAGCCTGTGTCAAAAGCCAGTACTCATGACCTGTTAATGCAATCAACTTGCCAGACATTCCTTGGCAGAAAGCATGTACAGTCGGATTGCCGCCGGACAATACCAAATTATCTGTTAGCAGTGGGCTAGATGTTCTTCGTGTTTCACTGTTGCAGTCATTACATTTGGGTAATCTTCTGGCAGGTTGCCCTCAGTCGGCCTGAATAACAAAGTCTTGGGTCCTGCATTGGTTGCTGTCTCCTCTTCCATGACATCAGGTCGTCAGGGGTATAAAACATGCAGCTGACGCCATTTTATTCAGTCTTTCTTGCCGTGCGGTGCCCAAAGCAGAAGCAATTCGCAAGTGCGGTCGGCCGACTCCTGAAATTTTCGTATTCGAGTTTCAGAACTGGTCTTCAAACTAAAGCTAAGTATCCCGTTGGGGAAACCTTTTCTTGCTCCTTACTGATGTCAGTAAAAGTTAATAACTGCATTACTTGTGGGAGCAAATACCTCATAAGGACTTTCATTTGTACTGTATTCCTTGCCTAGGCCCAGATCACAACGTGCCTTGCTGTCGGTTTTGTGCTAGATTTAACCAACGCACTATTAAGTGTCGGTATATTTTTGCTTCTAAATATTTTGGTTCAAGATTTATTTATCTTGAAATGTCGTCGGTTAGCAATCCGACTACCGGAGTTCATAAAAAACGCAAAGAAAAAGACAGAGACAGACCGTCGAGGTCCAAAACCGAAGACTAAGCTTCTCCTAAGCCAGTCGCCAGTTCGCTGGTACTCAGTGAGATGCATTTGCAGCCTCTGATACCCGGTACTTTTAAGTCGCAGGCCTCTACCGAGACCCATTCGGAGTCCGGAATGCCGCAAGTATCTCAGAGTATTGAACCCGCGAATGTCTCTCCCTTGGATGGGTCCGGAGCCGCTAAGCAGGGCTTCTGAGGGTGTTTTCAGGCCTCAACATTTTTATATTAAACCGAAGCCAGCAACAAAAACAAGGTCAAAAACAACTTCTATGTCTAAAAAAATGATGCATGAGCCACATGCTCAGACCCCTATGTCTGAAAAACAGATGATCAAAATGGCTGAGGATTTAATTACCTTAATCAGGGGTTCCCAACCTCCCCCCCTGCTAAGAGGCCTAGGCAAGGCACTGATTAGGAATCTTCAGATCAGGTTTCCATTTCTTCTGATTCCTCTTCTGATCAGGAATTTTCTATTCCACCCTATGAGGATTCAAATGTAGAGGAATCCATCCCATCTGCATCTCCTCCTGAGGATTACTCCTTTGGAGAGACTTTGCATACTTTAAGAGAAAATTTTCACTGGGAGAGTCAGGACTTCTCTGAATCAAAGAAGAGGCTTAGGGATTTCCTTCTTCATCCTTAGCATAGGCCTTTGGCAATACCTCCTGTATTAGACATTGTGGATGATGTGTTCTCTGAATCAAGCATGGCTCCTGATTCCCTGCCTCCGGCTCCTAGTAAGCCAGACAGATATTACAGGGTTCCTGACTCTCACAAATTTCTTTTCAAAAATCCTGCTGCTGATCCTGAGACTATTTCTCAGGGTCCCAAGGATGTAAAGGCCTCTACAACCAAAATTCCTACTCCTTCTGATAGAGATTCCAGGGCGCTGGATAGATGGGGTAAGAAGGTTTATACTTCTGCAACCTTGGCAATCAGGGCTTTAAACTGCCAGTTTCATATGCTTAAATATCAACAGCATGTTATGGGCTTACTGAAACAGAAAATGATGTTGATTTCTGATTGTGTGGAAAATAAAGTTACAGGAAATATTGCATTCAGCAGAACAGGTTGGAAAGCATACTTTGCAATGTGGTTTTGATTCCTTGGAGGCCTCTTGTAGGGCCGCCGTTACTGGATCTGTGATTAGAAGGCATGCCTGGCTCAAGGAGCAAAGTCTGCCTGGTCATGTTAAAGCTAAATTGTTGGATGCTCTTTTGCAGCATGATACTCTGTTTGGTAATAAGGCAGAAGAGGTTTTAAAGAAAATGGAAGACAAAGCTAAATCTATGCAAACTGTAAAAGATTTCTTGCAAGCGCAGCCACCCAGGTTCAGTAGGCACTGGCCTACTAAAATTGGTCCTTTACTGTGTCCAACAGAGCCACTCAGGGCAAATCCAGGCGCTCAGAAGGCTCCAGATACCAATCACAGGGTTCATACAGGTCATAGCAATGGGATGCCTCCACCTCCAAATCTGGAGGAATCAAAGCACAGCCCTACAGTAAGCAGTCTCAATGACTTTCCTCAACCATCACCAAGCTCTTATCTTTTGGCAGCCCCCTTGGGGGAAAACTAGCACTTCATGCTCAAAATTGGAAGTTAGTTACCCAGGACAAGTGGGTATTAAACATAGTATCCCAGGGGTACAGATTTAATTTGCATACTTTGCCAATTCCAAATGGATGGCCAGATCTGCCTCAAAATCAGTGGGCAGAGGCCCAGAAACAAGTCATGTCCCTCAT
Organism: Protopterus annectens; assembly: GCF_019279795.1. Lineage (NCBI taxonomy): Eukaryota > Metazoa > Chordata > Ceratodontiformes > Protopteridae > Protopterus > Protopterus annectens. Next base: position 788,109,047 of record NC_056739.1, read on the forward strand.
GGATATGGGGGCTATTCAACCAGTACCAGAAAAGGAAAAAGGACAAGGTTTTTATTCAAGACTTTTCCTGGTACCCAGAAAAGACAATTCATGGTGTCCAATACTGGACTTATCGATTTTGAACACGTTCCTAGACATTCCAAAATTCAAAATGCTGACTTTACAGACTTTACAACAGCTACTGCCTATGCTAAGCAGGAATGCTTGGTTAGTAACTCTAGACTTAAAAGAGGCATACCTGCATATCCCAGTAAGGGAATTATGCAAAAGATACCTTCGCGTCAAAGCAGGTTTTTTTTGCATTACCAATTCTCTGCACTGCCCTTTGGCTTATCTACTGCGCCCAGGGTCTTTACAAAGTGCCTGGCACCAGTAATTGCATTCTGCAGACAAAAAAGCATTCAAATTTATCCTTATCTGGACAATTGTCTCATTCAAGCAGAGGACAAGGACACTTCATCTGGCTTTTGTAAAAAGGCTTCTAGCATGCCTAGGGTACACCATAAATGAAAACAAATCACAACTGGTACCCTCTCAAATAATTACATTCCTGGGTGCAAGCTTGAATATAACTGCCAAGGTGGCTTACTCACGCCAGACAAACAAAGGCAACTGACAACATACTTACAAATGACAACAAAAACCCAGTTATCTGCAAGACAATTTCTGCAGGCTTTGGGGTTCATGGCATCCTGAATTCTACTAATTCCATATGCAAGACTGCATATGAGGAAACTACAGTGGTATCTAAAAAGTGTATGGAGTCAACATTGTCACAGTTTGGAAACAATGATTCTTCTCATTCCCTGCCTACAACAGGAGTTTCTGTGGTGGGCAGAGACATGTCACCAGAACATGGGACGGTCTTTCACTTTACCCCCTGCCACCCAAACCCTAACTACAGACGCATCAGACTGTGCTTGGGGGGGGGCCCACCTGGCGGGGAGATGCATTCAGGGCAAATGGAGCCCAAACCAAATGCATCTGCATATCAACCAGAAAGAGATGCTAGCTGTTCAGAATGCTCTGACAGCCTTCAAGGACTTACTTCATCCAGGACAACTACTGATAAAGACCGACAACACCACAGTTATGTGGTACATAAACAAGCAGGGCGGTACACATTCCTACCCCCTTTTCAGACTAGCCATGGCTTTGTGGAACACAGCCATGACTTACCAAATAGATCTTCAAGCTCAATTCCTGCCAGGAAAGCAAAATACTCTGGCAGACGACCTAAGCAGAAATCTTATGGACCCGCACAAATGGAAACTGGATCCACAAATCCTCAGCATGTTAACACAGAAATGGGGGAGCCCAGACATAAATCTATTTGCCTCTCCCCAAAATTATCAGTTGGACAAATTCTGCACAAGAATTCATCACAAAAAAGTTGATGCACTGTCCTTCAGCTGGAAAAACCTATCAGTCTATGCCTTTCCCCCTCTGCCTCTACTCTCCAAGGTCTTACTAAAAGTCAGACAGGAAAAACCAAAAATGATCCTAATTGCTCCGGACTGGTCTCTCCAGCACTGGTACCCACTTCTAAGGAATATGTCTCACCATCCTCCATGGTACCTGCCTCAAATACCTCATCTACTGCCTCAGCAGAACTATCAAATTCTGCACACTCAGCTCCAAACTCTGAATCTTGTGCATTGGCTAATCAACTATTTATTCAAACAACACCTCTCAGTAAATCTGTGATGGATGTCATTTTGGAAGCCAGAAGGCCTAGTACTAGAAAATCTTATGCTGATAAATGGAAGAGATTCTGTGCTTGGAACCAAGCACAAGGAATAGACACAGCACAACCCAATATTCCTCAGATTTTACAATATTTGACTGAGATGCTTGACAAGGGCCTATCTTTTTCTTCAATAAAAATCCATGCCTCTGCCATCTCGGTTCATTACAACACAGAGCCTCCTCTCTTTTTTCTCATCCTCTGCTTAAACAGTATCTTAGAGGGGCCAAAAATTTAAGGCCTCCCAGAAGATCACCAACTCCTGCATGGGACCTCAATTTTGTGCTGGAAAAACTCACCTTGCCTCCTTTTGAACCAGCAGCTACTGCAGATATCAAATTTCTATCTTGGAAAACAGTATCTTAGAGGGGCCAAAAATTTAAGGCCTCCCAGAAGGTCACCAACTCCTGCATGGGACCTCAATTTTGTGCTGGAAAAACTTACCTTGCCTCCTTTTGAACCAGCAGCTACTGCAGATATCAAATTTCTATCTTGGAAAACAGCTTTTCTCTTGGCAGTCACTTCAGCAAGGAGGGTTTCAGAACTACAGGCTCTCATGGCAGTGGAGCCTTTTATTACATTTTACCCGGACAGGGTATCCCTCGGGACCAATCCTTCTTTTTTTATGCCTAAGGTGGTATCCAGTGTGGCTCTTAACCAGACCATTCACCTGCCAACATTCTACCCAAATCCGCAGAACAAGGGGGAGCAGATTTGCATTCATTGGATGTACACAGACAACTAAGATTCTACTTAAACAGGACCAAATTTCTAAGAAAGTCTAAGCAACTACTTGTAGCATTTGCTGCAGGGTCAGAGGGGAAGGCTATATCAAAGCAGACTATTTCTAAGTGGATAAGCCACTGCATTCATTTCTGCTATTTGCACCATGGTAAACCTGTGCCCAAGGGAATCAGATCACATTCCACCAGGGCTGCCTCTACTTCAGCAGCTTTTCTCAGAGGGGTCCCAGAAAAGACATTCTAGAAGCTGCTACCTGGAGCTCTGTTCATACCTTCACAAAGCATTATCATTTACCTCTCTTCTCCAAATCCAGGGCAGGCTTTACCACTGCAGTTCTGCAGGGCCTTATAGCCGCTCCTAATGCTGTTTAGTTCCATCCTCCCATCCATAGCTTTGGGATTCTACCCAAATGTAATGACTGCAACAGTGAAACACGAAAAACAGTACAGTTGTGTACATTTACCATAAATGTAGATGTTCGATGTTGCAGTCCGGGTTACCCACTCGCCATCCCCCTTTCTATACCTCTGCTTTCCTTCACTATACTCAAAAGCCTTTGTGGTGTATTTGCTTTTAGTTGAAGGTAAAGTTTATGTTTCTAAAAGTGCATTTATATATTTACTGTTTATTTATATATATATAATTTTGCTCCCCATTTGGGGGGCACCTGACATCTGGGGCAAGAAAAACTGAATAAAATGGCGTCGGCTGCATGTTTTATACCCCTGACGACCTGACATCTTGGAAGAGGAGACAGCAACTGACGCAGGACCCAAGACTTTGTTATTCAGGCCGACTGAGGGCAACCTGCCAGCAGATTACCCAAATATAATGACTGCAACAGTGAATACACTCGAACATCTACATTTATGGTAAGTGTACACAACTGTACTTTTGCATGATTTGTAGAAGTTGCTAATTTAATTTCTATATGATTTTAGTATACGGTGATGCATCTAAAGTCTGAGAGGCATGTCATTCTTGAGACCCTGTTTTCTAACAATAGAACTCTGTTTGAAGGGTGTAAATCTGCACAATTTGCAGAAAACTATGGATTCAGGTACATCACTACCAGCCTGAAATTCACCCAGAGCAATAGATACTCAGAGAAGTCCAAAAGGTGAAAAATCTTCTCATAAGAGTGTAGGATCCACACCTAGCACTTTTGACGTACACATTGACACCTTTGGTCAGTGGGTACAGCCTGTCTGAATTACTGATGAGGCACAGACTTTGCACCAAACAGCCTCTTCTTCCTCCTTTAATGGTTCTTGACCTCCATTACAACAATACCATTATCTCTGCTACAGACAGTAACAGAAGACATTGGGGGTGATGTGCCCCTGAACAGGAGACGTCTTGCAAGGGACATGATTTCACTTACATCTGGACAGGAGTTGTGGATCACAGATGCCAGTACCCAGGGGACTGTGGTATGCAACCACCACACAGCTCATTTATACCTGATGGAAGGGCCTGAGGACACTATGAAGAGGAATAAAATGCATCTTATGCTAACACGAAAATCTGAGGGACAAACTAGATCAAGCAACACCTCTAGCCAGCTAGAGCAGACTGTCCCGCTCATACCAGGTCCTTTCCAGTTTCCTGCACAGGACTCATCCATCACCACAAGGGCCAGATGGGCTGAGTGATGCCTGAGACACTTGATTTATGAAATGAATTAAGGCTTTAAAAGAATTTTAATTACAGAGTATTTTAAGTGGAAAAGTACGACAATATAAATATCCCTTGGAATTCTTTGACTTTTGTGGTTCAAATTTATGAAAACAAAACTAAATGATATTATGTTGTGTTTTGCTTCCAAGAAAGGGAGATGCCATATTATATAGTAATTTGTTGAAACTCTTAGCTAGTACTGTATGCTGGCATGACTTATTTGGGCCAGATTTATGCAGACTGAAGTCAGTAATGTTCTTGTGTAGATTATCCTAGAGACTATATTCTAGGTGTATGTAACTACAAATAAATTTACTGAAATACTGCACATTCCTTTGATAATGGAGGATCCTTTATAAGCCAGGAAGACTGAAAGTGAGTAAAACCATTGTAAGAACATTGAGCATGCCGTGGTGACTAAGTGGTCAGTCATGCATTTGTCTGTGTACACGTGTCTGCACTGTAGAGCCAGTGGTTAAGCATGCACTGGTGTTTGGGTACAAGTGCATGAATTGGTGAGTAGGTAAAGCATGTGTGTGTACTTATGAGTGCCTGCACTGGTGAGTAAGTAGTCACACATGCATTGCTGTAGGTACAAGTGCCTGCACTACTGAGTAAGAGGTTGTGCATACAGTAGTGTGTAGATACAAATCTCTGCACTTGTGAGTAGGTGGTCAGGTATGCACTAGTATGTAGGTACTAGTGACGTAGCTGGTCAGGCATGCGGACACTGGTGAGTATGTGCTCATGCTTGCATAGTGAAGCACTTGGTTATTGGATTATATTATTGTTTCCCATTTTTTGAGTGATCCTAAGCACCACTGTAGTAAAAGTGAACCTGAACTTGTGTTGGTGTATTGGTGCAGGGATTGCTTTTTGCATTTTTTAATGTCATTTTTGCCCTTATTTTCAAAATGTATTTATTTATTTGACATTTATTAACCAGGATGATCCAAATGGGTATAACCCTTTTTCAATGGAGGCCCGGGGAGAAAATTTCCACATAGACAATAGTAAAATTACAATGAGATACAGTAAAAGACAAATATTTACAAAAATTAAGAATATCAGCAGTAATAAGTATATCTAATAACTGTAAAAAAGGAGTAAGGAGAAATAGAAGATTACAGACAAGCAATAGCATGATAGTAGGAAGGAAGCAGACATGTTTTATGGTTCAGTTTCACAAGATTTTTTTCTTTATTTATTTCATTTAGGGAGCTTGCGTTGGAGCATTTTGGAGTGCACACAGTATTTTAGTTTCGATCTTGGTAGTATTTCAGTTCCTGTGTACATTGGTTTTCATTGGCAAGGCATATTCTACCATGGCAACAGTGTTCCAGAAAACCCATCAGAAGTGGTTTTAGAGAAGTCTGTCGTATAATATGAAATAGTGCTCAGTATTTCTGGCCATAAATTACATATCACAGTAAACAAACATTGTTCTTTTGCAGGCAGAATTATAGTTCAGTCCTCTAACAGTTAAATTTGGTCAATTTGTCATCTCAAATGCAGCTACTTCATTTATGCCATAAAAGCGTTCAGTGCAGCCCTAAAATGAAAAAGCAAAATGCACGCATTAAAATAAATAAATGTTCTGCTGAGCCTTGTCCTTACCTTATAAACACACTCAAGACACATTTATAAAGTAGTCATCATTTCCAAAGCAGCAGTTTCCTTGCTGACAGGAGAAAACCTTCCATCTGCTTTGCCTGCTCAGCAAGGGAAATAGTTTTTGTTTTTTTTATAATTAAGAGTCCTTTGATGTGCATGTGTGATTAGAAGAGCTGCATTTGGCCAGAAAAAAAACAAAAGAATACTGTGTTCTGTTTTAATACAAATGAAGTTGCTTTATGTAGTGAAACATGGCAAATAAATAGGTACTTATGTAAGAATTGAAGCTCAGCAACACACTACAGGTACTGTTTATGTATACTTGTATAAAATGGTTTACTATCATTTTTTCGATCGCACTTCATGTGAACTATCGTTTCTACGAACCATAGAAATGAAAAACAGCATCAGCGTACAAGAAAAAAATCGAACGCGGAAGTGGTGAATGTTCGAATTCGACACAATTTGAACATTCACCACACTTCCCCAAATGGAATCACTGTCCAACACACAGTAAACAATGTGTTTGCAGGGGGGCAAGCCCCCCTACACCCCCACACCCCCTGCTACTTATATATACCAACTCCGAGATCGTACTACAGTGAGGGAAAGGGTACTTTTCCCAATCCCCACTATAGTGCGATCTGCATGAAAATGTAGAAAGTCGCAACAGCGCATGCTGTATTGCATTCGCTGTTGTACATTTCTACATTTCATCATTCATTCCTTCGTTACTGTTGAATGGGTCATTTTGGACTAATGTAAATTGCACAAAGTCCAGTCGCCCATTTGATAGTAAACCATATAAAACTGTTCACACTACAGCAAAGTGAACTGTACCGCCTACTTTAAAAATCTGCCTAGTACGTTTAATGACTGAGGGCCAGATTTATCCTGTGTATGGGCAACTAAAGCCACTAGTGTGGTCATCTCGCTCTCATGCTAAGACCATGACTCAGAATTGAAACTGGAAGTGCCCAGCTTGTTATACTGAAAAATGTAAGGTGTACAGTTTTGTGTGCTGTTCAGTGGGGTCAGTGCAGCAACACAGTGGGTGCTTGCACTCTTAATGTGCCATTTAATGTGGCAGCCATGGAGACAGTGGGGTTTTAGTGGGGTGCCATGTATTGTAGATAATCTGTATATCCAGCAGTGGCGTTTTTGACTGGGGAGAAGGTTAGGCTGACAAAGTCCATATGTGTGTGGGCTTTGCTATACATGCCCAGGATGGGTACACCTTATTCAAGCTATCAGAGAGATAAACTATAGATCCCCCCCATTTGAAGGGTGTAAGGGCGTAAGTGTCATCCAGGGAGCAGACTGTTAATACTGAGCTGTGCTCCCAAAGATGTAGTGGGTGTGGGCTACATCCAGGGAGAGGCTATCATTCTTAATGGCCATAGTTTAATGAGCTGTACTTCCACAGATGTAGGGGGCGTGGGCTACATCCAGGGATGGGCTACCATTTGGAATGATCGCAGTTTACTGAGCTGTACTCCCACAGATGTAGGGGCACAGATTACATACACGAAGGGAGCTGCCTTTCTGAATGGTCACAGTTTTCTGAGCTGTGTTTTCACAGATGTAGGGAGCATAGGTTACATCCAGGGGGGGGGGGGGCTAACATATTGAATGGTCACAGTTTTAATCAGCTGTGCTTCCACAGATGTAGGAGGCACAGGTTATATCCAGGGAGGCAGCTGCCATTCTGAATGGGCACAGTTTAATGAGCTTTGCTCCCACAGATGCAGGAGGCATGGGTTGCATCCAGGGAGAGAGCTGAGATTCTGAATGGGTGCAGCTTGCATAACTCTGGGTTCACACACATAGAGGGAATGGTTGGTATTTAGGAAGGGAGGTTGCCATTTCGAATGGGTGCAGCTTGCATAGCTCTTCACACAAATATGTTGAGAGTACGGGGATGTCCTGAATGGGCTGCAGCGCACAGACCTATGTCCCTCACGTGCAGAGGGCAATGGTTGCATTCTGAATGGATGCAACTTGCATAACTCTGGGTCCACGCATGTAGAGAGAACAACTAGCACTCTAGGAGGGTGCTATCATTCTGAATTGAGTGCCAGTTGTTTTGTTTTGCCCTCACACATGTTGAGGGTACAGCTAGAATCTAGGGGGACATCGACTTACAGGGTGGACAGCTACATGGTCTATGCATCGCTGCCGCTAAAAGTTTTGTGAGAGGCGTACTCCTCACACAAAGGTGCGACTTCTTATGTGGAGATGGGAGCAACTGTGCTTGGTGTCTGTCCATGACAAGTCAGTTGTCTAAATGTTCTCAGCTGGACTTGAACACAAGGTTGCATTCTTTGGTAGACAATACCTTGCTTCTCTGTGCAGTAACGTTGTTACTGCATGGGGCCACTGGTTTGATATGTCTGCTGTGGGTGTACAGCTGGTTTATACAGTGCAGCCTTTGGTAATGTACTGTTTGTGGGCAGCTCTGCAGATACTGGTTACACAATGTTCATGTAGGCAATAGCTATTTGCTACGGTATGCATTGCTGGGCAATGCATCTCAGCAAAACCTGAACTGCATTTTGTCAATTACTCATTCTTGTGCACTAAAGTGCATTTACGTCCCATTTGAACTTTGTAGTGTGACTGCTGATGCAAGGATACAAAATCATATCAAGTTGTTGGCCTGGATTACCAGATGCTGATGTATGCTTACCTGTCCGTGGCTTTAACAAACTTAGTTTTAGCAGGAAAAATGATAGAATATTGACTGACCATTAGGTGTGTGTGTGTGTGTGTGTGTGTGTGTGTGTGTGTCTATGTTTGCTGAACCCTACATTTTCTAATTATGGTGTACTTTATGGTGCCCCTTGTTTGAGTTTTCATCGGGTAAGAGTCCAGTTGCCCCTTAATTGTTTAAGGGTCAGGGTGGACTTTTCACTCTGTTTGGTATGGGTTGGTTTTAATGTTCCTCAGTGTCTAACAGTTTGGTTCCCAAGGCAGCTGTTGATTGGCTGTCTCCTCAGTAATGAGTGACTACTGCATCAATGGAAGTAGCCATAGGCTTTTCATTGTTTGTTACATCAGTGTTTGTTTCCCTCCCTCTGTGCTTTGGAATGGTTGTCTGACTCTGTTGGTTGTGAGATAGTTTTACTCTGTGTTTAAGGCTTTTCATTGTTTGTTACATCAGTGTTTGTTTCCCTCCCTCTGTGCTTTGGAGTGGTTGTCTGGCTCTGTTGGTTGTGAGATAGTTTTACTCTGTGTTTAAGGCTTTTCATTGTTTGTTACATCAGTGTTTGTTTCCCTCCCTCTGTGCTTTGGAGTGGTTGTCTGGCTCTGTTGGTTGTGAGATAGTTTTACTCTGTGTTTAAGGCTTTTCATTGTTTGTTACATCAGTGTTTGTTTCCCTCCCTCTGCTTTGGAGTGGTTGCCTGGCTCTGTTGGTTGTGAGATAGTTTTACTCTGTGTTTAAGGCTTTTCATTGTTTGTTACATCAGTGTTTGTTTCCCTCCCTCTGTGCTTTGGAATGGTTGTCTGGCTCTGTTGGTTGTGAGATAGTTTTACTCTGTGTTTAAGGCTTTTCATTGCTTGTTACATCAGTGTTGGTTTCCCTCCCTTTGTGCTTTGGAGTGGTTGCCTGGCTCTGTTGGTTGTGAGATAGTTTTACTCTGTGTTTAAGGCTTTTCATTGTTTGTTACATCAGTGTTTGTTTCCCTCCCTCTGTGCTTTGGAGTGGTTGTCTGGCTCTGTTGGTTGTGAGATAGTTTTACTCTGTGTTTAAGGCTTTTCATTGTTTGTTACATCAGTGTTGGTTTCCCTCCCTCTGTGCTTTGGAGTGGTTGTCTGGCTCTGTTGGTTGTGAGATAGTTTTACTCTGTGTTTAAGGCTTTTCATTGTTTGTTACATCAGTGTTTGTTTCCCTCCCTCTGTGCTTTGGAGTGGTTGTCTGGCTCTGTTGGTTGTGAGATAGTTTTACTCTGTGTTTAAGGCTTTTCATTGTTTGTTACATCAGTGTTTGTTTCCCTCCCTCTGTGCTTTGGAGTGGTTGTCTGGCTCTGTTGGTTGTGAGATAGTTTTACTCTGTGTTTATTTAGCACAGTACAATCCGTTTTACTGGCTTGATAGGTTATAAAACTACTGACTAATTGAAGTTTATGTTAAGTTTGTTTGGAGTCAAGTTTATGTCCTAAACCCATTTCTGGCAGTTGGTCTAATAAAGTCTGAATTACCAGATTAAAGCATTTGCCAAGTTTTGCAATATTGAATAAAGGCAACAGTTTTGTTTTCATTGCTGTGAGGTGACATTTTTACTTTTTGCTGCATCGTGTTGGTAAACACTAACATACAGCCTGTATAGTTTAGTAAATAAGTCATTTCTTAAGGGAATTATTTGGTTACACCAAAGATGAAGAAGAGTATGCATTACTAAAATTCATATTTTGGTATGGGAAATCAAGCCTCCTCTGCCCATCTCTTGAAGACTTTGACCCTCCCACCCCCTGTACTAAAATAATCTAACTCAGAGGATACACAGTCTAGAAGGAAGTATTCCTTTACCCCAAGGATATGCATTATTTGAGTTAGAAAAGTTTAGAGGAAGACTGGGGGGCACATCCACCCAACATGGAGGGTGCAAATGTTGCCGTCTTGCAAAAAACATATTTTTGCTATATGTTCATTTAAAACCTGCTCTGTACGCTGAAATCTATTTTTTTAGTATATACTTAAATGATTTTCTTCCTACAACCATGTTCCACTATGAAGCTTTATTCTGCTGGTGCCTTGGTGAAAACCTTCCAGGGAGGAATATGACACACAAAAAACATAAACAATTAGAGACAATTAGAACTAATTAATTCTGATTAATTCAATAAAACTTTCCAATTACAATGAGAATTTAAATCAGCAAGTACCGAAGTATTAAACTTCAATATAAAAACACTTTCTTTATGCTGTAAGTACTTTTTAATCAAATGCTTATTTTTTCAGAAAGTTTTATTTGTTCCAAAACTGTAATGTTAGTCTCATCCAGAAGGATGGAAGCAGACAATGGACTGTCATTATTACTGTTTCTTTATTCTTAAGTTGTTCTTTTATTTTTACACAAAGATCTTTTCATTTCACCTACAATATATAAAATGACTGATATAGACATTGTATTGCATGGATAACGGCACAGCTTTCTCAGCTATATTCTCCTACTACATCCACCCACTTCCCAGTTGTATAGTTGAAATGATTTACTATATATGGAGATATGGCATATCTACCAAAAGAGACAGTGCTCTTTCTCCTTCACACATCAGTATATAGCACGGGGAGGGGGGTATCACAAAATAACTAGTTATTAAATAATGTGAAATATTTTTTCCTGTTGTACAAACCACTACTGCAGATAAATCCAAAAGAACCATGAATAAGGCCAATATTCTGTAACACTTTAATAAAACAAAATGTTCACAAGAACACCGACACATTCTCTCTAGCGGCTTGGCAATAAGCCTTTCACAGAGTATGTATTTTTTCCTGTTGTATAGGAAACCATTGTTTTTTTTATATATATTTGTCTGCGTGAGTGTGCTGTTGTGTATGTGTATGCATATCAATACCGGTATACCCTTACTAATACCCATACGAGTATGCGTTTCCATGACAAGACGTAAAGGTAATGTCGTCTTCCATTGTTCCACAGTGTTATTATAAACTTTTAACATTCAGGCTTGTTTCCCATTTTATTTACCAAGTGATCCCCCCCCAAATGATTTTCATGTAGAAAGCAAGTGGAAGTCCTGGGATTCAAACTCAGGAATACAGGATGGAGCTTGTTAGCCTCTTCATACAGTTAACTGATCTGCTGCCAGCCACTTAGTAAAACTGAGATATTCTTGTTTGTGGTTATACTGGGAACATATTTCGCTGAAATGTCCTGGCTGCTTAAAAACAAAAACCACCCTTTTGTCATTTTTATTCATTATTGCATGTATCAGGATTATTTTAAAAGCAGTATAACACCCAAGGGTATGCCACTGTGGAGAAGCAATGCCATATCCAGGTTACTGTTCTCATTATCGTGAAGTGCTTTTCAGCTCTTATACTGTATGTCTGTGTTTAGTAAGGAGTTTCCTTACCCTTTGAGTGTATAAAGCAGAAGATGTGTTTTCAAGATGTGAAACTCCCTGATTGCTTTTTTCCCTGGGTTATTACTGCCAGTGTGGTTTCTACTCGTGTCTGCTGTCAGTGATTTTTTTCTATACTTTTTTCTGTAGGTATATAACTGTGATGTACAAGGAGTAAGTCTTTTTATTCCTTTTTCAATTTAGCCTGCTTTGACAAGATTAATGCTTAGTTTTATCGGCTCCAGCTACGTGGGACTCAGCAGGTTGCAGTGGTCCTATTCATGTACAGGTTTGCATTTATTATGGTTCTTGAACCTAAGCACATTAAAATTATAACTAAAAAAAGTAGTTAAAATAGCTATAAGTATTAATCAGGTGCTAGAATGAAAAAATGTAGTCAAATAATGACTGCAAATCAAGTACTGTTATATGCCAACTTAAGTAACTAGATTTAACCTTTTAACTCCTAACACTGTGGGTAATTCCCTCATTCAGTGGAGAGGAGAATCTGAGGTACCAGAGGAATGGAGCGTGAAAAGAGCAAAAAATAGGCACCAAAGATTTCCAGCTACACCTTGAGCACCTTCAACACCCCCATCAGGGAAGCGAAGCATAGGAGCCAAGCTAGATAGCAGGGAAGCAACAGCTCCTTAAGGTGGGATGACCTGTCTCACGTGGTAAGAAGTAAGCTAGCGGCAATATTTTAAGGATGAATCAAGACTGTGGGAAGGCATTCGCTACAAACTCAACAAAAACTTACAGGTGCGATCACAAAATACCTAAAGTACTGTTAGAAAGTTCTTTTGCCAGGGGACAAGCCCCCTACACCCCACACCCCACAACATGGTGGACTGTGTCCCCATATTCTTTCATGTTATGTATGCTAACTACAAGACTGATGTATCTTGGGGTGGAGGAGAAAAATCCCTGAGGTTAAGCAGTCTTGATCTTTAAAGTAAAAGCTTGGAATTGTACTTTAGTAATTGCACGCTAGAGTCTGAGTCGAGTGTGTCTTGTTCTTAGGCCTGGTACCTTAGCTTCCCATCCATTGGTCTGTGCTCCTTATCCAGTGAGGTGCTTGCTGCAAACTGCTAGTAAGTTTTTAGTTAAATGCCACTGCATACTGACTGTCAAAGGGCCAGGTGTAGAATGTCTTACCTTATCTATCCTGCCACTGTTGGAAAGCAGCACTATTTATCCTGCATCATCCTCCTGAAATCTCTTGGTCTAAGATGAAAGATAGATAATGGCTTGTGTGTAACATTCAACCCTATTCTGTCGTCTTCTTATTGGAGTAAGGTCTGGGATAGATCTCCATAGACAGCTCCAGTGGTGACTGCTGTGATATTAAAGGGCATAGAAATGTGGTTCTGTCAATACGCTTTCACTGCACGTCATACCCTGCTTTGATTTTCCCCCTGCCACTACTGACAGAAAAACTAGGGGGTTTGTGTGTGAAAGACGGATATAAAGGCAGACTGACATTGTAAATTTTAAGGATAGTCCTTTGAGGTAGATAACAAGAGGGTTCTTTGCAACACTTTTGGAAATGACAGAGAAATAATGAGGGTATAGAAAGGCCATGAACACATGATCTGCACTTGAACTGGATCCTTAGAGAAGGGGGGAGTAGATACAAGTATTGTCTTTTCAAAGAGGTGATGTATGAGCCTTTACCTTCTACCATTCAGTTAACCAGAGAGGATGTCCTAAGTCATACTGATGACACAGGTGGTTGTACTTAAGGTACTTGCAGGTGTGCTTCAGGTTCTGTAGAACATGATTACATTACATTATGAAGAAGGCTAGTAATGGGGGACAGTGTCTGTCTCTCTTTTGGGGGGATGAAGAAGATGATAGCACTAAATTGCATTAAAAAATATTACAATTTTTTTGGTTGGCAGATTTGTGTTTGACTAGTGTTTGTTGGATGCCGTTTGCATATTAGAGGGTCAGGCTCAGCATGTTGAGAATCATGCCAACAGTAAGTAATGACTGAACACAGAACAGAAGAAGGGTTGAGGGGTGAGTTACACGTGGATTGGACTATGGGAAGACAGAATGAAAGGTCAGTGGCACTGAGGAAATAGAATTCTGCTATGTATCCCGCGGGATGGGCTCCAGAAGCAAAGAGGTAGTGTTTCTACTCGAAAGTCCATGGACAAAAAACACACTTTGAGTTCTGGATGCAGTTTGGAAAAGGATGTCAGGCTGCTGTGAGGAGTCCAGAGGAAGTCTTACAGAAAGATCCATGGGGTGGATGGGAAAGGATATGACCAGATATTAGAGGGGCCAGATTTCTTCTTATGTGGGACTAGAAGAAACAGGAGTAGAAGCATGATATTGGCTTGCAAGATCTGGGGGGAAAGGGGTGCACAGGCTTCAAATTCTAGGAACTGAGCTGGACCTCCGCAAGTACTTTTTCACAGAGAGGGCTAAAGAGCAGTAGAATGTATTACTGGAAGAGTTGATGGAGAGGGAATACACAGAGCCATTCAGGTTGGTATGGGACAGGTAGAGAAAGGGTAAAGGGAAGGTAGTAATGGAAGGATGGGAGGTAGAATGTCAAATATGCTTAAAAGGGCAGGTTAGATACGTTTATTGTCTCCTTCTGCAGTCAAGCAAGTGTAATGTAAGGTAAAGACTTGTTTGCCATGATGGATTCTGTGAACAGTGAATTCTAGTGGTGTGTGTGTGTGTGTGTGTGTGTGTGTGTGTGTGTGTGTGTGTGTGTGTGTGTGTGTGTGTGCGCATGCGTGCGTGTGTGTTATCTGTGTTGTATTTGTATATCCACACCCAGACACATACCTTTGCAAATGTATCCTTTGTTTGTGATGATCACGCTATGTGCAATCAGCAATATCTGGGGCAGCTCTCTGTGTGCTGTCTGCTCTGTTGCTTGCATGTCCCAGGAGTCTTTATTTAATGAAAGCAATTTGCATAAATAGCTTCTTCTATCCCTCCTTGTAGCAGACTGAGACAGTCGTTTGTTTAGCATGTGTACATTAACTACACAAATCCGATTTGCATGCCCTCACATGTGGTGCTGTAAGCACGGCTGGGTGTCCCCTTTCTTCTGCTGCTGCTGTTTTCAGAGGTTTTTGTCTATTTACATGGTGAAGGAGGAGAGGGCTGGATCACGGGGCAAGCGTCTGTACTCACCATTTCAAATTGTAGTGCTCCCTTCTCTCTGCAGTTTAGATTTCAGAGAGCATTTCATACCAGGGTATTTAAACAGGGAAGAATAGGGCTACTGAAAGCTGCTGAGACATAATGTGGTCATTTATTGCCAGCTTGTTGCAGTTTCTCTCTCAACCCCTGTCTGCTCAGTGGGAAGTCTGTAGCAATTTTCCTGCACCGTTGGTGGTATTCAAGTTTAGCTGGAGCACTTTGGCAAATCAGCTTGTTTCAGAAAATGAACGACATCTAAAGGCATCACCAAGGTAGCATCTTCTCCACACAAGTACAGCATCAAAGCAGGAAGAGAAACTAGAGAAATTCAAGTAAGTTATTATTGCAGACAGGAAACAAAGTTATGCAAAACAGTACTGTATCATTTGTAGTAGTGTCACAGGTTATGTTAGTAAACAGAGGCTGTTCCATCATAACATAGCTTCAATCCTAGCAGCTGTGCTCCATGTGACTCAGATAGGGCCTGTTTGCCTCGACTCATTGAGGTGCCAAGTATGATTAATTGTTTGTGAAATGGCTCTTAATTCCCACCACGATGCTTCGTGGCTACCTGCTTAAGTGGCAGTGTGCCATTTTTACCTGGTACATATTTCAGCATCATTCGCTGGTCAGCCGATTATTGAAGTCAGAATTTCATTTTTGCCATCTGGTAAAGACACATTAAGGCACGATTGGGTTGCAGTCAGGTTCGCATTCTATGCAAGTGAAAACAGAAAGAATTAAGTCCTGGTTTTCAGGTTTGTAGGATGCGTGTCATTCACCTTTGATAGTGCCTCTTTATTTTTTTTTACTGCCAGGGATCTTTCTTGCTGCTTCTTTCCACTGTCAACATCCAGGCTGGACAACTGAGGGTTAGATTTAGCCATGATCCTGGTCAAGATGTGACAAATTCTTAAATGAAGTCTGTCATTTACAACATAAAAGTGTAAAAACACTTCACTTAGATGCACTGGGGTGTCCTGTTTTATCCTGTAGGATGACAGCGGTGTAACTGAGAGCACCTGTCAATACGTATAGTGAGACTGGCTAGGGAATGTGACTAAGACAGGAGAAGGGGTGCTGGTAACAGGAATGAGATTGGATTATTAGCTCCGTCCAGAAAAGACCCATGTGGAAGATGCAGTGCACTGACATTCGGACGGGATGAGAATAGTTCTCTCAGAGGTTCGGGAAGTGGAATGATATGCAACTAATGATGTGAGCTGAAGTTTTGTGCTTTACAAGCCTGTGGAGAACATGCAGTTGTTATGGAGTTCAGCTTGTCTGTAAAGTGCACACAGTGACCCTTCTGGTAGAGCTTTACCAAAAAGCTGTTGTAATGGGATTGTTTCAGAATTTTTGTTTACAGCCTGACACATTGAGACAAGGTTGCCAGTGTGTGGAAAGTTGAAACAACTCTATTGCTATGGTGTAAGTTGTCAGCTTTTTGATTAGAAAATGTAGACCAAAGGGTAAAAAGGTGACACAAACAAACCATTCAGTAAAACTTGCAAGAAAGACCCAGACAAACTAGAGTCTTCACTGTGTGATGCCCTAAACCTCCTGTAAAGTTTATACCACTGTTGCACCTTCGTGGCTTCTGAATGCCTGTGTCTTTTTCAGTGCAGAGATGAGCAAACCTCACTGGCCACTCACGTCTACATTCATTTACAGAAAGGCATACAGTCATCACCTTCTCTGCATCTAAAGTCTTGGCCGATATCAGTAAAGGAATTTAGTCAGGCCACTAAAAACGTCTTTACTGGCATGTGAGATATATGACCTGATGGCTTTAGCATTATGGTAGAATATCTTGAAAATTTCACACTTAGTAAACCAAAAGTGAACTTTACCAACCCTTGGTTGTTATAACCTAGTAGTCTAGGGACAAGCTCATCAAATATCAGCAAACCTCATTTGGGTACCCCCCTTCTGACTATGACAAACCTCATTTTCCATTCTTCTATGACACAGAGCCAGTCTTCATCGAAAAGTGCTTTGTTGCATGTCTCTTCTTTCACATCTGTCCGGAATGTCTTATCTGTCCTTTCGGTCACCCAGACTTACAGCATGGTGCCCCCAGTTCCTGTAATAGTGAGAGGTGTAGGACTGTCAAATGATATCATTGGTATTCTGAAAACCACTCTTCTGGGAAGGTTTTTTATAACTAATAGGTGTGCTTTTAGTACTGGTTGAAAGATGTAAACCAAGTTTTTCAGAAGTGTGACCCTTTCCCAGGTCCTTCAGTAGCTAACTTCTGTGAATCAGTCAACCCTCAGTCTACACACCATTAAAGTTCATCTGTCACCATCTTTTATTTCCACAACAGGGTTGATTGGTTGTCTTCAGTTTCTTTGAAAATCTGTAAAACCTTTTTCATAGGTGTTTTGCAACTGAAACTTTTCAAGTTTCTGATTTCTGCTTGGGACTTAAATTTTGTTGCAGATGAAGTGATACCATGTCCCTTTGAGTCAGCTAATTTGAGTAAGCTATAATTCCTGTTTTGGGAAACTGTGTTTCTCATAGCATTTACTTCTGCTAGCCACATTTTAGAATTACTCACTCTTTCTGTCAGTCATCCATATCTGTTTTTTTTCTTGCATAACAATATGGTTTTATTGTGTGCAGTATATTCTTCATTCATATGGCAGCCTTTCTGCAGAACCTTAACTAGCCCACTCACCTTCCAGTGTTTATCCCATCACACTCTGATCAGGAAGAGCACACCATCCATACTCTGGACTTCCTTAAACAGCCTCGTTATTATGGTACCAGAACTACTTCCCTCACAGCTTCCTTTGCAAAGGGACAAATGAAAATACAATTATCCAGGGGGGGGTTTAAATAGTTTAAGTTCAGTTTCCTTCTGCAACAAGGAAAACTGCTGATTCCTCAGTCCAGATTTGAAGGCACATTTGGCAAGGGTCTTGGCTGTTTTGGTTGCGTTAAGAGTGTGCTGCCAGTAGATGACATCTGTGAAAAATTGCTTGGACTTCCCTGTATTCTTTTTCTAAACACTACAAATTAGATATAATGTACAGTAGAAGCATTTCATTTTCCATTGCAGTTCAAAATAATACACTTCCTAGGACTACCACCTCTCAAACTCATTTGGAATATGACTTGGACTTCTTGCCTGACAATTATTCCTTTGCTTGAAATGTTGGGTATAAAAGTTATGTGAGGTAGTCACCATAGTACTATTTCAGAGATTTTATTATTACACCTATAGTGCTGCTCCATTTATTATTACATGTATAGTACTGCTGTAGTTGTAATACATGTACAGCACTGCTGCAGTTATATTACACCTATTGTACTGCTGTGTTTATATCACACTTACAACACCACTGCAGTTATATTACACCTACAGCATTACTTCATTTATGTTACACTTACAGCACTGCTACAGTTATGTTACACCTACTGCAGTGGTACATTTATATTGCACCTACAGCACTGCTACAATTATATCACACCCACAGTACTGCTGTGTTTATATTACACCTACAGTACTGTAGTTATATCACACCCACAGTACTGCTGTGTTTATATTACACCTACAACACTGCTACATTTATATCACACCCACAGCATTGCTGTGTTTATATTACACCTACAGTACTGTAGTTATATTACACCTACAACACTGCTACAGTTATATCACACCTACAGCACTGCTGTGTTTATATTACACCTACAACACTGCTACAGTTATGTCACACCCACTGCACTGCTGTGTTTATGTTACACCTACAGTACTGTAGTTATATTACACCTACAACACGACTACAGTTGTATCACAAATCAGCACTGCTGTGTTTATATTGGAACTATAGCACTGCTGCATTTATATTACACCTACTGCACTGCTGCAGTTATATCACACCCACAGCACTGCTGTGTGTATATTGCACCTACAGCACTGCTGCATTTATATTACACCTACAGCACTGCTGCAGTTATAGTACTATTAAAGAAGCAAGATGTAAAGTAAAGCCACAGTCCACGTATTAAAATCCATATACACTATACATATACATACACTATACATATACATATATACTAGTCTGAAGCAGAAATTATGTTATAAAGACATGAATATTAGGGAAAAACTAAGTGTGAATAAAAACTTTACAATGCCTTGTCATAATTGCAGTTCTTGTAAAGTTATAAATAAGAGTAATTATTTTATTCATCCAATAAGTGGTAAAGAATTTAGATTTAACTGTTTTGCAACATGTCACATTACACATATTGTCTACCTTGCCACCTGCAAAATATGTACAACTTTTTATGTAGGCAAGTCAACCAGATGCTTAAGGGATCATATTGTTGAACACAGATCTAATACTAGGAGAAATGTTATGACCAATTCTCTAGCTTAACATACCAATGAATTTGGGGATGACCACATTTTTATGTTTATGGTGATTGATAGGGTTACTGTTAATATAAGAAAAGGTGTCTTAAATAATAGGTTGGAAATTAAAGAATATGAGTGGATATTGAGAATGAATGCTGATGTTCTACCAGGCATTAATCAGAATGTTTCATTAAAACCAGTGCTAAAGCATTTACAAATGTGCTTGCATTAGTTGTATTTCACTTTAAGGTTTTAATTGAATTTTAATTGATTGTTAATTGATTAATTATGGCTGTGTGTGATTATATATAAGCTGAATGTTTTTAACTTTGGTTATACACTGATAAAGGGTTTTTCAGCCCAAAAGCTTTGCTCTTAATAAATTGTTCTGCATTATCCAGTCTTCTTGCCTTTATTTACAGTTCTAGTACTCCCACAGTTCTGCTGTGTTTGTATTACTCCTACAACATGTGCAACAGTTATATTGCACTTATAGCATAACTACAGTTGTGTTACACCTACAGCAATGGTGCATTTATATTACACCAACAGCACTTGCATGCCTGTGTTACACCTACAACACCACAGTACTGCTACAGTTAGGTTACACCTACTGCACTGGTGCATTTATATTATACCAACAGCACTTGCATGCCTGTATTACACTTACAACACCACTGTAGTTGTATTACAATTACAGTACTGCTCCAGTTATGTTACACCTACAGCACTGCTGCTACACCTACAGCACTGCTGAGTTTATATCATACCTACAACACTGCTTCATTTATATTACACCTACAACACTGCTACAGTTGTATTACACCTACAGCACTGCTACAGTTGTATTACACCTACAGCACTGCTACAGTTGTATTATACCTGAAACACTGCTACAGTTATAGTACACCTACAGCACTGTTACAGCTGTATTACACCTGCAGCACTGCTGCAGTTGCAGTATACCTATAGCAATGTTACATTTATATTACACCTGCAGTATTGCTAAAGTTGTAATACATCTTATGCACTGCTACAGTTGTAATATACCTATAGCACTGTTACATGTATATTACATCTGTAGTATTACTGCAGTTGTTATACACCTTCAGCACTGCTACAGTTGTGATACACCTACAGCACTGCTACATTTATGTTACACCTACAGCACTGCAACAGCTGTAATACATGTACAGTACTGCTACATATATGTTACACTTGCAGCACTGCTGAGTTTATGTCACACCTACAACACTGCTTCATTTATATTACACGTACAACAGTTGTAATATACCAATAGCACTGTTCCATTTATATTACACCTGCAGTATTGCTACAGTTGTAATAAACCTTCAGTGCTGCTACAGTTGTGGTACACCTACAGCAGTGCTACATTTATATTACACCTTCAGTATTGCTACAGCTGTAATACACCTTCAGCACTGCTACAGTTGTGGTACACGTACAGCACTGCTACATTTATATTAACACATACAGCACTGCAACAGCTATAATATATGTATAGCACTGCTACATTTATATTACAACTGTAGCACTGTAACAGCTGTAATACATGTACAGCACTACTACAATTATATTACACCTGCAGCACTGCAGCAGCTGTAATACATGTACAGCACTGCTCTGATGTTCATCGTGTTACCCTGCTGCAGTCATCACACTTAGGTTATCCTGTCGTCAGGCGGTCCCGCAGTCGGCCGGATTTCCAAAATCTTGGTCCGACGTCGGTTGCTGTCGCCTCATCCCTGACGTCAGTGCGCCAGGGGTACATATATTGCAACCGAAGCCATTTTCTCCAGTCTTTCTTGCCGCGCCGTGCCCGAAGCAGAAGCAGTTCGCAAGTGCTGGTCAGCCGACTCCTGAGATTTTCGAATTCGAATTTCAGACCGAAGTCTTCTATAAAGCTAAGTACCCCGTTGGGGAAACTTTTCTTGCCTCAGACCAATGTCAGAAAAAGTTAACAATTGTATTTCTTGTGGGAAGCAAATACCTCATAAGGATTTTCATTCTTATTGCATACCTTGCCTAGGCCCTGATCACGACGTCACTTCTTGTCATTTTTGTGCTAGATTTAATAAACGTACTATTAAAAGACGATTTGATTTTGCACGACACTTTTTGGCAGAAAGTTTAATTATAACACGCCGTCAGAGCTACCGACTATCGGCGTGCACAAAAAGCGCAGGGATAAGGCTCGACAGCCCAAGCCTAAGCCCGATTCCGTGGCCTTGGTTAATCCGGTCTCCGGTTCTCCAGTTATCAGTGAGGCTCCAACGCAGCCTCTGACTACCGCAGTTCAGGAACCCGAGACCGCTACGTAGATTTTGACGGAATGTACTAGGCCGACGCAGCTTTTTACTTCAGGCCCTACCGACGATTTACCTTCCAAGGACGTCAGTGCTTCTGAAACGCCATTGCTTTCTGAAGGCGGTTTCAGACCGACGACTCTTACAGTCAAAACGTTTTCCAAGTCGAAGACTCCTTCCAAATCGAAAAAGACTTCACTTCAGTCTCCTGTTCAAGGCCCTATGCCTAAGAAACAGATGCTCAAGATGGCTGAAGATTTGATTTCTCTTATCAGGGGTTCTCAGCCTCCTCCTGACAAAAGGCCTAGACAAGAGGAAGAATCTGCTTCCTCTGAACAACTGTCTATTTCTTTGGATTCCTCTGAGGACCAAGACTATTCCTTCTCTCCTTATGAAGATTCTGATGCTGAGGACTCTATTCCCTCAGCTTCCCCTCCAGAAGATTACTCTTTTGGGGAAACTTTACACACTGTGAGGGAACATTTTCATTGGGAAGGTCAAGATTACTCTGATTCCAAGAAAAGGCTCAGAGAGTTTCTTTTACTCCCCCAATACAGACATCTAGCCATCCCTCCTGTTTTGGACATTGTGGATGATGTCTATTTAGAATCCAGTTTCAACCCTGACTCTCTGCCTCCTGCACCGGCCAAGCCTGACAGATACTACAGAGTACCCGATTCCCACAAATTTCTTTACAAAAGCCCAGTAGCTGACCCAGAGACTATCTCCCAGGGTCCCAAGGGGGCTAAGGCTTCCATGGCTAAAAATCCAATACCTTCTGAAAGGGATTCAAGAGCACTAGACAGATGGGGGAAAAAGGTTTACACCTCAGCCACTTTAGCTATGAGAGCTCTAAACTGTCAATTTCATATGCTTAAGTATCAGCAATTTCTGATCTCTCAGTTTAAACAAAAAATAACCACCCTCCCTCAACAATCTGAATTGAAAGAAGTACAGGATTTGTTGCACGCCACCGTGCAGGTGGGCAAACATACCTTACAATGTGGGTTTGATTCTTTAGAGGCCTCCTGCAGAGTAGCTGTCACTGGATCAGTTATACGTAGGCATGCCTGGTTAAAGGAACAAAGTCTGCCTGATCATGTTAAAGCTAAACTACTAGATGCTCCCTTACAGCAGGATGTTCTTTTTGATGTTAAAGCAGAAGAAGTTTTAAAGAAAATGGAAGATAAGGCAAAATCAATGCAGACAGTCAAAGATTTCTTACAGGTACAACCCCCCTCGCTTCAGCAGAAACTGGCCAACAAAAATTGGTCCTTTCCAGCCACTGACAGGCCTCAGAGGGGTAAATACAGGTGCCCAAGGGGCAGAGGACAACCACAAGCTCAGTATAAACCTCGCCAATGGGGCACTCCAACCTAGAAGGGAGGAGAAGACATGTCTCAAACCACCAGAAGGCAAACTCAATGACTTGCACCTCAGCTGGCCAAACAAAGCTCTTTTGTCAGCCCCCCTGGGGGGAAAACTAGCACTATTTGCAGACAACTGGCACATGGTCACAAAGGACAAATGGGTCCTAGACATAATTTTACGAGGATACAGATTCCACTTTCACACCTTGCCAATAAAAAGAGGAATGCCAAACCTGCCACAAAATCAAAGGGCAGAGGCTCAAAAACAAATTACAACTCTCATGGCCATGAGAGCCATTCAAAGGGTACCAACTCAAGAGCAAGGCCAAGGATTTTACTCAAGACTCTTCCTAGTACCCAGAAAAGAAAATGCTTGAAGACCAATTCTGGACCTTTCAATTCTAAACACTTACTTACAAGTTCCCAACTTCAAGATGCTAACACTACAGCAGCTACTTCCCATGTTGGGCAAGGACGCATGGCTGGTAACGTTGGACCTCAAGGAGGCATACCTGCATGTCCCTATCAGACAAAGTTGCAGAAGATACCTCCGTTTCACTGCAGGTTCAACCCATTATCAATTCTCTGCACTGCCCTTTGGCTTATCTACTGCTCCCAGAGTATTCACAAAATGCCTGTCACCAGTAATTGCATACTGCAGACAAAGAGGAATTCAAATATATCCATACCTGGACGACTGCCTCATTCAAGCAGAAAGAAAAGACATTCTCTTATAACATCTGGCATTTGTGAAGCATCTACTAAATTGTCTGGGGTACACAGTAAACGAAAAGAAGTCAAAACTAGTACCCTCACAAAAAATGACATTCCTGGGTGCCAGCTTGGAAACAACGGCCCAGAAGGCTTATCTTACACCAGACAAGCAATTACAACTGACTCAATATTTCAAGACAATGGCAACAAAGACCCAATTAACTGCAAGAAAAATTATGCAGGCTTTGGGCTTCATGGCATCTTGCATTCTGATAATACCATTTGCAAAACTGCATATGAGGAAATTACAGTGGTACCTAAAAAGCGTATGGTCTCAACACAGCTACAGCTTGGACACAGTGATATCTCTCATTCACTGCCTTCAACAGGAATTTCTATGGTGGGCACAGGCATGTCACCTCAACAAGGGTCAGCGTTTCACCTTGCCCCCACCCAGGCAAACTATCACAACAGATGCTTCAGACTATGCCTGGGGGGCACACATGGCAGGGCAATGCATTCAAGGCCTATGGACTGCAGAACAAAGAAAACTGCACATAAACCAAAAAGAGATGCTAGCTGTACAAAAAGCTCTGACAGCCTTCAAGGATCTACTACAGCCTGGACAACTTGCAGTAAAGACGGACAACACCTCAGTAATGTGGTACATAAACAAACAAGGGGGCACACATTCCTCCCCTCTTTGCAGGCAAGCAATAATCTTATGGAACACAGCTCTGGCCTACCAAGTCCAGTTACAAGCTCAATTCCTGCCAGGACAGAAAAACACATTGGCAGACGACCTAAGCAGAAACATCAAAGATCCCCACGAGTGGAAGCTAGACCCACAAATATTTGCAATGATAACTCAAAGATGGGGCCTACCAAATATAGACCTATTTGCCAGTCCTCAAAACTACCAGCTGACAAGATTTTGTACAAGGACATTCCACCATCAAGCTTGGAAAGTGGACGCTCTCTCCTTCAATTGGAAAAACCTGACAGCATATGCCTTTCCTCCATTACCTCTTCTCACAAAGGTTCTTTTGAAGGTCAAAAAGGAGAAACCTCTAATGATTCTCATAGCCCCAGACTGGCCACGCCAGCACTGGTACCCGCTATTGAAGAATATGGCTCACAGCCCACCTTGGATATTGCCTCAAATACCTCATTTGCTCACACAGCAAGACAAGCAGATTCTACACAGCCAGATCAAAACCTTAAACCTGGCTGCATGGCAAATCAGTTAAGCATCCAACCAGCCCCTCTTTCACAAGCAGTACTGGATGTTATTCTAGAAGCCAGGAGGCCATGCACCAGGAAGGCTTACTCAGACAAATGGAAAAGGTCTTCTGCTTGGAACCAAGCTAAAGGCCAAGACACAACTCAGCCTCATATGCCTCACATCCTGCAGTATTTAGCTGAGATGTTGCATAAAGGACTTTCCTTCTTCTCAATTAAAATCCATGCTTCAGCTATTTCAGCTCACTACGACACGAATCCACATTTATTTTCAAATCCACTCCTAAGGCAGTTCCTCAGAGGGGAAAAAAACATTAGACCACCTAGAAGAGCTCCTACACCAACATGGGACATCAACTTTGTTCTGGAAAATCTAACGCTACCTCCCTTTGAACCAGCTTTTTCTGCAGACCTTCAGTTCCTATCTTGGAAGACTGCCCTGCTCCTGGCAATAACTTCTACTAGGAGAGTTTCAGAATTACAGGCACTTATGGCAGTGGAACCTTTCCTCATTTTTCATCAAGACAGAGTTTCTCTACAAACGAATCCTTCCTTCATGCCTAAGGTGGTTTCCAGTGTAGCTTTAAATCAAACCATCCATCTACCCACTTTCTTCCCCAATCCACAGAACAAAAGTGAGAGACTCCTGCATTCCTTGGACATTCACAGGCAGCTTCGATACTACTTGGATAAAACTAAGGCTTTCAGAAAAACTGACCAGCTCTTTGTTTCCTATGCTACAGCTTCTCAAGGGAGGGCCATATCCAAGCAAACCATTTCTAAATAGATAGGCCATTGCATACGATTCTGCTATACCCATCACGGGAAACCAGTTCCTCCTACCATTAGATCCCACTCTACCAGGGCAACAGCTACCTCTACAGCCTTTCTCAGGGGGGTCCCTACCAAGGAAATTTTAGAAGCTGCAACTTGGAGTTCTGTACACACCTTCACCAAACACTATCACTTATCTCTTTACTTTAAGTCCAGGGCAGGTTTTGCCACTGCAGTTCTGCAGGGCCTCATTGCCTCCACTAACCCTCTATGATGCCTCCACCCTACCTTAGCTTTGGGACTCAACCCAAGTGTGATGACTGCAGCAGGGTAACACAATGAACATAGTACAGTTTTGTACCTACCATAAATGTAGATGTTCGAGTGTTCACCCTGCTGCAGTCCAGGTTACCCTCCCTCCAACCCCTCTGATCTACTGGCTAAATCTTTGCTATGCCTTTCTGATGTATTTGCTTATAGCTGAAGGGATTTAGTGTTTGTAAAGTGTTCACACCTTTTGGTACTAATTTGGATCACCTTTTTGGGGGCACCTGACATCTGGGGCAAGAAAAACTGAAGAAAATGGCGTTGGTTGCAATATATGTACCCCTGGCGCACTGACGTCAGGGATGAGGTGACAGCAACCGACGTTGGACCAAGACTTTGGAAATCCGGCCGACTGCGGGTCCGCCTGAGGACAGGATAACCCAAGTGTCATGACTGCAGCAGGGTGAACACTCGAACATCTACATTTATGGTAGGTACAAAACTGTACTTTTATGTTACACCTACAACACTGCTCAGTTGTATTATATAACTTGTGTTTACTAGTGTTTATGGAGTTTTAAAACTTAGTTTTAGTATTTATTCATTTATAAACTTGAATTTAATATGTCATCTAATATGTCTATAGAGATACAGTTTCATTTGTTTTTCAGTCATGGGGTGACTGAGCTTTGTCAGTAAACAATGGTTGCAATGTGCAGAACTTGTCCAATACATGATACGTACACCTCACACTCAGGCACATGTGTGCACACAGACACACACACACACACACACACACACACACACACACACACACACACACACACACACACACACACACACTAGTTACACTCACTCTGCATACACCTGTTGGATGTTTATTTTCAAAGGATTGCCAGTTCACCTGTTTGTGTGTCCTTGGAATATGTGAGGAAATGGGAGACCAGTGGAAACCCATGTGAACACAGAGAGAACTCTCCAACTCTACACAGATGGCACCCCAGCTGGGAAGTAAACCAGAGTTCCAGGCACTGTGAGGCATTAATACGAACCTGTGCATAGTTCATTTAAACTGTTGTCACATGCAGAATGTTCTTTTCTTATATCATTGTTATGTCAGTTCTGTTTTGTGTGATGTATGCTTTAACGTATTACTCTGAGTCATTCATTCCTAGAAGATATGATGAAGTTATGTGATATGCATACCCAAGTATAGAAAATCTTTAATAAAGCTGGTCAGTGCGCCTACCCAGTTAACTAACTAGTTAATCAGTGGTTGTTTACTAGTGCTAGTCAAATGTCTTCTCTTTATTTCATTCTTTAATGGATCAGGTACAGGAAAATGTCATCATGTAGCCAGATGCCACCACTGAGATATCAGGGTTCACTTATTACTCAAAAACATAATGTAATCAGAATTCAGAAGCTGGTAAAAAATATAGTACCAAATTGAAAGAAAGTCTTGCTCTTCAAGCAGTACCTTTCTTGAATATATGTTTTCTTGGATTCTGTGCAGACACTGTTTCTGTTTAGCCATCGTGAGCAGCAAGGTTCAGATTACCAATGGTAAAATATTTAAAAAAATATTCTTAGCATGGAGGGTATTTAACCTTTCATATAAACACATGGCCACAGAAAGGATTCCCAATAAATCAGTCTTACCCTTCCATCTTCCATGGGTACACCCAGCTGTGGTTGTGACCCAGTGTGTGTGGCAAGAAAAGAAAGAGGAAGCAGGGTGCCCTCTGTAGAACTGCAGCTGTGATTCTGTGATAAGCTCAATCTCTTGAATTTCTGGAGGCTTCCATCCATGATGTGCAAAAAGCACAGTATTTTCCTTTGTGATGAACACCATTTCAGATTTTATAATAAACATTTTAAAATGATTTCAGCCTATAGTTTGTGTTTTATTGGTTTGGCCTCAGAGTTCGTGAAGTTTGCATGCTTTGTCTACAGGGACTGCCCCCACAGGAAAGCCCGATGTGTTAGTAGGTAGACCTTATGTAGTGCACACAAATTTGCTATTAGTTGTGCACTGCACATTTATTTTCAAAGTCGAAATAAAAGTTAAGTAACTTAATATGCATCCAAGTTGGTCATGAAGTTTATTTCTGAATGTCTTTCCCCTGAGGCCTAGTGTCTGGCATTTTGATTGGTGATGTGTAAATTTTACTGGATGTAGCAGTGCTGATAAATCCTGTCATTGGAAGAATTGCCTGTAATTATGCCCTTATAGGTTGTTCTGTTGGTTCTTTCCCATTAATTTTTAGCTGAAATATGTAATCAGAGACAGCCCAGAAGTGCATTTACAGGTGTTAGGTTGTATTTCCTTTGTTTCTAAATACACACTTATGGCTGTTGCAGGTAATACTAAAATCACTTGTTTCGCTAACTTCCCAATCTACACTTCTTAAAAGTAATGTGATGTGATAGAATTTAATTTTTTAATATTACTGCAGTCTTCATTGTTTACGGTTGTATATTTTGGTAAAGACTTTTTTCAAAACACTGGTTAGCTGTTTTTGTGTACTTAATCTTGTTATTTCAGATTTTTTTTTTATAAGGGAAATGGGCGTTGTCACCTCACAGCAAGACGTTGTCGCGTTCGATTCTCAGCTAGAGCATCTTCTGTGTGGAGACATGCGTGAGTGGGCGTGCCTTCGTTGAAGGTTGTGCTTCAGGGCTGGTAACTCAGCACGTAAAAATCCACTACCAAACATTGGAGGACTGGAGTTCAGCTGTGGCGACCCCTAACCGGAATAAGCCAAAAGACACACACACATAAGGGAAATGGTGTACTGTTAACAGAAATCCACTTTTTGGGGGTAGGAGGGACACAGTTAATGGAGAGGGAGTTATATTTTGTAAGTCAGCATACAGTTCCAGAAATCCTAGTTATGACCCTGCAACCAGGCAACCAACTAGTGGTCTTATTTTAACAGAGCTGAAGCTTCCAGATAAGTGTATCTGTATATTATCTAAAACTCTACATCATGATGTTATCTGAAACTGTTGCTATATTTAATTATATTATGTGTGGAGTTTGCATGCCCTCCCCGTGGTCGAGTGACATTAAAGGCATGCAGGTAGGTGTGAGCGTGAATGGGCGTGCCATCGTTGAAGGTTGGGCATCGGGCTGGCAACTCTGCACTGTAAAATCCACTGCCAGTCATGAGCGGACCTGAGTTCCGCTGTGGCGACCCCTAACCGGGAAAAGCCGAAAGTCATACATACATACTATCTAAAAGTGTGTTTCCTATATTTGCGCCCTTCTTTTGGTACTATTTTCTGCTTATTCATCCTTACTTCTCTTGTCATTAGCCATTATTAAATTCTAATGTGTGCATTGGAAGGACATTGTCCTGCAGTCAATAGGCTGAACAGAATGCATGTAATGTATATTTAAAAGTCGTTACCTGTCCTATGAGTAGGACAATATGAAGAACTTTGTCTTCTTAGCTTAGCTGTTATCATTTTGAGATACCTTTCACCAGTTGGTGGTAGAAATGTATAGTATGAAAAAAAGTACTTTGTACTTGTTTCTTAAAATGAATTGAATTTGTAGCTGAACGAAAGACTAGCCTTCTTTCACTGGTCTTGGTACATTTGTTGAGTGTCCTTACAAAACTATGACAGGTGGCACTGCTCCTGGCTGTCCCAAAAGTGGGGGCTTCAGTAGTATCCAGTCCACTGACAGATAATCTTAATTTATTCCTCATGTGTGGCAGAAACCTGCCAACTGGAAGACTGCTATCATCCTGCCTTTACCTAAAGTAACTAAGGTTAACTCACAGGCAGAGGCTGTAGGATTGTTTCATACATAAAGCTCTGTAACAGTGTCATTTTCTGATAATTATCATAATACGACAATAAATCTGGTTTACTCTAATCAGCTTGGTTTTAGGAGCTATTTCAGCATCCTTAATATCCTTCACTCAGTGACCATTGCAGCCTCTAATGACATGTGTAAATGACTCCTGACCTTGTTTAATCTGTTCTTCTTAAATGTATGTTTGACGAATTACCGTCACCTTTTGGCTCCCTATCAGAAGTGCAGGACCTGTAATTACATGTCTTGCAACTATGAAAAATAAAGTATGACTTCTAAAGGATTACAGCATATCACAAAACTTACTGTGATGCAGTTAAAGCCTTCTTGCAGAGAAACATTTCTGTCTTCCATCCCTGTAGTCCTGCTGCTTATACACACTAAGTCCAAGATCACTGTAGTTTGGAGTAAAGGGATTCTCTGAGGTACCTAACATTAGGGGTTGTGTCCTTGGTACCTTGATTTATATAACTCCAAGATCACTGTAACTTGGAGGAAAGGGATTCCCTGATGTACCTGACATTAGAGGCTGTGTTGCTGGTACACTGATACTTATACTTCCCATACATGTCAAGCAGAGCACCTCACTGGCCCTATTCAAAAAAAATCTTAGTGAGTGGATGGGAACTAGAAAATTCACCCCAGGGATCACTCCAGTGGCTCTACTCGACAGAGGCACTAGGGAACTAATGTTGGGTGGCACGATGCCAGGGTAATCCTATGGCTAGGCTTGTAAAGGCTCCAGGGCCATTAGCCTAGTACACACCTATGATGATGATGATGATGAATATACATACTAACTCCAAGATCACTGTAGCTTGGAGTAAAGGGATTCTCCGAGGTACCTGACATTAGGAGCTGTGTCCCTGGCACCCCAATACTTGTATACATACTAACTCGAGGATCACAGTAGCTTGGAGTAAAGAGAATGCTTTGAGGTAATGCAACCTCAGACTAAGTATATATACCCTGTGTTCAGACATTCAGGCTTGCCATCCATTTGCAGTCCTTGGAATTTCATCAGAAATCCTCAGCCATTCCTTACCTTACAAACTATGGGTTTGGGAGTGACCCCATTGACTGGGTCCATAACTGTCATACTGAGTTTATGGCATGTGTGAAGATGACTGACTCTTAATCTGCTCATTGATCTCTCTGTGATACTTGTATTGCCCAACTTTCGGCCAAGGCTTTTTGTTTTCAGTTTTCATTAATGACTTAGCCATGAATATCACAGATCCTAAAGCCATACTGTATGCTTGAGAATTGGTAATAAGATGTGGTGGGCCCACCAAAACAGTTTAGTCTGCCTTATAGTGAGACTTCCACAATCCAGGGATTAATTTTTCTCTTATGGTTATAAGAGAATGCCTTTAAATTGCATGAAGTATTTTTTGGAACCCATTATCTATTAGCACGTCCTCTTAGTGGACTTTAGCAGATTCTTAGTGACTCATGTTTAGTGGATCATCTGGTTAGACTTCTCCTCTCTTGTTATACTGAATGGATCTGCCTTAAAATCTATACTCGGTTAACGTTCTGCAAGGCTGCTGGTCTGTGTAACTCAGTGTCTTGTACCTCCACAGGATGCTAAATGAACTTAACATCATTCAGAGATATGTGGCCTTTTGTCATAGTCAGGCCTCTGGAATATTACTGTGTTACCTTTGCATAAAAACAAATGGTTCTTAGTAGTTGGAGTAATGTTCCTTGTAACCTAAGGTGTTCAAAAACAAAATCTATTTAGATGCTAATATCCAGTTCTGGCTTATAGAGTTTCTTGGGACAAATTGCCATTATAACCTCAATCCCAGCAAGGAACTCTCCTGCTTAACAGGTCTAACTGCTGTATAAATTGTGATGAAATGGCCTTATCTAAACATGGGATGAGTGTCAGCAGTTTGTTTTTTAATGATCCTCAGAAATATATGTCATTTTATGCACTCCAGGGAGAAATTCCAAAGTCATCTAACTTTTAGATTTATTTGTAAATCCCCTTCTGACCCTTTGTAAATACATTTCTGTTTAATAATCATGCTTATCCTGCTTATTGCTAACCTTATTAGCACCTGATGGATTAAATTTGCTGGTTCCACTCTGTTTGCTCCTTCAAGTGGCTCCATAAATATTTTCACTTCGTGCACATGGCTCCCTTATTGAAGATGTGTCCTATTTTTTTTAACTAGGCCCAACTTGTTGGATGGTTAGTGGATATTATTTCATTCTTACTAGAGCGCTTTTTTCTCGTTTTTTTTTCTCTCACTCTGTCCCTTTTCCTTCTTTTAAAGTCATTTAGGTATTATAAAATGTTGCTGTAATTGCCCCATAATATGTTTGTCACTGCTGTACACATTTTTTGAGGTGATTTTTTTTTTGCCCCATGTTGATTATTGAACCTTTTTGAGTTGGTATATTTAGTTGGGGGTGGGGTGGGGGGAGAAGCCCCCAAGTGGGTGGGTTTGATATGCTGCGGTGTGTTTGTTTTTACTAAGTGGCCAAGTGTCTCCTTTCACGGAGTATAACTCCGGTGATGTGCACATTTGGAAAGTTAAGTTTTTGGTAATGTCGTCTTGTCATTGTGGCCTCCAGTGAAGTGGATTTTCGATAATTATAGGTAGTCCCATACACACACACACACACACACACACACACACACACACACACACACACACAAAATTTTCAAATGCTTGATTTATAACTGCACATTGAGAATAACTGCTTCTTCAGGATCATGCTGTAGTCATTGACAGCTCATAGGTTCATAGGTTAGTACTAGGCTAACTGCTCTGGAGCCAATGCAAGCCTAGCCGAAGAATATTCCCAGTCATCTGGCTGCCAGACATTAGTTCCTTGTGCCCCTATCAAGCAAGGCTATTGAAGTGATCCCCAGGGTGAATTTCCTATTGTCCATCCACTCGTCAAGATTTTTCTTAAAGAGGGCTAGTGAGGTGCTTTGCTTGACATGAATGGGGACTTTATTCCAGAGTATGGGAAGTCTCTGGGTTAGGAGCCTGTCCCTCCAGCAGGTTCTGTTTAATGTGGTGATGAGGTTGAGGTCTTTGGAGCGTGTGGCACGGAGGAATTGTGACTTTTTTAGATGAAGCATGTCTAGCAATACAGGGTCAGACATGACTTTGCATGTCAAGCAGAGATCGCCTCTAAGTAAGTTAAGTAAAGCTAAGTAAAGCTGGTGTTTTTTAGTCTTTCTGTATAAGGCACATGTTTGAGTCCTAAGATCCTCTTTGTGAGGAACTTTTGTGGCCTCTCCAGCTGTTGGAGTTGCCTAGTGAGGTACATGCCAAATGGGGAATTGTACTCTATAATCGGTCTAATGAGGGACGAATAGAGAGGGATTATGACTTGTTTCTTCCTGGATGAGAAACCTTTTGTAATGAGATGTGCCACGTAGAATGACTTTCTAATGACCATGGCAACATGGTTGTCGGAGAGGTTGCTATCTACCTGTTTCCCTTGATCTCTTGTCACACCTTCGGAGTTAAGTGGGTTATCGTTGATATGGTAGTTTGTGGGGACCGTGATTTTCCCGAAAGGAATGACAATGCACTTTTTGGCATTGAGCCTAAGGCCATGGTTTTGGCACCAGTTGTTGGTCTCCTTGAGGCATTTTTGTAGGATGTCGACATCATTTTTGTAGGATGTCGACATCAGCTTGAGAATCAGTAATAGCTCCCAGTTTGCAGTCATACATGAATTTGGTTAACCAGAGTCCCTTTGTGTTGGTTTAAACTTCAGAGAAGTAGATGCCAAACAGAAGACCCAGAAACGATCCCTGTGGGACTCCACTTGTAACTGTCTGGTAGTCAGATTTGGAGTCTGCTACTTTCACTGTGTGGGTTCTGTAAGTGAGCCAGTTGACGACCCATTTTGTGACGTAGGGGTAAATGCCCAGATTAGTGAGTCTGTCAATGATTCCAGAGTGCGGGATGGTGCCGAAGGCTTTGGCTACATCTAGGTAGGCTGTGTGGACAGCCTAGCCTTCATCTTCCGCTCTGGTAACAGATTTGAAGTATCTGTCAGATTGAGCAGACATGATCTGCCCTTCACAAACCTAAACTGCATGGGGCCCAGGGTTTGTAGGTTCCCTATATCCCTGTTTATAAGATTCGTAACGATGCACTCCATAGTGTTATAGATCAGGCTCATCAGGCTGATGGGGCGGTAGTTACCAGGGTCAGTAGTCGCTCCCCCTTTGTAGAGTGGAATGACTATAGTGGTACGCCATTCGATGGGAACAAAGCCTGAAGTGAGGCTGTAGTTGAACAGGGCACTCAGGTGTGGTGTCAGCTCCTTTTTGTAAATCGTGTAGGACACATCCAGGTATATTATCTGGCCCCATGGAAGCTGTATTCTTGGCTTTGGTTAGTGCGGTTTCTACTTGTGTAGTCATGATAATAGGGATTTGGCATTCCTCGGGTATTGGGATGGGCCATTTAGGGGTTGAAGGGGGAGTAAAGTTTTCACTAAACCTGTCTGCCAAGATATTGGCAATATCAGTTGGTTCAGTATAAGTGGTGCCGTTCTGCAGTCGCTCCAAGTAAATCTGCGCATTGTTATGCAGATGTTTGTCATGCATACAGCTGCAGTCATAACAGATGGGTTCTCCTGCTGTCAGACGGGTCCTCGGTCGGCCGAATTCCAAAGTCTAGGTCCGGCGTCGGTTGTCGTCGCCTCTTCCCTGACGTCAGTGTGACAGGGGTATAAAAGAACCAGCCGACGCCATTTTCTTCAGTCTTTCTTGCCGCGCGGTGCCCGCAGAAGCAGTTCGCAAGTGCTGGTCGGCCAGCTCCTGAGATTACAAAAATTTGGAACCAAGTCTTCTTAAAGCTAAGTACCCGTTGAAACTTTTTCTTGCCTCAGACTGATGTCAGACAAAGTTAATAATTGTATTTCTTGTGGGAAGCAAATACCGCATAAGGATTTCCATTCCCTCTGTATACCTTGTTTAGGCCCAGACCACGACGTCTCGGTCTGTCGCTTTTGTGCTACTTTCAACAAACGCACTATTAAGTGTTGGGTGGAGTTCACCCAGCATTATTTTGGGAAAGCATTTAACTATACTATGTCATCGGATACTCCGACTCCGGTTTTGTCTAAAAAACGCAAAGACAAGGACTGACATTCGAGGTCCACGGCCTCTACTGACACCACGCCAAAGCCGACTACACGTGGTCCAGTTCTCAGCGAGGCGCCTACGCAGCCCCTGATTACCGACGACACATCTTTGGTGGTGTCTCCTGTACCCGAGGTCGCAGGCTCCTCGGCCCACACCCTGACTACAGATACCGAAGCCACGCTTGGCGTTGAAACACAGAATGTGGATAGGTCCACCTCCACTCAAGGTGTCTTCAGACCTTCCTCTTCTTTCTCCATCAAGGCTTTCACCAAGTCTAAAGCTACCATGCACCCTAAGAGACCAGCTACGCAGGGCCCATCTCCAGGCCCCATGCCTAAGAAACAGATGCTTAAAATGGCTGAGGATTTAATTACTCTAATCAGAGGTTCTCAGCCACCTCCGGACAAAAGATCCAGAGTGGAGGAAGATTCCCGCTCCTCTGATCAGGGCTCCATTATTTCAGAGCACTCTGATTATCAGGAACATTCTTACTCCCCTTTTGAAGACTCTGATGCAGAGGAATCTATTCCTTCTGTATCCCCCCCTGAGGATTACTCATTTGGTGAAACTCTGCATACCTTAAGGGAACACTTTCACTGGGAAGGCCAGGATTATTCAGATTCCAAGAAAAGGCTCAGGGAATTTCTTTTGTTACCCCAGCACAGGCCTCTGGCTATACCTCCTGTCCTGGACATCCTAGATGATGTTTACTCGGAGGCCTGCCTTAACCCGGACTCTCTTCCTCCAGCTCCAGTTAAGCCTGACAGGTACTACAGGGTTCCTGACTCACACCAATTTCTATACAAAAGTCATGCTGCTGACCTAGAAACCATCTCACAGGGGCCCAAGGGAGTGAAGGCCTCCATTGCCAAAACCCATTGCCTTCCGAGAGATTCCAGATCCTTAGAAAGGTGGGGAAAAAAGGTATATACCTCGGCTACCTTATCCATGAGGGCCTTAAACTGTCAGTTTCATATGCTAAAATACCAACAGTTTCTGTTATCTCAATTGAAAAGTAAAATGTCACAACCTGAACAACCAGACATGAAGGAGTTGCAGGATTTGATGCATAGTGCAGAACAAGTGGGTAAACATACCTTACAATGTGGTTTTGATGCTCTAGAGGCCTCATGTAGAGCTGCTGTTACAGGCTCAGTCATACGTAGGCATGCCTGGCTCAAGGAACAAGCCTTGCCTGATCATGTCAAAGCAAAATTACTAGACGCCCCTCTGCAAAAGGATGTACTATTTGGGGCAAATGCTGAGGAAGTATTACGGAAAATGGAGGAAAAGGCTAAATCAATGCAAACTGTGAAAGAATTTCTGCAGGTTCAACCCCCACGTTTTAGTAGAAATTGGCCTTCCAAAAACTGGTCCTTTCCTGCCACAGACAGACCCCAAAGAGGCAGATACAGGCACCCGAGGGGCAGAGGACAAACACAAGGCTCGTACAGAGGCAGACAATGGCAAGTTCCTACACAAAGAGGTGGTGAGGACAACTCGCAATCTTTCAGAAAGCAAAACCAATGACTTTCCCCTTTGCATGCCAACCAGGTCTCAAATGGCAGCCCCCTTAGGAGGAAAGCTGGCACTATTCTCAAAAAATTGGCATATTGTCACAAAGGACAAATGGATCCTAAACATTATAAACAGAGGCTACAAATTCCATTTTCATACCCTTCCAAAAATGAAAGGCATGCCAAACCTGCCACTCAATCAAGGGGCAGAGGCACAAAAGCAAATTTCAGGTCTTATAAACATGAAAGCTATTCAAGAGGTACCTGCACACGAACAAGGTCAAGGTTTTTATTCCAGGCTATTTCTGGTGCCAAGGAAGGGAAAAGATTGGAGACCTATTTTGGATCTTTCCATCCTAAACACATTCCTACTCGTACCAAAATTCAAGATGCTTACTCTACAGCAACTTCTTCCCATGCTGGGCAAGGAGTCTTGGCTGGTAACACTGGACCTCAAGGAGGCATACTTGCATGTCCCAATCAGACAAAATTGCAGAAGATACCTCAGATTTCTTGCAGGTTCAACCCATTATCAATTCTCTGCATTGCCCTTTGGTTTATCTACTGCGCCCAGAGTATTCACGAAATGCCTGGCATCAGTAATTGCCTACTGCAGACTTCAAGGGATACAAATATACCCTTATTTGGACGACTGCCTGATCCAAGCGGACAGCAAGCACATTCTTCTGAAACATCTGGCTTATGTAATAATGTTATTAAACTCTCTAGGATACACAGTCAACAAAGAGAAATCAAGACTAATACCCTCTCGGAAGATAATTTTCCTGGGTGCCAATTTGGACACAAACACCCAGATGGCCTACCTCATGTCAGAGGAGCAGGGGCAACTAATTCAATATTTCAGAACACTGGCAAATTGCACCAGGCTGACTGCAAGGAAAATCCTGCAGGCTCTGGGATTCATGGCATCTTGCATCTTACTAATCCCATGTGCAAAGCTGCATATGAGAAAACTACAATGGTACCTAAAAACATATGGTCTCAACACAGCCACAGTTTGGAAACAATAATACCACTAATTCCATGTCTGCAAAAGGAATTTCTGTGGTGGGCTCAAGCATGCCAAACAAACAGAGGTCTTCCATTCAGCAAGCCTCAAGCAAATCAAGTCATCACAACAGACGCCTCGGACTACGCCTGGGGGGGCGCACATGACAGACCGGTGCATTCAGGGCAAATGGACCCAAAAAGAAAAGCACCTTCACATCAATAAAAAAGAAATGCTAGCAGTGATAAATGCTATTATAGCTTTCAAGGACCTTCTACAACCAGGCCAGCTATTGATAAGAACAGACAACACCACAGTTATGTGGTACATAAACAAGCAGGGAGGAACACATTCTTATCCCCTATGCAGACTGGCCATGTCACTTTGGAACATGGCCATGGACTTACAAATGGAACTACAAGCACAGTACTTGCCAGGCAAGGAAAATACGCTGGCAGACAACCTAAGCAGGAATATGACAGATCCACACGAATGGAAGTTGCATCCAAAAGTTTTTACAGAAATAATCCAAGAATGGGGAAGGCCAGACATAGATCTCTTTGCCTCCCACAAAAATCATCAATTGACAAAATTCTGCTCAAGGATTATCCATCCAAAGGCCTGGAGAGTGGACGCTCTCTCTTTCAGTTGGACATCAATGACAGTTTATGCCTTCCCACCTCTTCCTCTGCTGCCCAAAGTCCTATTGAAGACCAGAGCAGACAGACCAAAGATGATACTCATTGCTCCAGACTGGCCAAGGCAAGACTGGTACCCACTCCTGAGGAGCCTGATGCATTCCCCACTATGGACCCTGCCTCTAATGCCTCTTCTTCTGACGCAGAACAGCTTCAAAACTCTTCACAGTCTGCTGAAAACACTCAATCTAGCCGCATGGAAGATTCCTTAGCATCGCAGCAGGCCCTGCTCTCCAAGGAGGTGTAGGATGTCATTTTGGAGGCCAGAAGGCCATCAACTAGAAAAGCTTACTCTGCAAAATGGAAACGTTTTTGTGTTTGGAATGAGAAAAAGGGCCAGAATCCTGGAAAACTGAATTTACCTCAAATACTACAATATTTGGCTGAACTGCTAAGCAGTGGACTTTCGTTCTCCTCCATCAAAATCCATGCCTCAGCCATTTCTGCAGAATACAACACTGATCCACCTTTATTCTCTCACCCTCTATTAAGACAGTTGTTCCTCAGAGAGGCTAAGAATTTAAGACCTCCAAGAAAACAACCAATACCTGCTTGGGATCTTAATTTCATTCTGGAAAAACTGACTTTGCCTCCTTTTGAGCCAGCTGCCTCATCAGATTTACAATATTTGTCCTGGAAAACAGCTTTCCTTCTGGCTATCACTTCAGCTCGTAGAGTTTCAGAACTACAGATGTCCTTCAAGGATGCATCTGCAGTCCTAACAAATGGGTTGTCCTGTCGTCAGGCAGCCCTTCGGTCGGCCGGATTCCAAAGTCTGGGTCTGGCCTCGGCTGGTGTCGCACTTCACCCGACGTCATCTCTGCTGGTCTTCGGGTATAAAGGCATCAGCCGACGCCATTTTCCCCAGTCTTTCTTGCCGCGTGGCGCCAAGCAGAAGCTGTTCGCAAGTGCGGTCGGTCAGATCCAGAGATTAATATTACCAATACAACTTCGAAGACTTCTAAAAAGTACCCCGTTGGGGACTCTTTCTTGCCTCAGCCGATGTCAGAAAAAGTAAATAACTGTTTAACTTGTGGGAAACAAATACCTCATAAAGATTTCCACTCTTACTGCTTACCTTGTTTAGGCCCAGACCACGACGTAGCAGCTTGTTTAGCCTGTGCTTCCTTCAACCGACGAACGCTTAGGCGTCGGAGTTTGCTGAACAGTTTTTCGGCTCAGACTTTGCGTACATTATGCCGTCGGATCCTCCGACTTCCCAAATTGTTAAGAAACGCAAAGAAAAGGACCGATACTCGCGGTCCGCGGTTTCAGCCGAAACCACGGTAAAGCAAACCGCGAGTGTCTCGGTTTCTACAGGCTCTTATGGCTGTCCAGCCTTTTATCATCTTCCATCAGGACAGAGTTTCATTACGTACCAACCTGTCCTTTATGCCTAAAGTGGTATCCAGGGTAGCTTTAAATCAGGCCATACATTTACCTACTTTTTATCCTAATCCTCAAAACAAAGGGGAGAGATTACTGCATTCCTTGGACATCCACAGACAACTGTGTTATTATTTGGACAGAACAAAACCTTTCAGAAAATCAGAACAGCTTTTTGTGGCCTATGCGGTAGGAGCTCAAGGAAAGTCAATATCCAAACAGACAATCTCAAAACGGATAGCCCACTGCATACGCTTTTGCTATTCCTTTCATGGCAAAACTGTACCTACAGGCATTAGAACTCATTCGACCAGGGCCACAGTCACCTCTGCAGCCTTTCTCAGAGGAGTTCCTACCAAGGATATTTTAGAAGCAGCCACTTGGAGTTCTGTGCATACCTTCTCCAAGCACTACAACCTACCATTATAATCCAAATCTAGAGCAGGCTTTGCCACTGCAGTCTTACAGGGCATTTTGGCTCCTTCTAGCTCCACCTAGTGCCTACCACCCCTTTCTTAGCTTTGGGATTCTATCCATCTGTTATGACTGCAGCTGTATGCACGATGAACATAGTACAGTTTTGTACCTACCATAAATGTAGATGTTCGAATGCTAATACAGCTGCAGTCCAGGTTTCCCTCCCTCCTTCCCCTCTAGGGGTCTTCTTTTATGGTGTATTTGCTTGCAACTACTGGTCTTTGATTATATTGCATTGCATTATTACATAATTTTATGTATTGCCTTCTTTCTGGGGGCACCTGACATCTGGGGCAAGAAAAACTGAAGAAAATGGCGTCGGCTGGTTCTTTTATACCCCTGTCACACTGACGTCAGGGAAGAGGCGACGACAACCGACGCCGGACCTAGACTTTGGAATTCGGCCGACCGAGGACCCACCTGATGGCAGGAGAACCCATCTGTTATGACTGCAGCTGTATTAGCACTCGAACATCTACATTTATGGTAGGTACAAAACTGTACTATGTTCATCGTGTTACCCTGCTGCAGTCATCACACTTGGGTTATCCTGTCGTCAGGCGGTCCCGCAGTCGGCCGGATTTCCAAAGTCTTGGTCCGACGTCAGTTGCTGTCACCTCATCCCTGACAACAGTGCGCCAGGGGTACATATATTGCAACCGACGCCATTTTCTTTGGTCTTTCTTGCCGTGCGGTGCCCGAAGCAGAAGCAGTTCGCAAGTGCCGGGCGGCTGACTCCTGAGATTTTCGAATTCAAATTTCAGACCAAAGGGGAAACTTTTCTTGCCTCAGACCGATGTCAGAAAAAGTTAACAATTGCATTTCTTGTGGGAAGCAAATACCTCATAAGGATTTTCATTCTTATTGCATACCTTGCCTAGGCCCTGATCACGACGTCACTTCTTGTCATTTTTGTGCTAGATTTAATAAACGTACTATTAAAAGACTATTTGATTTTGCACGACACTTTTTTGGTAGAAAATTTAACTATAACATGCCGTCGGAGCTACCGACTACTGGCGTGCACAAAAAACGCAGGGACAAGGATTGACAGCCCAGGCCTAAGCCCAGATTTCGAGGCCTCGGTTGATCCAGTCTCCTGTTCTCCGGTTATCTCCGGTTAGTGAGGCTCTGACGCAGCCTCTGACTACCGCAGTTCTGGAACCCGAGACCACTACAGATATTTTGACGGAATGTACTAGACCGACGCAGCCTTTTATTTCAGGCCCTTCCGACGATTTACCTTCCAAGGACGTCGGTACTTCTGAAACACCATCGGTTTCTGAAGGCATTTTCAGACTGACAACTCTTACAGTCAAAACGTTTTCCAAGTCAAAAACTCCTTCTAAATCGAAAAAGGCTTCACTTCAGTCTCCTGTTCAAGGCCCTATGCCTAAAAAACAGATGCTCAAAATGGCTGAAGATTTGATTTCTCTTATCAGGGGTTCACAGCCTCCTCCTGACAAAAGGCCTAGACAAGAGGAAGATTCTTCTTCCTCTGAACAACTGTCTATTTCTTCGGATTCCTCCAAGACTATTCCTTCTCTCCTTATGAAGATTCTGATGCTGAGGACTCTATTCCCTCAGCTTCCCCTCCAGAAGATTACTCTTTTGGGGAAACTTTACACACGGGGGGAACATTTTCACTGGGAAGGTCAGGATTACTCTGATTCCAAGAAAAGGCTCAGAGAGTTTCTTTTACTCCCGCAACACAGACCTCTAGCCATTCCTCCTGTTTTGGACATTGTGGATGATGTCTACTTAGAATCCAGTTTCAACCCTGACTCTTTAACTCCTGCCCCGGCCAAGCCTGACAGATACTACAGAGTACCTGATTCCCACAAATTCCTTTACAAAAGCCCAGTAGCTGACCCAGAGACTATCTCCCAGGGTCCCAAGGGGGGCTAAGGCTTCCATAGCTAAAAATCCAGTACCTTCTGAAAGGGATTCAAGAGCACTAGACAGATGGGGGAAAAAGGTTTACACCTCAGCCACTTTAGCTATGAGAACACTAAATTGTCAATTTCACATGCTTAAGTATCAGCAATTTTTGAACTTAAAGTTAAAACAAAAGATAACCACCCTACCTCAACAATCTGAAATGAAAGAAGTACAGGATTTGTTGCACGCCACCGAGCAGGTGGGCAAACATACCTTACAATGTGGGTTTGATTCTGCAGAGGCCTCCTGCAGAGCAGCTGTCACTGGATCAGTTATACGTAGGCATGCCTGGTTAAAAGAACAAATTCTGCCTGATCATGTTAAAGCAAAACTACTAGATGCTCCCTTACAGCAGGATGATGTCCTTCAAGAGTGCAACTGCAGTCCTTACATATGGGTTGTCCTGCCTCAGGCAGCCCTTCGGTCGGCCGGATTCCAAAGTCTGGGTCCGGTGTCGGCTGATGTCGCCTCCTCCCCAACGTCAGAGCGACTGGGGTATAAAAACATCAGTCGACGCCATCTTCTCCAGTCTTTCTTGCCGCGCGGTGCCCGAAGCAGAAGCAGTTCGCAAGTGCCAGTCGGTCAGCTCCTGTGTTTTCAGTTACTGAAGTCATCAAAAAGCTAAGTACCCCATTGGGGAACCTTTTCTTGCCTCAGCCGATGTCAGATAAAACTGCAAAAGTTAGTAACTGTTTGTCTTGTGGTAAACAAATACCTCATAAGGACTTCCATTCTTACTGCCTTCCCTGCCTTGGCCCAGACCACGACATCTTGCCCTGTGCTGCCTGTGCTTGCTTCAATAAGCGCACTGTCAGGCGCCGGGCAGAATTTGCTGAAGACTTTTTTGGGGAAAATTACTCCTATAACAACCGACATCACATATTTCCAAAAAACAGAAGGACCAGGACCGACATTCTCAGCCCGCGACTTCCACCGACACCACGCCAAAACCTACCGCGAGTGCATTGGTCTCCTCGGAGGTGGTAATTCAACCGCTCCAGACCAACGACACTGCTTTACCGCACACTTTGGTCCCGGAGGCTTCCCCGGTGCCGGTTGTTGATTTTCCTCCTGAAACCGAAACCCAAGTTTTGCCTGACACCATTCCGGTGGACAAAGTTACTCCTGCACGTGGGGCAGCTAGGCCTCCGGTGTTTATGTCCATCAAGGCCTACACACGTGCTAAGGCTGCCAACCAGGCTAAGTCTCTCCCTCCTAAATCTTTTTCTCAGGGTCCCACTTCTGATAAACAGATCATGACTTTAGCTGCAGATCTTATTTCATTAATCAGAGGCTCTCAGACTCTTCCAGACAGGGGTTCTCAGCCGCCTGCAGACAAAAGGCCTAGGGTTGAGCAGACAGATACCTTCTCCTCAGATGAAGCCTCTGGCGACTCAGGTCATTCAGATTCCCAGGAAGAATCCTTCCAGGCCTACGAGGATTCTGATGCTGATGAATCTATTCCCTCTGCCTCTCCTCCTGAGGATATTTCTTTCGGGGAAATTCTCCACTCCATGAGAGAGCATTTTCAGTGACAGGGCCATGATTTCTCCGACTCCAGGAAAAGGCTTCGGACTTTCCTTAAGTTACCCCAGCACAGGCCTTTAGCTATACCCCCAGTGTTAGATGTATTGGATGATGTGTACTCAGACTCGAGTGCTTCTCCTGATTCTCTCCCTCCTGCTCCTGTCAAGCCAGACAGATATTACAGGGTTCCTGAAACTCATAAACATCTCTTTAAGGCCCACTCTGTTGACCTAGAAACTATTTCCCAGGGGCCCAAAGGAGTGGCCACTTCCACGGCCAAAAATCCTTTGCCCGCAGACAGGGAATCTAGGTCCCTGGAGAGGTGGGGCAAAAAAGTTTATACCTCAACCACCCCTGCCATGAGGGCACTTAACTGTCTTTTTCATATGTTTCAGTATCAGGATTTCTTGATGGATGATTTGCAGAAAAAGTTAGCCTCTCCTGAGCTTTTAGATAGAAAGGCCTTGCAGGATTTGGTTCATAATACTCAGCAGGTTAGCAATCATTTTCTACAGTGTGGTTATGATGCATTGGAAGCTTCATGTAGGGCAGCTATGACAGGGGCTGTCATTCATAGACATGCTTGGTTGAAAGAACAGGCATTGCCAGATCATGTTAAAGTAAAGCTTCTAGATGCACCTCTGGAAAAACACAAGCTATTTGGTGCTAATGCTCAGGATGTGTTGAAATCAATTGAGGAAAAGGCTAAATCAGTACAAACAGTCAAAGATTTCCTCCAGGTTCAGCCACCAAGTTTCAGCAGGAATTGGCCTTCGAAGAATTGGTCCTTTCCAGACACTGACAAGTTCCAAAGGGGAAAAAACAGGCGTGCTCGAGGTAGAGGGCAATACCGAGGCTCCTACAGGGGCCGCCAATGGCAGCCGACTAATCAGAG
Source organism: Protopterus annectens (assembly GCF_019279795.1). NCBI lineage: Eukaryota > Metazoa > Chordata > Ceratodontiformes > Protopteridae > Protopterus > Protopterus annectens. The sequence goes on from NC_056739.1 coordinate 788,153,565, forward strand.
AAGTGGCGCAGGGACTTCTATTGCTCCACAGGGACAATCACAATGACTTGACTTTGACACCGCCGACCAAGGCTCAAAGAGAAGCACCTTTAGGTGGAAAATTATCCTTATTTTCAAGAAATTGGAACGTTTTAACCAAGGACAAATGGATTCTGGACATAATAGACAAAGGTTACAGGTTCCACTTCTATACCTTACCAACAAGACAAGGCATGCCAAACCTGCCACAAAATCAAAGGGCAGAGGCACTCATACAGGTTTCAAAGCTGCTACAAATCAAAGCAATAGAAAAGGTTCCTCCTCAGGAACAAGGCCAGGGATTCTACTCAAGACTGTTCCTTGTTCCAAGAAAAGAAAAGCAATGGAGACCTATACTGGACTTGTCCACTCTAAACACTTTTCTCATTGTGCCAAAATTCAAAATGCTGACGTTACAGCAACTTCTTCCCATGCTGGGCAAGGGGTCTTGGCTGGTTACTCTGGACCTCAAGGAGGCATACCTGCATGTCCCAATCAGACACAGTTGCAGAAGATACCTCAGATTTCTTGCAGGGTGAGAGCATTATCAATTCTCAGCATTGCCTTTTGGCTTATCTACTGCGCCCAGAGTATTCACGAAATGCCTGGCATCAGTAATTGCACACTGCAGACTCCAGGGGATACAAATATACCCTTACCTGGACGACTGCCTTATACAAGCGGACAGCAAGCAAGCCTTGATAAGAAACTTGAACTATGTCATTCACTTACAACAGGCTTTGGGATACACAGTCAACATTCAAAAATCAAGACTACTGACATCCCAACAAATAATTTTTCTAGGAGCCAAACTGGACACAAACTCACAAATGGCTTTTCTCACAGAAGAAAAACAAGAACAATTACCAGATTACTTCAAAAGCCTAGCAAAGCACACCCAGATGACTGCAAGGAAAATCCTGCAGGCCCTGGGTTTCATGGCATCTTGCATTCTTCTGATTCCTCTGGCAAGATTACACATGAGAAAACTACAATGGTACCTAAAAAGTTTATGATCTCAGCACAGCCACAACTTAGAAGCAATTATTCCACTCATTCCATGTCTGCAAAAGGAATTTTTGTGGTGGGCACAAGCAAGCCAGCTAAACAAAGGCATGTCTTTCAACAAACCTCAAACAAGCCAAACCATTACAACTGACACCTCAGATCATGGATGGGGGGCGCACATGGAGGGCAGATGCATTCAAGGGCAATGGGCTCCCCGGGAAGTGCATCTACACATCAATCAAAAAGAGATGTTGGCAGTGATTCATGCAATCGAGGCCTTCGGAAAATTTCTTCAGCAAGGTCAACTGCTAATAAAGACAGACAACACCACTGTTATGTGGTACATAAACAAACAGGGAGGCACTCATTCTTACCCCCTCTGCAGGCTAACAATGACTCTTTGGGAAAAGGCCCTGGAACTGAACATACAGTTGCAATCCCAGTTTGTTCCAGGCAAGGACAATGTTCTGGCGGACAGTCTAAGCAGAAACATCTTGTATCCGCACGAATGGATGTTGCATCCAGACATTTTTTCACAAATAACTCATGCATGGGGGAGGCCGGACATAGACCTCTTTGCCTCACACCTCAATCATCATCTGAAGAAGTTCTGCTCGAGGACACACCATCCTCAAGCCTAGAGAATGGATGCTCTCTCCTTCAGCTGGAACTCTTTAACAATCTATGCATTCCCACCTCTACCATTAATGACCAAGGTGTTACTGAAGATCAAAGCCGAACAACCGAAAGGCATTTTGATAGCTCCAGACTGGCCAAGACAGCACTGGTATCCAGTACTAAGGAGCATAACTCGCACCAAGCCGTGGCCCCTGCCTCAATGGCCTCTGCTTCTGACTCAGCACAATTACAGGACGTATCATCCCAACCTGCAAACATTACAGCTGACAGCTTGGAGGGTTCCATGACTTCTCCCCATATCTCTCTCTCCAAGAAAGTTCAAGAGATCTTACTGGAAGCACGCAGACCTTCCACCAGAAAAACTTACTCAGCCAAATGGAAGAGATACAACATCTGGAATGCCAGCAAGGGTCAGGATGCATCAGTAATGAGCATCCCACAGATACTAGAATACTTGGCAGAAATGCTACATAATGGCCTTTCATATTCTTCCATAAAAATACACGCTTCAGCAATTTCAGCAAAATACAACAGTGATCCACCTGTGTTTTCACATCCTTTGCTAAGACAGTTTCTAAGAGGGATTAAGAATATCAAACCTGCAAGAAAACCACCAGTGCCTGCATGGGACCTCAACTTCGTGATGGAAAAATTAACTCTCCCTCCTTTTGAGCCAGCAGCATCTTCAGAATTGCAATTTCTCTCCTGGAAAACAGTTTTCCTGTTGGCAATTACCTCAGCAAGAAGAGTCTCGGAGATACAGGCCCTCATAGCAGTACCTCCATTTCTCATTTTTCACCAGGACAGAGTTTCTTTAAGAACCAATCCTTCATTCATGCCAAAAGTGATATCCAGGGTGTCTCCAAATCAAGCAATTCACCTGCCTACCTTCTTTCCCAATCCTCAAAATAAAGGAGAAAAGCTGCTGCACACTTTGGACATACACAGACAATTGCGCTACTACTTGGACAGAACAAAAGCCAACAGAAAGTCTGACCAACTATTTGTAGCTTACGGTGCTGGAGTACAAGGAAAGGCAATTTCCAAACAAACAATTTCAAAATGGATTGGACACTGCATCAGATTCTGTTACTCTTTAAATGGAAAAGGTGTGCCAGCCAATATCAGGCCACACTCCACCAGGGCTATAGCCACCTCCACAGCCTTTCTAAGAGGGGTGGCTACAAAGGACATTCTAGAAGCTGCTACATGGAGCTCCATGCATACATTTTCCAAACACTATAACCTGCCTTTATATTCCAGATCCCGAGCAGGCTTTGCTTCGGCAGTCCTGCAGGGCATTTTAGCTACACCATCTTTATCTTAGATCCTACCACCCCCAGCTTGGCTATGGTATTCAACCCATATGTAAGGACTGCAGTTGCATTCTTGAAGGACATAGTACAGTTTTGTACCTACCATAAATGTAGATGTCTGATAGATATGCAACTGCAGTCAGGTTTTCCCTCCCTCCTACCCCTCTGTAAATTATCCTTTTTGGGTCCTCTCCCCTTTTCCAAATTAGCTGGGGGAATCTGTTATGGTGTATCTGTTTATTACTGTTGTGCATGTCTGGAATTTTTTATCCAGTCTCTAATTTTAGCCTTCTTTGGTGGGCACCTGGCATCTGGGGCAAGAAACACTGAAGAAGATGGCGTCGACTGATGTTTTTATACCCCAGTCGCTCTGACGTCGGGGAGGAGGCGACATCAGCCGACGCCGGACCCAGACTTTGGAATCCGGCCGACCGAAGGGCTGCCTGAGGCAGGACAACCCATATGTAAGGACTGCAGTTGCATATCTATCGGACATCTACATTTATGGTAGGTACAAAACTGTACTTTCATTTTGGTGTTAAAGCAGAAGAAGTTTTAAAGAAAATGGAAGATAAGGCGAAATCAATGCAGACAGTCAAAGATTTCCTACAAGTACAACCCCCTCGCTTCAGCAGAAACTGGCCAACAAAAAATTGGGCCTTTCCAGCCACTGACAGGCCTCAGAGGGGTAAATACAGGCGCCCAAGGGGCAGAGGACAACCACAAGCTTCAGTATAAGCCTCGCCAATGGGGCACTCCAACCCAGAAGGGAGGAGAAGACAGGTCTCAACCCACCAGAAGGCAAACTTAATGACTTGCACCTCAGCTGGCCAAACAAAGCTCTTTTGTCAGCCCCCTTGGGGGGAAAACTAGCACTATTTGCAGACAACTGGCACATGGTCACAAAGGACAAATGGGTCCTAGACATAATTTTACGAGGATACAGATTCCACTTTCACACCTTGCCAATAAAAAGAGGAATGTCAAACCTGCCACAAAATCAAAGGGCAGAGGCTCAAAAACAAATTACAGCTCTCATGGCCATGAGAGCCATTCAAAGGGTACCAACTCAAGAGCAAGGCCAAGGATTTTACTCAAGACTCTTCCTAGTACCCAGAAAATAAAATGCTTGAAGACCAATTCTGGACCTTTCAATTCTAAACACTTACTTACAAGTTCCCAAATTCAAGATGCTATCACTACAGCAGCTACTTCCCATGTTGGGCAAGGAAGCATGGCTGGTAACGTTGGACCTCAAGGAGGCATACCTGCATGTCCCTATCAGACAAAGTTGCAGAAGATACCTCCGTTTCATTGCAGGTTCAACCCATTATCAATTCTCTGCACTGCCCTTTAGCTTATCTACTGCGCCCAGGGTCTAAACAAAATGCCTGGCACCAGTAATTGCATACTGCAGACAAAGAGGAATTCAAATATATCCATATCTGGATGACTGCCTCATCCAAGCAGAAAGAAAAGACATTCTCTTACAACATCTGGCTTTCGTGAAGCATCTACTAAATTGTCTGGGGTACACAGTAAACGAAAAGAAGTCAAAACTAGTACCCTCACAAAAAATGACATTCCTGGGTGCCAGCTTGGACACAATGGCCCAGAAGGCTTATCTTACACCAGACAAGCAATTACAACTGACTATGGCAACAAAGACCCAATTAACTGCAAGAAAAATTATGCAGGCTTTGGGCTTCATGGCATCTTGCATTCTGATAATACCATTTGCAAAACTGCATATGAGTAAATTACAGTGGTACCTAAAAAGCGTATGGTCTCAACACAGCCACAGCTTGGGCACAGTGATATCTCTCATTCCCTGCCTTCAACAGGAATTTCTATGGTGGGCACAGGCATGTCACCTCAACAAGGGTCAGCCTTTCATCTTGCCCCCACCCAAGCAAACTATCACAACAGATGCTTCAGACTATGCCTGGGGGGCACACATGGCAGGGCAATGCATTCAAGGCCTATGGACTGCAGAACAAAGAAAACTGCACATAAACCAAAAAGAGATGCTAGCTGTACAGAAAACTCTGACAGCCTTCAAGGATCTACTACAGCCAGGACAGCTTGCAATAAAGACGGACAACACCACAGTAATGTGGTACATAAACAAACAAGGGGGCACACATTCCTACCCTCTTTGCAGGCAAGCAATAATCTTATGGAACACAGCTCTGGCCTACCAAGTCCAGTTACAAGCTCAATTCCTGCCAGGACAGAAGAACACATTGGCAGATGACCTAAGCAGAAACATCAAAAATCCCCACGAGTGGAAGCTAGACCCACAAATATTTACAATGATAACTCAAAGATGGGGTCTACCAAATATAGACCTGTTTGCCAGTCCTCAAAACTACCAACTGACAAAATTTTGTACAAGGACATTCCACCAACAAGCATGGAAAGTGGACGCTCTCTCCTTCAGTTGGAAACACCTGACAGCATATGCCTTTCCTCCATTACCTCTTCTCACAAAGGTTCTTTTGAAGGTCAAAAAGGAGAAACCTAAACTGATTCTCATAGCCTCAGACTGGCCACGCCAGCACTGGTACCCGTTATTGAAGAATATGGCTCACAGCCCACCATGGAAATTGCCTCAAATACCTCATTTGCTCACGCAGCAAGACAAGCAGATTCTACACAGCCAGATCAAAACCTTAAACCTGGCTGCATGGCAAATCAATTAAGCATCCCACCAGCCCCTCTTTCACAAGCAGTACTGGATGTTATTCTAGAGGCCAGGAGGCCAAGCACCAGGAAGGCTTACTCAGACAAATGGAAAAGGTTTTGTGTGTGGAACCAAGCTAAAGGCCGAGACACAACTCAGCCTCATATGTCTCACATTCTGCAGTATTTAGCTGAGATGTTGCATAAAGGACTTTCCTTCTCCTCTATTAAAATCCATGCTTCAGCTATTTCAGCTCACTACGACACAAATCCACCTTTATTTTCAAATCCTCTAATAAGGCAGTTCCTCAGATGGGCAAAAAACATTAGACCACCTAGAATAGCCCCTACACCAACATGGGACCTCAACTTTGTTCTGGAAAAACTAACGCTACCTCCCTTTGAACCAGCTTTTTCTGCAGACCTTCAGTTCCTATCCTGGAAGACTGCCCTGCTCCTGGCAATAACTTCTGCTAGGAGAGTCTCAGAATTACAGGCACTTATGGCAGTGGAACCTTTCCTCATTTTTCATCAAGACAGAGTTTCTCTATGAACTAATCCTTCCTTCATGCCTAAGGTGGTTTCCAGTGTAGCTTTAAATCAAACCATCCACCTACCCACTTTCTTCCCCAATCCACAGAACAAAGGTGAGAGACTCCTGCATTCCTTGGACATTCACAGGCAGCTTTGTTACTACTTGAATAAAACTAAGGCTTTCAGAAAAACTGACCAGCTCTTTGTTTCCTGTGCTACAGCTTCTCAAGGGAGGGCCATATCCAAGCAAACCATTTCTAAATGGATAGGTCATTGCATACGATTCTGCTATACCCATCATGGGAAACCAGTTCCTCCTGCCATTAAATCCCACTCTACCAGGGAAACAGCTACCTCTACAGCCTTTCTCAGGGGGGGTTCCTACCAAGGAAATTTTAGAAGCTGCAACTTGGAGTTTTCTACACACCTTCACTAAACACTATCACTTACCTCTTTATTCTAAGTCCAGGGCAGGCTTCGCCACTGCAGTTCTGCAGGGCCTCATTGCCTCCACTAACCCTCTATGATGCCTCCACCCTACCTTAGCTTTGGGACTCAACCCAAGTGTGATGACTGCAGCAGGGTAACACGATGAACATAGTACAGTTTTGTACCTACCATAAATGTAGATGTTCGAGTGTTCACCCTGCTGCAGTCCAGGTTACCCTCCCTCCAACCCCTCTGATCTACTGGCTAAATCTTTGCTATGCCTTTCTGATGTATTTGCTTATAGCTGAAGGGATTTAGTGTTTGTAAAGTGTTCACACCTTTTGGTACTAATTTGGATCACCTTTTTGGGGGCATCTGACATCTGGGTCAAGAAAAACTGAAGAAAATGGCGTTGGTTGCAATATATGTACCCCTGGCGCACTGATGTCAGGGATGAGGCGACAGCAACCAACGTCGGACCAAGACTTTGGAAATCCGGCCGACTGCGGGACCGCCTGAGGACAGGATAACCCAAGTGTGATGACTGCATCAGGGTGAACACTCGAACATCTACATTTATGGCAGGTACAAAACTGTACTATTCCTGACATAACTAAAGAATGCCTTGTGGTTGTTCTTAAATATTTGTGGCAATTTTGTTTTCATAACTAGATTTAGTGGAGTTGATGAGAGATCTCATTTTTTTGCTGAGATTTACAAGGGAATTTTTCCAGTCATGAGACTTTACCATTTTCTGCAACAGTTTTTCCTTCTGTTGTAGAGTTTGTTGATGGCAGGGGTCCACCAGATTGGCTTCATTTTTTTGGAGGACAGCGTCTTGGTTCTGTTTGGTATGATCCAATCTATGCACTTGTGTAAATGCTCATACAATGCCTTGGTGTATGATTCAGCAGCCATACTCCCATTCCCCCAAATCCATGGGTGACGTGAACTTTGCCACTTCTGTCTTTAGAAGCTTAAAATTAGCTTTGGAGAAGTTCTTCACTGTGGTTTCCTTTTTGGGGGGTGGGGGTGGGGGTGGGATTTGGATATCGATGGTGATTAACTTGTGGTCAGATCTAACTAGGTGCATTTACATTATGGTATTTTTTTGATGGCAGAACAATATAGTTAAGTCCATTTAACATTGCATCCCCTCCATTGTTGGCCACTGATGTAAATGGAGCAGCATACCGGTGACTTATTGTCTGTGTCTTCCGAGTGTGGTGAAGGTGTATTTTCAGAGAAAAAGATGTCCACTCTGGAAAAGCTGTTTATGCAGAGAGAACATCATTATCACAGCCATTATTTGATTTGCTAACTGTCTCAGAGACATTTCATTCTCGATTCTTATTAATGAAACTCTTTCCATTTTGTATCCCATACTGGGTGTCTCACAGTGTTCCATGTTAGGCTGTTTTTACATTATCAGCATACCACATCAACCACTTTAAGGGGATTCTCTCTGCAATGGTTAGGCAATATGTAACACAAGTCCTACCATCTTTAACTCCCTACTAAAGTATAATCATAAGGATGGGTAGCAAGGTAGCATAAAGCCATTGCTTCTCTAAAGTATGATAACAGGGGGGGGGGATGGGTAACAAGGGTAGTATTCAGCCATTGCTTCTCTAAAGTATGGTCACGAGGGATGGGTAACAAGGTAGCACACAACCTTAGCTTATCTAAAGAATGATCAGAGGGATGGGTAACAAGGTAGTGCAGAGGCATTGCTTCTCTAAAGTATGACCACGGGGGGGACAAAGTAGCCAATAGATGGTGCTTCTCTAAAGTCTGATCATGGGGGATGGGGAACAAAGTAGCGCACAGATGTTGCTTCTCTAATGTATGATCATGGGGGATGGGTAACAAGGTAGCACACAGCCTTTGCTTCTCTGAAGTATAATTACGGGGATGGGTAACAAAGTAGAGCACTGTCATTGCTTCTCTAAAGTATGATCATGGGGATAGGTAACAAGGTAATGCACAACCATTGCTTCTCTAAAGAATGCTCATGGGGATGGGTAACAAAGTAGCGCACAGATGTTGCTTCTCTAATGTATGATCTTGGGGGATGGGTAATAAGGTAGCGCAGACAACACACTGAAACTACAACCAAATATATATTTGAATTTTAAAGGAGACATGGTACCAGTCCTTGGGAATTTTCATCCTAAAAGTTATTACCTATCTGATTTAAGTGCACAAGATTGCTTGTACTTCGTTGGTTTGACAAACATGCAACAACATATAAAAGTATAACTTGTTGTGGATAGGGCTCCCCAGCAGACGCAGGGTTCACTGGTCACTAAAACCAGCTATGCATCAATTAGCAGAACCATTAAACCCATCCCTCTCAACCATCACTCTCCAAAATGTGGTGCACTACCTCTGATAATGTAAAACAAATGGACAAAATGTTGAACACTGACAGCTTACTAACAACTTCAACTTGAAAGATCAGAGGGTGCTTAAATGTGTTAATTTAAGCTTATAAAAGTTTTTTTTTTTGTATCATTTAAAGAAGTTCTTAATGAATGTCCAAAAGACCTTTCAGTGTGGAATTCTGTGAGGAATGTTTCCCATAATGATGTACACTTCAGAGGTATGGTTAAGCCTGTACCCCATTTGCTTGAGTTGGTGATAGCTTAGCTGATGCAAAAGATCCCAATGCATCTATCAAAAAAGAGTAGGGAAGGTTCCCTAGTGACCTGGCCAAAATTTCCCCTATTCAGTATGAATACCACCTTGGGTCTCCCCTGAAGAAAGGCCAATGGCCTTGTGGAAGTAACCCGGTCAAAGTGCAAATACAAATAAAGTCCAGAACACAGACACACATGACTGATTTGTTTAACTGATTAAAGTGTACTTAATTTCACCATGTTATCTGGATAGGTAGGCTGGTTTAAAGGCTACCTTTAGACACCTCTTGAACTGCAGGTAGATTATATGGTAAATATAAGTAAGTAAATAAAATAAAAAGAAGGTGGTAAGCTTCCACCGGAGGTGGGGGCATAGCCACAAACAGTTCCAAACCAACAGCAATATATCGCTACAGGTATTAAGTCTAAACTGCATCAGAGATAAATCCAGAAATAAATCAGGGACAGTAAAAGATGCCAACTGTTTTTTTTCCCTCAGTTGAGGTGTAGCTGTTGTTCATCAATTCCCGCTACTGGATACACTGATGCTGTACCTAATTTTTTTCTTACATAAATTACTAAATGTACATTTTTAAAAAGGACCTATAACTAGTGCACTGGGCACATTTTGTCTTGCCTATAGGAAAATGTATCCCGTACGCATTCTCCTCAGTAATCTTAATAGCAAATAAATTACCTGAGCAGGTAATAAAAATGCCATCTCCTTTTAACACAGATCAGAACTTATCATATATATATATATATATATATATATATATATATATATATATATATATATATATAGATAGATAGATAAGTTTAAAGATAATGACTCCTGGACATTGGAAATGATTACTTGAAGAACTATTACTGAAAGCTGTTATGGAATACTGTCAGAAATTCAACTATTCAAAATAATGCAGAAAATCTGTTAGCAGATTATGTCCGTAGGCCAAAGTTATTCTTAGCAACCTGAGCTAAAACAACTGGTGTATTAGACAGTCTTTTATACCGAAACAACACATTTCTATGGGTATTTGTGAGTTTTCATCATAGCACGTAAGATTCCAACTGGTAATCAAACTATAATGCACTTTTCTCTTCCACTTGTAACAAAACTACTTTGCTGAAAGGATTGAAATGCCACAGGTGTTTTAAGATCTGAATATTAAGCGTGGGGATCCCCAACAAATTCTACATATCCCTGTGAATTACAGGTGGGAAGCCCCAGCCAATTCTACATACCCCATGGTATTAAAACGGTCCCAATTCTGTGCCCACAGAGGTCACCTTACCATCACCATCACAGGCAATAAGGGATGCAGATGTTATGTTAAATTGCTGAAGTCAAACAGCATCTTAAACCAATGTGAAACCGTGTCATCTAACACTACCGCAAGCACTCCCTCATTTACAGAAAGGATACAATGGGTACATATAATCGAATAGTGCTTTAACAGCACGAATGAAAGAATCAGTACTAAACAGTTAAACACAACATAACAAAAGGTTAGCAGTATAAGCATTCCTCATCCTAACAGTCACTACTTCTTTGTGATACAACATTGACCAATATGTTGTCAGCCTTTTCCTGTCTCATTATAGAAGACTCTCCCACCCCCCAAAAAAAGTTAAGTACAGAAGTTACAAGATGAAACTTGTTTCTACCAGCCCCCCATGTAATAACACACTAAAATGTAGCCAGCGCTACAGTGCTCCTTGCACCAAAACAATCTCAGCTGTAATCTTCACTACCTATGCACTACCCTCAGTGCCTAAACCTCTAGTTAGTCCCCACACCACCTGAAGGAAATTGCAGTACCAAGTCCACTATTCTGCGCAACCACCTTAAAGGCACAGTTATATAAAACATAATGAGCAATCCTTACCCTCCTAAAACCATCTTCATTCATACATAACATCCTGTCTTTGCTTGCGTGTTCCATCAATAAACTAGCATTCATTCCACGTTATTTCACCCTGAATTGTCCGTAGGTAAAAACAACTGTTCACTTTAATAATCAATCCCCACCCCCTTCATGAGTATGCAGCCAATTGTTGCATGATGTACAACACCTGGACCTAACAGGAAATAGATCTTCCTGCAGGCCTGCGTTGGTCACCATTGGGGATGTAACTGAATCACCTTGGAAAAAAAGGAAGTATTTGCGGCTTTTCCGTGGTGATTTGGCTGATATTAAAAAGTGGGTCTTTTAACTTCCCACTGCTTTACAGAGCGGACAGCGGGATGAGGTATCTGTAAAGGGAATGGGTGGTAACCCATAGATCTAGTTAGGGTAACAGCACCCCTTCTGATCAACACTGTTGAATGTAAATGTTGCTATATATTGTGGTTACATGCAAAGAATTTGTATTAAAATTATGGAAGAAATAGTAAGATTGAAATGTTTGTGTAAAAGAAGCAGGACTAAAAAAAGTATGATGCATCTGCAAAGGTAAGTTTCATACAAGAATTTATGTAAACTATCATTTTAGAAGCACAGACATAGACGGGTATTGCAAGGGACATATTTGTAAGATGAGTGGGGTTCTGGGCAGATCTTGAAAGCAGTCAGGTGCTTCACTCTAATGTGAGGTTACCTCACAGTCCATGGTTGTCACCCTGAAGCCTGGTCTTTTTTATTTTTCTAAAGTCATTGGTCACCTGATTATATTTGTGCATTACATCCCCGATGTTTCTGAAACGTGATAGATACTAGTATGCTGTAGTTTTGCCCTACATATTTGCATTAGATATCCTACAGTTTTGATGTCTGGGAACCTTCCCAGAAAAAAAAAATACCAACAAATGTTTTGTGAGAGACAGATTCCTCAATAAGATGTACAATTTGCAGGATCTCTTTTGTTTAGGTGAAGGACATGATGCTGGGACATGTGAACATTGTTTTACTCTGAACAAAAATTACTTTTTAAGGTGAACCAGAAACCTTAGAATCTTTATTGAACACCACAACTTCTTTGCTTTATCAGAGAATGTGTCCATTTCTACTTCAATGGGAGAATCCTCATAGAAACCTAGTCCTCCTTCCTTACCTGCTTCCCCGTAGAAGGAAAAAAATTGGTATTGTCCAAAGTGACTCAAGCAACAGGAAAATGAAAGAAACCAGAAGGATGGTCTCAGGTGGATGGACTGTTGCCACACAGGAACAGAGTTTTGCAAGAAAAGACAGCATGGAAAAGGTGGAATTAATGTCTTTATGTAAGGGCACTAGTAAAACTGATGCTGACAACGGAAAACCAATTACTTTGATTTCTATATCTTGAGGAAAACATTTGAAAGCTTATTACGTGCTTACTACAAAGAACCTTAATAGGATAGATTCGGGTAACATCAGTCCTAATGGATTTACTCAATTTATGTCATGTTTCAGTGATCTGATATATTTTTATGACCACATTAATTTAATTCTTGAGTCAGGGTTTCATACAGTCTTGCCTCAAGAGACAAGGCTAAAGTATTCAATTCCATTCCTCATTTTCAACTTCTTAGCAGTCTGATTTGTCATGAGGTAAATCTTTGTCTTCCAGAATGAATTGAGGTTTTTCTTAATAATAATTTTTTAGGGTTAAAAATCAGGGCTTGTATTCTACTTAGAATAGTAAGTATAACATCAGGATTCCATCGAGGCTTTGAATTGTAGCACAGGTTGGTTATCTAAGTTCGCTAATGACTGCAGTTGACTGAAGTCAGTCACATCAAACCAAAACTAAATTTTGAGCTTCTTGTAGGTGTTAAATGAGTTTGAATTATGCTGTAACGTATTTTAGGAGTGGTAATACTTTATTCAGTTTTTACTATATCATCAACATTGAAGGGAGTTGATAGACTAGTGACTGTAAAATGTTCACGCTTAGATTTCAGAACTATTGTGTCTTATCTAGTTAAGAAGACCTATTGTGTTATGCAGGAGCCAGGCCTGTATTCAGAGAAATAGTCATCAGGACTCATTTGGTAAATCGGTAGTGTATTTTATGTATATCTTTTCTCAGAGTAATGAATTATCAGTGTACCAGGGATTGCCCTTTTCCCCATGTTGGTGTGACCTCTGGATTGGTATATGGGGTGCAGGGTGGCTCTGCTGTTCACATTTGGGAGGTTTCACTCTTTTGTGATTATACTTATGTGAGGCAATCACAAGTAAGTGACATTCTTGACGTTAAGCTGTGTAATTCACATGATTTTTACATCTGTGCCCTCACATATTAACAAAGTGCTACTACTATCATGCATTTCTGCCTGGATCACCCTATTTTTAAGTATAACTTTTTTATTTATTTATTTTTTTTATTTATTTATACTAAATCTCATGCTAATTTTTATGGTTTCCAGAAGTAGAGTTATAGAATTACTGGTATGAGTAGTCTGGAGTATCCTGGGTGACAAAAACCTCTTACATTATATTCACTGCCTTAGCATTTTAAGAGGAATGGCTTCTGCCATATTTTTCAAGCAACATGATGAGGTTACAAATTACCTCTTTGACTCTGAGCTTTATATGTCAGCTAGTTAAAACAGAATGTACTTCCAAATTTTATAGAGCCCAGCTCACTGTTGTGCATAGGCTTTCTTCTTCCATCAAATTTGCAATAGGAGTATCTTGTAATTTGGCTGAATTTAAAGCAGCGTTTGAAACGTAAATGAGTTGTAATAAATTTAGATCACAGCAGAGGAGCCAGTGACTTTTCCCTGGCTCAACGCACAGCAGGACGGCAAACTGTTACATCCAAATGTCAGATTTCCCAAGTTCAGTGCATGTAAGTTCTCAGGCTGATACGCCATAGCAAATTAATTTCACCAGATATATTTTCATTTTCCAAAGTGTGTTAGAGGCCTGTTACTAGAAATGTGCATTTAACAAACTGGACAAAGTACTGACATTGCTGTGAGAATATGGGGAGATGTACCCCAACAACTGCCTCAAGGTCAGAATTGTGAGGCCTGTCTTACTCCTGCATACCAGAGAAATTGTTTCCTTCTAACACAGCCATTGGACAGTTCCTAAAGGGGTTACCCTCCAGGTGCTTTGTATCCCTTGTTTGGAAACTAAACATGTTCTCATAGAAAAACTGACATTATTTCCCTTTGAACCTACCAGTACAGTTGAAATGGAATGCCTCTCCTAGAAAACTATGTGCCTAGCAGTTACCTTAACCAAGACAATGTTTGAGCTTTGGCTGTGGTGTACAACCAGCCTTATACTGTCATCCACAATGATAGATTATCCTTGAAGACTAGCCCTTCTTTTATTTATTTATGTTATTTATTTACTTTTGATGACTGGGTTAGATCCTCTATGCATAGCAAAATTTTTGTAAGTTTTCATATTCGTCATCAACTTACCAGGTAACTCCCATATCCTCCAAAAGGGCCTAACCCTCTCAAACTCATAGTGTCAGCACTGTAGCTTATTGCAAAAAAGTGTGGCATTGTTCTCTTTGGTAAGCAATAACACCCCCATACCCATCTCATGAATGATAACTGTCTCGGAATAAATATTATCATGAGAGCTACATATATTCATGGACAACAAACTCTGTTTTGACCACCACATGGCAGCTGTCATTAGGCAGTCATTCTATCTGGCTCACTTAATAACTAAAGGCATGTCCTTCTTCTGCTTCAACAAGTGTGGCAGGACCATAACTAGGTATGCCAAGGTACAGTGCTGATGTTCTTCATGTTTCACTGTTGCAGTCATTACATTTGGGTAATCCTGCTGGCAGGTTGCCCTCAGTTGGCCTGAATTCCAAAGTCTTGGGTCCTGCGTCGGCTGCTGTCGCCCCTTCCCTGACGTCAAGTCATCAGGGGTACAAAAGAAGCAACCAATGCTATTTTCTTCAGTCTTTCTTGCCGCGCGGTGCCCGAAGTAGAAGCAGTTCACAAGTGCCGGTCGGCCGACTCCTGAGATTTTCGTGCTCGAGTTTCAGATCCGAAGTCTTCAATAAAGCTAAGTACCCTGTTGGGGAAAATTTTTTCTTGCTCCAGACCGATGTCAGAAAAAGTAAATAATTGTATTTCTTGTGGAAAGCAAATACCTCATAAGGACTTTCATTCTTACTGTATTCCTTGCCTAGGAACTGATCACAACGTTCCTGGTTGTCAGTTTTGTGCTAGATTTAACCAACACACTATTAAGCGTCGGTATAATTTTGCTTTAAACTATTTTGGACGCCGGTTTAATTATCCAGAAATGTTCGCAAAACACACAAAGAAAAGGAGAGAGATAAACTACCGAGGCCCAAAACCGACGACAAAGCTTCTCCTAAGCCAGTCTTCTCAGTGAGGTGCTTTTGCAGCCCCTGACGCCCGCTACTTTAGAGTCGCAGGCCGCTACTGATTCCCACATGGAGTCAGCTATGCCGCTAGAAACTCAAGGTATTGGATCCTCTGACGCAATTCCCTCAAATGGGTCCGGAGCCGCTGAGCAGGCACCGGCTTCTGAGGCTGTATTCAGACCTAAACATCTTTACATTAAACCAACTTCAGCTTCAAAAGCAAAGACTAAAACACCTTCTAAAGCAAAGAAACAGTCTCAAGAGCAACGTAGACAGGCCTCTATGCCCAAAAAACAGATGCTCAAAATGGCCGAAGACTTGATTACCTTGATCAGGGGTTCCCATCCCCCTCCTGATAAGAGGCCTAGGCAAGAGACTGACTATGAATCTTCAGATCAGGTTTCTGTATGAATCTTCAGATCAGGTTTCTGTTTCTTCTGATTCCTCTTCTGATCAGGAATATTCTCTTCCCCTCTATGAGGATTCTGATGCTGAAGAATCTATACCTTCAGCTTCTCCTCCAGAGGACTATTCTTTTGGGGAAACCTTGCATACCATGAGGGAGCTTTTCCACTGGGAGAGCCAAGATTTTTCAGAATCTAAAAAAAGGCTCAGGGATTTCCTTTTACTACCTCAGCACAGGCCTCTAGCCATTCCAACTGTGTTAGACATTGTAGATGATGTGTTTTCGGAGTCTAGTCTGACCCTTGATTCCTTACCTCCAGCTCCTGTTAAGCCTGACAGATATTACAGGGTTCCTGACTCTCACAAATTCCTTTTTAAAAACCCTGCAGCAGATCCAGAAACTATTTCACAGGGTTCAAAAGGAGTTAAGGCTTCCACTGCAAAAAACCCTACCCGCTCTGACAGGGATTCTAGGGCTCTGGATAGATGGGGAAAAAAGGTTTACACATCTGCTACCTTGGCTATAAGGGCCTTAAACTGTCAGTTTCATATGCTCACATATCAGCAACATGTCATGGCATTGCTTAAACAGAAAATGTTGTTAAACTCTGAGTGTGCAGAAAACAAGGAAATGCAGGATTTATTGCATGCAGCTGAATAAGTTGGAAAGCATACTTTGCAATGTGGTTTTGATTCTTTGGAGGCCTCCTGCAGGGCCACAGTTACGGGTTCTGTATTTAGGAGGCATGCTTGGTTAAAGGAACAAAATCTGCCTGATCATGTTAAAGTTAAATTATTGGATGCACCTTTACAGCATGATACTTTGTTTTGTGTTAAGGCAGAAGAAGTGTTAAGGAAAATGGAGGACAAAGCTAAGTCTATGCAAACTGTCAAAGATTTTTTACAAGTACAGCCACCTAGGTTTAGTCGACACTGGCCTACAAAAAATTGGTCCTTTCCTGTGTCAGACAGACCTCAAAGGGGCAGATCCAGATGCCCTAGGGGCAGATCCCAGGCGCAAGGTTCATACAGGTCAAAGCAATGGGGGTGTTTCTACCTCCAAAGTTGGAGAAGACAAATCACAACCGTACAGGAAACAGTCCCAATTACTCCCCCCTGCCTCCACCAAGCACTTATCTCCTGACAGCACCCTTAGGGGGAAAATTAGCACGTTTTTCACAAAATTGGCACATTATAACCAAGGACAAGTGGGTTCTGAATATAGTGTCACAAGGCTACAAATTCCAGTTCCATACCCTGCCAAAGGCAAACGGCTGGCCAGATCTGCCAAAAAAATCAATGGGCAGAGGCACAGAAACAAGTCTCATCCCTCCTGGATATGGGGGCCATTCAACAAGTACCAGAGCAAGAGCAGGGACAAGGATTTTACTCAAGACTGTTCCTGGTACCCAGAAAGGACAAGGCCTGGAGACCAATACTGGACCTATCTGTTATGAACACATTCCTGGATATACCAAAATTTAGAATGTTGACTTTGCAGCAGCTTCTGCCCATGCTGGGCAAGAATGCTTGGCTTGTGACTTTAGACCTAAAAGAGGCATACCTGCATGTCCCAATCAGACAATCATGCAGAAGATACCTCAGATTCAAGGCTGGCTCAATGCATTACCTATTCTCTGCACTGCCCTTTGGCTTATCTACTGCACCCAGGGTCTTTACAAAGTGCCTGGCATCAGTAATTGCATTCTGCAGACAAAGAGGAATACAAATATATCCTTACTTGGACGGCTGTCTAATTCAAGCAGAGAACAAGGACATTCTTCTACAGCATCTGGCATTTGTGAAAAGACTTCTAACATGCCTAGGGTACACAGTCAACGAAAAGAAATCAAAACTAGTACCCTCTCAAGAGATAATATTCCTGGGTGCAAGCTTAAATACAACTGCCCAGATGGTTTATCTCACGCCAGACAAACAAAGGCAACTGACTACCTGTTTCAAAATGTTGGCAACAAAGGCCAAGTTATCTGCAAGAAAAATTCTGCAGGCTTTGGGCTTCATGGCATCCTGCATCCTACGAATTCCATATGCAAGACTGCATATGAGGAAACTTCAGTGGTACCTAAAAAGTGTTTGGACTCAACATTGCCACAGCCTGGAAACAATGATTACTCTCATTCCCTGCCTGCAACAGGAGTTTTGATGATGGGCAAAGGCTTGTCACCAGAACAAGGGACAGCCATTCACATTACCCCCAGCCAGGCAGACACTTACAACGGATGCATCAGATTACGCCTGGGGGCCCATATGATAGGAATATGCATTCAGGGCACATGGTCCTCAAATCAAATGCATCTACATATCAATCAAAAAGAGATGCTAGCTATTCAAAATGCCCTGACAGCCTTCAAGGACCTTATTCATCCAGGACAACTACTGATAAAGACAGACAACACCACGGTCATGTGGTACATAAACAAGCAGGGGGCACACATTCTTACCCCCTTTGCAGACTAGCCATGACTTTGTGGGACACAGCTTTGACTAACCGAGTACATCTGCAGGCACAATTCCTGCCAGGAAAAGAAAATACTCTGGCAGACGAACTAAGCAGAAACCTCATGGATCCCCACGAGTGGCACCTGGATACACAAGTCTTCAGCCTAATAACAATGAAATGGGGATGCCTGGACATAGATCTATTTGCCTCCCCTCACAACTACCAGCTAAAAATATTCTGCACAAGGACTCATCACAGACAAGCATGGAAAGTGGACGCCCTATCTTTCAGCTGGAAAACCTGTCAGTATATGCCTTTCCTCCACTACCTCTCCTCCCCAAGGTACTCCTAAAGGTCAAACAAGAGAAGCCAAAGATGATACTGATTGCCCCAGACTGGCCCCGCCAGTACTGGTATCCAATCCTAAGGAACTTGTCTCAGTGCTCAGCTTGGACCTTACCTCAAATACCTCATCTACTGTCCCAGCAAAACAATCGGATCCTGCACAGCCAACTCAGGACTTTAAACCTGGCAGCATGGTGGATAATGTAGGCATGCAAAACACACCTCTCAGTACAGCTGTGATGGATGTCATTTTGGCCTAGTACTAGAAAATCTTATGCAGGAAAATGGAAGAGATTCTGTGCTTGGAACCAGGCTGTACCAAATACTCAACAGCTGTACCAAATATTCCTCAGATTTTGCAATATTTAACTGAGATGCTGGACAAAGGCCTATCTTTTTCATCAATTAAAATTCATGCCTCTACCATTTCAGCTCATTACAATACAGAGCCACCAATCTTTTCACATCCATTATTAAAGCAGTACCTCAGAGGAGCCAAACATTTAAGGCCTCCAAGGAGAACACCAACACCTGCATGGGACCTCGGCTAAAAGCTCACCCTGCCTCCTTTTGAGCCAGCTGCTACTGCTGATATAAAGTTTTTATCTTGGAAAACAGCTCTTCTCCTAGCAATAACTTCTGCAAGATGAGTTTCAGAGCTACATGCACTCATGGCTGTGGAACCTTTTATAATTTTTTACCCAGACAGGGTCTCTGAGGACAAACCCAACATTTATGCCTAAGGTGGTGTCTAGTGGCTCTTAACCAAACTGTTCATCTACCAACCTTTTATCCAAATCCACAGAACAAGGGGGAGAGAATTCTGCATTCTTTGGACGTACACAGACAGCTTAGATTCCATTTGGACAAAACCAAAGCTTTCAGGAAGACAGAGCAATTACTCGTGGCATTTGCTGTAGGATCACAAGGAAAGGAATCTCAAAGCAGACTATTTCAAAGTGGATAGGCCACTGCATTCATTTCTGCTATCTGCACCATGGCAAGCCAATGCCTAAGTGCATTAGGTCACATTCCACTAGAGCTGCAGCCACTTCAGCAGCCATTCTCAGGGGAGTACCAACCAAAGACATTTTAGAGGCTGCTACTTGGAGTTCAGTGCACACCTTTACAAAGCATTATCCTCTGCCACTCTACTCTAAATCCAGGGAAGGCTTTGCCACTGCAGTTTTGCAGGGCCTCATAGCCGCTCCTAATGCTGTTTAGCTCCAGCCTCCCAACCGTAGCTTTGGGACTCAACCCAAATGTAATGACTGCAACAGTAAAACACGAAGAACATAGTATAGTTGTGTACACTTACCATAAATGTAGATGTTCAAGTGTATTCACTGTTGCAGTCCAGGTTACCCACCCGCCATCCCCTTTTTTCTGCTGGAACTTATCCTTCCTTCTCTGATTAAATACAACCTTTGTGGTGTATTTACTTGTAGATGAAGGTAAAGTTTATATTGGTGCATGTATTTTTTATATATAAATTTTGGCTACCCGTTTAGGGGGCACCTGACATCTGGGGCAAGAAAAACTGAAGAAAATGGCGTCAGCTGCTTCTTTTGTACCCCTGATGACCTGATGTCAGGGAAGGGTGACAGCAGCCAATGCAGGACCCAGGACTTTGGAATTCAGGCCGAGTGAGGGCAAGCTGCCAGCAGGATTACCCAAATGTAATGACTGCAACAGTGAATACACTCGAACATATACATTTATGGTAAGTGTACACAACTGTACTTTGCTGCTTTATTCCAGATTGTCTTTACCTAGAGTATGTATGAAGCTGCCAAACTGCCCAGTCCAATGGGACAGACTTCAACATTGCAGTCTTACAAGGCATATTGTATTTTTCCAGCCATGTCCGAGGTGTGACAACATGCTGCAAGGTGCTCATCTGTTCATGTTGTATAGCAGAGCTGTGTGAGGTTACTCACCATAGCTATGGATGGCTGATGTGTGGGTATGTGAGGTTACGCACCACAGCTGCTGATGTATGATGTGTGAGATTCATAGGTTGGTATTAGGCTATCAGCCCTAGGGCCTGTACAAGCCTAGCATTAACAATTCCCTGGATATTTCTTCCCATAATATTTACTTCCTGGATCCCTGTCTAGCAGGGCAACTGACGTGATCTCCAAGCTGAATTTCCTATCTCCCATCCAATCGTTAATATTACTTTTGAAGAGGTCCAAGGAGGCGCTCTGCTTGACATGTATGGGCAGTCTATTCTAGAGTATGGGGAGTCTCTGGGTCAGGAACCTATCTCTCCAGCATGTTTTGTTCATTGTGATGACAAGGTTTAGATCCCTGGAGCATGTGGCTCTGAGGGATTGGAATTTCTTTAAGTAGAGCATGTACAACAGCTCAGGGTTTGGCATGGCCTTGTATATTAAGCAGAGATCGCCTCTGAGTAGACGATATGCCACAGAGTATAGCTGGAGTTTTTTAGACTGTTAGTATAGGGCATCTCCTTTAGGGCTGTGATTCTTTTAGTGAGGTATTTCTGCGGCTTTTCCAGCTGTTGCAGATGTCTTGTGAGGTACATACCACAGCTATGGATGTCTGATGTGTGAAGTTACTGTCCACAGATTTGGATGTCTGATGTGTGAGGTTATTTGTCACAGCTGTGAATGTCTGAGGTTACTTGCCACAGCTGTGGATGTCTGATGTGTGAGGTTACTCATCAGCTGTGGATGTCTGATGTGTGAAGTTACTCGCCACAGCTGTGGATGTCTGATGTCTGAGGTTACTCGCCACAGCTGTGGATGTCTGATGTCTGAGGTTACTCGCCACAGCTGTGGATGTCTGATGTCTGAGGTTACTTTCCACAGCTGTGGATGTCTGATGTGTGAGGTTACTCGCCACAGCTGTGGATGTCTGATGTCTGAGGTTACTCACCACAGCTGTGGATGTCTGATGTGTGAGGTTACTCGCCACAACTGTGGATGTCTGAGGTTACTCACCCCAGATGTGGATATCGGATTTGTGAGGTTACCTGCCATAGCTGTGGATGTCTAAATAGCAGAATCATTGTTGGAGAATGGACTCCTGCCCTCCAAACCATGGTATCACCTATTATTTATGCCTACCCTATCTGTTATAAGTAGCAGACTTTCAACCATAATGTGTCTTTCTGTTTCAGGTGGTAGTGGATACTTAACTTTATAGGGTCCTTTTACTTTACAGAATTAGTTTGTAGAAGACCAGATGAGTTCACCTTGTTTCCTTTCAGGTGTCTTGGTGGTGATGTACTATAGATCCCTAGGTTTTAGGAAAGGTTACTAGAGAGTTTGTTGGTAACATACTTCACCACTTAGGTGCCAGTACCAAATATGCACACAACATAATACTGGTTATGATCGCCGTTACTGATGGGCTTCTACCTAACAGCCGTGGCATGGGAGGTAACTTGTCACGCCTTATGGCCTACTTTCTGAACCTGGTCACATGACTGTTATCTGACTGTGGTTAATGTCATTTATCTATATCCTGTAGCAGTGATCCTTTTGTTAGAATTTCTACTTTCATGATAAGTAGCCTTGCACAACTGTACTCATTTACTAGCAAATATCCAGATAGTCTTTATCAGGAAGTTGTAAATCTAGCTTTGTTTAACATGTAAAAACAATAAGAGTCATATTAGCAATGTCATTACAATGAGAGTAGGTAAGAAACACATTATAGCCCACCTGGTCTGCCAAATATTTATTGGAAAAGCTACAGGTTCTAATTACCTGCCAGTTCATGTTCAGCCTGTCACCACTCCTCATGTGGATGACCTCATGTATGTCGAGTGTTTTGTTGAATTTAGTCATTTTTCTCCAGTTATTTTCCCCTTACATCCCTCTTATGACCCTCAAGCCCTGTGTCTTCTGTTTCTTTTTTTGTCCCCTCATTTATCCCAGCATCTGAAAACAGCTAGGGTTCATGGCCACCATTCAGTGGGGGTAATGAAGAGGTTTATGTAGCAGGCCATGTGTGTGTGTATGTGTGCGGGTGTGTGTGTGTGTGTGTGTGTGTGTGTGTGTGTGTGTGTGTGTGTGTGTGTGTGTGTGTGTGTGTGTGTGTTTTAAATTATTTGTGTTTTTTGTGTTAGTTCTGTTGTCATTAGAGTGTAACAGATAGCCAAGTTACCTATGCAACAGAAAGATAGACCGAGAACAATTCTTAAACTCTTGCATAGGCTTGTTTCTGTAAATAAACAGCATTTAGGGTGGGTAGTGCCCCAACTGAAACAAAGTGTAGACAGAGGAAGAGGGGGTGAAATAAAGTTTAGAGCCATGGGAAGTGAGTGTATGTCACGAGAGCTGTCAGTTCCCATGACAGTGTACCTTACTCCTGTAGTACAACAAATCTCTGGAATTCACTGCCTAGCAAAATCAGGCAAACAACATGCCTTTCAAACTTAAAAAGTAAAGTACAAAACAAACTCCTTGATACTCCACACTATAGCTGCTATACCCCCCATTACTCATAAACATATAAAGTCAGCTTACTCTACACTATAGCTGCTAAACCACCATTACTCCGAAATCATGTAAAGTCTGCTTCCACCACAACCCCCCATACAGCCTAACTGCTCTTCTCCATAACTTATGTGACCCTGCTTTCTCTCAGCGGTTTTAAAAGGAGATTGAGGTACAGTGATGAACGGGAAATTTACCCTTTTCTCACTGTAGTGCGATCTCAGAGTCATTATATGTAATTTGGGTGGGGGCACAGCCCTCACATGAGGTGCCCCCTTGCAGAACTGCTGAGACAGATGTAGTGTAGCCTGAGTTTAATTGCAGGAGTGTTCCTTTAAGTGAAGACCAGACTTCTGGTTAGTTGGATAGTTCGATGTTCTGGGTTTCGATAATGTGAGCTTTCAATTAACTGGGGTTTCGCTCTTCTGGTCTTGATGTTTTGTAATTCGATAATATGGGTTGTCAGCATTCTGAAGTAGACCCACTGTCCTATAGCATATGTCATGGTGTACTATGTAACATATGTCATGGTGTCCTATATAATGTTCTGTGTTGTGTATTATATAATGTCCTATATCATGTGTCATAAAATGTCCTATATAATGTTTTATATCATGTAATGTCTTGTATCACGTCATGTAACATCCTGTCACTAAACATTAGACCTGCTGAATATAAGATCAGTTATTGATGGGTCATTATAATGAAAGTAAATACATTTTCATCTTGACTGTAATATTTATCTCAAATAATCTCATATACCTTTGACTATATTGTTTAATGCATGCTTTAACTTTTTTCTTTCTTGTAAACTGGAGCTTTTCTCCCTGGGCTTCCTTCGAAAAGAGATTTTCTCTGACACACATTCAGACTTTCATAGTAGACAAAATGTAAGTAAATAAATAAATACAATGAAATAAGTAAAAAATCCCACAATGAAAGCATAGGTTTTCCCTTAGAATTTGTTCATAAAGAAGCTACTATGACTTATTTGGTATTGATGGCATTCGGTTGTTTACTTTTGCACTACTGATTGTGGTGCCTACAGCACCGTGATTTGTTTTCCCATCTATTATCCCTAATTTCTATGGCCTGTTTTGTTAAAAAATATATTTTTAAATACTGTTTCTGGTACTTTGACATCAGTTTCAATGACCTTTACCCTGGGTGACGTCAGCACAGGGATAGCATGCAGAGAAATCAAAGACTTTAATGGATACACTAACGCACTTGCAGCAGGTATTGCCTGTGTCTATAGGTAGTACTATCTCGTGGTAGAAAATGGGAAGGCACATGTATGTCTCTTTCAATATTTTCTGTGTGGAAGACTTTCAGTCCATATATTTCTAGTTAATAACTGTATATTAATCAGATCAGACAGTAGTAGTAGAAGTAAACTCGTCGTCAAAAAGTAATAATAGAAAATATATAATTCTACAGCATTACTAAGTATTCGAAAGTAATCCAAGCAAGGCAGGCAGTCTGGAAAGGAATTTCTACTGGAAACAGACTGCCTGCCTTGCTTGGATTACTTTCGAATACTTAGTAATGCTGTAGAATTATATATTTTCTATTATTACTTTTTGACTTGACGAGTTTACGTTCGCTACTTCTACTACTATTGTCTGATCTGATTAATATGCAGTTATTAACTAGAAATATATGGACTGAAAATCTTCCACACAGAGAAGTTTCTTACACTGTTTTGTTTTTAGACCCACTACACTTTAGTGGGTTGTTTTGAGACTTTGGGGATACCACGGAGATTACTTGTTATTTCTCTTTAAATATTTGCATCAAAACCAAGTTTATTCAGTGCCTTTTAGTTATTGCACTCAACATTTGTTTCAACGTTGCAAAGTGACCAAATCTCATGATTTAGCTCATAGTGCAAATGTTGTGTAACTTCATTACAGTATAAGAACAATTTACAAATCCTACATGCTGCTGTTGTCAGTATGGCCTTTTTAAGGGATTAGGCCTCCTTTCATGCAAGGCCAGGGATACTATGTAAATGAAAAGTCTTAGTCTGAGTTACGCTGGTTATTATAGGATCAGAATGACCATCTAATGAGTTCACAAAATCGTGCTAAAAATGTCTCTTTGCTGGTTGACAGAGTGGACCCTTCTTATTCCTCACGAGGGTCACATTTTATTTTGAGAATGGAGCAGACTTGGCAGTACTTCATGACGGAACACGGTAGCACACTGCAGGTCTTTTGGTGCAGAAAGCTGAAGGCAGATATGTGGCACTTTTGTGCTTTACATGACGTAAAGCATTATTGGACTCGAAATAAGGGCATACCTCTCAGCTGTCCCTGATTTACAAGGATGTTCTTGATTTTGACTCAAATTTTAGCACTGTTCCTTTTATTCACTCCTAAAAACTGTTCACTTTTGGAAAGAAGGTGATGAATTACACTTAATAAATAATGACAATAATTAAAGTTATAGACTTATTTTTCTTCAGAAAATGTGTATTAATTCAAATTCACATATTCTGTCAATGTCTCAGGTTAATAGCACTAATATTTTAAAAGTGTTCCTGATTATTTTTGTATTTGTTCCTGATTCATTGAGGTATATGAAGGGAGTGCTTGGCTCTGAAGGCAGAGCAGGGAAACAAGCTGACCTACATCTAACATCTAGATGCTGTACATTTATGTTAAACACTGACTGTGAACAGATAGTGGCCCCAAGAAATAACCTTTTCACCAAAAAGCTCTAAGTAATTGTGCACAAAAAATGAAGCACTTAACCGCATATGGCTTTTAGAAAACATGAAAATGTCAATGTCTCTGAAAATGTCAAGAACACTTAAAGAGACATTATCACACTTTATTGACTGCGATAAACTATGTGATTTTCTTAGAGGTGTGGTCAACACCCTATCCCCAGTCTATTGGGATGGCACTTTGCTATGATTCAGACCTCTCATTGTCAGGACTTTATCTCCTCCAAGTGGGTCTTGGTTGCAAGAACTAAGTGTTTGTTTCTTACCCTTTATTATCTGCCTAGTAGCTTGAAGGTTTTCATATAAGAAGTTGTTGATTTTCTCCTCAACCTTTTGTTGATTTAAACCCCTCCCCCCAAAAAAGTTTTGGATGCTTTTAACATCTGGATTGAAGACAGGTCAGTGACTATAGCCCACAAATTTAATTCTGTTTTACAAGGATTTGGTTTATTCAGATTATTACTACCACAGCCCATTGTAAGGACAGCTCACTGTGCTTTGCTTTCCAGTTAAATGCAGTCACCTTAGATGTGGTGTTGGAACTGGTTTCCTGGTCTGACCACCGTGTGGTCATATTTAGTTTGAAACTCTCCTTATTATCTTAACTATTATCAAGCCGTTTGAGTGGAGACATTTGGGAACTGTGTCATTTCAGGTGGTTGTTCCTTTATTTAGTGAGATCCTTGGTGAGGAGAACTCAAACTTTCTCAGTCAGTTAGTCCTAACTTCGAACAGACCCATCAGTGATATTGAATTACTTTGCTACACTCTGTGTACACCCTGCCTCACCTGGCCAGCATGGATAACCATTTGACCTTTAGCTCTGCTGCCTTTGTGAAGAGGGAGGACGTTTGAATAGTCTTGAAGGCACCTGCTCTGGTTAGAGGACTAACTTAAACAAATACCATTGTTACAGCATGTACCTGTCAAGAAAGCTGTAGGGGTGTTTGATAGAGCTCCGTTACAGCAAATTAACCTGTCTTGCTTTTCTATATGCTCTTTAGGCTATGTAGTGTAATTTGCCTGTTGGTACAGATGGTTTTACATCCACTAAGTGTGAGAGAGTAGGTGAGTTTTTGCAGATGAGACTGATTAGTCTAGAGCGAGTCTCTTTCTGTTCCTTCATTTGGGTTTACATCTGATCAAGATGACATTTTGATGTGATGGAACGATTTTTTTTCTTTGTGATCTTATTTTCTGTCAGGCTACTTACCAACAGGCCTCATCCCCCATGAGTCTAGCCAATTTGTTCCCATGTCCTGAGTATTTCTCTGTGAGTGTGTGAACTTGCCGGGTGGGGGTGGGGAGGGTCTCATAAGGACAGCCATAATTATGTTTTTTTCCCCTCACCAGTAGCATGGCAGTGAGGGCTTATTTGCTTTGGCCTTAAATCTGCCCCTGCTGGTTGATATGAGTACCTGCATCACCACAGGGATGTCCTGTGCTCTCTCCATGTGTGAATGCTTACACATGCACCATATTCACCCCCCCCCCCCACACACACACACACACATATACACACCCGTGAGGTTAACCAGCATCAGCTTGGGACCTCCAAGCCCACATCCCCCATCACTACAACCCCTGGTGTCAAGGAAGCTTGCACTTGAATACAAGCAAATGGCTGACTGGGACCATCATATTCCTCTTCCTAAGAATGTCGACTCATCATGAGATGCTGTCTCTCATCCCCCCACCCCTGTCCAACTCCATGAGTAATCAAACCACTCTTCACTCTTTGATTGTCTAGGTCTTAGTCTCAACACTACAGAGCCTGGCCTTTCTGGTGGAAGAGTTTGTGTTTTATAGTTACATTAAACTTGTGGACCCAATTTCCAGCTCTCTTCCTAACATTTGCACTAGCCCCTGTACCTACTAGACTGATTGTTTTCTGTCTGGTTACTTGGTGCAGGTATTCCACATATTATCAATTTTTCATTACAGATTAGTGCTTTCTACTTCTTTTAAATGGCCTTGGCATCCATGATCCTTAAAAAGCTCATTTTGATCCCGGACTCTCTAGAATGTCTGTCATTGTTTGAACTATCCAACAGCAAGAGAACTGCATGGAGGGCAAGTACAAAGGCTCAAAAAACAATAGTACAAAATACGCCAGCATTCACTGTGGAAAGACAAATGTATGAGTTTAATACATGAAAAACAAGAGTCAACAGACCAGTTTCGGCCTGAAAGCCTTTATCAATGAATAAAGATCACCCTGATGAATGAATGAAATTCTTAGCAACATTAGGCACAAGCTTTCCACTAATGCACTTTTTCAACATACTATTATTCATCCTTCTGCCAGTTTTAAATTTATTATCATTGATAAAATGTTGGGCCATAGAAGTTTTGAAGCTGGTTGGCACAGCATTCTCAATAAAAAAGAAAAAACATAGATAGACTAGGTGGATTATTTCCACCTGGTCTTAATGATCATGTGCGAGTGCTAATTGGCTTGTTTGCCAATTAATTATTTTGAGTTTAATATATATATATATATATATATATATATATATATATATATATATTTGATTCATCAGGGTCATCTTTATTCATTGATAAAGGCTTTCAGGTCGAAACCGGTCTGATGACTCTGTTTTTCATGTATTAAACTTATACGTTTGTCTTTCCACAGTGAGTGCTGGATTATTTTTGTACTTTGTATTGCTTGAACTATCCCTTTACTGGAAAGATTATTGAGAAGGTCGTTTATATCCAGCTCTGTTCCTATGTTCATACATCTCAACTGTCCAGAATTTTGCAGAATGTCCAGATATTTGACTCATATTTTTGATCTGTTCCTCATAAAATCTGTGGAATTCTGGTAAATCACTGAGGAATGAAGTTACTAGTTAATGACATGCATTTGTGTTTCAGATTTCATATCTTTCAGAAATTGTATGTTAACACAAGCCTTCTAGCAATGTTCTAAGTTTATAAGTACAATATTTAAATTATGTTCTTGTTTTGGGGCCTTTGTCCCTCAATTATTTTAGTCTTTGTCCGGATTTCTTACACTAAGAAATTGAGAGATATGCCTGAGTTAGAATCTATACTCTATGAGATCTATATCATTCAGGTTTCTGGTAGCTTCTCTGTACAGAGACTATCCTAGTTATGCTTCTGAATGATGTCCTTGTGGCATGCTTGATCTCTGATCGCTTCTCAGCATTTTGACATTGTTGATTATGGGATCCTTTTACAGTGAATTAAGTTCCTCTGTAGGTCATCTACCGCCCTTGTGTCTTATGCCTCGTAGCTGGGAAGACATTTGCAGATTGTGGCCTCTGACACAAATTCCTCCTTTTCCTACCATCTGACATGTGGTATCCCCACAGGATTTGATTTTGTTTGCTGTCCTCCTGCTTTCACTTGGTACCATTAGTGGGAGTGTTTTTTCAGGATCCTCTGTCCTAGTGGTACACAGCTACATGTGTCCTTCCCACAGGACAACTGCATATGCTGTGGAATCATTGCAGAAGCATTTAGAGATTCTGTTCTCAGTTGGATAAGTGGCAGTTGCCTCAAGCTTTAGTTGGCCAAGAACTGAACAAAGGCTATTTGTGGCACACCACATCTCCCAAAGGCTGCAGATATTAACCCCACCGTTATCTACAAGGGAAATCATTCTGAGTTTTGTGACATGTTTGTGACATGCTGTGATTCTTGGTACATGACCAGATGACATCTGAGGGGAATTATGCCTGATATAGGTAAGGGATATTAAATCTATCATTTTCTTCTTTTTATAGGACTTTAATGTGCAGCAGTGGCACATATTTTGGTCGTCTTGGGTTTATTACTGCTATGCTGTCTACCTGGGTGGGTCTGACTGTGGTCATAATCAGTTACAGTTAGTGAAGAGTGGTGCACCTTACTTCGGTTATATAACTTCTGTGCTCCATTATCTGCAATGGCGGTCAGTTAGATCATTTATACTGTTCATGCTTTTTTCCTGTTCTACCTAATTTAGGCCCTTCTTCTGTGCCTGAACTGTCTGCTAGGCTTCTGTCAAAAGAAAAATATACTTTAAAAATGATCAAAACATGGTAGGTTCAGGTTAAGGCACTTTAATCTTGCAGCAAGGAGACAAAAACGTGCTAATACAGAGTTTGTCTAACCAGAAACAGGAAATACTTTCATTTTTATACATTCTTAAACTGATTATGTCCTACCATGCTGACGTAACAGATTACCACCTTTTTCATCATCATCTGCTGACCATCTTTCCCATGAATTTCTGCTGATTTATCAATTTTTATGTGAAACTTCCTGAGGAAAACAACATGGCCTTGGTTACTCTCAGTTAGATACATGTTATGTTACACTCAAGATACTACGGCTAAATCAAGCACAATGCTAGCATTTCATTTCTCTAATAATCCTTTGTCTACTTTATCTTCAAATTACTACAGCTGCAGAGTTTCCCATCCTCTGGACAGAGCTGTTTGTCTAAAATCATTACATTTATAACATAAGGCATTGTTCATTCATTCACTTCTGACCTAGCAGATTAACACCTGCTTCTCAAGTACATTTCCACAAGGCATAAACATGAATATTGCTGTGCTAGCAGTTACTAGGTCAGAGGGCAGCTTGCAAGTTTCAAAAAGCATACTGCAGTTTTCAAAAAGCATCTTTTTCAGTCTCATATGAAACTTAATTTGTATAAAACACAGTGCATGAAAAATAGAATGAAAAGCATATTAAAATACTTGCTTATTAATTGGCATTAAGCGTACACACATTAATACATATTTTTCTAATATTTCCCTCCTGTTAATACTTTTTTATTCTATTTTCAAAAAAAGAATAAACAGCTTACTTCTTTTCCTAACCTCTTCCATTCAGGATTTGCAGTTAAGAAAGTCATTCAGTTTAAACTTTTATGAAAGTGTTTCGCATTCTAGCAGCTCTTCAAATTCAGTACTTTGATACATAGTCTCAGATATGGATACATCTATGAATACTTTAACTAATCTCTTCATGCAGGGGATTCCACAACAAATGCAAACTCCTATTAGGAGTAATCCTACCCCAATAGCAATCAATATGTTCATAAAAATGGAGCCCCACCCCCAAAGGCATTCTGGAAAAAGTCTGTCAGAGGGTTTGGGCCTGGCTTGGTCATGTCCGACACTTGCTGAATCACCTCGAGATGATCGTTAATCTCATGCTGATGGTCAGGTATAAACGCACAGCATTCTTCTTTGATTAAAGCGCAAGTTCCGCCTCTCGCCGCTTGGGTGAAGTCAAGAGCCATTCTGTTTTGGAGCACTACAGTTCTCATGGCATTCAGTCCATCAGTTATCAGTTCAAGAGCAGAAAAAGTCGCATTACTCATTACTTCGAGAAGTTTGGACAGTTTTCGCAGCTCCCATATTGATTTAACTCCACCATACATAGGTGATATACCTGCCCAGTATAAGACAGCATCACTCAAGTCCATGTGCGCAAGTTTGGCTCTCACATCACGATGCTCTTTCCAGCTCGCTTCGATCCATCCCACTGGATTCTTGGGTTTCTTAACAGTCTTTTTGGTTACGTCTCGAGTATTTCGAATATTCCCTTGAGGCAAAACTGCAGTGTCTCAGATGGCTGGAACCAGGTACCCCAAAAAACAACTGCCAGACCAATTCTCAGGTAACTATTTATATGCTTTTTTACCACACACAAAATAACAGTCCTCTACCTTAGTTATTACTTTGTTACGAAATGACTGCCCCGCATGAAACATTTTCTTGTCTATTACAGATAACTGTTTAAAAAGTACAGGATTGCGTTGTACCTGGTCAAGAGTCTTATGCATAGATTTCAAAAATGAGTCATAATCTGTACTACAAGATCCACTCAAATCATTTGGTTTTCTATAACATTTATATTGTACTGTAACATTACACTTACTCCATCCCACTTGGATGGTATAATTTTTATAGAAACATACAATTCCTTTTTGTGTCACAGGCAAATACAGTGCTACCTTATCATGTGCTTTAATAGCAACTGTGTCAAAAAACAGATTTTCCCAGGTCTCATTGACCCCTAGAGGGATAGCAGTCATTAATAAACCCCCGTATGCTGTTGGTATGGCCGTACAGAGCCAGCAGTTCGTAACATTAAAAGTCTCAGCGTACACACGTGTAATTGCCTGATAAGTTAAAAGTTAAAGTTCGGATGCCAGTCTATGTTTGGTTCATTACGTCTAATCAGTTCAACCTTTGTGGCAGGAAAAAGGAGTGGTCACAACAAAAAGAACAGTGTGATCAATATTTCAATAAAAACGATCATACAAGTTTTCTGAGGTTGCTCAATGTCTCTGTTCACTCTGTACCTGGCCATTATGTTCTTGTTGTGCAACAGTAACAAAGTCTTTGTCCAATTCAAAGTTTTTAACCAGTTTACAGTGCGTCAAATGAATCCAGGAACCTCGCTCTGCGATCTTGACTGCAGTGGCTGTCGACAGTAGTACCTGGTACGGACCTTCCCACTTTGGAGAACTCCAATTATTTCGCTTCACAATCTTCACCCAGATCCAGGTGCCTGGGGCTACTGGTGCTTCCGATTTCGGTTGCTCTTTAGCTGAAACAGAATTTAACTGTAAAAGTTTGTTATTCAAAAATCGCCTCATATACCCTGCAAGTGAACTGTCAGCCTCCTGCTCTGTAGACATGAGAGGTTTCCACTGAGGTGTATAATATGCCCTCCCAAACAAAGTTTCAAAAGGGGTTAATCCCTTCGCATTCGGAACAGTTCTCATACTCAACAGTGCTAAAGGCAAACAGTGCACCCAGATTTTCTGTGTCTCTGCTATCAACTTCCTAAGTTTATTCTTCAGCACCCCATTATGCTTCTCTACTAGCCCTGCAGATTGGGGGTGATAAGCGCAGTGGTTCTTTAACGATATCCCAAAATAGCGACTAAGTTGCTGAATCGTTTGATTCACAAAATGTGTCCCGTTATCACTATAAATCTTTTCCGGTATACCAAATCTGGGTATAATCTCTTTAACAAGGACCTTTGCAACAGTAGCTGCATCTGGATTTTTAGTTGGAAACGCTTCTACCCATTTGGAAAACATGTCTATAATAACAAGGCAATACTTCTTATTTTCACATTTATTCAATTCTATGAAATCCATACAAATAGTATGGAACGGATATGGTGGTGTAGGAAAATTCCCTTGCTTAGGCTTCAACGCCCCTTGTGCATGATGCTTGTTACAAACATGGCATGCTGCACAAAAATGTTTTGTATAATTGGTAAATCCATAGGTTGTAAATACTCGATTCACTAACTGTACCATCCCCCCCTGTTGAGACATGGCTCTGCCCATGGCTCAACAACACTGCATATCTAAACAAATTAGATGGCAAAATCGGTTTCTTCTCTTTGGAGATGTACAGTCCGTTTATGAGGATTGCTCCTCGTTTTATCCACTTCTGTTTCTCTATATTTGTAGTAAGTGTCTGCGTTGTTTTTAACATTTCTAAATCTAAAATCTCAGAGGGTTGTAATTCCTCACTCAAATGAAAAGTTTCTGTGGCTGAAGCTGCCTGTTTCGCAGCTGTATCAGCCCGTGCATTACCTTTTGAAATCCTGTCCTGTTGTTTCGTATGGGCTACGCATTTGCAAATAGCTACTTTTTTAGGTAACTGAATTGAATCTAATAAGTCTAAAATGAATTGCGCATGATTAATCGGTTTACCAGTAGATGTTATCATTCCTCTATTTTTCCACTGCTGTGCAAAAACATGTACAGTAGAAAAAGCATACTGACTGTCAGTATAAATATTCACATTCTTACCTTCTGCTAAGGTACATGCCCTTGTTAAGGCAAAAAATCCTGCCGCTTGTGCAGATAAGTTGTGTGGTAAAGATTTTGCTTCTAAAGTTTCAGTATCAGAAACGACTGCATACCCCACTAGGTTCTGTCCTGTAGGGCCCCTCCTGAATGAGCCGTCCACATAATATGTCACCTCGGCATCATCCAAGGGAACATCCGTAAGGTCTTGTCTAGGTAATGTCTTTTGCTCGATCTCCTACAGGCAGCAGTGTGGTTTGCCATCTGCAGGGGTTGGAAGCAAAGTTGACGGATTCAAAGTTGTGCATCGTTCAATTGTCATATGAGGTTGGCTCAACAGTATGGTCATACAGGAAAGATGCCTAGCTGGAGAAAGATATGCTACTTTTTCTTGCAGTAAAATAATTGCGACTGCATGAGGCACTCTCAATGTGAGAGGGTGGAATAGCACTACTGAGGCCGAAGCCTGCACTGCCATTGCAGCTGCAACTACTGCTTGTACACAGTAGGGCAGGGATCGCGCCACTGGGTCTAACTGTGATGAATAGTAAGCTATGGGGCGTTGTTTGTCCCCATGTTGCTGTGTCAATACTGATGTCATATAACCTTGCTTACAGTCTACGGTTTGAATAAACTGTTTGTGATAGTTTGGTAATCCTAAAACTAAGGATGATGCTATCAGTTGTTTCAGCTTACAGAAAGCTGTTTCTGCTTCAGGTGTCCATTGTAATAAATCCTGTGCTGCCATCGGCTTTTTAAATATTAAATCGGCCAATGGAGCAGATTCCAAAGCATAGTTCGGTATCCAACTCTGACAAAAATTAGTAGTTCCCAGGAAGGACATCATTTCCTTCTTGGTAGTTGGTCTAGGTGCTTGTAAGATGGCTGTTTTTCTATCTTCATCTAATATTCTACCTTCTTTGGATATTACATATCCCAAGTACTTAACTTGTTTTCTCCAAAGCTGTAGCTTGTCTTTGTTTACTTTGTGACCTTGAGTAGCTAAAAATTGTAATAAAGCTATTGTGTCCTCTTTGCATTCTTGCTGGGTGAGGGCTGCCAGCAGAATGTCGTCTACATAAAGTAAAATCTGACTACCTTTCGGTGGGATAAATCCCGCCAGGTTGCTTGCCATTTCCTCTGCAAATATTGTTGGACTTTCACAATATCCCTGTGGTAATCTTGTATATGTGTACCGCTTTCCCTGAAATGTAAATGCAAACCAATATTGGCTATCAGGGTGTAATGGTATCGAGAAAAATGCATTACTAATATCTACCACTGAAAAATATTTTTGCTCTGGCTTTAAATCATTCAGTAAGGTGTGTGGATCTGGCACCGTTTGTGCCCTGGGTATAACTGCATTATTTACAGCTTGCAGATCTTGGACCATACGTCATTCTCCGTTTGCTTTTCTGACAGGAAATAAAGGTGTATTACATGGTGAATCAGGAGATTCTATTAAGACTCCTTCCTTAAGTAAGGCTGCTATGATAGGCTTGATTCCTATCTCTGCATCCTTTCTCAAGGGATACTGTCTTTTCTGGGGTCTAAATGCTGACTTTGGCATTATGGTAACTGGTCCTGCTGTTTAAGTCCTACATCTGATTTCCCTGCTGACCAGAGAGTGTCTGGTATGTCCCGCAAGGCTTTTTCCTCTTCTTCCAATAAGAGTAATACTCAGCTATTCTCACTAGCCTGTGAGTGCACAGCTGGGTGTGTCTGTGTTATCCAATTCAATTTCTGTTTCTGTACTCCCTGTTCTGAGAGCTCTAATTCTGTCTGCTTTTCCCACCTTGTGACTTTTTCACCTAAGTCTGCCCATTTAAAATTTTTGTTCTTGGTTAAACTAACATGTGGCAGTCGATTAGATTTATAAAGTGCTAAAAATTCTTGGGGTAATGAACAGCTTGCTACACTGTTCCCCTCTGCATCCCAGTGCAAATTTCGCAATACTAGTCTGTTTGCATGGTTCTGAAACAATTCCTGTTCATAATCTTTATCAGGTCCTGGTCTATTACAGTAATATAGAGTACAATGCAACAAATGCTGTTTGTCAGTGTCGAGGGAGGGGGACTTACTGATGGCTACGTTCATCAGTTCTTCGGTTACTGCCCCTGGACCAGTCGTAACTAAGTCCTGGCTGTACCAATAATATGTTTCACCCTCCGGTCGCATTACAAAGGTATCCATTTGTCGCTGTGCTTCCATACCCTGCATGGTTGGAACTATGGCTATGCCAAATATCTGCATCAAGTCTCTACCCAAAACATTTACTGGGCATTTTGCAGAAACTACAGTTTTACTTTTCTGGGTCATTCCTGAAACGGGGTCTGTTATTGCTATGTCACGGGAGAGTGGCTCCCAATACAGCTGTCCATTAGCTGCTTTCACTAGTATATAATCTGGTGATTCTGAATCTTCCGGTAACTTGGAAGGGTGTATCTGGATTCGTGAAGCCCCTGAGTCACACAGAAATTTAACTTCCCTCCCCTCTACCAGAAGCGTCACTTCCGGTTTCGTGTCTGCTAAGTAAAGCTCTAAACTTAATAGAGCTAGGTCTAAAATTTCGTCTTCTTCTATGTCTGCGAATTCATGTACATCCTCTACTCCTGCTATCATATTTGCACTTACCTTTCCCTGCTTATTTTCATCCAATGATTCCTGACTATCATATAGTCATTCCTCATCCTCCTTATTTTCTGTAATCACCTTCTTGTTTAGCCTGCAATCCCTTGCTAAATGTCCTTTTTTCCCGCACTTAAAACATTCACCTTTTTTCTTTCTTTCTTCGAAATCTTCTGATCGTTTGTCAGATTGTTTGTTTCCCTGGATATTTTTCTTACCCTTTTTCCCAGTTTGTACTACAAATACTTCTGACCCATCTTCTGCCGAAAATACTTGAGTTTTCTTTTTCTTTTTACTATTAAAATGTCTTTCTGCATGTCTAGCATATTCAAGTAATGGCTGTAGTCTACTTGTTCGATGATCTACCATATGCTTTGTAATAAAGCTGCTAATGGGAGTTATACTACCCTTCAAGAATGCATTCTTTAACTGTTGTTCATATGAGGAATCTTGTGTCTGGTTCTCTGGTATCTGCATTCCACAATGATTATTAAAACACTCTAACAGTCTAGCATAATATCTATCAACTGTTTCACCATCCTGTTGAATGCATTGATTTATGCAAGTCCAATCAGCCCTAGGCTTCCACTTTTCAGAGATTCTGTCTGTCAGACCTTTTACTCTGCCATCCAGTTCTGCATTAGTATGTAGGAGTGGTCTAAGTTGTGCGTCACGAGGATTCCAGTCACCACTGATCATGTGCCAATCTGGACCCACAATTTGTCTAACTACTTTTTCTACTTCCTCTCCATTTAAATGGTAACTTAATCTCATACCCTGTAAGTCTTCTAAAAATTTTCTAAAATTCACTTTTGGGTGGGGAATTCCCTCCATGGCTTTCTGGATATCTTCCGGTGTCCACGGTCTATAAACTAAAAGAGTCGGATCCTGTCCTGCCTGTCCTGCCTGAGGATTTGGTACTTCTATGAGTGGACATATCTCTTCTTCACTCATAGCCTGTGATTTTCTATTTAATTCATTTAATTCAATCTCTCTCCTCAAGTCGCGTGTTCGAGACCTGGTCTCGATAGGATCCCTGACAAACGGTTGTGATTTTGCAGGAACAGCTGGGTATAGCGGAGGTGGATCAGCTTGTCCACTTGCTTCATAATCTGGTAATGGAAGCGGAGGAGGGGCCGTTGCTATTACCAAGTTATTGTCTTCTTTGTCTAAGAACATTGTCTTTGAATTTTTAATTCTCTGCTCCCTGCGATTTGCTTCCTCAAGCCACCTATGCGCCTGAGGGACTCCTAATTGTCTTTGCTTTTTTAGTTGACCTTTCGCATCTATTTTTAACTGTTTAACAAGTTTCATAAGTGCAAGTTTATCTAAATTACCCTCGAATTTATACTTATCAACCCATTTGGTGTAGTACTTAACATTATCAGCACGCTGTAATTGCATATACTTCGCGTCTTCAGTTAGGGGTGGGTCTCGGGAACTTTTTGTGCACTGATTTCCCATTGCTGTCTTAGCTTAGCTGTAAATTGTTACGTAACCCTTTCTATCATGTGGTACCACAAATCTATACCTTTTCACAGTTTATCTAGAATAACTGCCTACCTATTCTGTTTCCCTGATCTATGACAAAAAACAGTAACCCCTTTTTCTGTCCCTGATCTGCACATGCAAATCTACCTGACAAAAAACAGTTCTGTACTTAGTCCCTGACCTTAAAACAGAAATAAGGTAATTCCTCCTTACCTGACCCTTCGTGAGTTGATCCACCGGATCGTTGACTCGTCCTCCAATCCCAGATCAGAAACAGTGGCTGGCCTCTTTCGAATGACAATTCAGTCAAAGGTCTTTCAAAACAGAAGAGCCGATTTGGCCTCTTCTCCGTACGGATGCATGCCACCGGGCCCAATTCTGACCTAGGCCTAGAGTGAGAGGTACTTTCCGGTCCGAAGGACCAAACTGTCAAAAGAAAAATATACTTTAAAAATGATCAAAACACGGCAGGTTCAGGTTAAGGCACTTTAATCTTGCAGCAAGGAGACAAAAACGTGCTAATACAGAGTTTGTCTAACCAGAAACAGGAAATACTTTCATTTTTATACATTCTTAAAGTGATCATGTCCTACCATGCTGACGTAACAGATTACCACCTTTTTCATCATCATCTGCTGACCATCTTTCCCATGAATTTCTGCTGATTTATCAATTTTTATGTGAAACTTCCTGAGGAGAACAACATGGCCTTGGTTACTCTCAATTAGATACATGTTATGTTACACTCAAGATACTACGGCTAAATCAAGCACAATGCTAGCAGTTAATTTCTCTAATAATCCTTTGTCTACTTTATCTCCAAATTACTACAGCTGCAGAGGTTCCCATCCTCTGGACAGAGCTGTTTGTCTAAAATCATTACATTTATAACATAAGGCATTGTTCATTCATTCACTTCTGACCTAGCAGATAAACACCTGCTTCTCAAGTACATTTCCACAAGGCATAAACATGAATATTGCTGTGCTAGCAGTTACTAGGTCAGAGGGCAGCTTGCAAGTTTCAAAAAGCATACTGCAGTTTTCAAAAAGCATCTTTTTCAGTCTCATATGAAACTCAATTTGTATAAAACACAGTGCATGAAAAATAGAATGAAAAGCGTATTAAAATACTTGCTTATTAATTGGCATTAAGCATACACACTTTAATACATATTTTTCTAACAGCTTCCTTGAGGCTGTTAATCGTTTCGTCAGTATGTCTGCAGATATCTGGGCGTGGATGTTTGCTTTTTGTGGCCCATGCCTGTGGAATCTACTACCATGTTTTTTTAAACTGCCCTTCGTTTGAGAGTTTAATAGGCTGCTTAAGATCCACCTTTTCAGACACACACAAATATTTTTCCAAGAATTTTATTTAATTTGTCATTTTCTCTTGCCTCCTCGGTAGGTACGTCTGTTTTATATATTCATGCCTTTTTCCTGTTTTTGTTATATTCCTTATGCCTCTTTTGTAAATTGCTTAGCGAATAGTCTTCTTAATAAATGATTATTTGATTGGTTAAAACATGTCCATTATGTGTAGACATGAGCACTATTGTCCTGTCTTACTCGACTCAGACCCTTTTTGTAAGACGTTCTGAATTATGTGCAGTTGTCAAACCCACACTCTCAAACAGGACTCCAGTATTCTGGTTAAAAAGCAAGTCAGTTTAGCTGATTATTTGTAACTAAGCTTGCACGTTCTGCAGCTGCTGAGTTTGTAATGCTTTCATGTGTACATCTTCGTTTGCTGTGTTGTTTATAGCTTCTTGCTGAGGATTCTGACAGGGGATTGACCTTGTCCAATCCATATTTAAAGTGTTTCTTTTCTGCCCAGGTGTATGAAGGGAAAAATTATCAGTACGCCGAAAGTCACACAACTGTGTATGTGTGTTCTGCAAATGTTAATACTGGTCTTAAGATAAATGCCTTCCGCTGTATGCCATTTTCACACACTTATTCAGACATGCTCGTGCACATATACACTCGCTCACATTCAAACACAAACACCATCCACACACACATTCAAACACAAACACTATTCATAGCTTGTTTAGGCTATTTGGGTTTCCTTCCATAGCCTGATTTGTAGTTTCAGTTAACAGTGTCACTGAAGTGTAACAGTTAGGCTGGAGGTGGGGATGGGAAAAAGCAAAGAGCAGAGTGGTAAAAGCAAAAACAGATGTTTTATGTTTGTATTTATTCCTGCATGAGGCAAGCATTCACTTCCCTTGATGCTTATCCTATAAACAGCTAGGACCACAAAAGCTTTTCTGGGGAAAAAGTTATCAATAACAGTGGGGTTTGTTTCTGGAACTACATTATTGATGTTCAGATCAGTGAGCCCACAGCCTGCAGATTTAAGCACATTTTAAATTTGAGCCGACAGGGTCACATTGTAGAATTTAACTGTTACATTTCAGTCACAATAACTTGTTTATTATAATTTGTAAAATAATGACAGCAGTGAAAATACTGAGATAGTAATGGCTGCCATAGCTATCAAACTGTTACCACAGGGATCAGAAAAATGTATTTATTTAATGTTTGTTGAATGAGAAAGTCTGACCGGGCACAAGCCCTTTTTCAGCAAATGCCCGGGGGGTGGGGAGCCGCAAACAGAATAAAGATTTTTACAAATAAATTATACAGTATACATAAGCTCATACAGTAGTGGTACATACAAGGATAACATGATATAAATAGAGATATTCAAGAAAAGGCAGAACAGATAACTATACAAAAGAAGGATGCAGGGAAGTAGTTATTTTACTTTGTTTAGAAAGGTATGCTGAAACTAAGCGAGAAGTGAACTTAGAGTAGGATGTAGCAGAGAAGTTCAGAAAGAAAGAGAAGAAGGATAAGGCACAGAGGAATAGACTGGGGATCTAGAGAGAGAGAGAGTGTAGGAGGGGAAAATAGATGAGAAAGAGAGACTCATCAGGTTGAGTATGTAAAGATCAATAGTGTGGTGTAGTGAAGGCAAGCCTATAAAGATGGCAAGAAGTGGGGAAAGGAATCAGCCAGGTGTAAGACAGGAGCAGAGTCAAGAATTAGATAGGTAAGATTTGAGGAGAAATTTGAACTATAGGTGATTTGGTGTGATTTGTATGTTTTGGGAGATTGGCAACTATAGCTTTCAAATTGTTGGCTCAGGAATCAGACAAAGCCAAAGATAATGAGAAGGGGGATAAAGCCCCCAAATCAGGAGGACATTTTAAATATTGCTGTAATATACTCAGAAAGCTCTAGATTAACAGGTTTTATATTAACATGCATTTTCTGAAGGATATGAGGTCCAAAACTCAAATGTATGTCATTATTTAATGACTGCAGCCCTCAGCAATTTACCAGAAACAACAAATTTGACAAGGAACAGACCAAAATAAGAAGCAAAATGGGGGACATAGGAGAAGTATGAAAGGAATTTCAAAAACGTTGCACATCTACCCATCTTCTTCTCTGATTATGCCAACCTTAGTCATCAGGCATTTCGTTCTTTAACATGATGGTTTTTTCATATCTGATGAAGTTCGAGTGATACTCCTACAAAAACGTTTTGTGGCAGTTAGCACCTTTAATATCCTAATTTTCATTGAAAATGTGTTGTGGCAGTTTTCTTTTATACTTCAATAAATTGGATTTTATA
Source organism: Protopterus annectens (assembly GCF_019279795.1). Lineage (NCBI taxonomy): Eukaryota > Metazoa > Chordata > Ceratodontiformes > Protopteridae > Protopterus > Protopterus annectens. The sequence continues at coordinate 788,195,124 of NC_056739.1, forward strand.
TCCTGCGATCTCATCCTTTTCTAACAGCCTGCATTTATACAGAAAACGTGTTGTGGACGTTTTGCCAGGCATCCTATAACTGGTGAGCAGTTTTTTGTGGTTCGTTCACTGCGACTGGTACCTGTGTTTATTTGGTTCTTTAGGTTACATGAAGATAGAATCAGTTAAGTAGTTAAGGGCCATATTTACATGGGAGCCTATCAGTAGAGCAAAGGCAGTTTCGGTGACTGCCGTTTCAACAAAAATGTTTTGCCAAAAGTACTTTCGCCAACAGTAGAGAATTCCACCTTCTCCACTGTTGTGCAAGCTCAGAGGAGATATATTTAAGTCTGGGTGTGTGTGGTGGCTACCCCCCTCCCCCCCATGGGGGGGGGGTGCAGTGGAAGCTTGCCCCTACAAAAATAAAAAAGATTTTACCAAAAGTGCTTTTGGTGAAACATTTTCAGAGTTTTTAACTTTGTGAGGAAAAGTGTTGATATATCAACATGCTCCCATTTACATCACTTTAGGTAAAGTTTTTAGCATTGACAGGTTATAAGCTAAGAAAGGTCTCTTCCATTATTTGTTTATTTGTGTTTTTACCATAGTAGTGCAGTGATTCCAATGGGCCAATTTCAGGTACAATCATGAAGATCTAAGATAGATTATTCATGCAATACATTTATCAGTACAGAAAGAAAATGCAAAGATAATTTGCATAGGTGAGAATTTGACTGCAAAAAATAACTTGTGGAAAATAAACATATTTATTTATTTTATTTTTATTTATTTTACATTTGTTGATAGTCCGACTGGTTACATGTCTATTTTTAGCGGAGGCCCGGGGTGAAAAGCTCCAAACTTACAAACAGATAAAGACAAGCAAGTTGTAGTATATACACAAACATATTGTATTAACAATTAACATACAAGTTACAGTCACACATTTCAAGCCTATGAAGAATACAGTTTATATTCAGAAAAATATACAAATATGTTACAGTTTCTCTTATCAAACCTATAGGTGCAGCTATGTAAGAGTATCTGCAGAGATGTTACAGTTTCTCATTTCAAACCTTTTACTGTAAGAGGTAAGTCACTGTGAATAAAAAATTGCAGGGATATGGAAGTAGATTAGGCTTTAGTCAGGGTTAGAACAAGGACTTAACCAGTGAGTTTTAAAAAACTGGGTTAGATTTTCTTTAACTAATTAAGGGAGGGGTTCAGAGTAAGGTAAAATAGGTGCAAATTCCAGGTTTTGCCTACTGAATTTGCAAACAGTACATACAAAGATTTAGAAGTTTCCGGAAAAGATGCAAGGACATAACTGAAGATGTTTTGTTTTGTTTTTCAACATTGTACAATCCATTGTATGAAATTATTAGATAATGTGGCCAGAATTGAAGCATATACATTTGCTTTGTTTTACTAACCCCTTTCCAGCTTGTTCTGAGGACTAAGAAAATGGCAGAATATACAAAGTAAGAGAGTCTATAATTCCCAAACTGTGACACTTCTTCTCTGGTTGCTCCACTGTTGCTGAACCATTCATTAAATATGTCGTTATTCTGTTTTGAAATTCCCATCTGCACTTCAGGAAATGGCACAAACACTCTTCACAAGCAAATAGGTACATGGATCAGATCTGGTAGGTTATCACAACAAACACTGGAAGAGGTGCATTTCTTGACCACCTAGAATATGGAGTCCAGAGCAGCTGTCTCTTATGTGGCACACCTTTAGCTGCTCCAAACCTGCTATGTTTGTCTTAGTAGTCCCAGCCAGGGAGTTCCACTGCTTGAAAGACAGAACTGCTTACTCCGGAGTCCCTGGGCTGAGATTCTATTAAACTTTTAGCAGGGACCCCCTGGGCTGAGATGCTTTAAAATTGTTTCATTGTACAAAGAGTTGGCATTGTTTATGTATCCTTATCTTAGACACTGTTATATAGAGAACTTACAGTCTGTTGATTAGGACACAAATGTTTGTCTTCTAGCCTTTAGGTTCTAAGGAATGAATACTAATGGGGCTTTTTAAGTCGTATGCCCCACTCATGGAACTCCATCCATTACAAATTAGAGAGCTTTGACCCCCTGCTTTTATAATGGTTAAGGTCTTTTCCTCACAGACACAAGGTACAGGATTTGATTTTCACATTGAGAGTGAACTGGCTAGGCTTAAAATGGCCCACAAGGGCAGCTAGCCTGGTACTTACCTATGATCATGAGCATGTTGTTTTTGAGTTAGTTGCATCTGCACCCATCTTTGTTGGATGTCTGCACTTCTTATTAACTACATTCCTTCCCCATGTTCATTCTGACGTCTCACGTGATATCCCACTGTTGCCACTTTTTCTTCCTATGATGTTGTGGCCATCCTCATTTGACAAGAAGTACAATTAACTTAACCTTTGATTTTCAAAGTAACAAGATTATTATGAAGTAGCAGAATGTTTAACTGACTGTTACCATGTAATACCATTTTCCAGTGAAATTCTGTGCTCTTGGGCTTAATGGTAGAAACGGTCATTGTTTTGCCATCCCAGATATCCACACTGTAAATGGCAAAATTAATGAAAAGGATCCAGGGAAAAGTTGATATGTATTACCAGATTAGTGTAGATTATAATGAGCATGAAGCTCAAGTGTTTTGGTTTTCCTTCGTCAGGACCTAAGTTATCTCAGAGTACTGTTGACTTGCACAAAAGGCTGTAGATGATGTAAAAGCCTATCTTAAGTGTTTGGTTACCTTGTTCCATGTAGAGCATTTTGCATAAGCCATAATGTTTTTCTAGACTGCAGTGTTCTCAAATAGTGGCTAAGTAAAATAAACTGAAGATGTGTTTGTTGTGATCCTACACTGAAGGTGATATCATTGGAAACTGTAGGACAATATACAGCCAAGTTTTAGCCAGCATGAATGAATCTACATGTTAACCTAGTCTGTGGTTGTACAGTGCTGCAAAATCAGATGTAAGGTCTCTCTAGTCTGTATACATTACACAGTCAGTATCCCAACGCTGTGCTTACACTGAGCAGGTCTGGTATGCCTGTTGAATTTTTGTCTTGTTACCCATGATAATTCTGTTGCCTGTGTATGCCTGTCATATTTCCAACTATGCAGCTGTGAGTATTTTTAATGTCTTAATGTCTTGTTTTGTGCCACTGTACTGCTCAGCGTAACTATGCTGTCTGTTTTGCTGCATCATTTTGCATGTATTAAGTCACTTGCTTAGCTTAAAGCATTGTGTTTTTGTAGTTTTACAGACCTTACATGATCTACTGACCATAGTAAGCCTTTGCCACTGCTCAGTTGTTCTGCTGTGGTAAGTTTAGACTATACATACATACATACATATATACAAATGTTTCAAACACGGGCATTAAAGCCCTTCTAGCTTGCCAATATGCCAAAACACTTGTTCCCATAATAAATGTCCAGGCTGTTCTTAAAAATATACCACTGCTCAGTTGTCCGCCCATGGTAAGTTTAGCCTGCACCGCTGCTCAGTTGTCCTCCCATGGTAAGTTTATCCAGCACCACTACTCAGTTGTCCTCCCTGGTAAGTTTAGCCTGCACCACTCTGCTCAGTTGTCCTCCCATGATAAGTTTAGCCTATATCTATATCTCTGCTCAGTTGCCCTCCTGTGCTATGTTTAGCCTATACCACTGCTCAGTTGTCCTCCCATGGTAAGTTTAGCAAGCATCACTACTCAGTTGTCCTCCCATGGTATGTTTAGCCTGTATTGCCGCTCAGTTATCCTTCCATGGTAAGTTTAGCCTGCACCATTGCTCAGTTGTCCTCCCATGGTAAACATAGCCTGTACCTCATTGGTCAGTTGTCCTTCCACTTAGTATATATAGGTAATTATTTAATTATTCATTTTTTCACTTTTGATAAGTGGATACTTGGGCTGGTCCAAATACTCTTCTCAGCCCTGACCCGGGCAGAAAAATGCAAGCATGTAGGAAGATCTGCAACAATTTACAAATAATGCAAAATTAATACAGTACAATAAAGGAGGTGCAGTGCAGGGAAAGTATTAGTTTTTAAAAGTAAACAAAGAATATAATTTGACTGGCAAACAGTAAAACCATTTCAGTAACAGTAAACAATATTATTTATCTAACAGCAATAGTGCATTGGCTTTGCATATTTTAATAAATAACCATGGTCTCTAAAACATTTGCATGCTGCATACCTGGTTTGCTCTGGACATACTTATCCCAGTAACACTGTTCATTGTATTTCTCAACTGTCCCAGATTTTGCAGAATGTTCCTGATTTTACATCACATTTTTTTCTGTCTCTGATAAAATTCATGATTTTCTATTAAATCACGAAGGATTATAGTCAGTCAGTAATGCAAGACATTAGAGTTTCAAACTTCTTATTGTTCAGAAATGCATGTTGATACAACACCTATTGTTCTGATGAAGTTTTTAAGTAAATTAGAGAAATATTTAAAAAATGTCTCTGCTTTTAGGCCTGTATCCCCCAATACTTTTATATTTGTACAGAATTACTGAGCAAAGAATTTGAGAGGTATACAGTTCATTTTCACTGCTCAAAGTATTTTTATTAATTACCTTGTGCTAGTTCCGCTGTGGTGACCCCTAACTGGGATAAGCCGAAAGACACAACAACCTTGTGCTAAACAGAGGAACAGTCAAACAAAGAAATGTAAATGTGTATTTCAAAATTTGGAGGGCTCAAGGTAGGCTTACTTGGCTGGCTGATGGCCAAACAACTTTGCAGAGGCAAAACTCCATCATTTTTAAGAACATGTCTTGAAATGACTTGATAGTTTTTTGTAAGCAGGACTGAGGAGTATTTCAGATTAGTTAATATCAAGAGAGGCAAACAGATTATTTAGGTAATATCTTAGTTGTGTGGTCTAAGTAGTGCTTTATGATGTCATATTTATATTTCACTGTTTCTTTTCTAGGAAGCAATAACTTAAAATCCCCTTCTTAGTGGATTTATTCTTTGTTTGACCAACTAATTAACCTTTGTTTTCACTTTTTCTAGGTTTGAGCAGGAAAGTGGTTACATCTTATATCCACAGATTGGAGATCGCTTGGATCTTATTTGTCCTCCATCAAATCCCCCAGGTCCCCACTCCACAGACGATTATGAGTATTATAAACTTTTCCTGGTAGAGACGCGAGAGGAAGCAGAAAACTGTGAGATAATAAGGACGCCCAGCCTGCTGTTAACATGTGACATCCCAGACCGCAGCATTCGCTTCACCATCAAGTTCCAAGAGTACAGCCCAAATCTCTGGGGCCACGAATTTAAAACAAATCTTGACTACTACATCATAAGTAAGTGAGCTTCTGCATCCTTTTCTTAATATATATTTTTTTGCTTGTTTGCATGAGTTCATGTGCATGTGCGTGTGCTTAAGTGCACCCACATGTAGTAAGTTTACACATCTAAATTTCCATCTCATTTCTTTTCTGTTAAGTGATTTGTTACTCAGGTGTTGTATATCGTATATGTAAGAACTCAAGTGGAGAATTGTGTGTAATGCTGCAGCCCCAGCTGCCACATAGTTTACATTTTCTTTTCTGTAATCAGATTACCTCACACTCAGCCTAGAAATATACATTTAAATAACAATGACACTTACAGTTAAAAAAATGCCCTCTGTGTTGGCATAGATATATATGTGTGTGTGTGTGTGTGTGTGTGTGTGTGTGTGTGTGTGTGTGTGTGTGTGTGTGTATATATATATATATATATATATATAAATAATATGTGTGTATAATATGTAAAGTGTCAGTTTTTCAATTTGAACCTTATGTCTTCTAACATGAGGTGATAGTGACTGGACAGTTATTATGCCATTTTAGTTGTCATTGTGTATGTAAGTGGCCTCCTCTCTGTATCTTAAATGTTTAGCTCTGTTTTACAGGTTTCAGGTAAATGTCTACAGTTTGTTAACATTTTTGTGCATAATGCAATATGAACATTGCTAAACACCTAGAGTGCAGAAAAGTGTCTGCATTGTATTGATGTATATTTAAATGTTGTAATGTGTTGATGGTAATGGTGGTAGAACAAAGCTGTATCCACATAGCATCATATGAGAAGTGATATCCAGGTTTGAGCGCAGTCTGTTTTTTTTTTTTTTTATTGGCTTAGACTAGGCCTTAATATTTGTATGTGTAGCCTGGTATTTTAGTCCTTAGTTTAAGTTTAGAACAGTTGGTCATTCTTTTGTCGAACAGGACCTAAAAGCTGGCAGAACCTTCTGAGCTTCCTACCATTTCTACAATTTTCAGTTCATCAGTGCTCAAAGGTATTTAATGCCTTAAGTGTAGCAGGTGCTTATTTCCTAATTGTTCTAGATCGTAACCCTGTCATTGTTCCCTTAGTATTTTTAGGGCAGGGTACTACAGCTTGTGTTTGCTGAACAGCATGTAAGATTTAAAGTTAGGTACTCAAAGACAGGGATGCCAGTTAAGTTAGTGAAACCTCCGTACGGATCACCTTTAAGAAATCTGTACCTGAGTGAAAATGAATGACTTGGAGGTAGCTGTGGTAGTGTAGAGGGATAAAGCTTTGACTACAACCTAGCTGACCCTGGATCGATAACTGCTTGAGAAAATGATGGAGTAACAGGGAGGGCACTTGCTGGTGACTCTTCCTAAGGGTAGGCATGGTCCAAAGAAGGGAGTTGCCCTCGAACAGACCAGTGAGCATAGGAGCGGGTAAGAGCAAATGGATAAGGCACATAATTGAAAAAAAACGGACAGAAGCACAGACAGCTGATTCTTCAGGATGCCCTTAAGATCCACAACTGGCCCCAGCAACACCAGAGTAAGCTGGGGGAGGGTGGCTGGTAGAAGTGGCATGGATGTCGAGGTACTGAGGACCAGGTCAGGAATAATGAAGTCCAAGGGTCCAAAAAAATATACTGATTCGGGATAACTACACCACTCAAATTTTTAAAAGTACAGTACCATATTAGTATGACCACTGGATAATGACAAAGTCAGCTTTATTAATAAAATAATTTTCCACGACGAACAACACTTCAAGGAATCCAAACACTATCCCAACGACTGTAACCACAAAATAATTTCAAGAAGAAAAACTGTGACAGGATCCTATCTTTAAGTATAACCACTTGTTTATTAACTAGTAAAAACAACAGGTTGTTGAGCGCTTTCACCTACAAAACGTAGGTTTCATCAGAACAACCAGTAATCAATTAAATACACTTGTATACCTTAATTTTCCACCCTTTGTATCAATTAATCACTTGGACATTCCCATAAACATAGAAACAACCATGAATATTAAAAGGAACTAATCCTATTATAAAAATTCCTTCTTATTAAATACATGAATACATAAAATAGCAATGTACTGTATTAGTATGCTGGCTTCCCCACAATTCAAGCATTTCCATTTTGTACCTAAAGGGAATATCCAGCTATTCTGTATTCAAAATTGATTACTATAAATTGTACATTTTATATATTTAAAATTTATAATTATACTCAGTGTCCAGTACATATTGAACATTTTAAGATTTTCTCCAAGGGAATGAAATTTATACCCTGGAAAAGATTCAGTGTAGTGGACATTCTTGTAGAATTCAAGTTTTATTTAAGGAAATTGAACTTGGGGGTATTTTTTCAGAATGATAGAGAAAGTGAAATAAGACATGGAAGTTTAAAGAAGAAAAGTAATTTTACACCGCCCATGCACAACACATTGACTGCATTTGAGAAGGTAGTGACTAAACAGATTTATGGATTACACAATAGGATTAATAATTACAAAATAAAAAGCAACTGGAGTCACGATGAGGATAGCATCTTGGGTAACCTATGTGATGCCAAACGAAGTTTTTTGTCTATCCTTCTAGCATGTCGAGGGATCAGTTGCTAGTGTCCTCTCCTGCTCAGCTGGTGAACCTGGGAATATTGAGGCAATGTTACAATTGCCTCATGTACACAGACAACCCTCTCCTCCTCCCACAAAACACAAATACATGCGAGAGATGCAACTATACGGCCAAACTGGAGGCTGAGCTCTCTCAACATAGGACTGGCAAGACCAGTCAGGAGGAGAAGGTTACCACACACACTATAGACCCAGTCTCACATAGTACCATTACAACCTCAAATCATACACATAATCACACAAAGACATACTCGGAGGCTCTGATCAAAATCTACCAAAACAGCAGAGGCCACCAAAGCAGACACCCAAACAACCACCACCTCAGAACACAACATCTGCAACACATAGACCTCACAGTCAGAGTGTCAAACAGTCACAGCCCTTAAGGCCAAACACAATGCCAGACACACTAGTCATTGGTGACTCCATAGTCAGACACACTGATGTCCCACTCACCAGACTGAGTAAGGAGAAGGTCACAGTAAGCTGCCTGTCAGGCGCTAGAATCCGCCACATAACGCAAGCACTCAGGTCTCTCAACAGCCGGTACAAATATGACTCAGTCATTGTCCACGCTGGTGTAAACGACCTGAGACGTACCTCCTTGGACTACATGAAAAGAGACATTGAGGAGCTCTCTGATTATGTAGCCCAGGCAGGTATGACCCTGACCTTGAGCAGTATCCTACCTTCACCAAGAATGATGCCACAATACAGAGATAAGATGATCAGCTTTAACAATTGGCTTAAACACTGGTGTCATTCAAAGGGGATCAGTATCTGTCTGCCTGGGATGACATGCTGGACAAGCCACGCTGCTCGCAAGGGACGGCTTGCACCTGTCACCCTGGGATTCCGGATATTGGCAAAGGCTCTTGCCACCCCATAGTGCCTTTTTAGGCAAGGCTCAAATTCTAAACCTACCACCCTAGAACACAAAGGAAAAAAAACTAAGGGTAATGCTGCTCAATGCCAGAAGTCTAAATCTCAAAATGCACGCACTCGAGGCCCTTCTCAGTATGGAGAACATCGATGTCTGTGCTGTGACAGAAACCTGGTTCAAGGCTCCTGAGAGCACCCCAGCGCTATCAGGTTTTACCTCATATCATGCGTTCCGGCCCCAAAATCCGGACAATACCAAGAAAGGAGGGGGGATATCCATATTCATCAAGGACACCCACACCTCAAGACTGGTGGCAACGCATGATGCATCGGAGACCATCCAGGTGCAATTAACCATAGGCAAGACTGCTCTGCAAATTGTAGCATGTTACAGGCCACCCTCACAAACTCAGGAACCTCACATGGCCTTCCTGAAAACACTAGAGGGATAAATGTATCACCAAACACCATCATACTAGGTGACTTCAATTACCCTAATATAGACTGGGAACACTACTCAAGCCCAAACACCCTAGCCCAAAAGTTCCTGGAATTCATAAACTCAAATGCCATGGAACAACTAGTCACCATCCCCACAAGAGGAGATAACATACTTGATCTCATCATCACGAACATGGGAGCACAATGTTCAACACGAAGTATACCCCTCACTCGTGAGATCAGATCACAAACTAATCTCCCTGGAGCTCCTCATCCCCCCCCCACCTGAAATAAGAAAGACCACAGTAAAGAACTTCTCAAAAGCCGACTTCACACTTCTAAAGACTAGTGTGGTCTCCTTTAAGGCCTCCGAGCCGGCGGAAAACAATACTCAAGCCGCTGAATCACTTACAAATGCCTTCTACCAGCACCTGCATGGATAAGGCAATCCCAAGCAAAACAAAGACTCTTTGTACCAAAGGCAAGCGTCCAGTCTGGTGGACCCCAGCCATAAACAAACTCTACAACAAAAGGAGGAAGCTACTACAAGATAGAGCAAAATCCTTAAAAGGTAAGACACCCTTGATCACTATAAGTAAAAAACTAAGAGCTCTCATAAAATCATCCAAAGCAAATTTCGAGAGAAAAATAGCTAAAGACTCAAAAGACAATCATAAGGCCTTCTTTAGCTAAATATGGTTGAACAGGTTGATCTACTACGGCAATAGCACCAACTCATATAACTGGGGATTTAATTTCAAACTATTGGAGCTTATATGCAATGAAACATACTCGTACAATAATTAATTCTTGCAGGGAGAGTTTTTAAGACAATGTGGTTTTTAAGAAAATGTGTTTTTTTTTTAAAATAGTGTTTGTGTTTTTCTATTTTGTATTTATTTGTTATATATATTTTTATATTTTTTCTCATGGTGTCAAATGAATCAGATGTGCTAATACCAGCCAATCAATTAAGGAAAATGCTTTATATGCTATATAACACACACAAAAATATACTAATATGTGGTTACGTTTTTATTTTTCAAAAATGTTATAATAACATAGAAGTATTAAGGAAGGATGCATATTTGAGCATTTTCACCAATTTAATTATTAATCAGTTAACGTGGTTCACATATAAAAAGGGTTGAATGCATTTGATGTTGTCTTCTGAGGAAGTTGCGTTTTTACTGGGCGACGAAAAGTGTACTAAATTATAACACTTCAAGTCTTTTCAACAATAAACAGAATTGTTTCGTGAATTGCTTCATGATTTATAATACGAAGGAGAGTTTATTCCAGCTGCAGCACTCTAATACCTGTGACAACGTGTGGAGTATTGGAACTGTTATCGTAACGTTGCCACTTTGGGTTTTCTGGTTCCTTTCGTTGGTTTGGTTTGCCTTCTTTAGCTATGTTAGAAACCTAGGGGGAAACTCCCAGATATGCTCAGAACTAGTTCAAAATGATGTGAAGATTACTGATCCTACAGACATTGCCAACATACTGGCTGACAGGTTCAGTGCAAACTTCTCCCCTCCCCAAAAGGAGAGATATCTATACCAAACGAGTGCAGCCCCCCAAACATCTCCAGCGCCCAAGTGAGAACTGCTCTCTCCAAAGCAAAAAACACAGCATCCATGGGACCTGATGGTGTCCCCGGCTGTGTGCTCCACGAACTCAATGAGGAATTAAACCCACAGCTAGGACAGCTGTTTAATCAAAGTCTTACCTCTGGATACGCACTCCAGGAGTGGCGCACTGCAACTGTGGTCCCACTTCACAAAGGCGGTGCCTCCACAGACCCTGGAAATTACCGGCCCATTAGCTTGACAAGCCTTATCTGCAAAGCCATGGAGAGGATCATAATGGACCTCATAAATAAAGACATAGGAATTTGCAGACTTTGGATCCAACCCAGTTTGGCTTTGTCAAAGGCAGATCATGCCTTTTAAACTTGGTTGACTTTTTCAAAACAGTCACCAAAGCCATTGATGAGGGAAAGGCAGTCCATACAGCCTACCTCGATCTGGCTAAGGCCTTCGATACAATACCCCACTCGGGTATCATTGAAAAACTCATCAGCTGAAATGTTAACCCATACATCACAAGATGGGTTGCAAACTGGCTGAGTGACAGAACCCACAGGGTCAGAGTTGCTGGCGCCATGTCAGACTCAAAGCCTGTCACAAGTGGTGTCCCACAGGGCTCAGTCCTGGGCCCACTCTTGTTTGGCATCTACTTTTCCAAGTACAAGCAAACACAGGAGGGTTATGGCTGACAAAGTTTGCAGATGACTGCAAACTGGGCCATAGTAGAAAACACATCTGACACAGATATCCTTCAGAAGGGTCTCACAGAAGCGGATAACTGGTGCCAGAGCCACGGCCTAAAGTTAAATGCCAAAAATGCATAGTCATACCCTTCGGGAAAAACAAGGTTTCCCTAGCTACCAAATAGGTGGCAATCCACTGAGCACAGAAGAAGTTATCAGGGACCTGGGGACCCAGGTTGATAGTAGTCTGTCATTCGACACCCATGTAGCTAAAGTAGTTAGGAAGACCTTCTACATTGCCCACCTTATCATGAAGGGATTCTCATCTAGATCAAGGGAGGTCATAGTCTCCCTTTACTCATCACTCATCAGACCAATGATTGAGTACAATGCCCCATTCGAATGTATCTGACCCGACACTTGCAGCAGCTGGAGAGGCCACAAAGTTCCTCACCAAAAGGATAAAGGGTCTCAAAATCTGTCCTATGCTGCCCGACTGAAAGAACTCCAGCTCTATTCAGTCGCTTCAGCTTGCTCAGAGGTGACCTTTGCCTAACATACAAGGCCATGTCAAACCCAGATTTGATGAATATGCTTCACCTCAAAAATCTAGATCCATCAGAGCCACAAGGGCGGAGACTTAAGCCTCGACACGGCTATTAATAGGACGTGCTGGAGGGATAGATTCATCACCCAAAGACTCCCTATGCTGTGGAACAAAATCCCGGTACATGTGAGGCAGAGCACCTCGCTGGCCTTGTTCAAGAGAAATCTTGACCAATGGATGGGAGATCGCAGATATACCCCAGGGATTACCTCAGTGTCACTGCTCGACAGAGGCACAGCAAAATAATGGGTATAGTTCCCCATACTAAAGGGGTGGCGTAAGCCACAAAACGATGGGCTAGGCTTGTAAATGCCCTCGGGCAGATAGCCTAGTATGAACCTATGAACCTATTAGAATTATGACACCTGACAAGGGTGGAGGAGTGGTATGGTTTGACAATGAAGAATACATTCAGAAAATGTTTGAAATACTGAATGTATCAGAACAATACAAGGTATCTTCTCTGAATCAAATTAGTATTGCACAAAGGAGAATAGATTTGTTCCTAGAAGAGTTTTTATTAAATGAACGTATTGAAGTGGAACTGTATAGATTTTTGAAAGTGGAATATCCAGTGTTGGCAACCATTGTAGGTATTCCAAAAATACATAAAAATGTATCCAATCCCCCATTCCGACCCATAATATCTGGCAGTAGGTAAGGTTATAGATCAGTGGCTGAAACACATATATGTAAAAGTACCACACCGTATTAAAGATTCTTGGGACTTTTTGGGTAGATTTAAACAAGAGATATGGGATACTAACATGATGTTTGTGACCATTGATATAAAGATCTATTCTCCTGTACACCTCGTAGTGAGGGTGTTACTAGATTTACAAATAGTGTTAGGAAATATTCTCAATATGAATGGGACAGAATTGAACTTATAGAAGAATTTATAAATATAGTCCTGGACAACAACTACATATATTTCGAAGGAGAATATTACAAACAAATTTCAGGAGTAGCTATGGGGGCAGCATATGCCCCCATTTATGCCAATCTTGTTTTATTAGATTGGGAAAATGAATATATTATTAGTAGCCCCTGGATGGAATATATAGGTTGTTATGTTAGATTCCTGGACGATTTGTTCATTCTATGGAAAGGGACAGAAGTATTGTTGAAACAATTTACAGAATATATTAACGGATGCAGTCCATTCTTGAAATTTACACATAATTTCAGCAGGACTGGCATCAATTATTTGGATACTTACATCTTTAATGATGGAAGTAGGTTTCAATCAAAAATCTACAGGAAAGATAGGTTCTGTAATTCCTACTTGGAATATTCTAGCAACCACCCTTATACACAGAAAAAAAGTATTTTGAAGGGGTAATGTATAAGGACGGCTAGAATGATATCCCGCATGGAGGACATGATCAATGAAATTAAATTTATTGGTGACTTATATCTAGGAAGAGGATACCATGGACACTTAGTAAAAGATATCACGGAATATGTTTAGAGTGAATGGGGGAAGAAATATGTACCTCTTTTGGGCACTGGTATTATTATGCCCAATAACAACAACAAAAGTAGAACAAATGATGGTTTCCAAAGGGCTTATATATTAGAATATAGTCAATATGCTGGAGAAGTAAGAAATATAATAGACAATAATTGGAATATTCTAACAAGTGATGAAACGTTGTGTGGTAAAATAGGGGAGAAACCATCATTTGTTTATAAAACTGGGAGAAACATTAAAAGAATGATAGAAACTAGAAGTACCAATAAATGTGGAAGGAACAATATTAGTAAGGTAGGTACTAAAAAATGTGGACACTGTAATCAGTGGTCATATATAGTGGAGGAAGAGCAGATATTGTTGGATAATAATTTGGGAAGTAGAATAACCTTTAGTAAGGGAAATTGTCAAACACAACATGTAGTATATTTAGGGAAATGTACTACATGTTCAAGTTTCTATGTTGGAAAGACAGACAGAAGATTGCGGAATAGAATTTATGACCATTTATACTGTATAAAAAAGAAAGATAGGAACAATGCATTATATAGGCACCAAGAAGGAAGTGCTGGATGTGACTCATTTAGGTTTGCAATATTGGAGGTGATCAAGAGTAACCCAAGGGGAGGGGATGTCAAGGCAATACTGGGGGAAAGAGAAATCAAATGGCAGATCAGATTGAATGCTGGTAGTGCCCCTGGTATCAATGAATACATTCCTACCAAACCTCTTATTAGGATTTAGTCACAGTTCACAAAGCAGTCTGTGTTATTTTTAAGACAATTTTTAAAACAATTTTTTAAAATAATTTTAAGACAATTATTAAATGAGTTTTGTTTAGTATTTAGATTATACTGTTGGAACTATTTATATGTATATATAAAATGTACAATTTATAGTAATCAATTTTGTATAGAGAATAGCTGGATATTCCCTTTAGGTACAAAATGGAAATGCTTGAATTGTGGGGAAGCCAGCATAATAATACAGTACATTGCTATTTTATGTATTCATGTATTTAATAAAAAGGAATTTTTATAATAGGATTAGTTCATTTTAATATTCATGGTTGTTTCTATGTTTATGGGAATGTCCAAGTAATTAATTGATACAAAGGGCGGGAAATTAAGGTATATAAGTGTGTTTAATTGATTACTGGTTGTTCTGATGAAACCTACGTTTTGTAGGTGAAAGCGCTCAACAACCTGTTGTTTTTACTAGTTAATAAACAAGTGGTTATACTTAAAGATTGGATCCTGTCACAATTTTTCTTCTTGGAATTATTTTGTGGTTACAGTCGTTGGGAAAATAATTTTCCAGTGATTCTACTTTAGTGATTTAGTTGATTGTCTTACTCATTTTTTTTTAACTTTCTATACTCTTTATAGACATTAAGTGCGGGTCTATATTAGAACACCAGACATTCAAAATGTCGAGTGTTCTAATATCGAACCCTACCAATCGAAAATACCAAACATCGAACGTTCAGAACAGCAAATTTTTTCTTAGGGAAAAACTTTGTTGTTCCAAAACACATACACACAACACAAGCACACCAAACAAACAGCAATCCACACACACACACACACCTAAAATCTTACACCTAACCCTACACTAAACTATACACACACCACTAATTATCCTCTTACCTTAACCCAAACCCTAACCCTAAGGTCCGTCACTATCGCACACTCACCTCACCCGCACCTTAACCCTAACTCACCTAACCCACCCTAACCCTCATGTCCACACAATCGCACACATATGTAACCCGCACTCAATCGCACACTTACCTGAACCCGACCTGTAACTTTCCAACAGAGCACTGAAAATACCGAAGCAACAGAAATGGACAACCAAATTCTTTCCTTAGGAAAGAATTTGGTTTTCTGCTTCTTCGATATTTTCACCGTCAGCTGAAAATGGGTCGATATTAGAACACTCGACATTTTAAATGTTCGGTGTTCTAATATAGACTCTTAAGTGCTTACTTTAATTAGACCAAAAGCCAGCATTACACTCAAGGCAAGTTTCACAAAAAATATTCATAGGAAGTTAACAGTTATCAGTTTGTAGTACCTTACAGAATTACATGCATTGCCGCAAATTATTTCTTCACAGTTCTTGAGATGTTTAAGTTAGACTTTGTTTTTGTTTGTGAGATTGTGCTATTTGTTCTTCTCATCTACAGTTTTCAGAATTTCATTTTCCAGAAAGGACCATTGCACGTTTGTATTTATTTATATTAAAAATATTGCTTTGATTGAACCCGTAGGAGATTTAAGTACACATAACCAGTCACTAGCTCATTTTGTGATCTAATTATGATCTCTTTGTTTAATGAACACTCATTACAAGTGTTAAGAATTAGTGGTTCCAGGACTGAGTCATTAAGGAAACTTAGTAGTGATTTCTGATTTCTTGGAAATCTCCCAGAATTAATAACATAGGGTGTTCTTTACACAAAATTTGTGTACATGGTGAATTAATATATTGTCTTATAGAATGCCAGGATTGTACTAGCCCTCAGATTCATAGTCTGACTTTCTGAATGCAAACTGCACTGTTTTCATTCAACAGTCATGCACAAAATGCACAGCTGACGATCAAATTAAAATAAGATTTGCCTGATTATGAATCTTTAAGCTGAGCAGTTTGGACACATGCTCAGATGAATATCTTAACATTCTGCATGTGTAAGTAGCACAGGTAGATACAAGACAGCACAAAGGCACATCCTCACACACACATCTAGATGCACACTGACAGATTTATACAGACACTCACATAGTTACGTGCATGCATATGTAATGACACACACACACACACACACACACACACACACACACACACACACACACACACACACACACACTCTGCATTGCACCTTCTATCTGGATTAGCACTCTGAAATGGACAGAGTCACTGCTCTTCATGGTCTCTCAGATTTTCTCATCGAAAGGCATAGCTGCATATGGTTAAATTAATACATCCACTTATACATATTATCTGCTAGAGTGATGTTGCACAGTACTAGCATCTCTGACTGCAGATGAATGCTTGCAGAGCACTACATGAGATGTGCTGTGCCCTTATTTAAATGCACACACCTGGACTGCTATATTTACACGCAGCTCTGAAAACCCTTGATGCTGAGCGTTGCAAGGTTGCTGTACTCTGCAGCAAGGATTTCTTTAAAATGGTACCCTGTAGCATGTTATGCAAAACCACTTCTGCAGCTTTGTGTATTACATGAGCTGTCAGTGTCAGCCCAGTTCTTGGTATACCCTGCACAATGTTAACCTTTGATCCAGGGTTGCTGATAATTAGTTTGTAGAAAGCAACAAAGATGATTTTTTTTTATTATTTTTTAACAACTTTATTGATATATCACTTAAGACATAGGCAAACATAGATTTACATAAGAGAAAAAAACTATATTAACACGTTCATAGTTACTAACATTATTCATCATGCATATTATTTCATACATCTGTCAACATTGCATAAATTGCTCATTTCCACCCTTCCCTTAAATCTCATGCCTCTTCTAAAACATTATTCCGTGTTCTCACAATTTCCATTTTTTATGTAATTTGATGTAATTAAAGATCCCTCTTCCATTTCTTTAATCTCTGTTACAATATTCACTACTTCAAATACAGTTGGTTTAGACTTTGATTTACATTTTTAGTAATTTGCTTTTTTAGTAGCCAACAAACTTATTTAAACTTACCAAAGACTTACTATGTCTAGGCAATTCCGATTCTGTATCATAATAGCTCAGAAAAATAATTTCCTTAGTTGCACCAGTTTGCTCACCCGTTATCTCTGACAGAGTAGCCTGCAGGGAATCTTTAAAATCTGCCAACTCATTACACTCCCAGAAAATATGTTCCCAATTACCTCTTTCTTCCCCATCACACCTCCAACATTTGCAGTCTACATGAGGACAAATTCTTTGTCGAGTCTGCTTGGGGTATAAAAATACCTATGCAAAAACTTCCAAGCAGAAATCCTAAATCTTCTAGACTTTATTGCATATTTGGGAGATACATATGTCCTCTCATTGTTTCCTTGTGAACTGCTTATCCAATCTCTCTTCCCAATCTTTCCTAACCTCCTTTGATTGATTCCTATAGTATCATGCAGTATTTTATGTACCCTACTAATTATTCCTTTTCTAACAGGAGCTTCTGTACTACAGTTTACTAAAAACTCTACCAGAGCAGATTGTTCAGTTAGGATTCCTCTATCCCTTGCCATTTGCCTGTACTGTGATATCAATCCCCGATAGAGAAGGCTGTCTGTAGCTTCCAGTCCAAATGTATTCTTGGCTTCTTCCCATTCTGTTACCTTTCCGTGTCTTCTTATTTGCACCCAATACATTGGTTTCTTTGCCAGTTTTCTCCAGAAAATTCCAGCTCTCTCTTGCCTCTGCCCTGTAACCCTAATTGCAGTCATCCGTATGGGCAGAATCTCCTTTCTCCATTCTCATGTTGGCTTAGTTCTCTGAATACTTTCTGTTACTTTACGAGTGTAATATTTTCTCTTTTTTAATTTCCCCAAATCTTTTGGGTTTCTAATACCAAGCGGGGAATGGACCCCATTCCTAAGTCAAAGAACAATTAAAATTCATGAAATTAGTATTATTTCAATCATTGATGTCAGCCAAAAGTACTCTTCGCAGCACCCGCAGTGTGCCCAATAATGACTCCTTCTGCAGTTTGTACAGAGTTACATGAATTGGTAACATTTAAATACGATTGTAGATTTTTTTTTTATAAGACCCATTGCTGCTATTACTATTGGAACTGGCTGGGTATCCCTCTTCTACATTGCTCTTATTTCTGCCTGCAAATCCTGGTATTTTATGACATTGTGTCTCTCTGTACACAAGACATTGTAGTCACTGGGTGTAGTGATTTCAATGAACAATGCTAATTTTGTCTTCTTTTCATGGACCACTATAGCTGGTTTTCTCGCATCTGTCTTTTGAATTGTTGGTAATGGGTGATCCCATGTGATGTAGACCTATCATTTTCTGTGATGCTTTGTGGCTCATGTTTCCAGTGTTTTTCAGCCACTTGAATACCATAATATTTGCACAATCCCCAGTGCAACAATCTTGCCACATTATTGTGCGTTTCACTATACAATCCTTCTGCCATTAGTATGTCACAACCAGCAACAAGGTGTGTGACTGTTTCCAATTTTGTTTTACAAAACCTGCATTTCTGTTTCTCTCACATGTTCAACGGACTTTGTAAAGCAACGTGTATGTAGCCTACAGTCTTAGGGCGGCAATGTTAACCTTTCATCTTTTGGTTTGAATTCGCCTCTCCTTAACAATTCCTGCATTCGATCCTGATCAACATGAGGTTCTTCCAGAAGTTTTCTATACTTAACAACTATATTTATACATTTTCCACATTTCCTGCCTTCTTATCTGTCCTTCACCTTACATTCTTTCTTTTGTTTTTTAGCACATTAAGTTTCTGCCTGATTTTTTTATCCACTTTTGCTTTGATATCCATTCCTGCTTGACACCGATACACTTCTGCTACACTAAGCATAGAAGTCATCTTATATTTATTCTCCTCATGTTTCAAACTTTTCACTATGTTTGGGTCTTGTGAGTTCAGCAGATATGTGTGCAGTCCCACGATTGCAGATCTATACATGTAATCAGTTTCAAGGAGGCCCATCCTGCCTTTAGAATGGGAAATATATAATCTTGGTGTACAGTGATTTTTATAAATCATTTGGTGAGCATGAAGCATCCGTCTTGTTTTCCTGTCTAATCTATCCAACATGTTGTGGGGCCAGTCAATCACTCCAAAATTGTAAGTTAGAACAGGAAGAGCAAATTGGTTTATAGCTTTAATTTTATTCCTAGATGTCAATGCTGTTTTCAGGATTAATTTAAGTCTTCGAAAATATTCCTTGCTAAGTTTTATTCGCATTTGTTCATGTTTTATTGTTGATCCTTCATCAATTTCCAGATATTTATACACTCCATCTTGCTCAAGTTCTTTTATATCATATTCTTGTCCTAAACTGATGTTTTCCTGATGCTGCAGTTTTCCTGCTTTAAAGGTTGCATTTGCACATTTATCAAGACCAAGTGACATTCTTATATCATCTGAAAAAGTTTTGACTACTTGCAGTTGTGCTAGTTGTGCTTTCAATTCCTCGTTTGATGAGCTATGTGACGCCCCTGCACTGACCCAGTAATCACAGGTTCATAGGTAGGTACTAGGCTATCAGCCCTGGGGCCTATATAAACTAGCCAAAAATGTTCCCTGGCTTTTGCCACCCATGAAAGTTATTTTCCTGCACCTCTGTTTAGCAGAGCCACAGAAGTGATCCCCGGGGTGAATTTCCTATTTCCCATCCAATTGTTGAGATTTTTCTTAGAGGGCTAATGAGGAGCTTTGCTTGACATGAATGGGTAGTCTGTTCCAGAGCATGGGAAGTCTCTGGGACAGGAATCTATCCCTCCAGCATGTTCTGTTTATTGTGATGGCAATGCTTAGGTCCCTGGAGCATGTGGCTCGGATGGATTGGGGTTTCTTTAAATGTAGCATGTCCAACAGATCTGGGTTTGACATGGCTTTGTATGTCAGGCAGAGGTCGCCTCTGAGTAGGAGATAAGTGTGGAGTAGAGCTGGAGATTTTTGAGATGGCCTGCGTATGGCATCTGTTTGAGGCTGGTAATCTTCTTAGTGAGGTGTTTCCGTGGCCTTTCTAGTTGTAGATGTCTTGTGAGGTACATGCCAAATGGGGCGTTGTACTCTGTAGTGGGTCTGATGAGGGATGAGTAGAGAGGAACAATGACCTTTTTTTTCTGGAGGTGAAAGCCTTTGTGATCTTTTATCAAGAAGCATCAATCCTCACCACTGGCAACAGTGAGGGATGTACACAATGGGAGGATGACAAGTACAAACACTATAAAGTACAATTTCCCTTAAGAGCAAACAGAGAGATCACAGTCAGTCTGGGGGCTGGTTTCTCCCTCTTTCTCCAGATCCCCAATAAGACTCCACACTGGAACAGCTATAGGGTTAAGATCTCAGCTGATGGGTCAAGCCAAGACCTCCAGCACCTTCTCTGTCCAACCAGTGCTTTGTGTACCTACCCAAGTAGCTGACACACACACACACACACACACACACACACACACACACACACACACACACACACACACACACACACACACACACACACTTTGAGATTAGGTTTATATACAAAAGAACACACACACAGACACAGCTGGGGAAGGCTGGTACATGTTTACTAGCTATGCCCCCTTCTTCCCGGACTATAAGGTAGTTATCACTGCCACCAACCCCTACTTATCAGCTACTGTAAAGGCCCTTACAAAGGGTGACCATACTGTGTAATGTTACTATTATCCAAATGTTGTGTGACCAAGAGCAGTGCTGTTGGAGTGGCCTATACAGTGTCACCAAATACATATGCAAGTACTCTAAGAGCTTAAATATATGTAAATAAACCAGCCACAAAGATAGGTTTAAATATATTTAATAATAAATAAAAGAACAAGACAGTACTCCATCAACACAGTAACTACAGAGTTCATAATCAAAGAAAATATTTTAAAACAACATTGCAGGACAGTCTCAAATAAATACAGAAAACATCTAAACTAATCTTTACTATATTCCTATCTATCTCTAAGAGATATCACTGTATCCAAGATGTACTTAGCAAGGCAAATGCAGATGATGGCTGTTTCTAGGTCCAAAACAAGATACAAAATGCCTACTCTTTCTGTGAGAGACTTCTTAAATTAATAATCAACATTACTTCTGGGTTAGCTCAGATGACATTAGTCTTTGTCACCTGACGTCAGTTCCCAGGCTAAACAGATACTTAGAATTGAACACCACTGTGTCAAAAATACATATCTCTCAGAAGTGTGTAGCTGCTAGGAAGTCGTAGAGCAATAAAAACACTTTTACATTTGAAACCTGGTAATTAATTTTGTTTCAAGAGAATACGAAAACCTCTAGCTCTAGACATTGTGTCTGCTTCTGCACTGAAACACAATCATAAAACACATTGATTGCAACTTATTTTCTTGATGTTTTGCAAGTTAACGCTGTATGTTCCAGCTTCTACTATTAAAACATACATTTGCACAGGTGTATAGCTTATAAACATTTCTGTTCTTTTCCAGTAAGATACACTGTGGTTACATTCCTGAAGCTCATTACATAACAAACAGTTCTCTTACATTTGTAAGACAAGCATATGAATCATATTACTATTCACAAATGACATATGATTATTTACAAAATTCCAGATAGCTGGACTGGCAGTGTCACATTTCTATATAAATCATATTAATATTATCAAGTGACATATAATTATTTACAAAATTCCGGATAGCTGGACTGGCAGTATTTCCGTGGTGTCACATTTCACCCCTCCTCGAAAACTCAAGCTAGTTTTTCAAGGGGCCCTTGAGAAACATTACATGAGAGGGTTGAGCCTATCTGGGAATAACGTACCCCATGCCCTGTCTTGAGATTCCAGTTGCCTTGGCATTGCTGACCCCAGTACCATGCTGCCTGCAACCCTAGAGTCCACCATAGTAATTTGGGGTTTTCCTGGCTGGCTCCCTGTAGCCATAGATCCCCTGCGGACTCCTCTTGCTACCCACTGCAATAGTCTGGACAAGGGCCTCCCTATCATGGTAAGGTTTCATCATGTTAACATGGTACAGTTTGTGTCCCTGCCTCCTGCCTAGCAGTTTTACCATATAGTTAATTGGGTCTATATTATATTGTCGACAGCTGAAAATGTCGACTCTGACTTGTTCAACACCAAAATGTCTAACTACAAAATTAGCCATCGACCAAGTCACCGATTTCTTTCTGAAATCGGTTGGCCAAACACCAACGGCACACATAAACAAATATATTTAAGTGGGGTGCTGAGCTCCCCACACCCCCCTAACTAAATATTCTAACTCTGAGACCATACTACACTCAGGGAAAGGGCAGGTGTCAGAGAACGGCCAACCGATTTCTTTCCATTGGAAAGAAATCGGTGATTTGGCCGTTCACTAAGTTTGTAGTTCAACATTTTGGTGTCCAACAAGTCAGGGTTGACATTTTCAGCTTTCAACAATATAATATAAACCCAGTTAATTAACATCACTAACATTCCTTACCACCTTGTGGGGTCCCTCCCAGACTGCCTGCAGCTTGTTATGTTAGACAGGAATGAGAACCATTACCTGCTGCCCTACAGTATACTCTCTAGCTCGAGCATTCCTGTCATACCAGACCTTTTTCTGCTGATGGGCTTCTGCCAGGTTCTCCTGGGCCAAGCCCATGAGCTTCCTGAGCCTTGTCTTGAGGTTTAGAACATATGCCGCAACAGACTCCTTGTTGGATTCACACACACCCTACCACTCATCTTGAATCATATCTAGTGGTCCCCTCATCTCATGCCCATACAGCAAATCAAAGGGTGGAAAAAACAGTGGATTCCTGAGGAACCTCTTTGTAAGCAAACAGAAGGGGCAAATATTTGTCCCAGTCTCTCTTAAACTGGTCTGCAAATGCCCATAGCATCGTCTTGAGTGTAGAGTTTAACCTCTCAACAAAACCATTAGTCTGGGGATGGTAGGGTGTGGTCTTTAGGTGCTTCACCCCACAGTACTTCCACATACAAGCCAGCAGGTCTGACATGAAATTGGCACCTCTGTCAGTCAGTATTTATTTTGGGAAGTCTACCCTGCTGAAAATCTCTGACAAAGCATTTGCCACCTTTTCTGCCTCAGTGGAGGACAGAGCCACTGCTTCAGGGTATCTTGTAGCATAATCTACTGCCACTAAGCTATACTTTTTTCCTTGTGGAACTTGAGGTACTCAGAGGCCCCACAATATCCATAGCCACACTCTGAAATGACTCCTCAATCACAGGTAAAGGCATCAAAGGAGCTTTCACTTTGTCTCCTGCTTTGTCTACCTTTTGGCACTGTTCAGATGTTATGCAGTGCCCTGTTACATCTCTGGAAATCCCAGGCCAGTAGAAGTTTTGCATAATATGTCTCTTTGTACGTTTTATGCCCATATGATCTGCAAAGGGAATATCATGGGCTCTGGCTAGAAGTGGCACATGGTTGGTTCTGGGCACTACCAACTGCTGTATTCTCTCACCCTCTAGACCTCCCTCAAGGCTCCACTCTCTGTACAGTAACCCTTTCTCCCAGTATACAGATTCCCCCTTCTCTTGAGAATCAGGTGCCTCACCATCTACCTCCCTCAGGCTTTGTAATGTAGGGTCTGAGAGCTGAGCCTGTCTCAACTCTGTCTTTGTAACCCTTCCCAGCTCCCCTTTCACAGGAAGTCTGGTATCCTCTGACAGTGGTGCCTCACTGTCAGCCTTGGTACTACTACTCACTTCTGCCCTTGCAGTCACTCTGTCCAAGGGAACATCAGTACCCACAAGCAGTTGTGGCTCACCTTCAATCTCACTGCTACAGGGTAGCTCCCTCCCTGAAGTAACCACGTCACCAGTCCTGGCTGCAGGTGTGCGGTCTGTCTGGGTCTTCCCCAGGCTACCAGACCCACATGCTTGTCTCCAAGCCTGACGGCATGTAACTGCATGAACACACAGTAC
This sequence comes from Protopterus annectens, assembly GCF_019279795.1. Classification (NCBI taxonomy): domain Eukaryota; kingdom Metazoa; phylum Chordata; order Ceratodontiformes; family Protopteridae; genus Protopterus; species Protopterus annectens. Next base: position 788,219,371 of record NC_056739.1, read on the forward strand.
TGCATTGTCAAAATCATTCTGTATCAGGACATCTGCAGGGATATCCTCAAACACACCTACTTACTTGCTTCCTTTTCCACCTTCCCAGTCAAGGTGAACCCTTGCCAAAGGTATTTGGAATGGGGTCCCTCCTAAAGCTGTGACTGGAGTAGACTGGCCAAGAAAGAAGTTCATAGGTTCATACTAGGCTATCTGCCCTGGGGCAATTATAAGCCTAGCCCGATTTTGTTTCGCTTACGCCACCCCTTGATTTGAGTATACTGTGTCCTTTTTAAGGTTTAGTTTGCTGTGCCTCTGTCTAATAGTGACACGGAAGTAATCCCCAGGACAAACCTACGATCCCCCATCCACTCATCAAGATTCTTCTTGAAGGGATTCAGTGAGGTGCTCTGCCTAACATGAATTGGAATTCTGTTCCAGAGCGAAGGGAGCCTCTGGGTTATGAATCTGTCCCTCCAGCAAGTTCTATTTATTTCAGTGCTGAGGTTCAAGTCCCTCGAGCGTGTGGCTCTAAGGGATTTAGATTTACTGAGGTGGAGCATGTCCATTAATTCTGGATTGGACATAGCTTTATATGTCAGGCATAGATCGCCTCGAAGTAGGCGGTATGCAACTGAGTAGAGCTGGAGTTTTTTTTAACCGAGCAGCATATGGCATCTGTTTGAGTCCCTTGATCCTCTTGGTGAGGTACTTTTGGGGTCTTTCTAATTGCTGCAGGTGTCGGGTAAGGTACATCCCAAAAGGGGCATTGTATTCTATGATGGGCCTGATGAGGGATGAATAAAGGGGCACAATTACCTCTCTTGATCTAGATGTGAATCCTTTCATGATGAGGTAGGCTATGTAAAAGGTCTTTCTAACCACTTTGGCAATGTGGTTGTCAAAGGAGAGATTGCTATCAACTTGGGTCCCCAGATCCCTAATTACTTTCTCTGTACTTAATGGGTTACCGCCTATGTGGTAATTTGTGGGCATATTGTTTTTGCCAAAGGGTATGACTATACACTTTTTGGCATTTAGCTTTAGACCATGGCTCTGGCACCAGTTATCCGTCTCTGTGAGACCTTTTTGAAGGATGTTTGTGTCAGCTGGAGAGTTGATTATGGAGCCCAGTTTGCAGTCATCTGCGAACTTGGTGAGCCATAGTCCTCCCACGTTGGCCTGTACCTCAGAAAAGTATATACCGAACAAGAGAGATCCCAGGACAGAACCTTGTGGGATGCCACTTGTGACCGGTTTCGAGTCTGACATGGCTTCAGCAACTCTCACTCTGTGGGTTCTGTCTTTGAGCCAGTTTGCGACCTATCTTGTGACATAAGGGTTTATATTTAAGCTGGATAGCTTATCTATGACGCCTGAGTGGGGTATTGTGTCAAATGCCTTTGCTACGTCCAGATAGGCTGTGTGGACTACCTTCCCTTCATCTATGGCTTTGGTGACTGTTTCGAAGAAGTCAACCAGGTTCAAAAAGCAGGATCTGCCCTTGACAAAGCCGAATTGGGTAGGATCTAGTGTCTGTAGTGCTTCTCATTAACCACTGCAGGCTTCACAGTGGTTAGGTGAGAGGCTGTGTTTCTCTTAGCAGTGGCCTCTTTCCCATTCACTAAGGTAGTATATAACCTTTTGTGATAGTTTGGTACCCTTGTTGTCTCGAGACAAACTACTGTTGGCATTTTGTCATTCCCACTTACTGGCTGTCCCACCCTTTGTTCCCCACCTTGCCTCCATGGACATGTATATGCTACATGACACAACTGGTTGCATTTAAAACATTTAACCCTTGGTCCTGGACATGTACCTGGACTTTTGGCTTCCCCTGCTACTGGCAGACTCTGTTTGGGCAGTCTGGGCTGCTTGCCATGGGTTCCCTTAGACCCATGAGCAGCACTGGGTATCCCTTTCCTGTGCAGTGATGCCCTGCTTGCTAGGTGTAGGTCTCCCTTCTTTCCCAACTCATCTGCAGTAGCGCATTGTTTATCAGCTAACCAGATTCTCATGTCCACAGGCAAAGTGCTAAGGGCTTGTTCCCTCACCAAAAGGTCTGCCAAGCCTTCAAAAGTGATAACCTGACATCCACTCACCCACCTATGGAAATAAGTGCTTAGTACAGCAATATATTCACACACACTTTCATCTGTCTTGCTTCTATGCTCACAAAACTGTTTCCTATAAGGTTCAGGTGTTAACTTAAAATATTCTAGCAAACAGTTCTTTATAACATTATAATTTAAACAATCAGTATCAGACCATTTAGAATTTACAGTTACAACTTTACCATGGAGTAAGGGAGTCAGGAACCATACCCAGAGCCCTTGGACAACATTATACTGTTAACATACCCTCTCAAGCATATGAATGAAACTATCAAAATTATCCCCCTCTGTAAATTGTGGAAGACATTTACTGACCTTTGTTGCTTCTGGGGTTCGGTTACTCCCTTCCTCATTACCTCCATGACTCTGGCGAAGAGTCAGCATCTCCTTTTCATGTTGCCTCTGCCTCTCATTCTCCTTAGCCTGCAGATGTTACATTTTCTCATTTTCCTCAGCCTCCAGATATCTCAGTCTCTCTGCTGCTTCTGTTTCCAAACACTTGGCCTGCAACTCAAGTCTCTAACTCCAGATGGATTTTTAAGTCCTCTGTGGAAAGGTTGAGCTGTCCATTTTCTGAGAGTTGTACATCCCCACTGCCAGTCTGATTGTCCTCCTGGTTGCTGTTGTGTGATGCAGCTGTGACTAAAGCTGCAAACATGTCTGCTTTAGTGAGGTTGACATGCACCAGTCTTTTAGTCTGGCGCATCTAAGCCGACTGGCTCCTTGTCAGCTTGCCAAACTCCTCTGCTGACATGCTTGCATGCTCTCCCTGACTAACTAAGCTAACAAAAAAAAAAAACAATTGTGATATGAACTCTGAATGTTCCCTGCATGGCTGATTGAGAGTGCAAACAACTTCAGTGACCACTGTACACAGGCTACAGGAATTCAATATCCACACCACTAGAAGCCAGTTAATATGTGATGTGGCTAACTCACCAATGTCAAACAATTAGTATGTGATGTAGATATCCCACAGCTGCCAAACAATTAATATGTGATGCCCCTGCACTGGCCCAGTAATCAAGGAGCCTCAATCCTCACCACTAGGACCAGTGAGGGACATACACATTGGGAGGATGACAAGTACACACTCAGTAAAGCACAATTTCCCCCAAGAACACTAAGGGATCACAGTCAGTCTGTGGGCTGGTTTCTCCCTCTTTCTCCAGATTCCCAATAAGACTTCCTACTGGCACAGCTATAGGGTTAAGATCTCAGCTGAGGGGTCAAGCCAAGACCTCCAGCACCCTCTCTGTCCACCCAGTGCTTTGTGTCCCTGCCCAAGTAGCTCTCACACACACACACACACACACACACACACACACACACACACACACACACACACACACACACACACACACATGGGGAAGGCTGGCACAGGTTTACTAGCTATTCCCCCTTCTACTCAGACTATAAGGTAGTTATCACTGCCACCAAACCCTACTTATAAGCGGGTCTATATTAGAACAGCGAAAGCACTATTCAGGAATATGTAAACATCGACATATATTAAGCGAACCGCGAATACACTGAATGCCCTAAACCGTGAAATTTAAAATCTCGAACCGCCATAGTTGTCCAACCTCACCGCATGCTACATGCTACCTACCCAAACAAAATAAATAAACCACATACATACATTAACCAAAACCCTACTTCTAACCCTGCACTAAACCTTATATACATTACTATCTATTCACTTACCTTAACCCGCAGCCTAACTCTGAGGTCCGTAACTGTCACACACTTACCTTATGGAGCTATACCCAAACAAAATAAATAACCCACACACATACACTTAACAAAACCCTACTTCTAACCCTACACTAAACCTTACATACATTTCTATTTGTGCACTTACCTTAACCCGCACCCTAACCCTAAGGTCCGTAACTATCGCACACTTACCTTACGGTGCTATACCGCAGAAGGGCCAACCATGACGATTCGACATTTCAGATTTCATGCTTCAGGATGATCGGTGTTTTCGTGGTTCGATGTATAAGTGTCAACGTTTCCGTATTCAGGTAAGTGGACCTTCGCTATTTTAATAGGGAACCTTATAATCTACTATAAAGGCCCTTACAAAGGATGACCAGTCCTACTGTGTAATGTTACTATTATCCAAATGGTAAGTGTGACCAACAGCAAGGCTATTGGAGTGGCCTATACAGTGTCACCAAATACATATGCAAGTACTCTTAAGAGCTTAAAAGCCTCTAAACAAACCAGCCAGAAAGATAGGTTTAAATATATTTAATAATAAATAAAAGAACAAGATAATACTCAATCAACACAGCAACTACAGAGTTCAGAATCACAGGAAATATTTAAAAACAACATTGCAGGACAGTGTCAAATAAATACAGAAAACATCTAAACTAATCTTTACTATATTCCTATCTGTATCTAAGAGATATCTCTGTACCCTAATCTTACTTACAGAGCAAGGCCAATGCAGATGATGGCTGTTTCTAGGTCCAAGACAAGATACAAAATGCCTACTCTTTTTCTGAGAGCGTTCTTAAATTAATAATCATTATTACTGGATTAGCTCGGATGACATCACAATTTGTCACCTGACTTCAATTCCCAGGCTGTACAGATACTTAGAATTTAACACCTCTGTGCCAAAAATACATATCTCTCAGAAGTGTGTAGCTGTTATGAAGTCATAGAGCAATAAAGCACTTTTACATTTGAAACTTAGTAATTATTTCTGTTTCAAGACAATAGGAAAACCTCTAGCTGTAGACATTGTGTCTGCTTGCTGCACTGAAACACAATCGTAAAGCACTTTGATTCCAACTTATTTTCATGAAGTTTTGCAAGTTAACTCTGTTTGTTTCAGCTTCTGCTATTAAAACATACATTTGCACAGGTATATAGTTTATGTACATTTCTGTTCTTTTCCAGTAGGGTACACTGTGGTTACATTCTTGAAGCTCAGTATATAACATACACTTCTCTTCCGTTTGTAAGTCAAGCATATGACTCATATTATTATTCACAACTGACATGATTATTTACAAAATTCCGGATAGCTGGGCTAGTAGTGTCACATTTCTATATAAATCATATTAATATTTTCAAGGGACATATAATTATTTACAAAATTCCAAATAGCTGGACTGGCAGTGTCACAAGCTATACAGTTTTAAATAATCGACAAAGAGAGGATGTGGGGTCTTTACACTTTGTTGTTTTCTAGAAGCCAAATCATAGCCATGACCTAATCTGTTAAGAAGACAGCTTAAAGGGTTAAGGGCAAGACAGAATAGCAGTGGTGACAGGGAGTCACCCTGGCGTATCCCCATTTCACTTTTTATCCCTGGAATAATAATTTATCCTTTATCATGGCTTAATTGGAAAGTGGTCTGCCACTGCTTCATGGTCACTGTAATGTAGTCAGTGTAGGGTGTATCTTATACATTTTAAGCACTCTTTTATCCATGATTGTGGGATACTATCAAATGCTTTCTTGTAGTAAATCCACAACATACTTGGATTCTTCCACTTTTTACAGTTTTCCATTATGACTTTATTTAGCAACAGATGTTCCTTTGTTGCTTATGACTTTCTTTTATTACCCTTTTATTCTACTGCCATGATTGAATCTTCTTCTAAATGAACATTCTGTATGGTGTTGTTGTTATCCTTAAGGATCTGCATCCAAAGTCCTACTCTCTCCTTATTTCTTGAATCCACCTCCAGTTCATCATCATCCCTTTCCACTTGGAATTATAGCTTTCTACTTGCGTTATGGAAGCTCTTGTTTATGGATAAGGATATCAAGATACAAGCAGTGAAAATGTTTTTAGTCCTTTTAGTTTTATATACAAGTCAGGCATACTTTTATTAAGCAGAGGAGCATTTGTGTATAGTAATTAATACAGTGCTGAAAGATTTGATCTGAGAGGGGAAGTAGTATATGAGCCTTAACTGTGTAGCTCTAAAATTTCCCTTAAAATCAAGTAATTGTAAACTACCTTGTTCTATTAGAAGGATCAACTTATCCCAGTTGACTCTTGCCCTCTTCCCCTCTCAGATCAAATCTTTCAACACTGTATTAATTACTATACACAAATGCTCCTCTGTTTAATAAAAGTATACCTGACTTGCATATAAAACTAAAAGGACTAAAAACGTTTTCACTGCTTGTATCTTGATATCCTTATCCATAAACAAGAGCTTCTAGTTTCTCAGTTTTTATATTATCTTTTTTTAGTCTCTTCCCACATATCCTTAGCTTCAATTACACAATCCATTTTAATCCATAGTTCTAAACACTTAATTTTATCCTGTCCCCATAAATATGGGTATTGCTGAACTAATTCATGTGTGGATACATAGTTTACAGCTGTAACCTTTGTATTGTCTTCATAAATGTTATATTCCCAAAAGACCTGAAACTGCCTCAAAATGTTCTGCAACAATGAGATGTCCTTTTCTTGATTTGTCAGGTACAAAGTAATATCATCTGCAAATAAAGCCAACTTTTCTTGATTGCAATGCCAATTATATCCTTGAATTTTTGAGTCCCTTATTTTCTTTTCCAGTTGCTCTAAATGTAAAAGGAATAAAAAGGGGGTAGGACACCCCTGCCTGGTTCCATCTACTCAGAGAGGAACACTCTCCCACTTTAATTTTTACCCTCTAACCCTCATATATCCTCCTTGTTAACCTTATTAATTTATGAGGGAATGCAAATGCTTCCATTAGCCTACTCATAAAATTCCAGTTTACTATGTTGAATGCTTTCTCTGCATCAAGAACCAACAACAGCAACATTTTCTTACATTTTGCTTCCCTCTGGATCATCATTGTTCTATTAATGTTGTCAATTGTTTGGCTCAACTCCACACAACCACATTGATCCATATCTGTCAATTTTGGCAACACCTTTACCATTGTTTTAGTTGTTGTAGACATAAACACTTTATAATCATGGTTTAAAATTGAAATGGCCCTATATGAAGCTGGGTCTGATGGGTCTTCACCATCCTTATGTATTACAGCCAACACAGCTTTCTTTCAGAATATTGGTGCTTCCCCTCCTTTTAGAATAAGATGAAAATATTTTTATCTTTTTCTTAGATGTGCAATAGTAGCCTGGGATTCACTTTAAATGGTTCTTTAAAAAGCATAATTCTGGAAAGAAATACATTTGAGAGCAGTAAATATTGATTTACGTTGTATTTTTTCCAGTACTAGAAACCATCATGTGCTCATTCATACAGATTTCGAAGTCATCTAGAAATCCAGATCCCTGATCAGCCTCCCGTAAAATTTTGAAAATCTTTTTCACACAGCTCATTTCTGATCCATCCAGCCCTGTAGTACCATTGGAATTCTTCCCTTCTACACTGGACCTAACACACAGCCTTGACTTGTCTTTGTCAGCAGCTCCCTAGGAACAGTAAAATTAATTATCAGTTCAGGATTGCATCTGTGTATAGGTAGAACTGTAAGAAATTCACTAGCCACAGGAAATTTTACTTCAGAATAAGTGCTACAGGGTGGGGGTTGATATGCTGGAACCAGTTCCACAGAAGTCCTTACTGCACACCAGTAAAACAGAGGCTGTACTAAGTGAAATCAGTGATTTTGAAGAGTATCATAGGACAGTAACACTAGTTTAACTGTGAAGTGTCCTTCATAAGGTGCTGACATATTCTGAGCTTATATGCAGTTAGGCAGAGGTAGAGATTTACTCACCAGCTGGGGGGCTTCCATATTTTATTTAGAATGTCTGGTGAACTGTGAGTGTTATAGGTTTGAGTCTGCTGTTTTAAGATGAAGAGCTTGTGATTCAGGGTTGGAATAAGCACCCCCTTTCAGAAAATAAAGGCTGGGTTATTTTGTTTAACAAACTGGAAAAGTGGGTACGTGTTTTAAGTAGCCCTTGGGTGTTCACAACAGTTTTATGCATATGTTTAACAATGGATAAAGAAAAGATTAGTAAAACTTGTAGGCACTTAAAACATTAAACTGTTTCACTTAGGAGTAGCTGTGGCCAAAATGGAAGGAGTTAAAGCAAGCTGTTTGTGTTCAGGTGGCATGACCTTATCCTTCTTCAAGTTTATAAGGAGGCCAGACTTGTGGAAACAGTCATACTTTTAGGACAGAGCTTGAGCAAGTTTCTTTCTATTTCCTGTTCCTAAGTTTTTCAGTGAATTCAGTTGTCAGATCATTAGCGTAAAGGAATGTTTTGGTCATGGTATGATAGTATATCAGTGTTTTGATGATGAATTCCTGCAGGTAACTTGCCTTTACTGGACTTTGCAGAAATTAGATGGTTCTAACTTATACTTTACACATGTGCTGCCAAGGTAGCTAAAGAACTAAATATGTTTTTCCAGGCCGTGGTCTAGAGACAGACTGATTCATTGAAAATTGACCACTAAAAGAACACACTGAGTATCTACATGAAATAGGGGCAAACACCTCCGCACAACCCTATGCAAGAGACTTTGCCCCTTGCACCCTCTTACTTAATGTACCTTCCCTGAGCTCCCACAGATTTGGGAAAGTAATGAAATTTAAACAGTCTATCACTAGACCAAAATATAATGGTCTTTACAGTTACTTAGAGAGATACTGCAGAACAGTGAGGATGAGATTACAGGATTCTTTTCCACGTTGCAGTGTCAGTGAGGTTGTATAGACGTGAAGATTGGGTTAAGCCCAGAGATACCACCTCATCCAAAACCACGTAAGTGCCATTAATGTGGGACACGGTGAGATGCTTCTGCTGTCATTCTTCCCAAAAGCATCTTGTTGTTCTGAGAGAATGCCACACTCTTCCAGGTTAGTTTTATATAGAGGGATATACTCTGTTCTTCCACGTTAAACAGAGGTGTAAGCAAAGAGACTGATATTAATGATTTTAGAGTGGGCTGTTGACCCTTATCTAGGTAGTGGAATCATAGCTGAGGATTTCCCCAGCTCAGGAAAGGACCTTGGATACACAGAGATGTTAATAACAATGGCAAAAAGATATTATAATAAAGATGTCACACGCCTTTATCAGTTCTGAATGCAGCCCTTCTGATCCTGTCTGATGGCATCTAAGCTTTGCCTTTAATTATATATTTGTTGACTTATTTTTTATTTTGTTCTTTCTTTCTTTTGTTTACAGAGCCTAATTTAGTGCCTGGTGCTGCTCCTTGAACTGACATTCCTCAAAGATGGAGCAGCAGCAGGTACTAAATTAGGCTCTGTAAACAAAAGAAAGAAAGAATGAAATAAAAAATAAATCAACAAATAAAGTAATAAAAAAATCTGTTTTCCATTCTGGTACTCCTTAATTCTGTGTTATGGAGCACATGAGGTCATCTCCACCCTCAACACTAACTTGCACTAATAACCAAAATAAAGGGTGTTCAGCTTATAAAAACTGTAATAAACCACTTGCTACAACTTATACCATGTACACAGCAGTGCAGTAAGTGCTTCAGTCCTGACTGCAAATGAAGCATTGCAATTCATTTCCATTCCGTAATTTAGAGTAATAAATGCTAGTGTTGTGCTGATTGACATCGGCTAATTGTGGCTCCTAACACCATGTGCCCAGGGAGGCTGCCCCCTTTGTCCCACCTATGCCACACTTGTGGTTGGACATTGCCAATGTCCTCTTAGTCTTTTCTGCTTAGTCATATACTTTTTCTGTACTTTTATAGTCAGCTGATTACTTAAATTAGTTAAACAACACTAACTAAAAAACTACAAATATAATTAAATACACACCAAGCAAGTCACCTAATAAATTAAATGATATCCATTTACATTTTCTATCTTTTGAAAAATATTTTATAGTGTTTAATCCAGGAGTTCTATTTGTTTGCTCAGTCAGCTGCCATAAAGCTTATTTTTGTTCCTCTTTATTTTTGTAATCACTTCCTGTTGGATCAAGAATTACCTTTTCCAAACCAAAAAACAAACTTTGTTATGACTTTGTCATGTGTTACAGATTTGGTATAAAATTGGTGTTGAATGTTTGTCTGTAACTCTGAAGAAGTCCGTAATATGTTAAAGCATTCAGTCACGTGCTGGCATCCCACTGGAAAACTGCCTTTTTGTTTTGGAACTACTGAGTTAACTCTTCAGTGTTCAACTTCTGCTTTATTTTAACTCTTATGCTCTAAGCTCTTTTACAACAGTCAAGCGAAACAGCTATTTATACATATATAGGAGTAATATAATCAAATACAGCAGATTATATAGCAGATATGAAATACTGTTCAGCTTAAAAGCATGCTGGTTTGTTACAAAAAACTAAACAGCTGGTACTACTTAATGATAACAAATAGAATAACATTAATAGTGTATAAAACTGCAAACACTAGTTCACATGTCTGCTTTCAAATGCAGTAGCTAATGTTTGTGTTTTAAATGAAGTTTGGGGACGGTCAAGGGTGCCAAAAATACTATTACATACCAGGGTATTTCCAGGTCTAAAACACCCTGAAGACTAAAGAAATAGAAGACCGTACAGTGCATGAAGTGAAGTGTAGTACTTTAGTGTTCCAGAAGTATAGTAATATAGCAAAAAAGTAACCACTACATCTACTGTTGTATTGCTGCAGAAGTATACTAATACAGTAACAAAGTATCCACTATGTCTACTGCTGTAGTGCTCCAGAAGTATACTAATATAGTAACAAAGTAACTACTATGTCTACCGCTGTAGTACTCCAGAAGTATAACGTAGTACTATGGTGCTTCAAAAATATGCTAATATAGTAACAATTTAACCACTGTGTCCACTACTATAGTGCTCCAGAAGTATACGGGTCTATATTAGAACACCGAACATTCAAAATGTTGAGTGTTCTAATATCGAACCCTACCAATCGAAAATACTAAACATCCAATATTCAGAACAGCAAAGTTTTTCCTAGGGAAAAAAATCACAGTTCCAAAACACATACACACAGCACAAGCACACCAAACAAACAGCAATCCATACACATTCACCTAAACTCTTACCCCTAACCCTACACTAAACTATACACACACCACTAACTATCCACTTACCTTAACCCAAACCCTAACCCTAAGGTCCGTCACTATCGCACACTCACCTCACCTGCGCCCTAACTCACCTACCTCGCCATAACCCTCACGTCCACACAATCGCACACTTACCTGACCTGCGCTCTAACCCTAACTCACCTAACCCGCCCTAACCCTCACGTCAACACAATCGCACACGTAACTAACCTGTGCCCTAACCCTAACTCTAACTCACCTACCCTGCCCTAACCCTCATGCCTACACAATTGCACACATACCTAACCTGCACCCTAACCCTAATTAACCTAACCCACACTCAATCACACACTTACCTAAACCCGAACCGTAACTTTCCACCAAAGTGCTGAAAATACTGAAGAAACAGAAATGGATAACCAAATTCTTTCCCTAGGAAAAAATTAGGTTTTCTGTTTCTTCGATATTTTCAGCGTTCGCTGAAAATGGGTCGATATTAGAACACTTGACATTTTAAATGTTCGGTGTTCTAATTTAGACCCAAGTATACTAATATAGCAATAAAGTAGCCACTATGTCTACTGCTGTAGTGCTTCAGAAATATATTAATATATTAACACAATAACCACTATGTCTGGTGATGTAATGCTCCAGAAATATACTACTCTAGTAATAAAGTAACTATGTCTACTGTTGTAATGCTCCAGAAGTATACTAATATAGTAACAAAGTAACCACTGAAGTATACTAATATAATAGCAAAGTAGCCATTGTATGTACTACTGTAGTGCTCCAGAAGTATCCTATGCAGTAACAAAGTAACCACTGTCTGTAGCATGGTCTGATTCAGAAGTGTACTAATATAGTAACAAAGTAACCACTAATGTCTGTTGCTGTAATAGTCCATACTTATATTGATGTCATGACAAAGTAACCACTTTGTGTACTATTGTAGTGCTCCAGAAGGATAGTAACAAATTAAATGCTATGAATTCAAAGTTCAGCTGCAGTAAATACCACAGCGAGGTGAATTCATAGAATAACTACTCTGGGTTTAATTGGAAGCATTCTCTTCACAAGGCAGTCATTCACAAAGAACAAACAATCAAAAAAAAAACATTCTTCCACAAGATAAAGACCTGTCCAAAAAGACTGGATGAAAGCAACAGTTTCCTCCATTTACCTGAAAATAATTTATACAGATAGTATGTTCTTAAAATGGAACAATGCTCAAGCAAATGACAAAGAAGTAAGATGAAGTAGTGGTACTCATTCAGTTGGTCAGTGGTTGAATATTGCAGTGGCATGGTCACTGGTCAAATCTTGCAATGGCAGTTTGTTCATAACCACAACTACAACTACAAAAAAAACCCAAACTAAATCATAAAGTTTTAATTCAGAGTATATGAAACAAGCAAAAACATTAAGCAGAAAATTAGCCAAAAGTAAACTCAAAGCCTCCATATACAGTTCGGCACTGCCATCGTTGTGCATATACCAACAAGTATTCAGTTGACTTACACAAAGAGAGGGTAGTCAGACTGTACAAAATGTTCTGTGTATTTATTTGTACAAACTCAAAGCCCATAAAGGGCTGTCTTGGAGTCTGTACTAATAAAATCAGGATCATATACACTCAGTCACAAATCCATTTAACCGAGGATTTTTTAAAAGTATACAGTCTGTCAGACTTTTTTACAATGACTGGGAGGAGGGGGAGCTCCACAGTTTACAAGTTCTCAAATGAAAATAGCCTTTATTAATCTTTGTTGTAAAATTTGGTAGTAAAAGATGGAGCTGCTTCCTGTTAATATCTGAATGTGTCCTAAATTCCACTCTCAGCAAGGCCAAAGTAAACTTCACTACTGTCACATTTATACATTAATGTCAAGTCACCCTTTGCTAACCTGTACAATATACTGAGTGTAATGATAAATTGCATAATCTGTCTTTATATTTGAAATGCTTAACAGTAGTTATCTGTTTTACAAAGGCCCTCTGATTATGTTACAATCTCCTAACTTGTGTCTTAGTGTGCATGTTTACTGCTACACTGTGTTCAATCTGTGACCTTTTTAGTGCCTTGAATGTAGAGATCAAGACCTTGTCTTCTTTACTGGCTATAATACATAGTACATTTTTTATGACAGAATAACATTTTCTAATAAAGTTAAGGTTATCATCCAGTTCAAGGCATTTATCGAGCGCTTTTCCCAAATGTCTTATCTTATACAATCTTCCATAGCTTAAGGATAATTATGGTTTCATTTGCAAAAAATGAATCACCTTATATTTCTTTGCATTAAAACTCATTTTCTTAACATTAGACTAGTCATTTAGGTTATGTAAAAATCCATGAACTACTGCTTGCTTCCTGATAATAAATACAAATGCCCCTAGTTTCATGTTATCCATGAACTTGTTTAACCATTTATTTGTGGCTATTGGAATTTCAGACATATATACTAATAATTTGCCTTAGTTTATTAATACTTCCAGCACTGTTGTGTGCTTGGTTGCTCAGCCTTTCTACCTCAGCAGGTTAATGCTTGGTGCATCTTTCAAATACTGTAAGAGGAGCAATGCTAAATTGTTTGTGTCTTTCGGCTTTTCCCGGTTAGGGGTCGCCACAGCGGAACTCCGGTCCGTTAATGATTGGTAGTGGATTTTTACGTACCGGGTTACCAGCCCTGACGCACAACCTTCAACGAAGGCACGCCTCATTCACATATGCCTCCACACAGAAGACGCACTAGCTGAGAATCGAACGAGACAATGTCTTGCTGTGAGGCGACAACGCTACCGCAGCACCAGAGGAGCAATGCTAAATAAAAAAATAAAATAAAAGGCTGGTAATTTCTGGTTCCATGCACGTGACATAGCACACAAGATTGATTACTAGTTCTGCAAGATGTCCAACAACACTGACTTTGTAGTGAACCAGTATTTTTGGACAACAATAGATGTCCGTCATTCCTCTGAAGTTTGTATTGAATCATATTGATTAACAAATGCAGCAGCATTCCTGAAGCAGTTCCTATGTATGAACGCAGAAGCATTGCTGAAGCATTTCCCTGTGTTATAATGCAGCAGTGACAATCTGCTCACAATTACAACTACAAAGAAGCAACTAGCAGGCTAAAGTTTCAATTAAGAGTATATCAGAAAACAAAATATTAACCAAAACTCGAGTTTGAACAGAAAATTAGTCAAAAATAAATATAAAGCATCTATAGACGGTTATAATGCAATAGCATTCCTGAAGCAGTTCCATGTGTTATGATGCAGCAACATTCCTGAAGCAGTTCCATGTATTATAATGCAGCAGCATTCCTGAAGCTGTTCCCCGTGTTATAATGCAGCAGCATTCCTGAAGCAGTTACCTGTGTTATAATGCAGCAGTATTCCTGAAGCAGTTCCATGTGTTATAATGCAGCAGTATTCCTGAAGCAGTTCCATGTGTTATAATGCAGCAGCATTCCTGAAGCAGTTCCATGTGTTATAATGCAACAGTATTCCTGAAGCAGTTCCATGTGTAATAATGCAGCAGCATTCCTGAAGCAGTTCCATGTGTTGTAATGCAGCAGCTTTCCTGAAGCAGTTACCTGTGTTATAATGCAGCAGTATTCCTGAAGCAGTTCCATGTGTTATAATGCAGCAGTATTCCTGAATCAGTTCCATGTGTTATAATGCAGCAGCATTCCTGAACAAGTTCCATGTGTTATAATGCAACAGTATTCCTGAAGCAGTTCCATGTGTTATAATGCAGCAGTATTCCTGAATCAGTTCCATGTGTTATAATGTAGCAGCATTCCTGAAGCAGTTACCTGTGTTATAATGCAGCAACATGCCTAAACCAGTTGTCTGTGTTATAATACAGCAGTATTCCTGTAGCAGGTTCCTTGTGTTACAATGCAGAAGTATTCCTGAAAGAGTTCCATGTCTTGTAATGCAGCAGCATTCTTGAAGTAGTTCCTGTGTTATAATGCAGCAGCATTTCTGAAGCTATTCCCTGTGTTATAATGCAGCAGCATTTCTGAAGCTGTTCCCTGTGTTATAATGCAGCAGCATTTCTGAAGCAGTTCCCTGTGAGTAACACTTTACTAAATGTATACCTGATGTATAACTTTAACAAATATAATTATTGTTGCTAACCCATCTTTGGTGATGTTATGGTTTTGTAAATTGAGATAATGTCTCACTTTGGTCTGTAGCAGCAGCAGCATTTGCCTGACTAAAAATCATTCTATGGTGGATCTACCAGTACTGCAAAAGTTAAATGACGCATTTACAAATAGTTTTGTAGTCCAGTTGATGCTAAGGCATCTGTTGGCAGTTCAGTAGATTAAATACAGTCCAAGGTTTTACTCATAAGTAGAATAGTTCCCATTTGCTAAAATAAATTCAAGGAATAAAATCAGTGCATTATTTCCCCAAACGTTTAGGGCAGGAGATGTGCACCAGCAGTCATTGTAATCAGTTCAGAATTGCTTAGTCTGCAGCATTCAGACTGAGCCTCAGAACTCTGTCTGTTTCATTCATGTTCATCACATCACTCTGTTGCAGTAGAATTGACTACTTGAACATCTGCTTCATAGTGTCCACTGTCTGGCCTGATTTTAGAGCTTCCCCATCCTGTCCGGCCAAATGTCTGCATTCCTGGGGCATCTACATATTCCCAGTATGAGCCAGGCATCTGTCCATATGATCTTTAGTTCCTTATTGCCACACTACAGTTTACAAGATGACTCATACCAGTAGTAGTATTACTATGAAGTCATTGCCTGTGTCAGAGAGAAGCAACCAGATAAATACCACACTGGAGAATGCTTTGATGTTCATCGTGTTTCACTGTTGCAGTCATTACACTTGGGTTATCCTGCTGGCAGGCTACCCGCAGTCGGCCTGAATTCCAAAGTCCTGGTCTGGCGTCGGTTGCTGTTGCCTCTTCCCTGATGTCAGGGTCTGATGAAGCGGATGTTATTCCGAGAAAGCGCTTACCTACTACAATAAAGGACATATTGATTTTCACTGCTGTGTGGAACCAGATTATTTTTCTTTTTCTTGTATTCTCTGGTTTTTGCATCTGATTCCTTATTTGGTTCAAGGACTGTTTTCGTTTGCTACACAGTTGTATGTCAAGCCAACCTCAGCTTCCAAGGCAAAGACTAAAACAGTTTTAAAGACAAAGAAACAAGTACAGCATTCTCCTGGACAGACTTCCATGCCTAAGAAACAGATGCTTAAAATGGCCGAAGACCTAATTACTTTGATCAGGGGTTCCCATCCCCCTCCTGATAAGAGGCCTAGGCAAGACACAGAATATGATTCTTCTGATCAGGTTCCTATTTCATTATCTTTAGAACTTTGTCAAAAGTGTGCATATGTGTGACACTTCCAAGACGGCTGCACATTGACTAACAGCTTATTTCTATCTCTCCCAGTGTGAAAACAGAAACTCAGCAGAGAAGGCCAGTAGACTTTGTGGTTATGGGTAAATTTCAGTAATTGGCTAGTAAGTGCACTGCCTGGATGGCAGGAATAAATAAATATATAAGACCTGGAAAGTAATCAGCTACAAAAAGTGAGGAAGAAACACTGACTGGAGAAAGTTCTGGAGCTGTTGAGCAAAAAGCAATGCAACCTTCAGACTTCCAATAACCTACAAGAAGATTTAAGATAACTGCATACAGACCTGATTAAAATAAACAACAATGACAGAGTATATCAGCACAAACAACAAAAGGCTGGAAAAAAATGGAAGAAACTTTAAACAGATTTTCAGATGAGATGATAAAGCTGCAAAACTCAGAGGTCGAAATGAAGAAAAGGCTGACTGAATATGAGACTGCTCAGGAAGAGATGTTTAAAAAATAATAGAATTAGAGGACAGAGCATGCAGGGAAATCCTGAGATTTTCAACTATATCAGAGAAGCTGAACGGAACAGACTGTATTAATTTTATGAAAGCACAAATAAGCAACTGGACTGGTACTTCACAGCAAGAGTTGTTAACTGAAAGGTCACATCGTGTGTATGCTCCAAACCTGGCTGTAAGAAAGCAACCTAGACCTTTAATAGTAAAGATGCAATCCTACCAGAAGGAGTTGATTCCGACAAAACTGTGGCAGAAGGACAAAGTACTAAAAGTGGGAGACAGCAGAGTGTTTGCAGAAAATGTTTACTCACTGTACATCAGACAGAAGAACAACAAATTTATTCCACTGTTGGGAATGTTGAGATGCAGGCATGAGAGTAAAACAGCTGTACTCTGCCATCTTCAAAGTATTCTTTCCTGGAGGGACAAAATCATTTTTTGATGAAGTACATGCTAAGGAGGAAATACAAAGGTTTGTCCAACAAAAAAGTAAGCTGTGAAACAGGAGATTCTGCTTCTTGTTCTTCTGGTAATAAAGACCACAGAGGGACTGTACCCATGAAACCTTTTGAAAATTTTCAACAGAAACTGTTGGAGAGAAGGAAGGGAGCACAAGAGTAGACTAGAAGAACTGAGAGTACATTAGAAATTAAGCAGAGACAGGATTTTGGAGATGAACAGTAATAAAACCAGTAAGTTAAGATGGGATTACAATGCAGTAATTATATTTGTGAAGCTTGATGGAACAAGACAATCAGGAAATATTGGACTTTTTCAGAATTTTTTTGGACTTGGGGAATCTAAAGCATATGCCCTACGTCATTAATGTCTGGCAAAGTGCTTTGGGGAGTGGAAGAGGAGAGAGAAAAAAATCCTGGTTAAAAACCACGATAAAAGAAAAATTAATGTGATTTTTCTCATTTTTGCATGGGGAATGACTGGATTAAAAGACCTTTGATTTAGTAACAAGTTTTAAGAGAGAGCAAGTAAATGAAAAAGAACTTTGAATATTATGAGGCTTTTTTTCTAGCAAATACATGTATTCTCAGTAAAAATTTTGCAGCTGGTTTTCATGTTTCCATGGAAACAATTTGGTAAAAGAGAAACTGGCTGCCTGGTTCACATGCCTCCTTGGAGATAATCTGATAAAGAGAAATTGACTACAGTCTGGTGGAGAGTGATTGACTGGGGAAGATAAAATGAGAAATTGGCTAGGAGATAATGTTCTTTGAAAGCATTTGGGAGCTTTCCCAAGATATTTAATGTTCCTTGAAAACATTCAGGGGTTTTCACATCTGGAAGGGCTATAAAGATAAGACAAAACCAATCAACACGTAGTAGAAGCACAGGCTGCACCATGCTTCTTAGTATGGATAACTTTTCTTTTAGGTTAACTGAAGTCTGTGAGTCTGGCTGTCAGTCTGCGGCATCTATTCCTATTAGGAGAGTAAAATTTCAATATTTGAAGGTGTACATAGTTTTGTGTGTTAGTATTAAGTTAATAGGTTTTAGAGGGTTATTCGGGGTGTGTTTGTTTTTTTTTTTGTTTGAAGGCTTTCAAAAAAACAAAAAGTTTTATAAAATGTGACATAGGCTCAAATGGATGTGACAAGAAACAACTATATAAAAGTTCAACCTGCCAAACAGTGTATGCAAGTAACACAAAAGCTGGAACTAGACATTTAACAAAAAAGGTGTTATACATAAAAGGTGGGAATAATAACATTTTAATACAACAATGCTTTCATTAATGTCTTTAAATGTAAATGGCCTCACAGATAAATACAAACAAGAAAGAGTACTGAACTATATTAAAATGTGTAGAGTGCAAATAGCTATGTTACAGAAGACACACTTAGAACTGAACATGTGAATTTGTTAAAGAAAGGTTTTCAGGAAGGTTATTTAGCAGAATAACTGAGACAAAGAAAAAAGGAGTACTTATATTAATTGCAAGAGGAGCTACAATAGAGATAGACGAAGATAAAAATTATAATTTTTCCTGGAACTCCCTCTGTACCCACCTAATAACCAACAACACTACCACTCAATTTAAGAAACTCCTTAAAGTTCACTTCATGAATAACAGGCTATGCTCCTGTCTCACCCCAGGATAAAAAACTTAGATTACAGCTAACTCCCATACACCACAATAATTGTTATTCTCTCACCTTATCCACAGTCCAATCATGGCTACAGGCAATGAAATGCCCTTAACTCCCAATAAATCACTACCAACTATGTTTCCAACAAGCCTAGTAACCACTGTATGGCTATATATAGCTTGACATATTTGGAATGTATAATGTAATGTCCTACCCAGTGATGTTCATACTTACTTTAATTGTGCACAATATGCTGTCATTTAATTGGAATGTTAGTTTTACCTGTAAAGAAAATTAATTCAAAATCTGTAAAATGTTGTGAATGTATGTACTTGGAGCTTTTCTTCCTGTGCCTCCACTGAAAATGGACCTGTGTCCAGTCAGACTTCCCCAGTTATCAAATGTAAAATAAATAAATAAATAATAATGGCAGATTTGTAGTGCTAAGGGACTACTGGCAAAGGAGGAGGATTACACTGGCATGCACATTCCACCTAAAACTGTTATAATGCAGCAAGAAAATTCTGTGAGATATAATCAGTTTTCAGCAAGGAATATTGCTTATAGGTGGGGAGTGCAATTTTATTTGCAGCAGTGAAGATGTGTCTAGGGGGCCCAGAAGGGAAAATATAACAAAGGGGGTAGATTTTTGAAGAAATTTATCAAAATATTTGGCATGAAAGAAGTTAATTCACTTATAGGAGTTTGGAGTAAGTTTACATATTATGCCTCAAGATATAAAAACTGGGCTAGGCTAGACATAATTTACATTTCACAGGAACATGTGCACTTAGTTGATGGCCTTGATACTCACCCAATAACTGTTTCAGATCATGCTCCAATTATAGCTGAAATAAAAGTACCAGGTAATGAAATAAAGTGAGACATTGGTGCTTTCCCACCTATCTGTTGAAAAGAGATGAATTTAAAGAATGGGTAGTGGACATTGTTCAGAAGCTGTTAGAGAGGATATAAATGTGTTCTGAAAATGTATCTAGGGAGTGGGATAAAATTAAGGTGGAGTTTAAAAGTAGGGTATAAATAAAAGAACGGAGCTATGGCTAAGAAATAACAAGAATTATTTAGAGGGACTAACAATTGTTAAAGTATTGTAGAATGGGGATTCTCACAGTACAAGAAGAGGATCAACTGCAGAATGCTACGTAGAAAATATGGGATTACCTCGAAAATATGCACAAGCTTAGACAGATTTCTGTTAAGCAACTGTTTCTTGATAATAACAGTAGAGCACAAAAACTTTCAATACAATGACTCGGGCAACAGAAAGTAGAGAGGGATGTCACCAAACGTAGGGAGCCTATAACAAGGAAGGTAACAGGAGATCCTGTAGTGGTATTAGAAATATTTCGAAAATTCTATGAGAGTCTCTATAAAGCAGAGAATTATGAAAATCAAGAAAAGACACAAATGGAAATGTTTATGGAAGAATTAAATATGCCAATGTTAGAAGTAGATGAGGTGAATTACTAACGGTGAGGATAGGAAGAGATGAGATAAAAATTGTGATGTATAACCAATTTACAGGAAAGTCCCCAGGAATAGATGGCAATCCCATAGAAGTTTGGAAGCTAGGAAGAAAAAAATTGATAAAGATCAAGAAGGTTTTGTTTAACAGTGTCTTAAGAGGAGGAGAAATACCACCGTCCTAGAAGAAAGCAGTGGTAGCTGTAATACCTAAAAAGGGTAAAGTTCCATCAGATCCAGCTTCATACAGGCTCATTTCAATCCTAAATCATGATTATAAAGTGTTCATGTCTATAATGGCTAAAGTAATTGCTAAAGTAATGCTGAAACTGATAGCTGTGGATCACTGTTGTTTTTGGAGGGAAGACAAACATTTGACAACATTAACAGAACATTGACAATCACAGGGAAGCAGAATGTAAGAAAATACCATTGTTGTTGGTGGGTCTTGATGCAGAGAAAGCATTTGACAGAGTAAGCTAAAACTTTATGTAGGGCAATGGAAGCATTTGCAGTTCCTGAAAAAAAATTATAAAGGTTGATTAGGAGGATATATGAGGGATCAGAGAAGAACATCAAAGTGTTGGAGTCCTCTCTGATAATTATTTCTTGAAAGAACCAGGCAGGGAAGTTCTGTTTCCCCTTTATTTATTTGCATTATATTTGGGATCATTGACAAAGAAATTAAGGGACTCAGAAATTCAAGGATGTAATTCGTATGGTAGTCAAGAATAGCTTGCTTTATTTGCAGATGATATTATTTTATACCTGACAAAACCAGAAAAAGACATTACAGTGTTGTGGAACATTTTGAGACCATTTCAGATCTTTTCAGGATACAAAGTAAATGAAGTTAAAACAAAGACAGCAGCGGTAAATTATGTACCCACACATGAACTGGCTCAGGAATACCCATATTTTTGGGGATGTGATAAAATGAAATATTTAGGAGTATGGATTAAAATTATTCTAGTGTGGCAGCTAAGGATATGTGGGAAGAGACTAAACAAAAGATAATACAGCAACTGAGAAAATGGAGTCTTTGTTATATGGATATGGATACTAAGATGCAAGCAGTTAAAATGTTTTTAGTCCCTTTAGTCTTATACACAGGTCAGGCACATTTTTCTCAACCAGAGGAGAAGTTATGGGGAGCAATTAATAAAGAGATGAAGGCCTTTATCTGGGAGGAGAAGATGGCAAGGGTCAAGTGGGATAAACGGATTCTTCCAGTGGAACAGGGTTGATTGGGGTTACCCAATTTGAAGGGGTATTTCAGAGCTTCACAATTAAGACTCTTGTACATAGTAGAAGCAGAAAACTGTAATTCAAAGTGGAAATTGTAGTTTATTGACAGTTTGGGCAGTTTTTCCACCCCTTTCAACTTTCTGGTTTAAATGTCTGCATTTGCACAGGTTTGCGCTTGTTTAAGCTCCGCGGATCCAGTTTTGGCGTCCTGCAGACTGCAAGAGCATCATGAAGGAGAAAGAGATACTCTTAAGTGCCTCCATTTTGATTTTTTCCTAATTTACTGCTTTCTGCACTTGTTTAACTGTGGTGGTGGTGCAGCGGTAGCGTTGTCGCCTCACAGTTAGACGTTGCCCGTTCGATTCTCAGTTAGAGCGTCTTCTGTGTGGCGACATGCGTGAATGGGCGTTCCATTGTTGAAGGTTATGCATTAGGCCCAGCAAGCCAGTACGTAAAAATCTACTGCCAATCATTAGCGGACCGGAGTTCCGCTGTGGCGACGCCTAACCGGGAAAAGCCGAAAGACAAAAAATTGCATTCATTTAAACTGTATTTGCTTTAATATTGCTACACACTCAAGTGTGCTGGCTTGCACTGCATTTGAATTGTTTTTACTGCTGTTTTAGTTGCTTTTCTGTAAAAACAAACAAACAAAAAAAAAAGAGTTCTAAGCTTGTTTCCCACATTTCCTGTAACTTGTCTAGTCCTGATACAGATTTGCTGTATCCAGGACTGCTTGTAAGCTTCTGAGCCCCCCCCTCCCAAGCCTTTCAGTGTTGGAGAGAATCCTTCTAGCTTATCAGTGGGAGAGGGAGTGGTAAGCACTAGGTAGCCTATCTACCACAAGAGGAGTGGTTTCTGTCCCAGAAATTGTAGTTTATTGGCTGTTTGGACAGTTTTTCCATCCCTTTCAGATTTCTGGTTTAAAAGCCCGCATTTGCATGGGTTTGCACTTGTTTAAGCTCCACGCAGTGGCACCGAGCTGAGGTAAACTATTACTGGTTCCAGAAAGTCTGCTGTTCAATTTTTCCCTTAGATTTTGCTAGTTCTTTCTTTCTCTCTTGCACTTAAAATAGATTAATCGCTTAGCACTTCAACAGATCTTTGTAGCAATTATTGTAGCACACCTAAGTGCCATCAGCACTAGTGTGCTTTCTCCTATTAACCTGGTGCACTTGGGCATTGTGAGGCAGTGTAGCAACTGCCTCATGTACACAGAGAACCCTCTCCTCTTACCTACCAACACTCAGACTTGTGAGCGATGCACTTATATTACCAAATTGGAAACTAGGCATTCTCCAGCCAAGACTGGACTAGCTTGTCAAGAGGAGAAGGTCTGCACCTGCACCACACCACATGGAACACATAGCCCTCCAGAACACCCGCCATCACACCTCTCACATAAAAATACAAACCACACACCCACCTTCGCTGAGGCTCTCAATAGAAATTTACTGAAACAACAGAGACCTCCAAAACAGAAATGCACTCAACCACCACAACACAGCACAAACCACAAGACACATAGCTCACCTCCATAGTGTGCCCCTCAACCTAGCCCCCTAAGGCTAAACACCTTGCCCAATACACTAATCATAGATGACTCAATAGTGAGGCGCACATATGTCCCACTCACTAGGTTGAATAAGGAGAAGGTAACAGTCAACTGTCTGTCAGGTGCCAGAATCTGACACATAACACATGCACTCAGGTCACTCCACAATAAGTACAAGTATGACTCTGTCATTGTCCATGTGGGTTTGAATGGCCTGAGATGAACCCCCTCTGACTACATGAAAAGAGACGTGGTGGAGCTCGGATTATGTGGCCCAGGCAGGTATGACCCTAGCCCTGAGCAGTATCCTGCCATCACCCAGAATGATACCACAATACAAACAAAAAATGATTGACTTCAACAATTGGCTAATTTTCTGCTGTCATTCTAAGGGGATCCAGTATCTGACCGCTTGGGATGACATGACTGACAGACCTCGATACTTTGCCAGAGATGGCCTGCATCTGTCACCTCTGTGTTTCCGGGTACTGGCTAAGGCTCTTGCCACCACTATAGTGCCCTTTTAGGCGGTGTTCTAAAGACCAAATTACCACCGCTCTCACATAAAAACACAAACCACACACCCACCTTCGCGGAGGCTCTCAATAGAAATTTACTCAAACAACAGAGATCTCCAAGACAGAAATGCACTCAACCACCACAACACAGCACAAACCACAAGACACGTAGCTCACCTCCATAGTGTGCCCCTCAACCTAGCCCCCTAAGGCTAAACACCTTGCCAAATACACTAATCATAGATGACTCAATAGTGAGGCACACATATGTCCCACTCACTAGGTTGAATAAGGAGAAGGTAACAGTCAACTGTCTGTCAGGTGCCAGAATCTGACACATAACACATGCACTCAGGTCACTCCACAATAAGTACAAGTATGACTCTGTCATTGTCCATGTGGGTTTGAATGACCTGAGATGAACCCCCTTTGACTACATGAAAAGAGACGTGGTGGAGCTCTCAGATTATGTGGCCCAGGCAGGTATGACCCTAGCCCTGAGCAGTACCCTGCCATCACCGAGAATTATACCACAGTACAAACAAAAAATGATTGACTTCAACAATTGGCTAAGTTTCTGCTGTCATTCTAAGGGGATCCAGTATCTGACTGCTTGGGATGACATGACTGACAGACCTCAATGCTTTGCCAGAGATGGCCTGTATCTGTCACCTCTGTGTTTCCGGGTACTGGCTAAGGCTCTTGCCACCCCTATAGTGCCTTTTTAGGCGGTGTTCTAAAGACCAAATTACCACAGCAACAGCTATAAATAAATGCAATCTGAGGGTCATGCTGCTCAACACTAGAAGTATAAATCTCAAGATGCACTCGCTCGAAGCACTCCTCAAAATGGAGAACATCAACATTTCTGCTGTAACAGAGACCTGGTTTAAAGCAACAGAAAGCACCCCTGCACAACCAGGCTATAACTCATTCCACATCTTTTGGCCCCAGAACAGGGACCGAAGCTCCAAAGGCAGTGGTGTCTCCATATTCATAAAGGATATGCACACCTCCAGACTAATAGCCCAGCATAACGCATCTGAGATACTTCAGGTACAACTGACATTGGGTAAGACTCTGATCAAGGTCATAGCTTGCTATAGGTCCCCAACCATGTCCCTAGACTCTGACTTCCCATTCCTAAGCACCCTGGAATCTATCAAGGTCCAGCCCAACACTCTCATACTTGGAGACTTCAACTACCCCTCAATCAACTGGGAAAACTACTCAAGCACCAATGCACTGGCCCAACGCTTCCTGGAATTCATCAATTCCAATGCCCTGGACCAGCTCATTTTGTCCCCCACTAGAGGAAGCAACATCCTTGACCTGGTTATTACTAACATGGGAAACTGTTGCTCTACACCAATAGTCAATCCCGCCTTGCTCAGTTCTGACAATAAACTAATCACCATGGAAATCCACATCTCACCCACACCCCCTGCATAGGTAACCACCTTGAAAAACTTCTCCAAAGCTAACTTTAGGCTCCTAAAAACAGAGGTGGCTAACTTCACGACACCCATGCCAATGGAAAATAGCTGCATGACTGCCGAATCATACACCAGTGCACTGTACAAACATGTACATAAATGCATGGAACTAGCCATACCCAACAGAACCAAGATGCTCTCCTCCAAAAAAAGGAGGCCAATCTGGTGGTCCCCTGCCATTAATAAACTCTACAACAGAAGGAAGAAACTGTTGCAGAAAAAGGTGAAGTCCCAGGACTGGAAAAACTCCCTTATTAGCTTCAACAAAAAGTTGAAATCCCTCATCAAATCCTCCAAAGCCAGCTGTGAAGGCAGAATTGTGGCAGACACTAAAAGCATTCACAAAGCCTTCTATAGTTATATCAAGAACTTCCACGGCAATACCCAGATTTGCTCTGAGTTACTGCACAATGGTAACGCCTATACTAAGCCAACAGCTATTGCCAACATACTGGTTGACAGATTCAGTGCCACCCCCACCCAAAGGACCAATCACAATATCGGAAGAATGCCAGGCACCCAGCATTACTGCAGCACAGGTTAAAGCTGCATTGTCCAAGGCCAAGAATACAGCTTCCATGGGACATGATAATATTCCTGGCTGTATTCTAAATGAACTACAAAGTGAACTGGCACCACATCTGTGTGCCCTGCTCAGTCGCAGCCTCACCTCAGGCTTTGTCCCTACTGAATGGCGCACTGCTACAGTCATCCTTCTCCATAAAAGGGGATTGACTACAGACCCTGGGAATTATCGCTCCATTAGCCTGATGAGCCTGATATGTAAAGCTATGGAGCGCATCATCGTGGACCTGATTAACAAAGTTATAGGAAATCTCCAAACTCTAGACCCCATGCAATTTGGCTTTGTGAAAGAGAGATCATGCCTGCTCAACCTGGTTGACTTCTTTGAGTCAGTCACCAGGGCTGTGGATGAAGGTAAGGCAGTGCATACAGCCTATCTCGATCTGGTCAAGGCCTTTGATACCATTCCTCACTTGGGAATTATTGATAAACTCACCAAACTAGGCATCAACCCCTATATCACTAGGTGGGTTGCAAACTGAGTCACAGATAGAACACACAGTGTGAAAGTAGCGGACTCCAAGTCAGACTGTTGACCAGTCATAAGTGGAGTCCCACTGGGTAGCCTCCTGTTCGGCATCTATTTTTCAGAAGTCCAGGCCAACAAAAAGGGACTCTGGCTGACCAAGTTTCAGACGACTGCAAGCTGGGAGCCATTATTATGCAGACATCTTACAGAAAGGCCTCACGGAGACCAATGAATGGTGTAGAAACCATGGCCTTAATCTTAACACCAAAAAATGCATCATCATCCCCTTTGGTAAAAACTCCATTCCCACTAATTACCACATTGATGGGAGTCCACTGAAGACCAAAGGAGTTATAAGAGATCTGGGGATGGAGGTTGACAGCAACCTCTCCTTCGACCACCAGATTGCCACTGTGGTCAGAAGGTCCTTCTATGTGGCATATCTCATTACCAAGGGTTTTGCATCCAGGAAGAAAGAGGTCATTGTCTCTCTCTACTCTTCCCTCATTAGACCAATCATTGAGTATAATGCCCCATTTGGCATGTACCTCACTAGACACCTGCAGCAGCTGGAGAAGCCACAGAAGTACCTCATGAAGAGGATCCTAGGCATTAAACACATGACCTACACGGACAGACTAAAAAGACTCCAGCTGTTCTCTGTCTTATATCGCCTACGTAGAGGTGACCTCTGCTTGACTTACAAAGCCATGTCTGACCCAGCTCTGTTAGAAATGTTACATCTAAAGAAATCCCAATCCCTCAGTACCACACACTCCAGAGACCTTAACATCATTACCACAATCAGGAGAACATGCTGGAGGGATAGGTTCATAACCCAGAGACTGCCCATGCTCTGGAATAGACTTCCCTTACATGTCAAGAAGAGCACCTCAATGTCCCTCTTCAAGAGAAATCTTGATGAGTGGATGGGTAATAGAAAGTTCAACCCGGGGATCACTCCAGTGGCTCTACTTTATAGAGGCACTGGGAACTAATGTCAGGCGGCACGATGCCAGGGCACTTCCATGGACTAGGCTTGTAAAGGTTCCAGGGCCATTAGCCTAGTACACACACATGAACCTATGAACCTATGAAAGGGATGATGATAAAATGGGGAAGCTCAAGGAAAAAGGAGAGACTGGTATTTTGGATGCAGACCTTTAAGGAGAATAACAATAGTCATACAGAATATTATGTCCATAAAGTAGCAGAAAGTAATCTAAGAACTAAGCCAACATGGGAATGGAGAAAAGAAATTTTACTGATAGGGATGACTGCAATTAGGGATACAGACAATAGGCAAGAGGGAGCTGGAATTTTGGGGAGCAAATGACTAGAGAGGGAAAGATGATAGAATGGGAAGATGCCAAGAATTTATTTGGACTGCAGGTTAGAGATTGCCTTCCGTATCATGGATTGATATCAGAGTATAGGCAATGAGAAAGAAATAGGGAGATTCTAAATGAAAGAAGTCTGGTTGAAATCATATGTAAAAGACACAGAATTTCTACCCCCAGGCTACTCACGCCTGAGAGCCAATCGGCCCCACAAGAGAGGAGGAGGAGTAGCAATACTCTTCCCTAGCAAATATACATTAATTCCCTACTCAAAACCAACACCAACTTCTCCCCACCCGAAGTACTAATCTCTGTATTAAAACTGAACAACCATAAAAAACATTTGCATGATTGCTCTGTATATTCTTCCAGGAAACAACATACCAGTATTAGAAAAGATACTTGTCTGGACTTCCCCAAACATAGATAATAAAACCTTCATCTTAGGTGATGTAAACATCGATTGGCTAGACACCACCCCTCAAAAAACATAAACCTTTACAACTTTTTCCAACTAATTGAAGACATCACTAGACCTCACAAAAATAACAACTGGGGCTCCACAATAGACTGGATATTAGTGTCCCACCCTAACAATATCATCACTGCAGGTATACTACGTAATACCATTAGCAACCACCACCCAGCATATATCTTACGCAAAACTACCCCAACCCCAGACCAACATCAATACAAATCAGCCAGAAATTTGACTAAGTTCCAACCATCCATACTTAATGAAATGTTAGCTAAAGTAAATTGAGAACTCCTCAAATCTCTACCACTTATTGAGACTGTTGAATTCTTTAACTCAACATACCTAGATATTCTAAATAGGCAAGCATCTACCTACCAAAAATGAATAAAACATAACCATTCAAGCTGGCTCTCAGAATCCACCAAAGAAGTCATGTCCACAAGGGATAAAATCTGGAAATCATGGAAGAAAAACAAAGACCCCTCAACTTTATTACAATACAAGCAACTCTGTAACCAGGCAAAACGCCTAATAACCAATGATAAAAAAGCCCACTACGTCCACCAACAAAGCCAACATAAAATAATCCCAAAAAATTCTGGTCCTCCATCAACCAACTACTACAGCCAGGCTCTGAAAGCACCCCACCCCCTGACCCACACAAAACCCCTACCGAACTTGCCATTCTCTACAATTCCTTCTTCATTGATACCATAGCTAACCTAATCACCAACTTTCCTACAGTTAATACCACCACCGCCAAGACAGCTGATGTCCAGATCATCCCAGAAAACAATCCTACCCTCAACTACAACCTCAAATTTTCCCCATACCCACCGCCACAATAAAAAAACTTTTACTTAAGCAAAAAACTTGTACTCTGGCCCCTGACAATCTGCTCCCATACTTTCTGCAGCTAACTGCAAACTCAGTAGCTTATCCCAGTATACTCATTAATAAATCAGTTAAAGAATCCCTTGTCCCTGACATCTAGAAAAAAAAAAAACATTCATTCTCCCCTTACACAAAGGCTGCACCAACACACACACACCACAAACTTTCGACCTGTAGCAATTCTTTCACCCCTGTCTAAAGTACTGGAAAAATGCATCCATGCCAAACTCCTCAGCTACCTGCTTGAAAACCAAATTATATCACCCACGCAGCCTGATTTCAGACCAGGACACAGCATCACTATTGCACTCATTTCCTTCCTTCATACAGTTAACCGGGCACAGGATTCTGGTAAAGTAATCGCTTCTCTTTTCCTTGACCTCTCCAAAGCTTTTGATACCATTTCCCATGCTATCCTCCTCTCTAAACTATCCACCCTCTACATTTCCCCACCTTCCCTACAGCGGTTCAATAGCTATCTCTCCATTCAGCAGCAATCCACCAAATGGCAACAGTCTTACTCTACCTTCCTCAATACTTCCACAGGAGTACCCCAAGGCTCCATACTTGGTCCTGTCTTATTTAGCACCTTTATTAACAACTTTCACTCCACTCTCCCACAATGCTCAGTCATCCAGGATGCTAATGACTCTACAGTAATATGCACGGTAAATTCCAGCTCTGAACTCCAGCAAATCACCCAGAATGCCCTCACCATATTGAATCTTGGCTACTTAACAATCAGCTTGCCCTAAATCCAAAAAAACCTAAACTAGTCATTTTTATCCCTAAGAAAACCACTCGCCTAGATAAAAAAACTCCTCACTATACAAGCCCAAGGCAATTCCACTATAGAAGGTGTCCCACACACTAAATTTCTAGGCATTATTATAGATGAAAACCTTAACTTTGACCTACACATAAACAGCAACATCAAAAAAAAAAACACACCAGAAGCTTGGTATGCTATACGGGCACCAACACTTTGTTAGCCTCTCTACTAGACAAACCTTTGCAACTACATTTTTATTACCCTCTCTCCTTTATGGTGCCCCTCTCCTCACTAATATCCAAAATTATATAAAATCCAAACTTGATATGTGTTACAACAGAATAGCCAAATTTGCCACCAAGGCCAAATTCTCAGCCCCACCACTGTAACTCACTGAAACCATTAGGCTGGCTGGAACTTCCCCACCATCTCTCATTCACCCAACTAACTACAGCACACAAAATAATCTGCAGACCCAAAGACTGTTCTGCCTTCTCAACTCTATTTGCCAAATATCAACTCAGCAGGCAGCTAAAATCTGAAAATCATCTACTTCTAAAAATAGAAAAGCCCACCTTAACTGATGGTCAACTCTTCTACTCCTTCACCGTCGCCACACTATGGAACTCACTTCCACCATCTATAAGAAACACAAGTAGCATCACCACCTTCAAACAAATACTGAAAAATCATCTCAACTCTTCCTGGCTATGTATCTGTTCTGTAACCTAACCTCTGCCTTCCCCTTATATGATAACTAAACTCCTATGCTTTTTACTCCTGCTGACAGATGATACTTTCTCCATATTTATTATTTTTTCATCACTTGTTGATACTGGTACATTAATGCTGATGAATATAGCTCTGTTTTATACCTCTCTGAATTCATCTGGCAATCAACTAAATTTCTGCTTCTGTGTATGTATTCTGTATATATTACTGTAATAAAACCAACTAGATTCCTGCTTTTATGTATATATTCTGTATATATTACTGTAATCAAACCAACTAAATTCCTGCTTATATGTATATATATATGTATATATATATATATATATATATGTATATATATATATATATATATATATATATATATATATGTGTGTATATATATATATATATATATATATATATATATATATATATATTCTGTATATATTATTGTAATCACTACGTATAACACTGTTTCTACTTCTGTGCCAATTAATGTTTAATTTTATTCTGTATCCATGTGTTCATGTCGGAGCTTTTCTCCCTGGGCATCCACTGAAAATGGTCTCTTTTAGGCCCAGTGGACTTCCCGGTAAACAAATGCAATAAATAAATAAATAAGACCAGCACTGGTAGAGTTTTTAACAGAATCTACAACATAAGCTGTCATTACAAAGGGAATAATTAGTAGGGCATATAAAATATTGCATGATAACTGTAAGAATCAATCAGAGGAGGTTAGAAAAGATTGGGAAGAGAGACTGAATACACAAAAAAAAAACAATATATGTATGTCTCCCAAATATGCAACAAAATTTAAAAGATTTAGGATTTTTGCCTGGAAATGTTTACATAGATATTTGCATACTCCCAAGTAGACTCCAGAGAATTTTTCCTCATGCAGACAGCAAATGTTGGAGGTGTGAAGGGGAAGAAAGAGGTAATTAGAAACATATTTTATGGGAGTGTGTTGAGTTGGCAGACTTTAAGGATTTCCTGCGGGATGCACTGTCGGAGATGTCAGATGGGCAGATTGGTCTAACGGGGGAGATGATTTTTCTGAGCTATGATATAGAATCAGAATTGCCTACACATTGTAAGGCCTTGCTGTGCCTAATAATGGTGGCTGCCAAAAAAGCAATTACTAGAAAATGGAAATCGAAATCTAAACCAACTATACTGGAAGTAGTGAATATAGTAACAGAGATAAAACAACTGGAATAGAGATCTGTAGAAAGGGGTAGGAGCAAACTACACAGGTAAAATGGGAATTGTGGGAACAATACGTACAAGGGAGGAATGAGCTTTAAAAAGTGGCAGGACTTAAATGAGCCATGTAATGTTTGAGTGAGAAAAATTGAATAGATTATAAGTGAGGTATAATTTTAACTGGGAGTGTGTCGGTATGGCTTGTGATGTAAAATGCTTGCAACTAGGATTGTGTCAGTGTGGTTTGTTTTCATTTATATAAATGTATGACTGCCTGTGTAGTAAGTGATGGTTTAGCAAATATGTTTCTTGTTTAAAAAAAAGCAGGAATTGAATAATTAATGTAGTATTGCTTAGATTATATGATATATAGCAATATATGTGAAGTATAATGTTTGTTATGTTAATATAGTTTGATTACTTTTATATGAATGTAAATTTGCCTGTGTCACTAGTGGTAATTCAGTAATGGTGTCTGAAAAAAAGTATGCGTATGTGTGGTAGGATCAGATGACTGTGATGGTCTTATGGTATGTCCACTCCTGAAAAGGCAAGCATATATGCAAGCACTAGTGAAGCTCCATGTAAAGACTGTGGTACATGGTGAGTCTTTTTCTTGCAGACTGAGAACGTGACCCTTTAAAGTAGCAGTTCCCTGGGCTGCTGTTGAAAGGTGGTAAGGAGAAACATGCACTCGCTTTAGAGTTATCCAGAGAAGAAGAGGCATGAGGCCATGGCGCATTTGACCACCATGCCTTCTTATGTGTTTCCCCCCATCATGGTTGTCCCAGCCAAGAAAGAGAATGGAAAAGAGCCTGAAAAAAAAGAGTGAATGGGAAACAGGAAGTGTTTTTAACCCACAGTGCCACTTTTCTTCTTGAAGGTACCCAGCCTGGGGAGACACCTTTGTAGGAGCTGTCCCCAGCATCTGTGATCTGTGTCATCCATGTCCTCTGGTATTGTCACTATGGAGGCAGCCATGCCTTGGTATCCTGGCACATCATCCCAAATTCAAGGGCTCTTTGCAGGCATCCACTTGTAGCACCCATTGTTTTTGAAGATAAACACAGAACCCCCTTGGTCCTGTTCTTTGAGGGTATCCACACTCAGAAGGTGGAGGTCAGGGATACCCATCAGGCGACACAGGCCTCTGAGATGTGAGGGTATCCACACTCAGAAGGTGGAGGTCAGGGATACCCATCAGGAGACACAGGCCTCTGAGACTCACTCTTCCAAACATAGAATGTCTGCACTGTTGAGCTTCTTGCAGTTGCCTCTTCTTCTGACAGTAGGTGAATCCTTGCACTCCTCCCTTCCCAGGATCCCACCTAGGACTGGTTCAGTCTGACACAGGAATTTTTGCAATTCATACAAAGCTTGTAATATTCCAGCCATCAATGTCAGGAGTTTTGCTCTATTAAAAGAAAGAGAAAGCACTGTTTCCAGATCGTAGCATATGAGGTTACTAGGCTAATGGCCCTGTGACCCTTACAAGCCTAGCCAAGAGTTTATCCCCAGTAAAGAAACCTCAATCAGCACCTGTCGACCCCTGTCAATGAGGACGCAGGTGGAACCCCGGGGACAGATTTGTGGTTTCCCATCCACTCATCATGGTTGCGCTTGAAGAGGGTCAACGACGTACTTTGACATGTATGGGGAATGTATTCCAGAGATGGGACAGCCTCTGGGAGACAAACCTGTATCTGCAGCAGGTTTTGTTAATGCTGCATATTAGATTTAGGTCTTTCGCTCGGTAATGCGCTAGGAGTTAGACTTATAGATATGGAGCATCTCTAGTAGGGCAGGGTCCGAGATTGCCTTGTAGGCAAGACACAGATCACCTTTGAGCAATCTGTATGATACCGAGTGATAGCGATTTGAGCCTGTCTACATAGGACAGGTGTTGGAGGCCATGGATTCTGTTTGTGTGGTATTTTTGTGGCCTTTCCAGTTGGTGCAGGTGTTTGGAGAGGTACATACCAAACGGGACATTGTACTCAACTACTGGGCTAATGAGGGAGGAGTACAGAGAGGTAATAATTTCCTTTTTTCTGGACGCAATCCCTTTACTTATATGATCGCTACATGATGGTCGAATGTGAGATTGTTGTCAACCTGTGTACCCAGGTCAATCACCACAGGTTGCGTGCTTAGGGGGTTGCTGTTGATGTGGTAAACAGTAGGGGCCACATTTTTGCTGAATGGTATGATAATACATTTTTTTGCATTTAACTTAAGACCATGATTTTGGCACTGGTCATTTGTTGCTGTGAGACCGTCTTGCAGTATGCTAATATCATCTGGGGAATCAGTGACAGCACCCAACTTACAGTTGTCTGCAAACTTGGTCAGCCACAGGCCTTTTGTCTTTACCTGGACCTCTGAGAAGTAGATGTCAAACAGTAGGGGTCCCAGAACAGATCCCTGGGGAACACCACTAGTGACAGCTCTGCTGTCGGAGGTAGAGTCATCTATTTTGACCCAGGGGCACTAACTGATTCCAGTGTTTTCACTGTCCATTCCAGTCTGGAATGCCTCTGCAGTCCAGCATTTGTTCTACTTGCAGGTGACACAAATTTTGAGATCATTTGGAGAGACATGTTTTAAACCTTGTCGTCCAAATGCCCATCATGGTTAAGTTGACGTCTTTGAGCAAAGTAATGTGATATATAAGCTGAGTTACAGTGTTCTTCTGTAAAGATGTTAGAGAGGTTTGTGGGTGGAGGATGGAAGTATATAGGCAGAACTTGTCTTTAATTTAGTATGACTTCCTAATGTAATCTACGCTATAAACCAGTTGTGCCAATGTTCATTAATACAGGTACATCTTTCAGTTAATGAACACTGAACAGATTTTAGAAGAAAGCATGCAGTGTGTATTTATTAACAGTAGTTTGCAGATTGGATGAGTGTGGAATGGGGCATTGGCTAGTTTTCAGTACTAGGATTAACCTTCTGTTTCCAGGCTTTAAATCAGAATGACTGAAAGAACATAGAAAAAAATGTAGAATCTGAGCTGTGGTTTCAGTTGTTATGGAGGAAGGTACTTCAAGGTATGTGAAAATTTAGAAAACATAGGGAGGGAGATTCATCTGGTTGGGAAGACTGTCTGTAGGGGGTTGGGTGGGTGGCCCAATGATTAAGGTGTCTGCCTTGCAAACACAAAGTGCAGGGTTTGAGTCTCACAAAAGATAATTGGCTAGGCTTAAAATGGCTCGCAAGGGCAGTTAGCTTAGTACTAACCTATGAGCCTATAATTGCAGGAGAGTATACATACCGAAGGAGAAAACGAGTGCTTTTAGAGGGAGATTTCCTGCAGCTGTTTTGCTTTTGACTAGAAAATGGATTTCACTATGTATATTTAGACTTTACATGAGGAAGAATGTTGAAGTGGGAGATTGCTGAACTAGAAGCTATCCTACTTCTCAAGTGGACAGGTCAGCATGAAAGTTAGATGGAAATGGAGCAAAGATATCCCTGTGCCATCAGCAACTTCTGTTTAGTTGCCATTTTTAAAGACTGTGTACTGAGCAATATCTCAGAAACAAATAAAAAATATTGGACTGTTACAGGTATAAATTCTTGCCTAAATAACAGTTGAATTCAACCTCCCATTTTGGGTCATTTTAGCTCTAATGGAAAACATGTTTGGAATAGTTAGTGCCCCTGGGTTCTAGTCTCCGTTCATGTTGGGAGAAGTTCATGACTATGCTGCTTAAAACTGCATGGAATATCCCTGTGATCTCACCTTATGAGAGCAGTAACAAGTGCAAATCAGTCTAACATTAAAGAGAGATGTAAAATATTCCTTATAAAATTCAGCTGTAAAGTTATTAGAGCCAGTTTTTACTGGCATAACTCATTTTGTCAGTTTATTGTTACGTTATATTTCCCTTCTGTAAAAAGGATTATATTTTGTTTGTTTTTATTTATTTATTTTGCTATTTGATATTCATTAAAAAGATTTTTTTTAAATATGGACGGAGTAACAGCAAGGAGGGAGAGTGCAGGCTGGCTTTTGGGTTTATGAGTACTTGTAGCACTGTACTAACAGTGAGTAAGTGTGCCCAACTGTCAAAACAAAATTATTACAATGGGGGCGGCCTTGGTGGTGCAGTGGTTAGCATTGCCGCCTCACAGCAGGAGGTTCTCCGGTTCGATTCTCGGCTGGGGTGCCTTCTGTGCGGAGTCTGCATTTCCTCCCTGTGGTTGTGTGGTTTTCCTCCGGGTGCTCCAGTTTCCTCCCACATCCCAAAGACCAGTAGGTGAATTGGACACTCTAAATTGACCCTAGGTGTGAGTGTGTGCGTGTGTGTGCCTTCTATGGAAGGTTGGGTGCTGGGCTGGCAACTCGACACCGTAAAACTCCACTACCAATCATGAGCGGGCAGATCATCCGCTGTGGCGACCCCTAACCGGGAAAAGCCAAAAGAAGAAGAAGACTGAGAATCAGTACAAGATAAAGCTAGAAAGAAGCCTGTGCATGTGATGAAACTTAGGAAAGCCATTATAAACTTTGATTCTTATCACTAAAAACATCCGTTAATGTTCAGTTCCAAACACTCCATTGTCAGAATAAGCCCCTAAACTAAGGCTACTGAAAAGCAAATAAATAGGTAACAGATCTGGTGTATAATCTCCTGCAATTCCTTCAGGCCAGATAACTGCAGTATGAATGTGATCCTAATGTTAATCGAAGAGCACTTTACCCTTAACTGCAAAAGTAATGGTGTGCTCCACCGAGTATTAACTGGTGAGAACAGTTGGCAACTTTACACCAGGAAACCAGCTATATTTTCTAGAACATACTAAAGCTGTTCAAAAACTGCAAACAAATGTAATGTGTATGCAGACACCAGTAAGACAAGGCAATATTGTAGGTTTCTTTCTTAAGTCCAGTAATCTACTTTACTTTTGTGCCTATAAATTCAGAGGCATCTGTCTGAATTCAGGAACGTGACTCTTCCTTAATTTACAAAAAGGTAAATAAACACTGTCAGAATACGAACCACTAGTGTGCTTCTGGTCTGCTTTACTGTGGCTCACGCTTGTTACAGAGCAGCAGGTGAAACCAGTAGTCATTGTTCCAACATTTTTAGTACCTTCCCTGCACAGAGGTTCAGCTTTCATTCCCTTGTGATATTCCTGGGAAAATGGATGTTTTGACTGTCAGGACTGTATCATTGACAGCTGCATGTTCTGGGCACAAATCACTGAAAATTGTACCAGCACTTTTTGTGGCTGAGGTAAACAGATGGATGTGTAAACAGGCAGGCAGAAAAACACAGACAAATAGATAATTTTAGTAAACAGATAAAGGGAGGCAAACGGGCTTATCAGTCTTCAAAAAACCACCCTGATATTTGGGCAGCTGTGTATCCTGGAGTGCATCAGTTAATTATTTCTAGATCTCAGAAACTTTTAGCACTTTAAGTTCAGCTTAAGTAATCATAGTAAAGAAAGTTATAATTTGAACAGTACATTGTTTAATATAGTTATGTACTGTACAACTAACTATAATTGTAAGTCAGTTATGCAAGTAGTTGTACCGGTAAGGGGCTAAAAAAAAAAATGTAAACAATAAAGTCAGTTTTGGGGGGAGGGTCATGGGATTTCCATAGATGATAATAATAATAAGTAATAATACACATTTGAATTTATTAATTTATATATATATTTTGTATGTTATTTTGTTTCTTGAGTAAGTAAAACAAATCAATACCAGAGCTGCATAGTGGGGTCGTGGTTAAGATTTTTACCGCTAAAAAGTTCAAGGGTGAAGAGGTTTACATGTGAACTCTAGTCACAATCTGTGTGAAAGTTGCACTTTATTCACATTTGTGTGGGGTTTCTCTTAGTTTTTTGTGTTCTTCCCATTTCACCAAAATATGTTGATGTCCTTCTGTCCTTATGTTGTTGTTGTGTCTTTCGGCTTTTCCCAGTTAGGGGTCGCCACAGCGGAACTCCGGTCCGCTAATGACTGGTAGTTGATTTTTACGTGCCGAGTTACCAGCCCTGACGCACAACGTATTATATTATATTTACACTTGTCTTTGCACCCCAAGTCAGGTTAATCAACAAGAAAATTTAAGAATGTACTCCCTCTGTGGTAAAAGAAGGCATATACATTTTGTGTAGCAGCTCAAACGCATCATGCAGTTTACATCGTAGTGCATGGACTGTGGTGATTACGCTCCAAAGCTTGGATAAAATCAAATCTGTAATGCATTTCTGCAGCGACCTTACCATGGCAGCGGTTTCAGAGATGTGTAGCAATTGTTACACAGAACTGATTATAAGTGCTGTTATAGTCAAGTGATGCGTCTTATATGATGTTACTTCTCCCTCCACTGTCCCTGATGCCTCATATTTTCTGGTGACAAAACTTTACAAAAGCCACTAATTCAGTCACTAATTTAAGTTAGAGCAGTGTTTCAAAACTGCCCCTTACTTTTTCCTCTAATTGTATTACGTGTTGCCTGTACACAGCACTCACTAAGTGCTTTACTGGCTTTCAAAACTGGTAAAACACTTTTCATTTTTTTCTTTTTGTACTTGTAGTACATGGAGTAGATAAAACTCCTTGCACTACAAATAGTTATGACCAGGTCTCTCTAATCATAACTGTTTATTATGTATTCTCGACATGGATGACAATATTCACCTCTCGAGATTTCCTTTGCTTTGGTCATAACTCTTCATGTTCTGCATTCTGAGGTACGGTGTTACCTACACATTTTAGAGGTGGAAGAGTCAGAAAATAAAATGTAATGATAGAAGTACAGTATGTGCACTTTATTAACAGCTTGCGGTGTAGTGTCTGCTATTTATACACTGTTATGTCAATTTGCTGGTTTGCTGTTACCTTAGTTGTATTTCTGTCGCAGGTAAGATAACAGGGTATAAGACACAGTGCAGTTATGGTTTTGGATTGCTAAACAGCATGTGTGGAAACAGGCATGATGTGTATATTCTTTATTTTTCCTACAATTTGGTCAGCACAATCTGTGAATGTGTGTAGGACTTTCTTTAAGGAAGTAGTACTGATAGTCGATGACTTTAACTACCTTTGTTTCTTTGTTTAGATTGATTCCAAACACTTTCAGTTTAATGCAAATTTGCATTCTTTAGAAAAGCAGCACATGGTGTGGTTTCCCGCAGGGTGTGTTTGCCTGAGATATTATTGAGCTTCATATGGTAAAGAAAAGGATTTGTTAATATAATTTTGTAGGAATGGAAGGTGATTGACATGTTGTATTGGTATGTAAGGGTTAAAACGTACTCTTGTCTAGATCAGCATTTTCATGTTTAGATCAAAAGATCAAAAGTCCTGCAGCAGATGGGGGTATGATCCAAACAAAGAGATTGCAGCAGAACACAGAAAATTATGTACTAAGACATTCATAAACCTCCCTTTATCAAATAATCATGGAGAATGTACAGAGTTTACTCATCAGTCACAATTTTGTTTATGCCCTTTGTCCTTCTTTTTAGGTATCTAAAATAATGTATTTGGTCTCATCCTGTTTCAAGCAAATGGCTCTGTGTATGTATGGTGGGCATAGCTTACTCTTACAGATGATGCCCTTAAGTGACAGTTTGAGATGCACCAGAGTGTTTCCACTGGTACTTGAGCCCAGTGTATGTGAGGTTGCATTTGAGAGATCAGAACTTGGGTTATATACTTGCAAGGGCGCTCCCAGTCCTGTTCTGGTAATTGGTTATTCTGTAGCTGTCCTTGGTTGGAGTGGACTCTGTACTGGCTTGTGCATTTGCTTACATTCCTTGTTTAAAGATGGGGAATATTGTGAGAACTTCTGTATGTGTTTAGCTGTTTATGTGTTTTATTACATCACTGTTTGGCTGTGAAATATTTGTTTTGTTTACAGTTAGACAGTGTTATGTTGCTTTATATATGATTAGGCAGTTGTGTTCTTGTTTTGCTGTCATGTCATAAACTTGTAGAATTTGCGGACTGCAGGATGTGTAATTAGGATTGTCCCCCTTACAAATGTCCATAGTGAAACTTTTACATGAAAACATACGCAGGACAGACCACATGCAAAACCAGTGCAAAGGACTAGACCTTACATTTTTACAAAAAAAAATCTTGTAGAATTTGAGTTGTTTACTCTGTTTCAAGTAATATGTTGGCATTTAGATTATTTTATGCAATTATTAAAGGAAATTCTTTATAATATGTCGTGTTTTATCACAGGATACAACTGCTCATAAAGGGATTGTCCTACGTAAAGAGAGACAGGTGCTAATCGTGTATATACTTGTTTGGATATCTTGAATGCTGCTGCCATGGATGATGGAGAGTCTAAGGGAACAGTATCCAGAAGTGTATTCCTACATAGTACTGTAGCAAAGGGTAAAATGTTTAAAAGATAATAACCCAAAGCTAGCCAATCCCCTTGCACCAGTGCCAGAGAATGACAGCTGAGAATGTTTTGCTTGGCAATCCACTGGGGACCAGAAGGTGGGAGTATCTTGATCAGTGATATTATAGCATTACTGTAAAAAAAAATTCTAGCTGAATTTCTTGCAAACATAAGCAGATGTAGTGTAATTAATGAGAAAAATAACAATTGTATTTAAAATATATCCACATATAACAGATATTACATAGAACACTCCTCTCTGAAATCGTCTTCCTTGCTCCTCAACACATTGCAAGAGTAGGAGTCAAAATATTTTGTACGCTGCTCAAAAATGTTGCCTACACTTGTATAAACTGAAGAAAAATAACTTTGTTGAGCATTTGTCTTAAAATAAATCAACACTAAACTGTACAAACTTATGTAATAGAGCAGTAACAGTCAGCTATAAAAATGGATGTCAGAGTCATATCAGTAAACAGTACTATGTATAAACCAATGCAACAGTGTAGTACCAGTAAACTGTTAAATCTGATGTCACAGAATAGTATCAGTAAGCAGTACTATGTATAAACCAGTGTAGCAGTAAGCTGTACTAACTGATGTCACAGAATAGTAATAGTTATATAAACGTAGGCAGCAGGTTTGTAACAGTAAGCTGTACAAGCAAATGTCATGGAGTAGGAATAGAATGTACTACTTGATGTAACAGAACAGTAAGAGTAAGCTGTACTTACCAATTATGCAGTACAGTAATAGTATGCTATAGTAACCCATTCTGCATTGCAGTAACAACAAGACACACAAACCAGTGTTACAGAATAGTAGTAGTAAGCCATACAAACCCAGGCTACAGAATAGCAACATTAATCTGTACAAACCAGCACAATAGATTAGTAACAATATGCCACACAAACCAAAGCCATAGAGTAGTAATAAGGTGTTCTAACTAGTCCAATAAAGTCTTAACAGTATACTGAACAGACTGATGCCACAGAGTAGTAAAAAGAAGCTGTACAGGCCATTGTTACAGAATAGTAATAATAAGATGTACAAACCAATGTAACAATACAAATAAAACTGCCCTAACCGATCTCACAAAGTAGTAGCAGTGTACTGCCTCAATGGAGTAGTCCAGTGGGCTGTAATAAAAGATGCCACAAAGTAGTAATAGTGTGTTGTACTAACACATGCCGCAGAGTAGTAATAGTGGCCTGTACTACTTGATACAACTAATAACAGTGGGCTGTACTAATCAGTGTCACAGAGTAATAATAGTGGGCTGTACTAAACAATGTCAGGTAGTAGTAACAGAGGGTTGTACTAACCTATGCCACAGTGTACTACCAGTAAGCTTTATGGGTTGATGTGAAAGTTCAATGACAGTAAACTGCAACAATAATAGTAACCTGTACAAACTGATTCTACAACACTGTGTACATCAGTTACACTAACAGCTTAAGTGGTCACAATTCCATCTGATTTTGTCAAGACTGTAATATTTCAGCCTAAAAGAAAGGCAGAAGACTTTTGGAGTGACCTGACTTCAAAGTGTAGTGTGTTCCACAGTGAATGAATGAAAGACAGTAAATAAGACAGCTTTGGCCCACATAGCATCACATGGACTTGGGATAAATGAAGCAACTAAAGGCTGTTGAAAGAAGAAATGTTTGCCTGAATGGGGCAGTAGTTAATGTTAGAGAAATGTTACATCATTAGTGTGCAGGAAAAGTAAAGAATGGATAACCATTTCTCCTGGCAAACAGATACAGTCATGCTGTCTGCTTATGGGGAGAACAATAAATGGGCATAGTTTGTTAAATAGCATTGGGTACCTGTCACTTAGGCTGCTGCAGTGTGAACATCTAGGACCTAAATTACTATGGACATCAGGTGTGGAGGAAGGTACCCCAGTACTCCTTTAATCCTTTAGTTATGATAGGTAAAGCCTGGGAACAGTGAATGAGAATATCTCTCTGATAGTGTAGGCAGTTATAAACCATGAGTCGTGTGTGTGTGTGTGTGTGTGTGTGTGTTTTCTCAGTAAGATTAAGGTCTTAGGTAAATGTAAAAGAGGAATTTTAATTTAAGACCAAGATATTCCATGTGAGATGTTATCACTGTGTTATCAAGATTGTAAGGTTAAACTGACCAGCTTGTGGGAACTTTGTTCACGTGAGTTGGTGTGCTGAAAAGCATGGCCTTCATTTAGAGTTGTTGATTGACAACTGTTGACAGATTTCAGGTGTTCATGTAGTTTGGATGAAATGTGTCAGGAGATGAAATACCTTTGTAAAGAACTAAATCATCGGCTTACAGGAAGGTTTCATTTCAGGTTGTGGGCTGTCAGGCCTGAGTGTGTTTATTAAGGTCAAAAACAAAGACACATACAAATAACAGTAAAATAAATAGAGTTATGATTACAAAGAACCTTTCCTCCTGTCCATATTTTCATGGGGCAATCCTGAATTTGTCTGCTGCATCATGCGAAAGAAGCCACATAGTCAGATGTTTTAATAGAAAAAAGAACTTTCTAACTTTTATGTAAATATTGCAGTAAACCACAAAATGAAATGCATTGCTGCTACATGAATAAAAGAAGCCAACAACTAATATTTTTTTCAACAATGAGCTTTAATTTTGCTAATAAAATTAAGAACAATTGCTCTTTGTATATTCTGAAGGTCTGGACTGTTTGTTTGAGTGCTGACTGGCTAAGTGAACCGTTCAAAGAATTATTTTCAGTCATGACCCAGGCCAGTGGCACAAATGGCTTTGGTTACAAACCATCTTGCAAGCAGAAACATGTCACTAATATGTGCGGTAAATGATTGTCAAGAAAATAATATATTCAGAATGCATTAGCAATGCTGCATATAACAAAATAGTGTAAAACAA